>NC_143249.1:7545000-8772500 GCF_984573655.1 Nuphar pumila | reverse complement strand
ACATAGCCGTTAGATGCCGTTCATCGCAATAACTAACGGCACTCAAATGCCCTAAGAAAGAGGGAACAACGTTAGGAAGACGTAGCCTTCACCAACTCACGCGCGGCAGGATCCGATTGGGAATGGGATCCACCACACGAGGATGGACACGTGTCAGATGCATACTGTGGCGTTAACATGCAGACAGCAGCTCCGCCACCTGCCCGAAGAGAGCTCACGATGACCGAGAAAAACGTCCGTCTATGTTTAGGGCTCCGTGGGTGACAAGGGCGTAGTTAGGGGTAAATTTTTTTTTTTTTTAAAGCCCAGTCCTAGCCCCACCCTGATTTCATATGAAATAGATTTTTATCCATTTTTGTAGTCCAGTTCAGTCCTAGCCCAACCCAGCCCTGACTAGGGATGGCAGTGGGGCGGGGGACAAGGTCTCCACCCCCGCCCCGCCTCAAGATTTTATCCTCCACCCCCACCCCGCCTCCCTAGCGAGGATGGATTTTATCCTCCAACCCCGCCTTCATCCCCGTTTCATGTCCTCCATCCCCAATTCAAACAAGGATGAGGTGGGGCGGGAAAAAGTGCACGTTCATCCCTGCCTCCACCCCTGGACGAGGATGGATTTTAACCTTTATCCCTGCCTCCATCCCCGGTCCAAACGGGGCGGGGCGGGGCCCCGCTTTCCCCAGGTCCACTGCCATCCCTAGCCCTGACTGCAGCAAATAGTTTGATTTGTCCATATAAAATAGATTTTTAATGATAATTGTAGCCATTTTTTATTTTATCTCAAAAAAAAAATTTGGGGGAGTGTTGCCCCCAAACCCTAGACTATCGCACAAATATTTTTTTTTTTTGCTACACCCCGGTTTGCCCCCACATGAATCCTAGCTACGCCCCTGGTGGGTGACGTACAATAGTACCAGAAGCAATGAACGACAATAGTCGACATCTTCATAAGGCTGTCAACCGATCAATGGCACTATAAATGAACGACATCTAAACCATAGAAAATGCACTGTTAAAAAAAAAGATCATGGGACGCCATTCATCAAACCAAAAAGAACCTTTGGCCGATTAAACTATCATTACCAACCCTGACCTCATCCGCTCTCACAGTACAGTTGAAACTAAAAGAAAGAGGGAGAGAGGAAATAATAACGAACACTATTCTTTTTTATTTTTTGATAGAGAAAGCTAAGGTTAGGCAATGTTAAACGGGTCAGCCTACTTCTTCAATAGATCAGTGCGTCATGACAGTCCTTCCTTACCATTGCAAGCCTTTTGATCGATCGCTTGCAACTGTAAAAACTTTGATAACTAAAAATGCAAGAAAAAAGAAAGAAAAAAGAAAGAATAAAGAGGGGAGAAATCGCAATCACTCTAAAGTAACCAAAACGAAGGTAAACAAAAGAAATCTCTTCGCATTTACATTCATTCATATATTTGTTCGAAGGCTCGTTACAGTTAAGATCTACAAGCTGACCCTTCAGTGTATTTTGTCAACCTAAACCAAATAACATGAGTGACCTGAAGAAATTACAAGTGACTCAAGACTTTACATCAAAGACTCAACCAAAACAAAACAGACTCTTAACACAATTGTACAAAGTAGGTTGCAGGAGAACAGACTCCTCCCTTCAAGTCATGCGCTACTCTCAACGCCATCTATTTCGTGGTAAGCCCTAAGTTCAATCGGATAGCAGCTTTTCATCCAGAATATTGGCTCCTCCCACTGCACCAGATACTTCTTTATTTCGTCCAAGTAATTGACCTTGTGACAAAGGATCTTGCTGGGACATTTCTCAGCTTATTGTGTTGTTGGAACCCTTTGTATGATTGGAGCATGTTGTGGCACACTACGTTTTGTATCCTCTTTGTCTGCATGGAATGATTTTAGGTTGCATACATAGAACACCAGGTGCACCCTAAAGTTTGAGAGTAAGTTCAGCTTGTACGTAACGTCTCAAAATTTCAACTTGTGATTTCGAAAACATTATCGAAAAAAAACCTTTCAAAGATTTAAAGTTTTCACTTTTAAAAACGACAGCGGAAGACATTTAGAAAGGAGCACAAGTCAACAATCCTGGGTACGTTAGCTGAAAGACCACCATTCACATGAACAACTACTAAAAAGAAATTGAGAAAATAATGCAATAAATTATTAATAAAATATACAGTTTATTACAAAATAAGCAATTTCCTAAAGTTCCATAATCTAAAGAAAAACTCTAAAACTCAGAGCCAAGACGCCAGCAGAAAGAAGAGAAATCTTAAGCCATATTACACCACGCCATCGACCGCCTATGAAGTCTTACTCCTCACCTGCCCATGAAATGGGTCAGTTTCATAACAAACTAGTAGGCGCACGAATAGATACGTAGAATAAAATAAAGCAGGACATTCATGAGATAAGCAGTTATTATATTAAAACAACCATTACAATTATAATTTATGCTAACAAGTGTAATATGTGCAAAAAGCTATTGTTTGAAGCATTTCAAGCAGTGTAAGTCTCAATCATCTACAACTACTCAAAAATATATTCTTTAAGTTCTGATATTAACTGGCCTATGGGTACGCATAAACGCGAAACGTAGAAACAACCGAGACCGATCCAGGGGTTTATTATGTCAGGTATTTTCATTAACCCGGATGGCTGACTAAGTCCTCTCCTAAGGGGACGGTCAGTGACCAAGAGAGAAAATTTTCAAAGGCATTCGTGGCCCATGGATGCATCCAACTTCTGCAGAAGTACCTGGGAGTTATCACCTAGGATAATTTATGGTAGTCCCAATTCTCCTAACTTCGATGACTGGGGAAGCCGAGTCTTTTGCCCATGGGGTGGTTGTTAGCAACCTATCCATAGAAGTTTTTGTACCATCCATCCCCTCCTTTGATGAACCGTGAATGTCGAATGGGTACAATGGAGGTTTCTTAACTGCCGCCTCATTCTACATGCTCTGGTCTATTAGACCCACTCGAACATCTTGCTTGTGAAGGCGAGTTGTCACCATTTATGTGATCTCAGCATTGTGCTAAATGCATGCATTGAGGTTGCTACAACCTCATCATCCAAACATCGTAACACACATGGGACATACTTGTATAAAAGTACAATCATACCTTCCTAGAGGTACGACTATGATGAGAGGGTAACAAATAATGTTTTATGATTCTTTTGGTTCATACATGACATGTATTGCTCTTTGAGCAATTGGTTTGTGGAGGCCGACATTATCTCATTGATATCTATAAGGTGTTGATTGCCCACTTCAGGGTACTTCATTACCTCTTGTAAAACTTATACTATATTGTCTTAAGGTCCGGTTACAATAGCAATTTCGTGGGTTTCTCGATGGATGACCCATCACAGTATTTCATAAAAATCAGTAATATACTTGGCATGCTCAATTAATAAGAAACAGGATGTCTCAGACAAGTCCTGGGATTGCTGTGGATTCAATAATATCTTTCGAGTAACCGACTCGAAATACACTTAGTTGCATCTAGCAATGCAAAACTAGCTCGCAAGCTTTATAAGCAGACATTCATTCTCGAGGAGTCAGCCTTGCACGAGGAAACACCTCCTCTAAAGCTTTTAATGTTTGTACCCCATTTCACACCCTTTCCAAACAGATAAAATGTGGTACGTACACCTGCACACCCTACAAGGTTTGCCTGCGGGCGGCTACAAGTTTCATCATGAAATAACAATGCGACATATATAGAAAAGTCACAACAGTGAGCAAGTACATAGACACAGTCATAGGCATTTCTGTAAAAATGAGTCCACCTATATTGCATACATTAAGCATGAAATTCTAGAGAAATAAGAATGAGGAAAACACTGACCAAACAATCATAAGTTAAATACTTCTTCAGATAAGCAGGTATGTAAAATAATTATTTTATCTCAGAAGTCTTATATTTTATTTCATTCATCCAAAATCCTCGTGCAACTTTCCCCTACTTCAGAATGTCGTGCAACTGCATGCGTATACGGGTGTAGATGATACGAGGCTCAGGTCGCGGAGCCAGAGTGGGGTTCGATGCGAAGTCTGCAAAAGTGTGAGTGTTCAGTGCTACATTATTTATCATGCGGAGAAATAGAAAGTCAGGCAGGGCATCTCCCTTGGCCTATCGATCGAAAAAGAGAGAGGCAGCAGGGGTGTGCCCCTGTTCGACGAAATCAGAAAAATGACAAGGTCGAGCCCCTGCTTGTCGACAACAGCGGGGCAACTAGGGATGAGCCCCTGTCGAAAACAGCAAGGCGGCAGGGGGCCAGCCCCTGCCGACAGCAACGAGGCGGCAGGGGTTCAGCCCCTGCCGACAGCAACGAAGCGGCAGGGGCTGAGCCCCTGTCGACAGCCACGAGACGGCAGGGGGTCAGCCTCTGCCGACAACATCGAAGCAGTAGGGGCTGAGCCCCTGCCGACAGCCACGAGACAGCAGGGGGCAGCCCCCCTGCCGACAACAAGGTGGCAGGGGCCAGCCCCTACCGACAGCCAAGAGGCGGCAGGGGGCCAACCCCTGTCGAGAGAGAGAGAGAGAGAGAGAGAGAGAGAGAGAGAGAGAGAGAGAGAGAGAGATCGGGAAGGGGGTGACAGGGGGACGACCGACCTCCTGTCGGTCGCCCGCAAGGGAGAGGGGGGTGTCGCCCTGTCGGCACTCCGGCGAACCCCCAGAGAAAAAGGGGACGACAGGGGCCCTGTAGGCCACCTGTCATGCCTTCGATAAGCACAGGGGAGGTGGGAGGTGCGGCAGGGGTTGTGCACCGCCCGACGGCCTCCCGGTGAACCCTCAAGAAGTGGGTGAAGAGGGAGGGTACGACAGGGGCCATCGGCCCCCTGTCGTGTCTTCCGGCGAGGTGACAGAGAGAGGGGAGAAGAGGGAGGAGAAGAGGGTGGAGACGGCGTACCTGGGAATAGGATCATCGGCGGTGGTCGGCGTCGTCGATCGGCGTCAGCGTGGGTCGCAGCAACGACAGCGTTGGTGGCGTGCGCAGGGAAGGAGGAGGTCGACGTGATGGGAGGGAAGGGCGGTGTGCCTCTCCTTGCCTTCCTGTAGTGCTCTTAAAGGCCTAAGGGGGGGGGGGGGGCGATGAATGGGGAAACCCTGATGGGTTTCCCTTATCCTCCGAAAATCGCAGGCGAGGTGCGACGCACAGAGGAAAGGGTTTTCTCAAAACCCTTTCTCCTGTGTCAGTTTTTTTAAAAACTCTATCAATAACGGGCCCGGGTCGGGTCCGGACCCGACCCAACCTAGGTCCGATACAATTATTATTATTTTTTTTGAACTGTGGGTTTTACATTGTACGCTAGGTTGCTCACTTTCTTGGTGACGGTGAATGGTCCCTCATACTTTCTGATCAGTCTGCGGTGTCGTCCACGAAAGATGTTTGTGCGATCTGAGTAGAATTTCACCAACACCTGGTCTCCAATACGGAACCCAACAAGACGATGGAGTATGTCCTCCCACTTCTTCATCTTCTTAGCCTCTTTTTGTAGAAATGCCTTCGTCAACGTGATCTGCTCGTGCCAATCTCGAACAAAGTGATAAACAAATGATGGACTTCCCTTCTCCTATGCGGCTAGAGTGTGCGGAGTCAGCGACTGTTGTCCCATGGCTATCTCTAATGGGTTATGGCCTGAAGACTTGCTCTTTTAAATATTGTAGCAGAATTGGACTACGTCTAGGAGCTTTACCCAATCCTTTTGAATGACGCTAACAAAGTGCATGAGGTATTGCTTCACTAATTCATTGATGCACTTCGTCTGCTCGTCGGTTTGTGGGTAAAAAGTTTTTGAAAATAACAGATCGGAATCGAGTCGCCAAAATACTTTATGTCAGAATTTGTCAGTAAATCGAGTATCGTGATCGCTAACAATGCTTCTTGGTACGCCCCAATGCTTCACCACATGCTTGACAAATAATTTTGTCATCTTCTCTGCATGGCACTCTTTAGAAGCTGGGATGAAGGTAGCATATTTAGAGAAATGTTCCACCACTATAAGGATCGAGCTGAAGCCATCTACCTTCGGCAAGCTAACATTGAAGTCCATATAAATGTCTTTTCAAAGATGTTCTAGGATAGGTAAAGGCTTAAGGAGAGCGACAGTCTTCTGGTTGGTCCCCTTGTCTTTCTGGCAGACGATGCACGTTCACACATACCCCTCCACATCATCTCTCATTTGCGATCAATAGTAACCACACTCAAAGAGTGCTAAGGTCTGCTTCTGACCTGCTCATAAAGTATCATGACACTCCTTAAGCAATTCATGATGAAGGATTTTCCACCGTGGCACAAAGATGCATCCCTCTTTAGTTACGAGGAGATCGTTTTGTAGTCAGAACCGTAGTCTTTTCTGCCTGTGCTAGAGAGACAAAGTGTTATTCTATTGTGTCCTGCTATATTTCTTCGCGGATGTGGTCTAGCAATGCGCCCTCCAAGCAAACTTCAGAAGGCTCCACCTGCACAATCGCCAATTCTGCCTTGCGACTCAGGGCATCAGCAACAACGTTGGTCTTCCTCATCTTATACTTCAAAACGAAGTCGAACTCTACTAGAAACATTTATCATCGAGTTTGCTTATGTGTCAACTTCTTCTACATCAAGAAATAGCTCGTGTCGATGTTGTCTGTTTTGAGGACGAACTAGGCACCCCAAAGATAGTGTCATCAAGTCCTAAGGCAGTGCACGATGGTCGTCATTTCATGCTTGTGTACTATGTAGTACCTCTTCGCATCATTTGGCGTTCGACAACTCTCATAGGCAATTGGATGGTCCTCCTAAAAGAGTATTGGGGCATCAAAGAGTGCTTTAGAAGGACGAATAATGTCTGCCTCTAACATCTCGTCCAGCTGCCTGCGTAGGTCCTTCAATTCAGCCAGCCTCATGCGATAAGGGATCATAACTGGGGGCTTTGCTCTAGAGGTCAATTTTAACTTGTGGTCAACCTCGCGTCTCGATGGCAGACGCTTCGGTAGTTCAGGGGCATCACTCTCTAAAACTCAGTCAACAGTGGGGCAAGGGTCGATGGCCCTATTGCTTCCACCTTTTCTTCTTCGATACGCATGGCGACTAGGAATGTCTGACCTCTAGACTTGACACATTGAAGACTTACCACCAAAAGTAAGGCACTGCAATGTGTATAAAAAGTTCGGCTTCATAATCGTCAACGAGTTGAACTTCGGCAGCAGCAACACGTTTTGGCTACGAAGAAACTCTATGCCCAAAATCATTCTGAAGTCATCTAGGGACACCACTGAGAAGTTGGCTTTGTCGACCTAACTCCTAATTTAGATAACCACATCTCTTGTTTTACCAAGGATTGGCTTGGCCTCATAATTCACCGTCTTGATGGTCCTCTAATTTGGCCCAGGCTTCAAGCTCAATCACTTCATCTCTTCCTGTGAGACGAAGTTATGCGTGACTCCAGAGTCTACCGTTGTCATAGTAGACTTTTCATTCGCAATGACTTCCGGATACATGATCTTTGTGCTAATCAACATGCTCTCGGCTGCATAACTTCTAACTGCGTTGATTGTTTGCATTACTCCCATCCTTTGTTGCATGACCTTGACATCACTACTCTTCACCTGCACTGCATTGGTCTGTCAGTCGTTCTTCACGATATGCTTTGAACATTGACTCATAATATGTCTCTCACCACAAAACCAACAAGTTATAACAGATCCTTTGTTGCCATTATTGTTCTGCTTTCTATAGTTTTGCTTATTGTCATAATGGTGTTGGGTCGACAACTCACCTTTATTGTCGTGTTGATCCTCCTTCTTGTCTCTCTAGTTCAACTCCTTCCCAGCCTTAGTTGATGGAGTGAAAAACTTGCATTGTGTATCCACTAGTCGCTCAACCGTCACATACGCATCTTTCAAAGTTTAGGGATTGCTCATTTCTACTTCGGATTGTGCTCAAGGTTGTAGTCACACAATAAACTAGTTGAGTTTGTCTTCATCCGGCATATTGGGTACGTCCAACATTAGCTTTTGGAACATCCTAATGTAGTCTTGCAAGGCTCTAATTAATGTGCTTGAGTTCTACTATCATTCGATAAGCTTGGCGTTGTGTATTCCTTGGTATAAAGTTGTTTTGTAGCTCACTTTTGAAGGCTTTAAAGGTATCAATCATGCAGTGACCCATTTTCATGTCGCTACACTTTCATTTTCAACAGGCTATAGCATCTCCGTTGAGTAGAGTCTTTGTCATCTTCACCTTGAGGTCTTCGGCCAATACATTTTGAATGTCTAAGTAGTCTTTCACATGGAACATAAAGTTTTCTATGATCTTTCAATCTCTAGAACCATTGAATTTAGCTGGCCTCAGCACATTTATCTTTGATGACCGATCATCACTTTCGTCATTGAGGGTAACTGTCTGTTACAGAGTGTGGTTCTTCAACTGAAGCTCCTCAACTTGGGTCTGAAGGGTGGTTATTGTCGTAGTCAACAAAGTAACATGTCTCATCAGCATGTTTACTTGCGCACGTAGGCTCATCACCTCATCGTTTAGTCCTTCGAACGACTCAACTGCATGTGAAATCGTTTCTTCATGCGAAGTTACTTCAGTCACCAGTTTGTTGACGATCGCGATCAGATGCTCATGGCTTTGAGGTGAACCCATCTCTTCGACGTCGGCAACTGCATTTTTTTTTGTGTTCCACAAGTTGTAACAGTGTGCCACGATGTCTTGCTCACAAATCGCAGTTTTGTCGATGCGTCTCTTGACACCAATTCTTGAATTTTTTTTTCCGATCTCGAGAACGAAATCTAATACCATTTATCAAGGGCCTACTTTAATACACTACAAGAAAACTGTTAATTAGCGACTGAAATTTACGACGGATTTTTTCTGTCGCAAATTTGCGACAGATTAGCTAGAGAAAACTTTCTTAATGAATCTGTCGCTAAGTAGCGATGAACGTTGTTTCATCGTTAATTCGTCGCTAATTAGCGACGGATTAACGACAAAATTTTTTTTGTCTCTAATTAGCGACGGAAAAATTCTGTCGCTAAATCCCTCACTAATTTTTTATTTAAACCGAGCTTGAAATTTTCTCTCTCTCCCGTTCGAAATTTAAATCGACCATGCTCGATTTAAACCGACTTCGATGATGCAGAGTGATCGCTGTGCAAGTCAGTTCATGATGGATGGCGATGATGCAGAGTGATCGCTGGAGGACGGCGACGCCGGTTCACGGAGGACGACGACGCCGGTTCTCGGAGGACGGCGATGCCAGTTCACAGAGGATGATGACACCGGTTCACGAAGGACGCCGACGCCGGAGAGCATGCCAGTTCACGGAGGACGACGACGCTGGAGAGCATGCCGGTTCACGAAGGACGACGATGCCGGTTCACGGAGGACGACGATGCCGGTTCATGAAGGATGACGACGCCGATTCACGGAGGACGGTGACGCCGGAGAGCACCGGTTCACGGAGGACGGCGACGCTGATTCACGGAGGACGGCGACGCCGGTTCACGGAGGATGGCGATGCCGGAGAACACCAGTTCATGGAGGACGATACAAGTCCGACGACGAGGCAGAGCGTTCGTTCTGTGCAATGCATGTCGGGCGCGGTATAAGTCCGGCTTATTGCTGTCGGAATACCGCCCGACAGGGATCAATTTTTTTTTATTTTTTTTTAAATTTAGCGATAGATTAACGACGAATAATGTCCGTCACTAAGTTGTCGCAAATTAGCGACGGAATTAACGACAGATAAGTTTTTTCACTAATTAGCGAGCAAAAATTCGTGATGGCCTCTATCCATCGCTAATCCGTCGCTAAACAGTTTAGCGATGGCTTAGCGACAGATAAGCGATGGATAGAGATCGTCACGATTTTTTTGTAGTGATAGGCCAGCACAACGTGACGATCCTTCCTTACCGTCGCAAGCCTTTCGATCGCTCGCTTGGAGCTGTGAAAGTTTTGATAACTGAAAATGCAAGAAAGTGAGAGAATAGAGAGGGAGAAAAATCTCAAACACTCAGAAACAATCACAATGATGGTGAACAAAAGAAAGCTCTTCGCATTTACATTCATTCACATATTTGTTCGAAGGCTTGTTACAATTGACTCTTAAAGGTATTTTTTTAACCTGAATTAAAGTATATCGGTAGCTCAAAAAAAATACAAGTGATTTGATACTTTACATCAAGACTCAATCAAAAGCAAAACAGTCTTTAGACATAAATGTACAAAGTAGATCACATAAAAGAGTCAGACCCTACCACTAATACAACCATATACCATCGATATTCATACTTGCAACATCTCAACACAAGGTCACGTACACTAAGGGTATGTTTGATGACTTGTCCATGGTTAGACAAAGTGAACAAAAAGAACAGAACAATGGTTCTATTCATTCCATAACAATTGTTCCAAGTCTAACGTTTTCAAATGTTATGTTTCAAATGTCCGTTGTTGGATGATGATGGTCGTTGTTTGATGACGATGAATAGAACAATGTTTGTCTGCTTTCGCCATTCTAAGCGGGATTTTCGTCTGAATCCGGGAACAGTGTATCAAACATACCCTAACTGTCAGATAGTAACTTCGTCCCAGTCTTAAAATACTTAAAAGACATGCCCGTTTCACATGAAACTCACTGTACTGAAACAAACCCCCAAAAAAGTTATAAAAGACTATTTTCAGTTAAATGGTATTGTGACTAATACCAGTACCCAAAGCCAAAGGTTTGCACTTTGATCGCCATGTTGCCCTACTAAACATATACAATATTTTCAACTATGACTAATCAAAACATAAAAAATGTATATTATAATTATAAATCGCATGTTTCATCATAATAAGGTTCGTGAAAACGGATCCAAAACATAAAATATGATTCAATCCAATCCGACCCGTTTGCGTCCCGGTCAGGTTAGGACCCCACACGGGAGAGACTTGGAATCAGATGCGGTGCCTTCACATGAGAGGCTGTCCCGTCCGACATAATGATCGTGTCGGTGCATGCTCTCTGTCATTGACGGTTAGACGATCCGGTTCCACCGCTTCACGCGTACACGCCGAGCCGAACCCCTTCATCTGGCTCGGCTTAAGACGCCGGTGGCTCGCCATAATGCCCACTAAATTACATAAACGCCCCTCGATTGTTCCTCTATTGCCATACTCGTCCCTTTATTCTCTTCCCTTGCGTAGTTGGAAATGCGGTTGCAGACACGGATTGCTGATATTTGTTAAAGTATGGAGAACTTCCAACAGTCTTACAGTAGGAAGTAAGGAGCGGGGAGCAGGTGTTTATGGTGAGAGAAGGGAGGCTTTTCTAAGTGTTTCTCATAAATCTGATCTTTCAAATATGTTCAGCATAGTTGATTTATTAGAAAGCGACGCTTCTATTGTGTATTTTTTTTAGACGAAAAAAAACTTGAATAATCTTTATATATACCAAAACCATTTCTTGTGGGGAATGGGTCGCTTACCCCTAGGAGTTGTTGGTCAATGTGTAGAAAAATAAGGGTACGTCAGTTCACAACTGCAAGCAGCTCAGTTGATTTGTAGCTCAGAGTCAGACCCTACTCCCCACTTTTCTTAAACACCACCACCAACTCTAGAGAGAGAAACATCCCCCATCGACTCCACCAACACACACATACGCAGGGTGGCCTAGTCGAGAGAGAGAGAGAGAGAGAGAGAGAGAGAGAGAGAGAGAGAGAGATGGGAGAGGTAGAAACGCACGCCACACTGCCTCTGTTCAGGCCAGCTGAGGGGGACAAGACACAGAGGCTGTCCGGCGAGAGACGGCCGTCGCCGGAGGAGGAGACCCGGAGGTGCCCGCGCTGCGACTCCACCAACACCAAGTTCTCCTACTACAACAACTACAACCTCTCGCAGCCGCGCCACTTCTGCAAGTCGTGCCGGCGGTATTGGACGGTCGGCGGCTCCCTGAGGAACATTCCGGTGGGCGGAGGCAGCCGAAAAAGCTCGACGCGGGCGAAGGCGAAGCCCTCCGCCCAGCAGCCCAAGCCGGAGCCCGCCGAGGAGATCGCCAGAGAGCAGGAATTCCTGACGATGGGAGCGTCCGTTTCGGATGATCTCGGCGATGACCGGCTTCTCGACGTCACCGGCACCTTCAGCTCGCTTCTCGCGTCCGGCGGGTGCTTCGGCGAGCCGTTCGGCGGGCTAGGGTGGCCGTCCGGCCTGGTTGGCGCGTGCGGTATGGGGTTCGAAGAGATGGGTATCGGGAAATCCGGTTGGGGGATGCCGGAATCCGGCGATGGAGCGCTCTGGCAGGGCCTTGGAGGCGAGGGGCTTGACGACGAGTGTTGGGGAGTGAACGGAATGTCGGATCTGGCGATTCCGGCCCCTGGAAAGAGCTTCCGGTGAGGAAATTCCGACGGGTGTGTGGAGAAACTCTGGAACTACTTTTTTGGGTGCCTTGTTCTTCACCCTCTTTCTTGTTTACATGATGATGGTTGTTTCGATTTTTTTTTTTTTGTGGAGGGGATTTGTACGTAGGGATTGTTCCGATAGGAGGTGGGATTTGGGGGTACAGAGAAAAAGGGAAAATGTGTCTGGTTTTTGGTGGTTTCATTTCTTAGTCTTCTAATTAACCATACTGTAAAATCTTCTTCCTCTTCTTCTTTTTCTTCTTCTTCGTTGGAGAAGCTTTTGAAGGTAAGTGTGATGTATGGGTCTTCTTTGTGAATTTGATTCAGTCTCTTCTTTGTCTTCTGTAATGGTTTTTATTTTTCTCCCTTCTTTTTAGGATAAAAATGAGAAATAGGGACTTTTGTGTCACAGGGACACGGAAAAGGACACCTTACGTGAATAACAACAACTACTCCTTCGTCCCAAAACAATTGGGGTCTGCCATATGAACCAACAAAGAAAATCATTATGGGGCTTCCACATGAATCCTCTCCTCCATTCATCTCTATCCAATGCCATGTCCTCGGTGAGGTTCAAAGCATATGTCTTTTCTTATCACCTCCATCCATGTCTTCTTAAGCCTACCCCCAACCTCTTTTAACTAATATATTTTTCTATTTCTCCATCCTTCTAACTGGAGCATCATTAAGCCTTCGTCGAATATGTTCAAACCACAGTAAATGATTTTTCTATCTTATTTTCAATGGATGCAACACCTACTTCTTACGTATCTCTTCATTCCGAATCTTTTATTGTATTTTCACACATCCATCTCAGCATACCCATTTAAGCTACACTCATTTTTTGAAGGACCTAATAGTCGTCCTATAAAACTTTCCCTTCAACCGCGATGGCATTCTTTGTTATTGAGCATTTTTTGCTTAAGAGCAGACTGAGCATTATATAAGAGGACACGACACCAGTATCCCTGTTGACAACTTTCCTGATGCAAATGTGGTGTTTTTTGGGAGTGGGCCAATAATATGCTGTCCAAGCACTGGGTGTGGGGTCTATTTTGGCCCAAGTGGGGCCTAGCAGGTCAAGTCTTTCGCTGAGAGGCCTGTCAAGGCAGGGCCAAGACAGCTTGGTTAGTTGGGGCATGGGCCCGATATCCAGGCCAAGTAGACCCATCCTACCAAAAGAATATGCCCTGATGGAACAGGGCTCAGCCATGTGGCTTATCTATGCCAAGTGGGGTCCATGCCAGGCAAACAAGCTGACTCTGGTTTGGTGTTGGGCCAAATCTCTGCAAGATAAGTGTGTCTGGTCACTATCCATATATTCCAGTTTATCCTATTCTTTCCAGATAAAACGGATGTTTACAAACACTACTTGGGTTGGGAAGATGCTTATTTAATGTTAATTTGCTATTGTTAATATCGTGGTCTGTGTCAAGCTGATGGCTCAGGGTAGAATCCCGCTGGGGAATGGGAATACAGTTGTTTTATCACGGTTGAAGCAACCTAAGGTTTAGTGGTTGTATCCTTCTTCTTTTTTCGATAGAGAAAGCTGGTGTTAGGTTAGGCAGACCCCCTACCAGGTGTATACTGTACCATTGAGAGTGGAACATGCAACGTCCCAACACAAGGTGACGTGCAGTAACTGCTTCTGCCAGACAAGCGGAGCCATTGTTTGTCCTCTACTTGAAGTTTTACCTCTGAAAGAGGCGGGGCACATTAAGGGTGCGTTTGTTTGTCAGGGAAAGCGCAGGTTATTTTTAGTGAAAATGTATTGACGTGCCCACAGTGACAACACAAACACTGAAAATGTGTGTTTTTGCAGAAAACTCTCGACGGGCATGCCATTTTACATGCTGGAGGTGGGTTTTCCGGGGAAACGGTTCCGGTGGAGGGGGGTCCGATTTCATTTTTGTGGTAATGGGATCCATGGAAAGGGGTGGCAAACACCCCTTAAATAACTCAATTCCCTGGTGAATGTTTTCTTTAGTCATAAAAAAAAAATTATTATTTAAAAGGTATACGGTTTTTCTTTTTTCGTTTTTTTGTCAGTATAGGGTCTAGACAATGTGTTAGTTATGCAAGTGTGCTAGAAAGGCATGGTGGTCTATATAATAAAGCAATTTGTTGAATAAAATGGATACTACACCTTCTCCACTGGCAAACATGTGAAACTGATAAGGACTAATGGATTGTGTCATAAATGTGTTTATACTAAAGTAACAAAATCAATAGCGCGACTTTTTAACGACAACAAAATAAGTCACCATTATTGGCTAGCACTAAAGGTTGCTTGAGACACTCAGGCATAAATCAAATGTATCACGTCGATAGACAGAAGAAACTACAAGTTTCATATATTATTGTTGATCCTTGTACCAAGGTGGACATTCCATTAAAGTGTCCAGCACACTGATCAAGCAAATTTTAGCAGCACTTGAACACAAATTTTAGCATCATCGAGACATCAAGAAATTAATTTCTCTATGTTCTTGCACTTTTTAATTAAAAAAATAAACCCCAAAATAGCTGAAGACCCTTATTGTTTTCATACCCAGTTACAACAAAGTGCACAACTAACACAATGAATACAGTAAACTACAGTGACCATCAATGAGATAATTGATTCTAGAGATTAAAAAAACTGAACTACATCAAAGCAATGAAATGCTACTTAACATACAAAACATAGACTCAAAATATTTAGTCATCACACTAAATCATAATCTAGACCAATGAGCAAGAACCAAACCAAATGTAGGGTAAATTTAAACATTTCGAAAATGAAGTTGGGTGCTCGACTCAAGACCAAAATAGGCAAGACAAACGAGAAAAAGAACCCACCAACAACATATTTTTTGGGAAAATAAAAGTTAGCAATCGAAATCTCCATAAAAAACCTTAGGAAAAGTAGAAAAAGTGAACACTCACCATCTATTTCAAATGAAAATTGATGTTTTTTCTTGTTTTTTGGGGATACCGGTAGAGAGTGGCATTGGAAGGATCGACATTGATGGTTTGAGTGTAGAGGGCAATGGCCTTGAAATAATTCTCGGCCTTGAAGAACCGGTTCTCTTCATCCTTGAGCGATACATTGTTCTTCATTGTGCCAGATTTGCTGCTCTCTGAATCACCCGTAGCACCACCCTCCATTTTTTCCCCTCCCCTCGGACACCCCTCTGCTTCAACTACATCGAATGAAAGACGAAAAGGGAGGAAGACAATGTTTTCTTGCGCAATGATTTCTGCTCTTTTGATATTTTTTCCCTAGTTTCAACCCCATAAATGTGTTGGGCATGGTCGATTTACGAGGAATCCATACTTGGTTCATGTATTTTCGATGAAAAAAATGATATTTGGAGCTTTGGAAATTTACAAAGATTTTGGACTGTTGATTTTTTGAAACATATATAAACTCGCCTATGTGTCAAAATCGAGAAATATTCTGATGCATAATTTTATGGAAAATAAAGGTTGCAACTGAATCCAAATATCATCATTACAATTAGGCTGGCTTTCATGCATCATAAGCAAATCAAGTAACGAAAGACATCAGTAACTATCAAAACTGCTACGTCTTTATACTTTCAGAGCTGTCATACGAGGGTAAGTTTCTTATTCTCTAAGTTTATTTTTTTTTCATATAGTATAGTGCTTATCATGATGATTAATAAATTCTTAATTTGTTGTTTACAGACTGAAATAGATGGATATGAACAGATGGTGAGTGCATTCTATAAACTAGCGGATCGTCTTCATACCTCTAGAGCTATCACATACGAGGGTAAGTTTCTTATTCTCTTAGTTTAAATTTTTTATATAGTATAATGCTAAGTATGTTTGATTTAATAGATTCTTAATTTGTTGTTTGTAGACTGAAATAGATACACAAAAACTTATGAAGAGTGTGTTCTGTAAACTAGTGGATCATCTTCGTACCTTCAGAAGTATCATACAAAAGTTTATTCTCTAAGTTTATTTTTTTTATATAGCATAGTGCTAAATATGTTTGATCTAATAGATTCTTAATTTGTTGTTCGCAGTTTCAAATCGATGGATATGAATACTAGTGTATGTTTATATTTGAATTGATGTTTGAAGTGTATACTTATATTTGAATGGATGTATGTTTAAAGATATTTGAAGTGTATATTTGAATGGATATATACGTTTGAGGATGTTTGGCATGTATTAATTTTTACCATAATGAGATGTTGAAGTTAGTTGTGAAATTGATTATATATATAAACTGATTTTAAATATATATAAACTCATATATATATATATATATATATTTGATGTTAATATCATCTTGAATGTGAAAAGATGTTTTGTTAATGTTAGCTTTATGCTTTTTGAAATTCTCTTAGAAGTGCAAAAAAAGATTGAAAGCATGACTAAGCCTTCAATCATAATGTAATTAAAATATCTGTAAGTTATCAAACTGAATTCTCATACTATTATCATCATCATTAACATTGTCATAATTATTTTTATTTTTATTTTGAATTGTCAAATTATACTCATTCTTGAAGTGTGTTCGTTGTAAGTTTTGAGAGGATGTAAGGGAGGGGGGTTAGAGAGGATGTATATTTAAAGTTAAATGATTGAGAGGGTTGGAGAGGATGAATGTACGAGGAGGTTGAGAAGTGCATATTTATATTTGAATGTATGTTTCAAGATGTATAAAGACTAGTGTATTTTTATATTTGAATTAATGTTTAAAGTGTATGCTTATATTTGAATGGATGTATGTTTATGGGAGTTGGAGATGATGAATATTTGAGGAGGTTGAAGAAGTGTATACTTATATTTGAATGTATGTTTTAGGATGTACACACACTAGTGTATGTATATATTTGAATTGATATTTGAAGTGTATGTTTATATTTGAATGGATGTATGTTTAAAGATGTTTGAAGTGTATATTTGAATTATATTTATCGTTTTGTTTAATATAATGTAAAAAAAATAAAACTAAAATAAAAATTTTAATTTTTCAAGTTTAAGGTCTATAACGGCAACATTCTTGTGTTGTTGTTATCGGCCTTAACCTTATGTCGCCATTAGAACTTGTAATGATGAGTTAATTTTTTCCATTACCGTCTATAACAGCAGCACATAAATGTCATTGTTATAGGGTATGTCGTTGTCATTAGGTGGGTCGCCGCTATTGGTGTTTCCAGTTCTGACGAAATTCTTCACCAATGTTGGGTCACTCATTAATGATGATCTATGCCACCATTATTATTCAACTGAGACAAAAAATTGATGGTCATTTTTTATCACTGTTATAAACTTATAGCGGCGATAAATAGGACAATAGCAGTGAGAAAAGTCACTATTATTGGCCCGCATTCTTATAGTGTGATATCTCTTGGGATACGTAACCACCTTATTGGATGGTTGGGAACTTTAGATGCTTAATGCCACCATCCTTTGACGTAGATCCACATCTCATTGATCGACATGGCCGACATAATTGGTGGTCACGGCTGTCAAGCTTAATAAATTGATGTTTAGATCTGAGGGGTAGCTTAGTTAGAACGAGCCTCTGCTATTAGATAGGCAACCGGGGTTTGATTCCCATGGGCGTTGTTCTCCTTGTGAAAGCTGAAGTCGGTGGGTCCGTGGGGTTAAGGGTTGCGCCCAGGTTTACACCCCTTTGGGGTGGTTTTTTTGTTCCTATAAGAATAAAAAGTACACGTGCACAAGCAAGTCATACCTGACCCACAAGGGTTCTGCACACCTGGCTAGGTGGGTCAGCTTAAAGATGTTCAAGGTCAAGGGCGTCACAAGCTCGATACCAGAGGTGTGTTCTTTGTTGCAATGCCGAAGAGATGGAGAGACTTTCTTGGTAGGAAAGAAGGGGGTACCCAAAGGTTTTATACACACTGAGGTGGGGGTGGTGATAGGCCACATGAGCTCATACCCAACTGAATTGCATGGGTGGTTTCCTTAGTTATGCTTGCTTGCACTTAACTCCTGTTTTTGGGGCAATGCACTTTTGGTTCAAGATGCGCCAATTTGTAAGAAAAATACGCGCACAATCTTATCTTGTGTTTGTTTCATCCTTTGTGTGAAAGCGACCTGTTTCGTATGAAAATGGTCTGCTTTCTCTTGTTTTGGGATTACACGAATGCCTCTTAAAGGACACATTTGTTTCACTCTGAATTGTCATGAAAATGCTCATTTTCGTAGAAAATGGGTCTTTTTCCATGGTCACTGAAACAAACGGGACTGAGATAGAGAGGTGATGCATATGAACCATGCCTCCCCTCCCAATGAGCAGGCATTTTGCCATGAGAGAGTGCCTTTAGCATAAAAAGTCTTTTCTGAATATTCCTGTGTAATAAACACAAAATAAGGGCACATATGAAAGTGAAAAAGAAATCTTACATTGGAAAGGAAAGGTTACATATGAAAAGTTCTCACATAAAAAATCTTTTGTTTGTATGCCATGTGAAAGTCCAATTAAGAGAGAGAGAGAGAGAGAGAGAGAGAGAGAGAGAGAGAGAGAGAGAGAGAGAGCTTGTCATATGGAATGTTTAATCTCAAAATATGGAGAAGTTTTTCATATGAAAAAACTCAGATTTTTTAGAGATTTTTCATACGAGAATTTTTTTTGCTTCAAATAATTCAAAAAATGTACCTTTTTCTTTTCCACACACGTATTTCCCTATAATTTTCTCACTGCCAAATGTGACCTGCATTGTCTAGAAAGGTAAGATGACTTAGTTTAAAACAATAGTTTCTAGAGCAAATCCTGTATGCCAAACAACAATGCATTAATTGGGATGTGAGAAATGACTGTTCAAAGAGATATGTGAAGTGTGAAGCATTAAATAAAAGTGGATAGGGAAATGGGATTTATGTGGAAGGTGTAGTGGATGTGATGTAGACAAGCATGCATGTGGGTCCAAGTTGGCTTATCTCAATGATCAATTAAGCAATCCAATTATTTAATTTAATTGCACTAATTAAACACAAGAACATGAAAGGAGCTAACCTAACAAGATCTGTTCAGAGATCTTGGGAGTAGGGGTTCAATCGGGTCGGATTCCGGTGGACCTTGCTAAATCCAAATCTGAATCCAAAATACCAACAATAGATCTGAATTAGATTCGAGAATGTTAGATTGAATCCGAATTTGAAATCCATGTGGTAATACTGGATATGAAAAAATGGAACAAAACAAATTTTTTACATGTAAAAAATGCATTAAGGTCAAATTTTGATTCGGATAAACTCCAGATCTGATTTGAAATGTTGATCTGAATATGAAAGTGATCCGATTGAACAAATTTGAATCCACAATCCAATTTAACTTAAAGAATCCATATCCAAAAAATTATGTCAGACTCATACCAGATATCAAACCATATCTGATCCGTTTGAAGCCCTAATTGAGACTATTTTTTAATAAACTAGAGAATGTTCACCTCTTTGATTATTAGTCTTGAACTCCTTTTCAATCAAGTAACAATTCATATCGCACTCTTTCCTTTTTTTTTGTTAAACCAAGGGAAAACTCGTAATCACCAATGACAAATTTGCAATCATCTGGGTGGTAACCTTTGAGGTCTTCATGAAAGTGCTATAGGATCGAGGCAACAGATTTTGAAATTCACACAACAATCACACAAAAAACACAAGATTTTATCGTTATTTGGTCTTCCTGACTTACATTCACTCCCCAAGCAAAACCCGCTTGAGATTTCTACTATCAATCTTGTGTTACCACAAGAACATACAAACCAAATCCAATCCCACTTTCAACAACAACCCTACTGAAAGCAAACACCTCCTTTAAACGAATGAGATCTTTTTCCTTTTACAAAGAAAAAGAAATAAACAACTTACAATCAACCTACGAGCCTTTCTTATAAATGCAGATGAAATGCATTGGCTTCTGAGGTTGTTAAAATACTCAACTCACGAATTCACTATCTCTCAAAAGAATTTGAGTAAAAAACTTGAGTGAAAATATCAAGTGAGTGAGAAAATAAATACTTGAATGAATAGGAGTGAAAAGCAAAGAATTCGATCTTTGTAATTCAATGTAATTTGATGTTTTTTAGAGTAGAATGCACTCATATTTATAGTTAAAACATCACATACGTTGAGGGTATGAAGGAGTGTCAAAACAGTTACTTTTGAACGATCAATTTGTTTGAAAAATGAAAAGACACATATTTTAAAAGTTACAGGAAAATTACTATATTAGTCGACTGAAACAGTAGTTAGTCGACTAAAATCAAATATTAGTAGACTGACAGTTATCATCGGCCGACTACTGTGTTTAATAAAACCGTTTTAAAATCTGGAGTTTGAAACTTAGTCGAGTAAAGAAAAGTTAGTCGACTGATAAAATCATCAGTAGACTGTAGTAGTGTGGATTGCAATCCGTTACCTATGCGAGGTTTCTTTCGACCATGGGCTTCCCGCATGAGGTTTTACTCAGTCTGTAGGTACTTCGGTTATCACATAACATAGAATAATAAACGCCGGTGGTATTTTTCACAGAATGCGAGGTTCCTTCGCGTACCAAAAGAAGTAAGCAAGAAGAACATAATCACTAACCAATCATATGATGACTTGCCTTGAATAGTTGTTTTGTTTCGTACATTAGAGTTGTACTATGTGTTTCCTTTCCTTGTTTTCCTTGTTGTACGTACCGTAGTTGCTTTACCTTGGTTGTATATTTCTAACTATCTCATCTTGATGCACATAGCTTGTATTGCTACTTTTGTTAGATTGTGTAAATGTAAGCTTTGTTGATAAATGCAATTCATGCTATATTTACTTATGTGCTATAAATGTTAACCTTGTTGATAATTGCAATTCATGCTACATTTACTTATGTGTTGTAAATGCTAACTCTGCTGACAAATGCAATTCATGCTACGTTTACTTATGTGTTGTAAATGTTAGCTTTGTTAATAATTGCAACTCATATTTGATTTACTTATGCATTGTAAATAATTAGCCTTGATGACAGCTGCAAATTTATGCTAGCTTGCTTATGTTTTTCATAAATGGATAGTCGTAGATATTATCTCACCAACTCGCAAGAGTACTGACCTTGTTTTTTGGGGATACATGTGACATTTGTTAGAGGTGAGATGGCGTCGATGTGCAGCGGAGGATTGGACCCACACTTTGAATTTTGGAGATCTTGGCAGTGGTTTTTGGGTATCCTCCTGTTTTGGGAGACGTTTTGTAAATGAAAGATGTATAATTTATTCTGTCTCGTTTTGTAAACCGTTGGAAATGAAATGTTTCTTCTTGTTGTTCATTTTGTAATCCACCTTAAAAAATTTCAACTAGTTTTCCTTATAATTTTTCGCTTGCGTAATATTTTCAACAAAAAAAAAATCTAAATAAAAAATCTAAGGATTTTTCAAGTTGGGATTTTGGGGCCAAGTTGGGATTTTGGGGCCAAGTTATATACTCATGTTTTCAACACTTGCTCTATTTTTTAGCAATAATGCTTATGAATTTACTAAAATTTGAATAATATATGATCTATTTATTTTAAAATTTTAGAAATTATTTTAAAATTTTTAATAGAACCTTCCCTATTTTAGTATGAAAATTTCAAAAGTTATTTTAAATTTTTTTACACAACCTTCTCTATTTTAGTATAACAAATTCAAAAGTTATTTTAAAAATTTTGATAGAACCTCCCCTATATAAGAGTATAAATAGACTGAATTTTTGACATAATTATAGCATTTCAATGCCTAAAAGAAACCTTAAGCGTTCAGGAGAGAGCTAGGAGGTTATATAAATCCAAACAAAGACCCAAATGAGTTCTATGGGTATATACCTTGAAAGTAAAAAATTTAGACAGTGCTTCGGCAATGCGTTATTAAATTCGTTCTTTACATGACAATTTTGGCAACGCTTTCGCAATGGGGTCTCAAATATGCCTTACAGAAAGATAGGGTCTCCACTACCAAACCTAAAACAACCATTTCTTTTACGGCTATCAGGTATCCTAACTGGGCAGACGAGAAACTGAGGTCAAATAGAAGGAGAAAATATAAAAAAAATTGGGTTAGGGTATTAAAATAGGAAAGAGAAGGTTTGGGGAGAGAGAGAAGCTGTGAGAGAGGGGGATTTTCTTAGAGAGCTGTAGCCGAAGGGGTTATACCCCCTGGGTGTCACCTCCAAAAAAAAGAGGTTTAAGGGAGGCGGTCTCCAATTCGTCAATTTTTGATATTTTTTATATAAATTTTAAAAATAAACTATATATTTTCAGTATTTCATATTACTTACTTTAATTTTGCCATTTTGCTCATAGTCAAGTTAAATATTTATAGGTATGCCCCTGAAATATGGATATGAAGTGCTTTTGCCCCCTCCACGATTTTCATATCCAAGGTTCCCTTGAGGGGGGGGGGTGGGGGGGCTTTAATTGAGGTTTTGGATCGGGTTAGGATGTTCTCCCCTTTGTTTGGGATACCCATTCTCTGACTCGGGTCTAGGATGCAACTGAAATGGGACGATCGTAAGCTTTTCCGTTGGACAACCACTATATTCACAAGTTTGTCTTCTCATGAAAATTAACTTCTTATTAGCTTATACTTTCATAATCCCCCTCTAGTGATGGTAAATCTTAAGTGACTTCTTAAGAGAAAGAGAGTTGGCCATCACCAGGGGGGTAGGACCGTAGGAGTAATGGGTTTGGGCCTTGGCTGCTAGTTAAGGTTCGATTCTCATGGGCGTCGTCCTTCTGCTCAAGCCAATGTGTAGCATAGGCCCGGGGGCAGGGGTCTTAGCCTTAAAGTTTTACGCTGCAGGCGCGACAATCATAGGACCTATGACAGGTTGAGCTAGTACGACCAGGTCTTCATGCTGGATGCAGTTTCTTTGAGTTATAAATCCAAAAAAAGTAAAACGCACCGCATGTTGGTAGGTCTTTGACTCTTTGGTTGGTAAAACCCTTTAGGTCCCGTCGCAAGCCAGAGACATGCCGGGGGTTGAAATGAATGGATTCAAGCCCAATTCCAGCCAAAAATAATCCGTCACCCGGTTCATTCAGGGTTATGTCACAAGGACACTTCAATTTACGCCTGTGTCGTGTCCCTTATTCATTATTCTCAATGAAAAATTGCACAAAAATGGCGTGTCTCATGTCTATGTGATAGATCCAACAATTGGAAACCTAAACCCAACCCAGGTAATTTAGAGTATCTATAAAATATGTTTTTTTTTCCTACTTGAACGACGTACAAGATACTCCGGTCAGGTCAGATTCAGGTCAAACCCATATTAAATAGAATCAAATTCGGAATCAGCCATTGACAGCCCTACCCGTTTTTCAACTTCGGATCGTTTTTACTACTCCATACAAACCCGAACCATTGACAGCCCTCTGAACTCTGAAGAACCCGAGATCTTGGGTCGAATCCAGGTCGTAGGTTGGATCTAACCCGATCCGTTTCAGACGTAGATAAGCCCCTCCAAGGTTTCCTAATTTTGCTGCTATCCGACCACTGAAAGAGCAGAAGAGCGATGGCGCAATAGCCCTTTTCCGGCGATCTCAGGATACCGGAAGGCGACCCAACCACTAGAAACCATAGGAACTGTCGCCATAAATTCCTGAACCTCTTCTTCTCTATCTCATTTCTCGCAGAATTGGGGGCACCCCGTTTTAGGGTTTCCGATGGCTGCTCGTTCGCTGTCTCTGGTATCGGTTTCTTCTTCGCCGTTCTCGAATTCCCGTTCGCGAAGGGATTGTAGCTCTGCTCCGTATTTTCGGTTCGATCTGAAGCGGGAAATTCTGGGTAAATTCGTCGTCCAAACCGGGAATCGGCTTCCTTCTATTCGGAGGAGGCGTTCCTTGACTACTGTTTTTGTTATGCTTCCCACAGCGTGAGTTTTCTCTGATTCCTTTTTCCTTTTCGTTCGTTTGTTTCGTTCCCTTTCATCGTTCTTTTGGAATGATTAGTGCATTCGAATGTGGAGAATTAGGGTTTCTTGTTCATCTTCATCATCGTTCTTGTTTCTGTTTTTGGGTCATTGGTTGCAGAAAGCCAAAGAGTGCTTCAACCGGTGACATTTCTAAGTAAGTTTCCCTCTTTTTTATGCGATTAATTATAAATATTTCTAGTTTTGTTTTTATTTATTTCTAAGGTGCTACGTTTTATGAGATACCAAGAGGTTTTTACATGGTGGTGGCATATCTAGAGTTTTATTTTTCATCTGCAGTTTTTTTGTCTTTTAATTGGGGTGAGTTGTTCGAATTACTTGTTGGAGTTTTCGTTCACTTCTTCTTAAGGGCTATTTTGATTCCTTGGTATCTTTGGTATACACCATATAATAGGTTACTTTTATTGTTTTGATTGCATTTTTTAAATTTGCGTTTGCATCTTGATTTCTGGAGGATTTTACCAATTTGATGTTTACCGTAACAACTGGTGGTTTTAGTTGACTTGTTAGTTTATTGGAAATGCAGATGGTCCGCAAGGGCTATTAAATCTTTTACCATGGCTGAATTGGAAGCTAGAAAGCTTAAGTATCCAAATACTGGTACTGAGGCCCTTCTTATGGGAATTTTGGTTGAAGGTTAGATGTCTCTTTTTGTTACTATGATGTCACTTTCTGGTCACATTCCGTTCCCTTGGGGAAGTTTCTTCTTATGCTTCTTTGAACATTTCTTGTTGTAATTTGATTCATTATATTATATGGCGCACCCCCGCACCCGCATTTTACCAATTTCCTTTCTCGCTGTTGCTGAAAATTGCTGATCTTCATTTGGTCGCTGAAATTCTATATGCATTAATTTTTCTTTTTCTTTTTTTAAGTAACAGGGCTTTATTTTCATTTTCTTCTCAAGCAATTTAACTCAACAACCAGTGTCAATATTAATTTTGTATTTGTCACAGTCTCTCTTCCTCTTTTATTGAAGTCCTTATCTAATATCAGTATCATCCTTTTGCTTATTGCGACCTTCTTCTTGTTCTTTATCTTCTGTTGCCAGGAACCAGCTTTGCGTCAAAATTTTTGCGCAATAATGGCATTACACTTTTTAAAGTGCGGGAGGAAACTATCAAATTGCTTGGGAAGTCTGATATGTATTTCTTCAGTCCCGAACATCCACCATTGACTGATCCAGCACAGAGGGCACTTGATTGGGCTGTTGATAAAAAAATTAAATCAGGTATGTCAACCTCTGCTTATCTTTGTCCTGCTTGTCCATAGATTCCGTACCTCTTTATTAGATATTCAAAATCTGCTTGAGAGCCATTGCAGAATGTTGGTGAATATCACAAAGATGATATTTGAGTTTCACAACCAAGTTCAGATAGTGCATGTCTGGTGAATTGTGTGTGGCATTACTTTCCTCCTCTTGCTGGTTCAGATTGTGATGGGGCATGTCATTTAGACTCTATCTAGCTGGTACAAATTAGATATTTTGGTGAAACAACAAATGGAAATAAGTTTCTTGATCAAATACTCTGGCATATTGAAATTTTGTGTGGTCAAACCTTATTGTTACTTGTAGACAAAAAATTCAGTACTAGAGTAGTAGTACATTGTGTTTTAAGATAATCAGAGTACTTGGCTGATGTCGCTGATTCTGTATTTTGTCATTGCATTAAACACAAAGCTATTCCCACTTTCTTCCTGCAAAGGTCAAATTAATTAGCGCCTAGTTTTTTGCCACGTGTATCAGTCACCAATCTATGTACGTGTAACCATGAAAGATTTGTAATGTCTGAGGCTATTGTAAGTTTGAATTGGCGTGTGGGAGGACTCTCTCTCTCTCAACAATGTAACAAATAATAAATGTCTTTAATATTTATTGAATACTGTATTAAGAATCATGCAAATAACCATGTTAGTGCCTGGTGCTGGAATGTTAATAAATGCAAAAGCAGAACCATACATGAAATAAAAAATTTCTCTTCTTACATAGGCCATAGGATTTTGTTATTTTTATCAAGTGTCTTGAATAGATGTTTCTTTTCCTTGTTTGGACTTTCCTTCATGTGTCTCTCCAGCATCATTGCTAACTTACCACTGCAAAGACTTTACCAGGTTTTCCAGTTTCACAGTGAACAATTAGTGTTAAGCAGTTAATTGGTGTTCTTTGTGCCAACTGCCTAAAAACTTTATAATGATTTGCTTTCATTGAGAAGATGTGAAGGGTGATTTCCTCACCCTCTCTTTAAGTTGTGGCTAAGATAGCTTTCTGTTATAGGCAAAAGTGGGGAGGTGACTGTAACTCATTTGCTGCTGGGTATTTGGTCAGAGAAGGATGCAGCTGGTCACAAGATACTGGCTCTTTTTGGTTTTGATGATAAGAAAGCAGAAGAGCTTGCTGCATCTGTAAGAACTGGACCTTACTTCCTGTCACTCCTTTTTTTTTCTTTTTTTCTCTGAGTATGAATGTCTCTAATGCTTTATTTATCTATTTATTTATTTATTTGCAGATGAATGGGGATGTAGTTCTGAACGCAGCCTAGAAAGTAGAAACCAGCAACAGTCCTAAATTCAATCTCTTGAATCCTTGAATATTTGAAGAATTCTTTCACTTCCAATGGCATCTATTTTTGATAGCTGGTAGATCAAAACGACAGGCTTTTTGTTGAAATTTTTTGGATTGCGTTCTAGGCAGGCTGTTGTATCTGAATGGAAACTTGTGTACTCACATATTGTGTGAGAAAGGGCATCTTATTAGTTGAATAACTATAACCTCTCAAGTCTCAGTGATTCCAGAGCAATGAAAGTGCTGCTTTTGCTTTCTTTATGATGGTTATCACTTCAAATATGCTTGGTTTTCTTTCCAGTTTGTTTTTTTACTTTTATTTGTTTCTGTTGGGCTTCAGTCTTCAATTACTTGACGGCTTAACCTTAATTGCTGTAATGGCTGTCTCTTGAGTTATCCAAGTTGAATTTGGATTGGTCCATGTGGGTCTTGATTTGTCGATTTTTCTGCCGTTGTTCATGAGTTTAAGCTTCAGATTTCTGGTTTTGTTCTGTCAAACAACAGATGCTTCACCATGGAAGTCGAGGACTCAACATGAATTAAAAAATGAATTACTTTCCCCTTTATTTCAGTAGTCTTGTTTGGTTTCATCTAGTTCACATAATCATCCAATCAGCTCGGTGTGGTTTATATTTCACTTGTTTCTTACAAATCTATGGATGTGATTAACGTGCTACCAAACTTAGTGATCAATTCAGGTCAAAAGGACATGTTGAAAAGACCTGGAAGAATTAGAAGGTTATGTCAAAGTGGATGATGGGCCAAAATATATTTTCTTGTTGAAAGGTTTGGTGATGTGTCTGCTTTGTCTCTTTGAGTTCCAAAATGCATAAGTTTTCTTCTGTATAGATCAATTTCAAAACTTTCTTTGTATGGCCTGATTCTGTCTTAGTTCCTTTAAACGAGTTTCCTTTTGTTGGGAATGCTGGGATCAGGTTGAGTTTCCAAGAAATGAGCTCAAACTTGGGGCTATTAATCTAATGTCAGGATTTCAGACTGTTACTAGGACACCCTAGTCTCTCCATGATTTCTCTTATGCAAAAAAAAGCAGAAAGTAAAAGGTAACTCAATATGCCTCATAAACAACAACAAAATGTAACAGTTTAAAGAGGAAGCAGCCTGCATCAAAGCTTTCTTTCATAATCATATACTCCTGTAATTGCTTCTCACAATCACGAAGAATCCATGTTTCCTACTCTGTCATATGATTACCAAGTTTCACTGCCTCATTAATTGGTCTGGTTTTGCTGGGTTTCTTGTTAAGTTGATTTGTGAATTTGGTCATCTCCATGACAGGTCATGGGTTGAGTGAACTTCAATGAGTTTTCTAGTTTTCAATTCTTTAAGCCATGTGGCATTGTGGCATACATACATACATTTATATATATGTATGTGTATATGCACAACATCTGCATACTCACACACACACAGTTTCCTCCAATTCAATGCACCTATGTTGCTGTTTACTTGTGTTCCTTGTGCTCCATCCCCTGTGTATCTGAGAGTCGCTCCTAATAATCCAGAATAAAACAGCTCCATCATTCAATTAACCAGTCCGATATAAATCAAATCTATCATTCCATCAACTTAAAATTTTATGCACTCAAAGGGCTTCCCCATGGAGTAGATACTTTTTGCTGCATTCCAAGACAAATTCCAACAGCTTTAAAGGGTGAATATAGGACTACATCCCTATTTCAAATAGTCTGATCCTGTAAACAGTGTATAGGACAAGAATCTAACAATGCTGATTTTACACTAAGCCTGCATTCTGGTTCTGTTGTTGAAAGTTTCTTGTTGGAAATGCTATTCTTACAAGTCTTTATATTAAGCTGCTTTTGGAATTATAATAGATATGCAAATGGCTCCATCCTGAAGTGAACAAGCCACCATTTATTGTGAATGATTAAAGCTACTTTGCATGGCAAATTGTTTACAAGCCAATTCAGGTCAATGATTGTAAAAATATCATTAACTGCAGAAAGGTGGTTGGAATGCGGCTCCAGAAAAGACTGCAGAGTGACATTTCACCAAAAGAGGTCAAAACTTGTGGCAATCTTAGGGAGAAGCATCCAAGACGCCACTCACCCTTCTCTATTTGATAAGTCAAAGTGCACGAGACCTGAAGAGATGATGGGTGAGCTAGGGGAGCTTAAAACCCTCTGTAGAATTGTTTTTCTAAGAATATATGTAGATCAACTGAAGAATGTCTTGTAGGATGGTCAAACCTTTTCATAAGATCTAATTCATACAATAAAAGATACGTTTCTATTAGTTATTGCATCATACTGTTCATCTTTAACATTCTCTTTTCTCTAAGAACCCAAGACCTTTTCGTTTTCAAGAACACTTTCCTGACAAGAAACATAGAAGAGCACGGTGGCTTTGGTTCATGTTCCCACCTGAATTCCACAAAGTTAATTGGAACAACGTATTCCAAGTAACCATTTTTTTTCAATTATTCAGACTTCAAACAAAAAGGTGGAGAAATAATTGGGGACCATTCTGAATTTAGTGGCCATCAAGCTCACCTTGCTCTTTGCTGCCAGAAATTTAGTCTTACAGTTATTATGACAAAAGAATGATGTTGCTAATGGAGGAACATCTGTTATGTTCTTTATGTGTGGTTAAATAGTGGATGGTAGACGCGCTTTTCACATGAAAGAAAAGTATAGATATTGTTGAGAAAAAAGTGCGCTCTAGTTGTTTAAAGGCTTTCAGTAGGATTTGGATCTGCCCAGGTCCGGCTGGCCTCTTTGAGATTTGAGGCCACCGCCTAGGGCCACTTATCTTGGAGGGGCCTCCAAATTTTGGAGTCCACATGGTAGAAGAGTTAGGAGGATTACACACTGTTTGGAGCTTAAAAACCATGTAAAATGAACATTAAGGAACAACTGATTTGCTAGATTTCTCTAATGCCATGATAGCCAATCTGAGGTTCAAAACATCAGGTTGAAAGCAGTCAATAGAGAATAAAAAAAGTTCTGATACTCGAAGATTCGTTGTAAGAATCACATGCCAGTTTCTCTACTTAGTATGCATGAAAAGGAGAGTGCCTATGAAGCCTGTAAATAAACTAAAATATCCTGCAAGATATTCATATGAATGCTGAAGGCGCTTTCATTTCTAAATCCTAAGTGACATCAAAGATTATAAGAACTAAGTTCATATGGATGAAAAGATTGTGATTATGTAGAGAGAAAGCAAAGCTAAGACATTTATTAGGTCTAATTCCATATCCACTGGAAGGAGATGGTATTTTAGCCTTATCTCTGCTAACCACACGGAAAACCACAATGAATATCTTTTTATTGTATTCTGTCATAAGGATAGAGTTTGGCATTGAATGGATAAAATGGTTGAGGAAGAAGTGGATCTGTGAAGCTCACTGTATTGAATGAACTCAATGCAATGAATTTAGGCTTTCATCATATTTAGTAGCTGAATTCTCACATATAATGAACCCAATTAGTAAATATGGAGGATATTAAAAATTTAAGAATAAAAAGGTGCAACCCCTTTAATAAATAATAGAATTTTTATGTACAATGAAAAAAAAAATTAGGGCCTCAACTTCTCTTGGTGCTTTCTTACATTTTGTAGTGGTTGGCTGGCTTGATCGGTAACCTTGAAGGTTAGTATGCATTACAGTGAAGGACCATCTTCAAAGGCCTTGGTACAGGTTATCTTTCTCGACAACCATGCTCCATCCAGAGAAAAAGATCCTTGTTGCATGAGCATTACAGTGAAGGACCATCAGTAACTGGGAAAAGCAGTGCTACAGTTTTGAGCAATGTCCACCACCATAGTATCCTGCTGAAGTGTCTTCCAAGAAGACTTGAGGCAAGACAGTAGTGATGTTTGTTGTTTACTCCATGAGGTTTGGTGCCGTCATTTCTTGTGTAATGAAATGCAGAGGCCATCTCAAGCTCGTCAGTTCACCTAGCAAAGGGAAGAGGTCTCACGGAAACACACACCCACACATGGATGCACATGCATCAGAATACTTGTACATTCTAAAGCATCTATATCCATGTGTGCATGCTATTCTTCATAGTTCACACAAAGATCCATATGCAGCTTACCTGGGTAGACCAAAGCCCCGTACATCTTTCAGCTAACAATTAAGCTGTATCTTTGATTGCATGGATCAATGGCATATTCCATCACTTGCACACCAATCTGCTTCCTGGTTACAGTTCCAGTGTGCAAGAGATGGAATAAACCACAGAACCCATGTGCTGGTGGTCGCCAAGGTATGGTCTTATCCCTGCACTGTTGTGAATCTTAAAATGAGTTTTCTGTGGAATTTTGTATTAGTGATGCCTGTTACCTATACCACCGAGAAACCAGGTCTTTCATTCTCTGTAGGAAAGCTAGGTTTCTGCATAGGGGTGTTAGGTCGCAGAACATGGCTATTCTTTGTTATCCATAGCTCATGGTGGGTATTTATAGAACTTTTGGATGTGATTGGCCAGACAATTAAACCCTTTTATGCTATGGTTATTGTGATGCCAATAATAAATTGCAACTTTTGGCTCCTATTTGAGAGAATTAGGATGTAGGTTAGATTTGAAGTTACAAGCACATTATTCTTTTGTATCTGATTGACCTTTAAAACAAGAATGTTTGAAGTGGAATGAAAAGGCAAAATGCTGGCTGTCATGTACGTTACAGCAGATGGTGACTGCACACCCATTAAGGGAGCAATTCTGTCTAGAGCATCAGTGTCAACTTTCCTTGGGATCTCCAAAGGGGGCTTGTGGATTATTCCGTGCTCAATTCACACCTTACTCTGAGATGCTTTTTCATGGATGGAAAGTAAACTTTGTTGTTGTTTTGTAACTTTATTAGAGGTGTCCTCTTTTACCTTACTTTTCATTACAATAGTTAAAACTTTATCTTTTAAAAAGTAAAGCTGAAATTATTCCTGTATTGTCCTCCTATACTCTGAAAGGGAAAATCTTAAGAACAACCTAGGGGAATATGGTGGACCCCTGTTTCATAATGTTGTAGTTTGTGATGTTAACTTAGGTTCTCTAGGCTTGACTTCTAATTGCATGAAATCCTGTTTTTTTTTCTTCTAAGATCGAAAAACGTCCGTGAAAATAATCATTTTGGACAAGGACTTGTGTGCTGTTCTGCTATTTCCCATCCAGTGTCTGAAAAATCATCATTTTTGGACAAGGGTGTCTGTGCTGTTGTGCTATTTGCCATCCATTGTGTATATAGAGTATACAGAAGGTTTGCTAGAGAGCTGTTTGGTGGAGCTTTCTTTGAGAGGAAAGTAGTGAGGTACTCAACCAGTGGTGTCAACTCACCAGGCCGTGAGTGGAACTGCAATCTGAGCTCCTCGTGTAGAGCTCTGTCAATGGAATATTGCTTTTTGGGTGGAACGGGCCTCGTGTGAGTAAACACTTTTCAACATTTTTAAACAATTTTATTTGAATATCTATGACTTATTAGTCTTAATCCTGTGAACCTTGCCTGGTCTCTAAACAGGGTCAGTGTGTTTATTGGCCAAAACCTCTTTAATACTGTACAGTGACCACAGAGCACGCATGCTTGCGCTTGTGCAGTATGCACATGCTAAACAACCTGCCACTTTCGGAGCATCAAATTCTATTTGACTATTCATTCAAACAGGCATATACCCATATGCCCAGGCAGTCGCCCATCTCCCTACTGCAATGTATCCCCCATGAAACAAGCCTTTCAGTCCCGTTCTTGGGGGGCTACACGTAAAAGTGCTAGACTCGTTTCGTATATATATATATATATATGTGTGTGTGTGTGTGTGTCTTATCCACTCAATCTGATCTCATAGATGTCAACATGTTCTGTTTGCCAGGAAACACACTTGGATCATAAATTTCTGATATAAAAATATAATTTTTTGATTCATCAAATTTTGGCACATTGTGAGATTGATTTTTGAAGCCCTTGAAAAACCTCCAAATTAGACACAAAGACATGATTTAAAACCTATTCTCTACTAAACAAACCATGTATTATGCAAATCCAACCATCCAACCATGTAGATGTGTTCGGCATGGCAAATTTGCTAGGAATTGACTGTTGGATCCTGTATTTTTTATGAAAAATGTGATTTTTTAATGCTTGAATACTTATGAAAATTATAAGCCATTGGTTTTAAAGCCTTAAAAGAAATTAATTTATTCATCATAATTGGATATTCAAGAGTTGATCCTTATAAACCAAACATGTAGACCACGGTTAGATTTAAGAGAAAAGAACAAAAAAATCATGAAAACCATGGTTCATATATATATATATATATAGTCCAACCGTTATTTTTTGTTCTTTTCTCTAGAATCTAACGGTACGGATGTGATTTACATGTTTGGTTTTATAAGAACCTGCTCATGAATCATCCAATTTTGATGCATAAACTAATTTTTTTTTATGGCTTTAAAATCAATGGCTCATAATCTTCATAAATATTCAAGCATTCAAAAATCACATTTTTTCATCTAAAATATATGATCTAATGGTTGATTCTTAGCAAATTCACTCTGCCACGAACACCCACATGGTTGGATTTGCAAAAAAAAGTGTTGAAAATGCCCATATTTCTAGTTCTTATATTTTAGTGACTCTCTCTCTCTCTCTCTCTCTCTCTCTCTCTCTATATATATATATATATATATATATATATATATATATATATATATATATATATATATGTATGTGTGTGTGTGCGCGCGTGTGTGTGTAATTGAAATATGTAAACCAACAAAATATATAAACTAATATGCATCAAGGTTTTCATAGTTTTTTTTTTATTTCACCATACGAATGCGATGTAGATGCTTGGTTTTATAGAAAGAGACTTTTAAATCATCCGATTACGATGTATAAGAAGGACCTTTTAAGTCTTGAAAATCAATGGCTCAATTTTTTTGTAAATATTAAAGCATACAAAATCACATTTATTGATTTGAGTATGATGATCCAAAAATTAATTCCAAGCAAATGGACCATGCTGAATGCATTTGCATGGTTAGATTTGAAAAAAACCTATAAAAATCTAAGTTAATACTAGTTTACATATTTTACTGGTTTACATATTTTGGTTTATATATATATATAGAGGGAGAGAGAGAGAGAGAGTAATGGGTTCATGTTTAACCTATTTGGTGTTAAACTACATGTTAAATGGGTTTTTCAGCTTCTCGGGCGCTTTTTATGTTGTTTCAGCCTTATAAATGTGTTGTCCATGGTCTATTTACTAAGAATCCGCATCTGGATCATGTGTTTTCAATGAAAAAAAAATGATGTTTGGAGCCTAAAAATTTTACAAAGATTTTGGACAGTTGATTTTTTGAACTTTATAAAAACCCACCAATGTATTGAAATAAAACCCTTCAAGAGTTGATCCTTATAAAATCAAGTACATAGATCACATTTAAAAATAAAATAAAATAAAAACTTGAAAAACCCATTTAGCATGCAGTTTAGCACCAAATGGGTTTAGCATGGTCCCATTATATATATACACACGTCAGGCAACGAGGCAGGTTTTGTTTGGACCAATGTAGAACCAGACTTGAACCAGGTTTTCGGGTATAGTATTGAGTCTGGACATGGGTCTAATCGGGTCTACTGTAAGAGAAACCATACCCAGATCTGATACAAATTACATGAACCAAACCCGGACAATACCCATTAAAATAATATTTTTTTATCATTTTTACATTGAAAGATTGCATGTCTTAATCGAAACTTGGGTCAGGCCCGGGTCTGGTATAAAATTTCATAAACTATACCCAGATTCATGTATTAATCGGGCCTTCGGGTCCAGACCTAGGTCTTAATCGAGTCTTCTTATTTTTCACCATACCCAAACCCTATAGGGTTTGGGCCTAAACCTGACCCATTGACACCCTAGCAGGGAGGCCATCCAACCAAAGGAATATCCAAAATCTACAACTAATGAGATTGGACGGTTCCTTTTCTCCTGAGTGTTTCCTCAGTGGGACCTTATATATTACTTCTTTATAGTTTATTTAGTAAGAAATATGCTTTACATAAAAATTTACATCTAGACGTTTTTCAAAACATGAAAAATCGACGGCTCATAATACATTTAAAATTAAAACTTTAAAATACAAAGTATTGTGGGACATTAATTTTTTATGCTTTAAAAACGCATCTAAATATAAAAAATTCATAACCTAAAACATGCCACTTACTAAATAAATAATAAAAATTCAATATGTAAAGTTTGGTCGATTTATCATTATCGGTTGTCGATTTTGGATCTTTCTTTTGTTGGATTATCTTTTTTCAATATATATAGGGTAACTGGAATATGTAAAGCAACAAATTATATAAACTAATTTTCATTATTTTTTTATTTTTTCTAATATTTTACCATACGGATGTGATTTAGATGCTTGGTTTTATAGAAGCATACTCTTAGATCATCGGATTACAATGTATAAGAAGGATCTTTTAAGACTTGAAAAATCAATTATTCAAAATTTTTGTAAATATTCATGCATACAAAATCACATTTCTTGATCTGATTAAGATGATCCAATAGTCAATTTCAAGCAAATGGACCAAGCCGAACGTATCTGCAGGGTTAGATTTACAAAAAACTTTATGAAAATCTCACGTCATACAAATTTATATATTTTTTTGGTTTATATATTTCAGTTTTTCTATATGTATACTGACGTGAGTTTTCGAAAATAATTTTAAAAAAAATATTTTAAGTAAAAACAAGTATGAAAGCCAGACACCAAAATATATAAAAACTGGCTCACACGAGTGGTGGAGTCCGGGTCGAACTCAGGAAATGGAAAAAATACTTTGTATTTCACAAATAACTAAGCTACTCTTTATTGCCTTGAAAATAAAAATAATTAATTACTTAACTAAGAGTGTTGCCCCTACATAGAGCTTAAACAAATAAATAAAGTGTTTTATTACAAACCCAATTAATGAAATAAAATAAATTCTAATCTAAAAAGAAGAGAAAAGTCTTCAGTGCTTCGAGCCTTTGATCTCCTTGTTTTCTTGAACTTTTGCTTTTCTTATCTTTGAGAGCTTCTTGAGGGGCTTTCTGAGGGTCTTTTGAGGGGACCTTAGAGGGCTCTTCGAGAGTACTTTTGAGAGCTCATCGCACGCTCGATCACTTTCCTGCAAGAATAAAAATACAAAACACAAAAGCAAGAAAGAAAACTACACAAGAATCGAAGATTAGTATGCACAAAAATCATAAAAAACATGCAATGAACTAATCATGAAATAACTAACTACTAAAAGACAAAATAGTAAAACTAACTACTACTAACTAAAAGACAAATCAATGTAATAACTTGAAAACTAAGTAACAAACTAATTAATTAACACTATGGAATTAACTAATCAATTGAAAATACTACTATTCAAGAAAAAGGTAAACATAAACTCAATGAAACAATCCAATGAAATTTTAAGTAGCTATGAACTAAGCTAAACCACGCAAGAGCGTCAATGAACTAATAGTAAATCTTAATCTACTACTTAAAAAAAACAAATTAATGAAAATTGACTCAACGCATAGCTAAACTAATTAATATATTACTTAACTAATTCATAACTACATGAATATACAAACACATCTAACTATATGCAATGTTATGCTAAGTTAAATCAATGAATAACGTTGCAACTGTAGGAGATGACGTACACACGAATACGAACTAAGCACGCCAATACAATGCTGATCACGCTAGGCTGGATGTTATATCGAGACTGTTCGGAGGCTGTCAGCAAGCAGATCGAGCACGCCGTGGGTGCCGATCTGCTGGTATGTGATTAATCAGGTCTGATCTGCGTGACCAAGTAATAACTCGGATCAGATCAAGTCGTGCTGATCTGCCCCAGTGCTTGGATCGATCCAACCTGGGTTACTTGACTGTGAATGACACTTGTTGCAGCTGGAGTGAACCTGATTAAGGTTCGGCCAGATCTGTCAGTGTCTAATGATAGACACCGAACTGGATCCGTGCTCTGCATCACAACAATGTGTGTTCAATAAAATCGCTCCTGCATATGCTACCTAAAAGTTCCAAACTTAAAAAAAACGATTTACACTCAATACTATATTAGAATGAAAAGAACTCGACTGTGCTAATTGCAGAAAATAGAAATATACTGTATGATGATGATGATGATGATGATGATGATGATGATGATGATGATGATGATGATGATAAAGAAAATTCAACTATGATGCATGCAATAATCTTAAGTACTACAGAGAAGGGGGAGAAGAGGTTTACCTTCACTGTTCGCCTCTGACGGAAGGATTGAGAAGAAGACGATGGTTTTTTCTTTGAGCAACACGCGCTTCCGTAGAGTAAGGTAAGAAGAATCGGCGATAGAGATATGTTAGAAGCAAGATGAATCCGAGGAAAAAAAGAAGAGACCAGGAGAAAACCGGTTGAAAACGAAGAGGAGGAAGAGAAAAGAGGAGGGAGAAGATGCCTACATTTTTTCAAGAGAAAAAACAGCTTCCATAGTTGGAAAAATTCTATTTATAAAAAACATTACGTCAAAAACATGTTTTCTATGAAAATCTAAAATATTTTCAAAAATTCTAAAACATGTCTTCTTCAAAAACGTGTTTTCCAAAAAGAGTTTTTCTAAACTAACTAAAATTAGTTAATTAAAGCCTATATCTAACTATACTATAATAAAAAAAATTTAAACTAATAAAAACACTAAAAATGCAGGATCAGACCAGAAAATACGATTTTATCATAAAAATTCAATTTAAAACAAAATCTCGAAAACAATAATAAAGATGAGTTTTTAATGCGATTTTATCATGGATCATGCATAAATAGAGATGAATAAAATGTGAATATTATGCATGATCATATACCAAAAATCGACACTTGGATAATGCATTTTGGATGAAAAAATAGCATTTGGAGCCTCAAAAACTTATGAAAATTGTAGACAATTGATTTTTGAAACCTTATAAAAACATCTATGCATTAGAATCAAATGTTTCGAGAAGTGATTCCTATAAAAGCAATCATATAGGGTTAGAATTTAAAAAAAACATAAGAAATTCATGAAAATTCAATAGCATGTTTCATTTAGTAAGTTTTGTATTTTGTAGGTTCTCTCTCTCTCTCTCTCTCTCTCTCTCTCTCTCTCTCTCTCTCACACACACACACACACACACACACACACACACACATATATATATATATATATATATATATATATATATATATATATATATATATATATATATATATATATATATATATATATATATTACAAAAACACACCTAACTTTTGTGTTATTTACAAACACATGCCTAACTTTTGATGTTTTTAAGAATTCTTTTGTTAACTAGCATATATTCATAATATTTTAAAAGTTAGGCTTGTGTTTGTAAATAAGTCAAAAATTTGGCGTGTTTTTGTAAACTTTTCTATTTTTTTTCTATTTGTGTACAACAATATGCTATCCTTTTGCACGATATCTAGCTCGTTCTTTGGTTCTGATTGAAGAAGCAATGCCACATTGATGATCACGACCTTTGGTCTCCATCAGGAGGACCAGATGAAAAAAATTGTATCTTTTTAATTTTTTGGGTGGTATGTTAAGGAAAAAAAATTCCGTCACTGATCGCACATTGGTTGGTAAAACCCGTGAGGTCCACTGCCCCACTATGGAGTACACCCAGCTTCGACCTTGCAGCAAGGGACGCTCCCCATGGATTTTGAATTCGCGACATCCGGTCAAGTTGGTGACATTAGCAACTTGTAATCATTTTCTTCTGATTTTGTTTTAGAAAACTTATAAGGCAAAAAGTAAAACAACACATAGCTAGCTTGTCCTACAACTTTGTCACAACTGAAAAGATTGTGATGCTCATGAGAATCATTCTCTCGTAAAGAGAATTCTCATGAAAACATTGGAGTCAACACCGTGGCTCCAACTCACAAAATCGAGAGAATGCAGGACGTTTGCTTTGCCCCATGATTCTTGAACTTTCCCGGCTATATGTGATTTTTACGACAAAAAGCGAAGATTCACGGGCTACACAAACATGAGAAGGTGCAGCCTGTGATTATGAAATCTCAACTGTGAAAACTGAGACGTATACTAACCAGTGTAGAAGTTGGTCGCAAGTGTGAACTTGTGACCAACTAACAATCACAGGCTGAGGAATCCACATGTCACCCCAACAAACGTGCCCAATTCATTCTCACAGCCCCATTTTCTCACGTTTGCAATGGTGGGAAAAGATGGGGCAGGTGGAAATGTGGTTCTCACAAGTGGCCAAACACACTTCTTCAAGTCACTCTGGCTGCTAGGAAAGTGCTATACAAGGTGTGAACGATGTATGTGACCTTTGAAAAATCCATTTTTCCTGGACTCTTTGAAAAATCCGTTTCCTGGACAGTTGCTTTACTGGGGTTGAACCCGTGTGTAGTAGAGTTGAACACAACCTCGGTTTTGAGATACAACCAAGTCTGCACATCATGTGTACCTTGAAATAGCTTTGCATGAAAAAACCAGAGAGAGAGGAAGAAGGAAACTTGCAGATAGACGGGCCTGAGGTAGTTGGTTTTATATATACTTAATTTGCATAGGTCCATAAAGGCCCATTAAGGTCCAAACAAGGAGCATACAACCATTAAGGCTCAAATAACCATCCACAACGGGCTGCCTGTATCCACCTATGGATTGACGGTGCTCACCAACATTCCAACGTCTTTGGACGTGTTAGGCTAGGTGTCGCTTCCTAGTAAGGTCACAAATGACTTTTGACTTCCTTGATCAATTATCAAAACGTTTTAAGAAAATAAATCTTCTTAAATGGTTTTTAAGAGATATAAATTTGCCCAAAAATAAGTGATATAAACCATAACCAAAAACCCAACCAAACCAAACTCAGCCCAATATTTAAAGTTTAAAGTTTAAAGTTTCATTGATAAACCCAAGATTCAAGCCCCTTAAGGGCCCTTTCCAACTCTTCACATTTTAAACTCAAAGTGTTTTTCAAAGATAGATCAATGTTAGTCTAAACACTTTTCAGAGCATTTCTCTCCAAAAATACTTTCTCAAAAAACCTAGGCATAGAAGATATTGGCTTAAAAAAGGTATAATTTTGAGCCAAATACTAATATGGACCACCCACTTGCAATTACAGCAAATTTGGGCAGTTCCTTGTTTCTGCATACATGTTATTCAGACATTTCTAAATAGAGTGATTCTCCAGTTTATATATATAATTTAATGTGCAGAAACTACTACTATGGTTTGGACCTCATGTTATAGGCTGAGAGGTGTCTTGTCAACCGTGGACCTGAGTCTGTCCAGTGTAAAACCCCACAAGTGCTCTCCCCTTCCACCCAGGATAGTTATCCATCTGTCTTGAGCCCTAAGCCAAATAATGCACACTTTGGTATCAACTTGAAAGCTTTAAACCAACCCACCTAGCGAGGTTGTGGTGCTCTTGGAGGCTGGGTTTATGATAAGCACAAAAACAATGTGTGAAGTTTTAATACATCGTGGGTGTTCATTTTTAGAGTTCTTTAAAAAGCTGTTTATATGTCACAATCATATGATTTAAAACTCATTTCTCACTAACAATCATCGGAATCATATATCATTATTCAATAGTTTGGCAAATGAAATGAATTATTATGTTAAAGTATCATGTTGGCAATGTATGAAAGGGTTAGAGGTGACCATGATTAGAGCATTCATTTGCTGGAGCGTTTGAGCAAAGTGGAACTGGGAAGTTCTCTTGACATTAATTCCATAGAAGGCTTTTATTAAGATATCCTATTTGGCTAACTCGATTTCATTTTATTATTGGTACAAAAGGTTTAACTTTCCTTTTGAACCGAATCATGATTGGATATTGGTTAACCAAAGGTTCTATAATTTCAAAAAAAAAATCGCAGAGGAAAAACACCTTTTTCACTCTCGAATTCGTTGGTGTAAAAACTCTAGATCCCCTTGCCCTACTCAGTTTTGACCTCATATCCAGGGGACACACACCAGTGAGTTTCAAGCTCGTGACATCACTTCAGCTTGGTGACATTCTAAGTGATTCATACCAGATGACCGAAGCAGTGTGAGCATGGCAAAAAGTTCCATATAGTAATTGTTTTTTTGAAAGGCAAGTTGCGGTTAGGCAGACCCCTACCAGTTATACAACTATACCATTGGGACAGGATAGCGATTGAGGGGCACCTTTTTCTTTCATGGGTGATTAGTGTGAAGGAAATGTGTTCGTCTTAGAAACATCATAGGAAATTTCCTTCTTTTCAATGGGACTTCACATTTGACTAAGTAATGGTAGGACCATTAGCAAAGATTGCCTATTTCATAGTACACAATGGATAGGCCTATGTTCTTTTTTTTTGGGATGCCCAACATTGAAAACTTTTGGTGATTAGTGTGAACATGTATTTCATGGGCTCATCCAAAATACATGAGAACAGTGCTTATGTAATCAGCATTTTCATTGAAAATTGATGTTTATGGATCTAATTGACATATATGCTGCATGGCATCTGACATTGTCAATTTATGACCAAGTGCTGTTCCTGTCCCTGAATTATGGATGAATTTTCATGGGTGAAAAATCATGTTATAAATGTGCCACCGTCAGCGTGACACCTTTTGACAAGACATCCGAACCATAGCGGTGGTTTCTTCTCATTATTGAAAACACATGGTTTGTTTTTTTTTTTTTTCGACAGAGAAAGCTGGGGTTCACCAGTTATACAACTATACCATAGGGATTCGAACTTGCAACCTTCCAACACAAGGTGACGGGAAGTAACTGCTCCTGCCACCCAATCGGAGCCCCGTTGGTAAACACAACATTTGTTATAAACAAGTATTGCTTACAATATGGTGACATTTCTCTTTTTTTTATATAATCTTTAAATGTTTTCTTTGTTATGAGCTTTGAATGGTTTTGGCAATATTGTGGTCCATTTAACTCTGTTGCATGTCTGTTAATGGTTCAGACCCGGACAGTTTGGGTAGGATCGATCAAGTTCCAACTGATCCAATTTAGCTATCAATTTGTAACAAACATAAGCAATGTTTTCAAATAATTGTGCTTTTTATCACAATATTCTGAAAATCCGATATAATTATTAGAAAATGTGATAATTTTATGTTGCAAATAGCACAATACTAATGTGATACATCACTTTTTCTATTGCATATCATATTTATACATATATAATATTTTGTACATTAATATTTTAAATATGCCAATATTTCATCAAGAAAAAGCAAAATTGTGCATAAGCTCCCAAATTGGTATGGATTTTGAGGATGAGGAACCCTGCTAACAAACAGTTGAGCAGGATGACCTTATTCGGTTGGATTTCCTAAGCTTATGGTCACCAACTTCAATTTCACTGTTGATATCAAACATAGTCACAATTTAGCATCCGCCAAAGCAGTCACTCCTCACCAATGGGGGGGGGGGGGGACTCTGCTTGTTTGGTAGGAGCTGTTAGTGAACATTATTAAGAGCCTTCCAACGATAATGGTGTGAAGCTTTCCAAAGATAACAAAGGAAAACAAATTCACAATAAAGAAAGCTTGTTAACTAGCCATGGATAAATCTGAGAATCATCCAATGCATCTGGTAACTTCATCTATTGTTAAATCATATCCTGTAAAAGAAGAAAGTTGTGAAAGAGAAAAGGAAAATATTAATAAGAAAGAATCATGTAGAATATCAGCAACTAAGGAAACAAATTGTATATATGTACAAGGCAGCCATGGTGAATGAAAAAATCTAACGAGTGATTCCATCATGGATGTAGGCCTAGCAGTTGAACCACGTTAATATTTGTGTTATTTCTTCTTTCTCTTTCTAGAGTAGGAGGTACAACAACTCGTCATGGCTACCACATCCTCTTCAACCGTGCTGCCAAAGCTCTCTAACTCTCATTGTTACAAATTTTGCTTTGATTAAATTATCTCATGTGAATTATTTGTTATGACGCACACAGGTTTTTGGTCTCATTGAGAGCCAAGACCTACAAGATTTTATTAATGGAGAGATGCAAATGCCTAAGCAATTCATGATATCTAGTGATGGTATTCAGGTTGAAAACCCTGACTATACTGCATGGCAAAAATCTGACAGGTTACTCCGTGGATGGATCACAAGAACCTTGTCAGAAGAGGTCATCGAATTTGTCGTAGAACTTGACACTGCAGCCCAAGTTTGGTTCGGACTTGAAGAAGCCTTTGCTCTAAATTCTCAAGAGCATGAGTGCATTTTATTACAAAAATGACAAATTCATCAAAAGATGAAGCAATCTGTTAGTGAATACATCGGTACCTTCAAAGGCACATGTGATGAGCTTGCTGCCATTGAAAAGCCGGTGGATGATCGAATAAAGGTGTTCACCTTGCTTAACAGCCTTGGGCAGGAATATGAGGCATTTGTGACTACAATGCTCAAACCACTCATTCCCACGTTCAAACAGTTGATTCCCCTTATGCAGAACCATCAAACCATGAAAAGTTTGAAAAGGCCTGAGAACAATAGTGCAACAAATCAAAACGTTGCATTTGTCACACAACGTCAAGGGAAGACCAACTATCAGAGAGGTGGATATCAAAATCAATTCACATCTAAGGGTCATGGGTTAACCCAGGTGGGACAACAATCATCCAGGCAGAATCAATCATACGAATCTAGTGCAAATCAATATCTTAATCAGCAGGGTGCCAACTTTAAGTAGAACACTGAACAATCGAAAGATAAAGGGACAGTTTGTCAAATTCATTTTAAACCTAATCATGATCTCAAATGTTATCACAGGTTCAATCAGATGTATTAGGCAGGAGATATCCTATAGGCATTAGCAGATATGACTGTTTCTGATAATTAGGATCATGTCTGGTTTCCTGACATCGGAGCTAGTTCACATATGATAGCTGACTTAGGTAAGCTCAAAAAACTTGTTAAATATTATGGTCATAATAAATAATGGTGGAGAATGGAGAAAAGCTGAAAATAACACATATTGGTTCTACTACTTTGGATCTTGGAGAGAAAAAATTAAAATTGGATAACATTTTATTTGTTCTAAAGATCAAGCAAAATCTTATTTCCATTAGACAATTGACATCGGACCAGCCCCTAACTTTTGAGGTTTTTAATCATCATTTTGTGAAAAAGAACAGAGAGACCAAGATGGAGATATCATTAGGGCGTAGGCACGGAGATCTTTATGTTCTCAAGCCTTGGACAAAGAAAGCTTTATTTTCTGCAAGGCAAAGCATATTCAATAATGAGGTTTGACACCGGCGCTTGGGACACCCAAATATGAATATCATGAATCACTTGGTTAAAAATAAATCTATTAGCAGTAGTGGTTGTGGAAATAAAAATATTTGCTCTAGCTGTTCTATGACAAAATCATCAAAATTGCCTTTTGATAACTTGAATTCTACATGTGTCGAGCCTTTTTAAAAGATCCATTGTGATATTTGGGGACCAGCACCTGAATCATTTGTTCAGGATCTTAAATATTATGCAATTCATGTGGACGATTGCACCAGAATCATCTGGTTTTATCCTTTAAGGTACAAATCTGATTTTGAGCATTGCTTTTATGAGTTTCATAAAATTATCACAAATCGCTTCCAAAAGCACATTAAAAATTTTCAATTGGACGGTGGAGGTGAGTTCATAAGTAACTTATTTCAAAAGTACTTGAGAGAATACGACATTCATCAAAGCATTTCTTGTCCCTGAACTCCTGAGAAAAATGGTCGGCTAGAGAGAAAACATCGTAGTATAATTGAACTTGGTCTATCCATGTTTTTTCATGCTTGCATACCCAATAGGTATTGGGTTGAAGCTTTTCAAATAGTTGTTTGGTTGATTAATAGGTTGCCAAGTACGGTTCTAAACATGATTTCACCATTTGAAAAGCTCTTTGGAAAGAAACCCGAATATTCTTATCTAAGAATTTTTGTGTTAAGATGTTTTCCATGCTTGCGGGATTATGTGAAAAATAAGTTTGAACCACGAGCATTGCCATGCATTTTTATGGGATACAATGAGTGTCACAAGGGTTATAGGTGTTTGCATGTTGAATCTAGACGTGTTTATATTAGCAGACACGTAATTTTTTATGAGAATGTTCTTCCTTTTCAAGAAAATATCTAAGGGAAAATAGATAATAATGAAGCTATTTTTTTAAACTGGGTGTCGTTTCACAATGAGAAACAAGACAATAGGTCGAACCAGAATAGTACTTCAGAACCTATCTGTAAATGTGATCATCGAAATCGAACTTCTGAATAATTGGAAATGGGTGAACAACATGGGCACATTCAAGATAAACAAATTCAAGTTGAAGATGAACCTCCTCAAATAGATCAGTTGAACCAACATGAAGTCACCACTAGTAGCATCTCAAATATACATAGCATGGTCACCCGATCCAAACACGACATCATCAAGCCAAACCTGAAGTATTTTTTGGCTTAATGTGATGCCCCACTAGAACCCAAGAGTGTTAAACAAGCATTGAATCAATCTGGGTGACATAATGCTATGAAAGAATAAATGAATGCACTATACAACACCAACACATCGGAATTAGTGCCTAGGCAACCAAATGTCAACATTGTTGGGTTTTTAAGACTAAGTTGAAAGCTGATGGGACTTTAGAAAGACTCAAAGCTCGATTAGTTGCTAAGGGGTTCAATCAACTTTCTGGAGTAGATTTCATTGAAACTTTCTTCTTGTCATAAAACCCACTACCATACATATTGTGTTATCCATCGCTCTGGCAAATAAGTGGGATATCAAGCAACTGGATATTAAAAAATGTCAATCTTCATGGATTCTTAGGTGAACCAGTATTCATGGAGCAACCTCTAGGGTTCCAAGATCCAATTAAACCACACTAAGTGTGTAAGCTTACATGTATATTATATGTGCTCAAGCAGTCTGCTCAAGTCTAGTTTGACAAGTTTACCACATTCTTACTCACCATGGGGTTCTATTATAGTGTGGCAAACTCCTCTTTATTTATTTACCGAGAAAACATAAGATGTGTATTTTTGCTTTTATATGTGGATGACATCATTATTACGGAAAGCAATACCATCTTTCTTCATGAGATTATCAAAAAACTGCATCAAAAAATTTGATGAAGGGTCTTGGATCTATTCATCATTTCCTTAGCGTTCAAGTTCAATGTTTCAATGAAGGTTTATTCTTAAACAAGAGCAGATATGCTTATGATATATTGGATCGAGCAAAAATGACAGATTATCGACCTATTGCCACTCCTATGGTAGGCAAACCTCAGCCTCCCCAGAATGATAAACCATTTGAAGACATTAAATTCTATCAAAGTATTGTTGGGAGCTTGCAGTATTTAATTTTTACTAGACTAGACATGTTTTTCAACGTCAATTATGTCTGCCAATACATGCATGCCCCAACAAAGTTTCATTTCCAGCTTTTTAAGAGGATTTTGAGGTATATAAAGGGCATAATAGAGTATGAAATTTGATTATTACACAGAAATCCACTTGTTTTGTATGGATTCTTTGATGCCAACGGGGCAGGCCGCCCCATTACTCGGCGATCCATTATAGGGTATTGCATCTCATGGAGTGCAAAAAAGTAACCAACAGTAGCATGATCAAGCAGAGAGGCAGAATATCGGCCCTTGGCTTCAACTACTACAGAAATCACATGGATCACTTACATTCTACGGGATCTTGGAGTTTTTTCTACACAAGCTCCCACCATATATTGTGATAATATATCAGCCCTACACATGACCATCAAACTCATTTTTTACAATCGGTCCAAACATATTGAGATCAACTATCACTTTGTATGGTAAAAGGTGGCTCAGGGTCAGCTCATCACTCAGTTTGTTCCTTCCAATCTACAAGTAGTGGACATCTTTACCAAACCTCTCACAAAGAACAATTTTCAAATACTAAGGCCAAAACTTGGACTTTGTTTAGCACCCCAGCCAAGTTTGAAGGAGCGTATTAAAGCAGAGATCTAGACTCAGGCAAACATCCAAACTCTAGAGCCTTCCAACGATCATGGTGTGAAGCTTTCCAAAAATAACAAAGGAAAGAATAAATTTACAATAAAGAAAGCTTATCAATTAGCCAAGGATAAATCTAAGAATCATCCAATGCATCAGGTAACTTCTTCTATTGTTAAATCATATCGAAAGTTGTGAAAGAGAAAAAATATATATTAATAGGAAAAGATCATGCAGAATATCAGCAACTAAGGAAACAAATTGTATATATATACAAGGCAGCCTTGGTGAATGAAAAAAGCTAGCAAGTGATTCCATCGTGAATGTAGGCCTAGTAGTTGAACCATGTTAATATCTATGTTATTTCTTCTTTCTCTTTCTATTGTTTCATTTTACACGTCACCATGTGGTGGGATGTTGCGAGTTCAAAACTCAATGGTATGTTGTGTAATGGGTGGGGGTCTGAAAAAACAGTCACTCCTCGCCAGGTAACACCTCACTTCCATCTCCTTGTCTTTGTTGTCTGACTAGTTTTATATGGCCTTTGTCATCTTAACATGCTCCTAGCCTAAAGGCATGCTAATTTCAATCGCACAACCATGCCCTTTTTCAGTTGTTTCTCAGTGTCCCGAATACCTTTTCCCCTCCCTCTGCCCATCAAGAAAGTCTCCCCATGAATTATCGAACTCTTGACGTCCTTCAACTTGAATGCCTTGTGTAGATCCATCTAACCAGGTGCGCAACACCCTTGTGGGAATTTCTTTTTTATACCTATTCTTTTAATGTCAATAATAGGTCCAAACCCTCCTCACACTTTTCTACCAATGGTCATAAATTGTTGGTGTGTATCGGTTTGCCCTTATCATCTGGATGATAAAGCACTCTCAGTTACTGGTGTCTCATTGCAATCAATCAAATTTGATAATAATACAAGTTTTGTGGGCTGCACTTCTTTGGTGGCTATGTGTCATTTTAAATGTGGGTACTCTGTCTTTATATTGTATTTGAAAAATCTATATGCCTTTCAAATAGGGGTATCAAAGGGTCGGATTTACCCGGACCAAACCCTATAGGGTCTGGGTATGGTGACAAATAAAAAGATTCAGGTCTCTTCCCAGAGGACCGATTAATACATGGACCCGGGTATAGCTTGTGAAATTCCATACCAGGCCCAGGCCTGATGCGAGTTTCGAGTAAGACTCACAATTTTTTAATATAAAAATGATAAAAATTTTATTTTATTGGGTATGGTTCGAGTCTGGTTCATGTAGTTCTTATTGGGTCCAGGTATGACTTCTCTTATAGTAGACCTGATTAGACCTAGGTCCGAACCCAATACCATACCCAAAAATTTGGTCCAAGTCTGGTTCCACCTGAGTCCGAACCACGCCCGATCGTTCCTACTTTTAAATGCTTGCTAAGAAATGTATTGCAGTTTGTTTAAGATAAGTTGGTGGTGATTGTTTTAACATCGATATTTTCCTTTATTAGACTACTCCATGTTGGACAAGAGGTACGTGTTGGTAAGTTGAGAAAAGGACACGTATGTATGTGATGACAAATATTTTCAAGTTGGCCTTCTATTCTGTGAATTATATAATGCAGATGTGTTCGATTGGTCTGAGTTGAAAGGTGGGTGGACCAACTTTATCCACTTTGAGTGGGTTCTTTCATAGTTTTATTGGCACTCATGTATTGTTTCATAGTTTTTTTTTTTAAGAGAATAAAAAGAATTATATTAATACGATATTCATAACAATTAACATGAGAGAGGACATGATAAGATGTCTATTGGAAATTATACCTTAGTGGCTCAGGCAGTGAGCTCAAAAGCATGGTAAACGCATTGTCTTTTAAGCGATAGTTGTCTCACTTAGGATCAAGTCCTTGGTGCAATGGGTATTCATGCAACTATACTCTCAGGATATAACTAAATTTTCACCTTCTCACGAATGATCGGACCACGCCTTGCACTGGGTGAGCTTAATAACCTAGACACTGACCACTTTGAACAACCTCTTAACTATGGTTGAATCGGGTATGAATCTTAGGATTGGATCTGGATTCTAACAGTAACTTGGTCAGAAACCAAACTATAATTAGATATAGGTCTGGTCAACAATCAGATCTGGATCTTGAATAAGGATTCAAAATATAATGTATATGGATCTTGTATAGAGATTCAAACTATAACTAGATCATTTAGATCATTGATAGGGATCCAAATTATAACATATCTAGATCTTGGGATTGAATCTCGAACCAAATCTGAACCACAACAAGATCTAGATCTGAACCAGGGTTGGATCTTAGCTAAACCAGATATGGATCTCTACCTAAATTTGGGTCTAACCCAAGAGAGAAAAATTCTCAACTCGAGAGAGAGAGAGAGAGGAAAGGAGAACTCGAGATAGAGAGGAGAGAGCACTGATTTATGAGAAATAAGGAGGAGGAGTTGGGTTTATATAGGCCCCAAGGCCCCATTAAAGGGTCATAAGCCAAAACGTCTAGCCATTATGGGCCATGGCTGACCAAACTGCTAGTCATGAATACCTAAAATGGCTAGCTTAAAGAGTGAGCCAAAACTGGGTAGAAACGACCCTAAAAGATCCAAGGTCGACCTTGATTGAGTCAAAAGTCAATGATCAACGGGTCCAGGGATAAGGACGGTGGATCTTGAAACGCTTGGGTCTTAATGGCCATGCAAGTCGGTTTGGATAATATCTAAACTTATCCAAAATGGATAAATGCATAGTATTATATCTTGGTCAACGAATATATATAGACTTGGGATCCAAACCATCCAAGTGCCAAAAAGGTCAAAACCTAGCCAGACCAAACCGAACTGAGTCGAGCCATGTCCGTGTTCGTCTGTGTTTGAATTTGAAATCGTAAGCTTTAAACCCAAACCCATATCCAAATATAAATATAAATATTGTTTATGATCCAAGATCCAAAGTTTGTTCAAGCTCAAAATCTAATTCCCTTGTGGGTCATGCCCTCTAAGGCACCACCCTCTTATATAAGGAGAAAAAAAATTCTTATAACTTTCAATATAAAACTAAACTTTGTAGGGAACCCTAAACCCACATTACATAGAAGAAATTGGAAAAATATAATGTAAACTTAGGTAGTTTTGAGCCAAAATCCAATAATCTTCCACGTGGATCAGAACTATGAAAAGAGGACTCAAGAGGTTATTCACGAAGATTAATGCATAAGTAAAGGTACATTTTGGGTTTGAACTCCCACGTTAGTGTTACTTAGTCTTAGTCACTCTGGTACCTCAATAGTGTTAGTTTTGAATCGAGAATCTTAATTGACCTTCCAAATACCGCAACACACACTTTCACTTCAGGTGGTCATAGTATATCTACTAATATATAGAAGTCTTACATTAAGGGTTTTGTATTATATATGAGTTTCATGAGTGCTTTAGAGACAAAGTCTAATTCCCATAGAAGGCGACCTCCACCTTCATACTCACATAGGTAAGTTTATCAAGGATGTAAATTTGTTTGAAACACCCCAGCTATAAGCCTTATGGATCTTATTAAGAGTTCAATTTGAACTCAACCTCCTTATACAGATTTCAAGCACTTCATGACATTAAGAATGAAAAAAATATTAAGTGCTCGATCCAATCACTCAAAGACTTGTTCTTCTCATTAAACAACTCGATATGATTTGACCTTTTTCATGTGGTTGAGTTTTCATCAAAGGTGATTGCTTTTATAGACTTTAACCTCACCCCCCTCAATGTCCTAAATATGATATCTCGAGAAAGTTTCTTTGTCAACGAATATGTTAAGTTTTGACAAGATTTCACATATTCAATTGAGATTATTTCTTACTTCAGTAAAATATTTATATAATTGTGTTTTAGACTGATATGTCTAGATTTTCCACCATAAATATTACTTCTCGTTTTTTATATAGTTGTTTGACTATCGCAATGCATAGCTATCGGGGGTACTGGTTTATTTTCTAATGGTATCTCCATTGAGAGATTCTTTAGCCACTCAGTTTCTATACTAGCTAATGCTAGTGATATAAACTTTGCTTTCATTGTACAATGGGTTATCACAGTCTGCTTTTTTTTATTCTCAAATAATTACTTCAAATCTAAGGGTAAATATTCAACCACTTGTAGATAATGATTTATTGGAATAAGAATTTCAGTTTGCATCATTGTACCCTTCAAATATAATGGGTTATCTTTCATATAATATTTTATATTCTAGAGTTCTTATCAAAAGTACTTCAAGACTCGATATATTGCATCCCAATGTTTTTGTCCTAGATTACTCGTATAACGGCTCAACTTTTTTTTATTATTATTATCAAGCTGAGAGATTAAGGCACCACACCTTTACCAACAGTAGACATATCCTACTGCAGTTACATAATCAACTTAACAAACCCAACAAGGTGGTTTATCTTTCCATAGAACCAAGTCTCCAACTATTGGAATATATTTCAAAATTGAACACAAGTTAGGTTCAAGCCCCCTATACTGAAAAACACATGAGGCTGGTCAAGTCCAATTATGTCTCATGATTTACACCCTGCCTCCTTGTGCCACATTCATCCAATTCACCCAACCTTTGTTGTTTGAGTGGATCCAAATAGCAAGTTCTTCGCCTTGAAGAGTAGCAACTACTAAAATCTTGATCTCCAGCAAGAAGTGATCGTCATCCGTATGACTAGCTCCCATAGTGATATGACTTCCTATGCCAGTCGTTACATCAAATCCAATCCTAGTGTTGTACTTCAAGGTTTGAAAAGGATTTGAACATAAATGATGTTCGGGAGGGAGGCACCCAACACTAAGGGATGCGGTCAAATTTTGTCCAACATTCAATAGCCGATCTCTGTTCCTCTAACCATTTCAACTTGAAGTAATTTTCTTTACATGCATGCCAAACTGATTCTGAAACTTCAGCTACTGAAAAATGTAGAGATTCATGAACTATTTGGTTTTTTGTCTTCCAGATGTGCCATATTACCATGTGAAAGGTTAATTGCCAGCATACCTCCAACCATTTGTGTTTGAATTTAGCCTTGAACCACCAAGTCATTTCCTGCACTATTGTTTGGGATAGGCGTCTGGATCTGCCAAATCTACTCATAATGCTCTTCCATATATTATGCGATGTTGGGCATGATATAAAGGTGCTTATTGTTTTCCATGCTTTTGCAACACATAGGACATTGATTCACTATAGGGATACCCAGTTGCTAGATTCTGTCCTGCGTTAATAACCGGTTCTCACATGCCAAGTATAATGGTCCAGGCCGCTCGGGGATATGATGCTTGATCCAAATGTATTTCCTCCATTCAGCAGTATAATTAAATGACTCCTGAGTTCCTTCCAAGAGATCCTTTCGAGTGATCTTCGAGCAAGTTTTTCCTTGCCATCGAAGAGCATCCGCAAGATTGAATATAGAAGGAGGATTAAGTGGAAATCCATAAGGGAACCCAACATGGCTCATGCAAAAATCATTGAAAGAAGTGGTGATCTTGTAAAGAACATTACATACATAGGGCAATGGGACGAAAATCATTGAAAGAAGCGATATTTGTCGACTTAAGGATCATGACCAAGTGGGTTTCATTGATCTTACGCAAAATCCGACCTTTCACAAAGAAATCTTGGATTACTCGGATTATATCATCACCAACTATAACCCAGAATGATTGATAGAAGCATGTCAGGAACCCATTGGGTCCCGGAGCTTTATCCCATTTATTTTGGAAAAGAGCATTTTAAACGCTTCAGCAGATACTCGCATACAAAGAGAGATATTTTCAGTAGAGGATACCTTAGGACCAGGGGCCGGCCAGGTGAGGAAACATATCTCTGCACTGCATGCCGGATCTTTTGAAAGAAGTGCACTAATTAAGAATTCCATACCTGCTTGTTGCATATGCTCGAAATATCAAAGTGTCTCTCCTTCATAATCAATAGAGTGAACCGTATTTTGAGCCCTTCTCCCCCGAACACATGAGCGAAAAAAGAGTTGTTGGCATCTCCATGCATTAACCAAGAGACTCTGGATTTTTGCTTCCAATATGATTCCTCCTCTACCACCTCTTGACACAACTGTGGTTCCTGATCAATAATAGCTCCTAAATTTTCACCAGCCATCTCCATGATGTTTATTTCAATGCACTCCAGAATTATTAGCACTTTTTTCTCGACATTACAAGATTCTAAGCTGATTTTGAACTTTAAGAGTTTGTGCATAACCCGTTGCATAGGGCATCCTCGGGTTTTGATCTTCCAACATTTTTCAACGATGTTACGTCATTGTGGGTGCAATAACCATAATTTGAAGAACCAAAAAGGCTTCCTGCCATAGGGGTAAGAATGAAAAAAGGTGTATAGGAGTGTTGAATGATCAGAGGTGGTACAAGGCAAAATAGTCAAGGGGTGGTTTATGCCCATTTCTTCTAGCTATTCATGACTGACAAAGGGCCCAATCTAATTTGCAAACTATTTGTTCTTCTGCCTCCTTTCTATGATTGGACCAGGTATAAATATTTATGATGGAGATCGACAATTTCAATCAATTCTCCATAAGAGATGAAGTCGTTAAACTGCACACAGGAACTATGTAAGGGGGGACCTGCTGTTCTGTCATTGGGACTGCACATGGCATTTAAATCTCCAATATTTCTCATTGGTTGTTGCAGAAGATTTACATGTAAATAGCAAATGTGGTAAAGCAACTCGCCTCACATGTGGTTCTGTGGCCATGTAGACACCAAACACGCTGAGTTTTTTTGACTTTGTTCCTAAAGCACTCTGATGTTCAGAAAAAAAAAATTCTTTGACAATCTAAAGTATTTTGACTGTGTTGGGGTTCCAGAGCTCAATGCAGCGAACCTCCCCTTTCTCTTTTGGTTCATTCAGAATAAACCAATATCCATGGTAATCATGAATGAAACAAATATCCGACTTATACATATAGAGATAGTGTTGTAAATCTCACTGAAAAAGGCTTATTTGTGAGACCCTTTATATTCCAAGAAATGACCTTCATTGAATAACCATAGTAATGTTCCCCACCTCATCCTTCTCCTTAACAGAATTCAGAGTAGGGGTCTCATGTTTATTAGGAGCTCCACAAACTGCTTCTCCATTCTTAGTGCAATCAATATTGTTGGTCAAGTCCTCTATTGGTGAAAGCTTATCATTTGTGGCAATCCTTTTAATTTGATGGATGTAGAACCACACATCACAGATTTTGAGTCGGTAGAATATCCAACCCAAACCAAGACAAGAAACATCCTTATCAACGACCAACAGATAGGGATGCAAATGGGTCGGCTCCCGGATGGGGGTTTTGCAATTTTTATTTGTTTTGGATCTGATGAGATCCAAATTTCCCATGTATTTAACCGATCTGGATCGGAACCAACACAGGTGCAAATCAAATCCGGTTCGAGACAGCCAGCCCAAACCCAATTATCAGCGCTCCAAGCTGTTTGTAAATACTGAGTCTTCAAAGGGCAATTTCGTCATCCTTAGTTCTTCACCTGACACACTCAAGATGTCAAGACTAGGGCTGGTAAGCAAGGTGAACCGCTCGGGCTCGTGGTGCTGTCTAGGGCGAGACAAGCTGGTTGACTCATGCAAAAAAACCATGTATTTTAGGTAAAAGTAAAACCAATGAGAATTGAACCCTAAACCTTCGGGAGCAACCTATTTTAACCAGCTACGCCGTGCTATTTTTTATAACAAACATTAAGCTTAAAACCTACATATTTTTACTATATGAACTCACTCAAGCCAAAAGCCGTGTTGATTTAAGGTAAACGAGCAGCTCGTGGCTCGACTCGCCAGCTATTCGAACCGAGCACCAACCACTTTGGGTCGGTCCCAACCTTAGCCAAGAGTCCACACTCGGCCAACTTTTTAGTGGCATAAATGAAAATTTTTACAAAATAGGGGGCAAATTCGCTGTCCTAACTTCTTGCCGCACGATATAAACCCATCCGATGATCTCGCTTCGTTCTTGTTTCTCCTCCTCTTCCTCCTGAGCGTCTTCTCTCCGACGTCTCAGGTCGGAATTTCCCCAATTTATTCCCTCCCTTGAGCTTTGATCTCCCGTATTCCGGCGACTCTTCCCGATTTACCCTCCAAAAAATCCACAAATTCTCATCGCCTCCCCATATTCTCCATCGCCGTCTCCCCAGTTTCCGCTCTTTCTCCGGCGATGGCGCTCTGATCTCCGCCCCGTCTGCCTCTCCTCCACTCTTCGAGGCCTCGGTGTATCGGTTCTTCCGGCAGGATCAAGAATTTTCCGGTATGGCGATCAGGGTTACGGCGGCGTATTCCGGCTACATCGCGCAGTCTCTCGCCGGATTCAGGTCCAGCAACTGTAGGCTCTTCCACGACTGCTGCTGGTCGCGGGTCCTCTTCTCAAACCGTAGAGCTGATCTCGAGCCATCCTCGATTTATTCTTCCTGCGGGATCAGCCGGTATCGGGTTATGGCACACCGGAGTTACGGGCACTTCAATGGTGATCTTCTCCCCGAGAAATGTTGGAGTCCGGTTTTGGCTGGGTTGGTCTCCGCCATGAAAATCTACGGAGTTTCTTACTCGGGTTCAGCAGCAGTGGGCGTCTTTGGGGTGTCGTCGGGGTTGAAGTCGTCTTCGATCATTCCCTTCTTCCAGGGGACGAAGTGGCTTCCATGCAACGAGTTCTTTCAAGGTTCTGAGCAAAGGGTGGGCATGAAGAAGAGTAGTGCTCTGGAAGATGGTGGGCTTTTGGTGGAGACGGAGAAGGACTCGGGGAAGAAGAACATGGCTCAGGTTGAGGAGAACTCAAAGGGCCGGAGTTGGCTCCCGCAGTGGGTTAATTTCAGTTCTGATGATGTGAAGATGCTCTTCACAACAGTGACCGTGTCGCTCCTGTTCCGATCATGTATGGCGGAGCCGAGATCGATTCCTTCGCTGTCGATGTATCCCACGTTTGATGTGGGAGACCGGATATTAGCAGAGAAGGTACTTTTAGTTTTGTTTGGTCATCTTCATTGGACGAATTTAACTCATTTTTGTTAGACTTCCCCCTGTTATCGTATTGCTAGAATAGTTCAAGCATCTCTAGCTAGATCCCTAAGAATGAGAATTGTGGTTTAGAGAAGCGCCTTGATTTTTTTGTTATTTGTGCGAATGGAGATAACGAGGAGAAATTAGATTGGATTGTTGCTCCTTTTGTTTTTTTCTTTCTTATAGTTGATCATTAAAAAAAACATTTTGTGCATATTCTCTTTTTGGAAGTTTCTTATTCATAAGAAATTAGAGTTCTTGGTTCACCCTTGGTTGGTTGTCATGTTGGTTGATGCTCTATTTTTGCCGATCATCTTCTCCAAGAATGTTTAGTGCCCCAATTCATGATGGCTAATTGGGTTGACAATGAGATGTGACCCAGATTAGATTTATGAGATTAATGCTATGTTTTGGTCTTGGTAGATGCAATTTTATGGGTATTCAATCATGATTGCATATGTCTCAGGTGTCCTACTTTTTCAAGAAGCCAGAGGTTGCTGACATAGTTATTTTCAGAGCTCCCCCTGCCTTACAGGTGAAACTTACTTTTTTGAAGATTATGGAATTTTGAGGATTAATTGGTTTATTATTGTCGCGCAGCATGATAGTTGCTACCATTTTACCCTCTCAGGCAAACGGTTACAGTCCTAGAGATGAATTTGTCAAAAGAGTTGTTGCTAATGAAGGGGATACTGTGGAGGTGAGCGCTCTTCATGTTATGATTCGGCTTTTTCCATCTGTTGTAACAAAGGGTTTAGAAGCTTTTTTTCTCTCTTGCTGCAGGTACGAGATGGAAAGTTGGTGGTGAATGGCATCGTTCAAGATGAAGATTTCACCTTAGAGCCGCTTGCATATGAAATGGATGAAGTGGTATTATTTCTCTCCTAAATGTTGTTCCATTTGTAGCATTTAATGTGTACAATTGCAGCTTAATCTGAACAGCAACTTTTCTGAGTTGGCTTGGTTCCATACGCTATTGATTTGGTAGTTATGAGCTAAGTTATTCCTAAGACCTATGCTCCCTACCTCTGCAGTCATGGGAACTTATTGGTGCAGAGTCTGCAGAAAAGCCAGCTCAGGTTAGGTTAGAAAGAGATGGTTGTAATTTCCACAGGATGAGGAAAAGTACCAGTGCCTGAAAGTTGGTGTCATACTGTGAATGAATAACTCAAAAGTTCAGGGAAGAGCACTAGTGCCTAAAAGTTGGACTCATACCGTGAATGGACAACTCAGAAGTTCAGGACGAACTACCACTTTTACTGTTTTACTTTTATTCCGATTGGTGTTCTTCTTGAGGTTCACCTTTCGAAATCCATTCTTGTCACCAGCTGCCTTATGGTTGATGCATGAGGATGATTCAGCTAATAATAAACAGTTAGTGATGCAGTTAATCATACCCTCATATATGAAACTAAATCACATATTGTGTGTTGGAGATCAGCTGCTTGTGAACAATGGTCTCAATCTGAATTTCTTATGAAAATTCTGTTCTATTGTTTATGCAGCGAGTGCCTAAAGGCTATGTATTCGTGCTGGGGGACAATCGCAACAACAGTCTTGATTCCCATAATTGGTATGTGTGTTTCCTGATGTATGATATATGAATATATCTAATGACTAGTTAACTGTTGTTGTCTTGGACATCTAGTTTCTAACTGTAAGAATAGATCCGAGGAGTTGCTTGCCTCCGGTGGACTATTTTTTGTTTACACATGAATAGTTTCAAGTACCATCATGATTTTGCATTTTCCAATCCATCAATGGCATTTCTTGTGTTTGGCTAACTAGCTTTGCTGAATTTGTTTGCAGGGGCCCACTTCCTATAAAGAATATTGTGGGCAGGTCCATATTTCGTTATTGGCCTCCGTCTAGAATATCCAACACTGTTTATGAGACACGGGCCGAACAAATTGCACCTGCGCTCATCTGATCTGATAGCCAAGTTCCACTGAAGCTACAGCAAAGACTGACTTTTCATATTTATTTCGCTGGCATTTTTCCTTGTCAATTTTGTTTGCAGAATTTTCATTGGCTTCTGTAAATACTGGAATTTCCTACTGTATTTTCTACTTCACAAACGGAACTGGATTTGGCGATGCATTTCATATTCGTTGTATGGGTTTCCAATTGAAAGGAAACTCACATTTGTATATAATAGCTGAAAGTATCAGCTAACCAGGATTTAACACAGCCGTGCCATTCCCTTCTCTGGAGCTAAAACTGTGTTTGAATCTTGTTTTCCTTGTACTTTGCTTGGTTTTTTAGTCCATGAATGATGAATCTAATTGCCGAACCGATTCTGAGTTAGTCCATGCATGTGAAGCTAAGTGATAGGATCATATGTTCTTCTGGCTTTTATAACTATGCTTGGATGCCATCAAATTGTTGTGGATTTGACTGCTAGCAACAATAACGTGAGACTAATTCTTGATCTTGATCCAAGCAGCACTCTGAAGCCTAATCCATCACATAACCCAAGCGACATAATCTCATCTGCTAGCAGCAGCATTAAAGTTTGAATGCAGTATGTGGGTTTTTACTTTCGATACTATCTGGTTCATATACCAAAGCTTCCAAACCCATATCTATATGCCTGTGCATAATGCATGAAATCAGCAAAATTCTCCATGGTTTGCTAAAGTTGCAGCTAGATGGTGAGCGCCCAATCAGCTTCTTTCCTGTCATCAGATTGGCGGCTTGGCTCAGCAAGCCCACCGTGCAGGCATTGTGCTTGGGTCCAGGAGATACGCCATAAACACCATAAACATCTCTCAAGTCTTGTTGAATCTTTGCCTGCCTTTGCATAGGCAAACATGCCCCCCCCCCCCCCGCCTCTTATTTGACTTGCTGAAACTACGTAACGCTTACCCGGACCACATTGACCCGCAAAAATACAAAACGTAACTCCGCAATATTATTGGTTTGTTTGAGCTTCACGCAACATGACCAAGTTAGTAGATTTCTCAGTATTTACGACTGCTAGGAGAGATGTGGTGGTGGTAGAAGAAACGTTGGGAATTCCTGAACTTAAGTCATGTTTGCCTAATGTGTGTATGACTTGAACATATGTCACCAGAGATGCTTGAAGTGTGCAACCAGAAGTCTGAAAAATGCTTTAACGTGTGGAACAGTCAACAGTGTTTAGAAGTACAAGGGGGTGTAAGTAATAAGGGACAATGAAAATGAGTAGAAACGGATGTGAAAATAGACAAAACCTGTGTCACGGCTGATGGATGAATAGCATCGGTGGATACCCCTGACCCTATCCGCACTCATATCAACATGCTTGGCAATGAATTCACTTCTCAATCTTGAAATGGATATTAGTGGAATTCACTTCTCAATCTTGAAATGGATATTAGTGTTACAAACTGGAGCAAGCACTTCTGCTGGATCCTATTTTTGGATCATTCCCCCCCTTTTTTTTTGCTTGAATTCCAAAGAAATTAAGGATTAGTATTTCCCTTTTGCTGTCAAGATCAATGTAAATTCCTGACTTATTTTAAACATTTGAATTTAGTTTGACCCTGTGATCATTGCAAAATTTTTCTTCTTGTTCTAGCTTTTCCTTTTCTAGCCTCTATCCATTTTTTAAGGGGAATAAAAGATAGAAAAAGAAGAGAGAAGAAAAAAAGAAAGAAAGAAGAGAGAAAATCTTTTGCAAAGGTCTCACTTGACCTTAATTTTAAAAATATTTTGAAATTACTAGCCTCCGTTTTTTAAAATTTGCGAGAAAATGGAGAGACGGGATTCGCTCGTCGGTACGACGTTCGACCATTCCTGACTCCTTTACCAAGAGTAATTGAACCAAGGATCGAACTTATGTTTTTTGCTTTGCCTAAATATTGTCTCAAAATTTATTTTAAGTCTAAAATGTACAAAGAATCATGTTTGTGCAATGCAAATACAGAAATGTATGTTTTTTAGAAGAATAATTTAGAATTTTTTGGGATTTTCCAAGTGATCTTGAAATAAATTTGAGAATATGGTGAAGAAATGATTTTTGAAAGTTGAAGATTGACTTAAAAAAGTTAGATTTTGAATATAACTTAAGACTTGAAATAGACCTGGAAGATTTGAAATTCTAAGTCTTGGAATAGTCACAGATTTGAAAATAGCTCTTGGATTTGAAGAAATGAAGAGAAAAAGGAGAATTTGAAACTGAGGTAGAATTTGAAATAAGAATTTGAAGTAAGAATGAGATTTCAAAGTTAAAATAAACTTTCAATTTAAATTTGATTCTCAAAAATCGATTTTGAAAAGAGATCTTTGATCTTGAGTTTTGAATTCAGAATCTGAAATAAGAATATGAATTTTGGAAATGGAAATCAAATTGGAAAATGGGATTGGATTTGAAAATCTGAATCCAAGATGGAATCGGATTTGAAATCTGGAATTCTAGATGGGGTTGGATCCGAAATTTGGAATCCAAGATGGAATTGGGTTTTAAATATGGAATCCAATATGGATTTGAATTTGGAATCTGAAATCCAATATACAATTAGAAGATGGATCTGGATTCTGGAAACCCAGATAGAAATTTGGATTTGGATTCAAGAAATCCAGATAGAACTTGGAGATGGATTTGAATTTGAGAAATCCTGATTGAATTTGAAAGTGGATTTGAATTTAGGGAAAATCAAATTTTGATATTTAGAATCAATCTCAAAACCTTGATTTTGGATAAATGAATTGAATTGAGAATCAAGACTTAATCTTTAGATATAACTTTAGAGATTTTAAAAAATAAAGAATAAACTTGATTTTAAACTTGAAGTTTGAAATCAGGAGATGAATCTTGAGCTTTGAAATTTGAATTGAATTTGAAATGAATCCTGAAGATTAATTTGGAATTTTAAAGTTAAATTGGACTTTTGTAATTTTGTTTTGAATTGAAAATTGAATTTTGAATATAAAAATGAATTTGAAATTTCAAAGTCAAATTGGACTTTGAAATTGAACTTTGAACTCTGAAATGAGATAGAATTGAGAATAGAAAGATGAAATTTGAATAGGAATTGAAAATTGATTTGAAAAATGAAGAAGATATTTTAAGAATTATCTCAAAATCACTTGGATTTTTGAAGAAAATTTAAAATAATTTAAAAAATATGATGTAATTTTATCCTAAATGAGGAATGAATTAAAGAGTTTTAGAAATTGGATATTGAAAAGCACATTTCATACTTTAAATGAATTGAAATAAGATTGAAGATATAATACATTTCTGACTATGGTCATAAAATATATTATAAGATAATCTATATTTAAATTCAGATGAAGAATAAAACATATTTTGGTGCGTTTATAGAGTTTGAAATGAAATTAACTCTCAATATATCCTGACTATGGCCATTAATATATATTTCAAGTTAATTTTAAGTTAAACTCTGATAAAGGAAGAAAAATTCAGAAAATATGATGAATTTTTAAAGAGATCCAGTGTGGATCCAATGTTATTCCATAAAAGATGAAAACCCTAAGTTTTGTTCGCATTTTGACTATGGTCATAAATGCAAATCGTCAACTTAGGATTTAATCACCTTTTATTAGAATGGTGCACATGCCATTCGTGTTTCACTATGGTGGATTTTTTAGAATAAAACTAAAAATGACATGAAACAAGTAATTTATGTTCATATATTCTATTCTAAATCTATAAAGTAAATATTCTCATTGATATCTAACTGTTACGTTATTAAAAATTAAAATCCTAATCTAGGAAGAAAAATAGCACTTTTTCTCATATTTCCTGCAAAACAAGGTTAGCTTGAGGAAAGATACGAAGCATGAAAAGAAAATAAAGAAAGGCTAGAATGCATGTGATGGGATGGTCATATATCCGCCTTGTACTCTTGAAGGGTTTAATGCATTTGATGAAACAAATGTACATTTGAACATACACATATATGTATTCTCTCTAAGGTTGGCATGAAATATAAAGATATATATAGGTATATATGTATATATATATATGAAGACCAACTACAGCCTATTATAAATGCACGGGGTGGTTTTATAGCGATGTAGAGGGAAGGTGTTGGTATAGACTAAAGAGATGGGGATGAAGGCAAGTGCCAATGTGAAAAAGTAAAAAAAAAATGTAAGAGGTGAATATGACATAAGATATACAAGGATGCAAATGATAAGTGCAGGGGAAGATGTGTAACCAGGGGTGAGATGACAAGAAAAAGTAGGCTTTGGCTGGAAGTGGTGTGGTCCGCTGCAGGGTTGGAAAAGCTATAGCAGACTTAGGGCTGTTGTACTATTGAAGCACAAGAGGTGCCAGCAATGATGCAGAGATGTGTTGGGCCATGGAGTGTGGAGTGGGCTGGAGAGATGAAGTTCTTAGCCTCCCAATGCAGAGCAATTCTGACAGTTTTGCTGGACTGGAATGAAGATGGGGAAATAGGTGACATAGTGAACATGTTGGAGCAGTGGAGAGATGTAGGTACGATGAAGTGACTACGTAACCTGAACATATATATAATGATATATAGTAAATTAAGTATAGCTAAATTCGCCAAATGCTATTGAAAATGTGGTGGGCTGAAACAGAAATTTGATTCTAATTCAGCAAAGACAGTAGATCTAGCAGAAAATCTGGTTCTTGCATTTTGAAGGTTTTGGAACTGCCCTATTGCAAGATAACCTTGCATCGATTTCAATAACACAAATTACAGATATTGTCTACAGGTGACCACAACCTGCAGAAAATCCACATAATGAAAACATCCCCTGCAATCAACAATAATATTACCTTATATTGTTTTGTAACCCAATTACATTTAGCAACCATATCTTCATATCATACCTATTAGATGAAAATCAACACATCTAAAACATAACTGATAGAAAGCAGGATTCATTACAGACCATGATTTATCTGAGGATACAGATCAGGGAGTGGTGATGGAGATTGAAATAATAAGACACAACAAAAATATCAACCTATTGATTCATAATCGACTCAAGAAACAAGAGTACTAATATGGGACATGAAACGACGACAGGTAAAAGAACAAGTATACAGATACTAGGGGGGGGGGGGGGGGGGGTGCTAATGATGAAACAACAACTCAGAATCAACAAGGTATTATTAACAAAACGTTGAAAATAAAATGAGAATAAAAATAACTCGAAAATACATCAACTTATGGATGGCGACAATGAGCGCGAAAATGGATTTTGTAGTGAAGTATGCTGCAAATGAGACTGTAGCAATCAAAATTGAGGTGGGTAGCGATATGTTGTGAAAGTGTGGTTTTAGATGAGTGAAGGGTAGTGACTGATGAGTGTGACCAACATATGGTTGAGGTGGAAGTAATATGAGTGAATGGGTGTTGGGCAAACTATTGTGTACGTGAAGTGAGGTTATCACTCAGAATGCACATGTTACATAAATGATGATTGAAGTTGAAAATGCAGAAATGCAGAAGAAAATTAATGGAAAAGCGTCACAAATAAGAAGAATCTCAGAGAAGTGTTAAAATGGTTTTTGAAACCCAGGATTTCCATCAATGTAAAAGGATGTCAATGACCAGACCCAAGAATGTGACACAGTGCAACTCACGCAGGACATAGACTATGCAAATGTTGGGAAAGACTAATGTTGTGGAGACATAAATAAATGATGCACATCTAAAGTGCTAATTTTCAATAATGCAATGCTAATGCATAAGGCAACTAAAGAATCAATGAAGATGCAAATCAACAAAGGATTACGGTAATTATGCTAAAATTCAGGTCATTGTACTAATCAGGAAACCATATCAAGCAATGAGCCTCCTGAACAAAATGCACAAATATATAAGGGAATGAAATTTATTACTGCGGGTATCAACAAAGGAGCAATATCAGAAACAGATAATACAGGATATGCAATCGAAACTAAACTCAACTCCTACTTTGAAGACAACGTAAACACGCAGAAGATGGACCAGATCCAACATTGATAAAATAAATAAAAAAATGATGCGATATAGGGTGATAAAATAAATATCTTCAGATGAATGTATTACTGGATATCAATATGAAGCAAACAGTATACTGAAATTACATACATGATCTGGATTCAGTATGATGAAATGTCGAATCCCCATGGATCCAAAGAAGAAAAAAAATGCAATAAACAACAAGAGAAATAAGAATAGATAGGTAGAATAAAAATTACTGAAACGAAAATACAAAATATGAATCGAACCAGAAATATTGATCATAGATCATATACAGAATTTAAATCCAAGCGTTGAAATGTTGAAATAAAAATTAGGAAAAGGATATGCAATAAAGGAAACATAGATGTAGAAACAAGTTACAATTTATGTAAAACATACAAAAGAAATAGAGAAAATTCAGAGAAGAATTGTAAAGGAGAGAACAACCAATGTCAGAATATCGATATTCCATTGATATGGCACAACATATGTGGATCGGTATTTGCTATATGCAAACCGATATCACAGCGGTGCTCTAATGGGGACGATTAAGCCAAAAAATTAAAAGGGAAAACAAGGAAATCAGAAGTTACAGAAATTGAGAAATAATTAGCAAAAGAAGAAAAGAAGAAGAGAATGTTGGAACTATTATATTCCGTTGATATCGCCAGACACAGACCGATACCGTCATATGCAGATCAGTATTGTGTATGAGGCTTTTGGCTAACTAATGGAGGATGTTTCAGAGATTTATAGGACCAAGATAAAAGAGGAGAAGGTTAGATGACGACAAAGAAATAGGGAAAGAGAAAAAAGAAGAAGAAAGGTTTACTCACAGTTTGATCAATCAGGCGATGCTTCCTCCAGATTCGCTTGCTACAGGGGCTGAAGTTTTCCTCAATCCGGCCAATGGGAGAAGCGTGGCTCTGCAGAGATTATGAAGGAGGAAGGAGGACTATGAAGGAGGGAGCTGAGGTCTCTTTGATAGCTTAGGGGGGGGGGGGAAGAGATCAGAGGAGAGGGAGAAGAATGCATATGGAGGGGTGAAGAAGTGATTCTAAAGAATTCCTTCAAAAGAGGGAGATGTTCGAGAGGAGCGCACATGGAGAGGTGAAGGCGATCCTCAAAGTCGATCCCGTGCAATTATTTTTATAGGAGAAGGTCGTTAGGCTATTTTAAAAAAATGATCCTCTGATTTTAAGAATTTTCAAAAAGAGGGTTGATTCACATTTTTTCTTTAAAATGGTGTAGATGCTATTTTTTAAGCCTTTTTATATTTTTCGGGAAAATTTTAAGAATATAAGGAATTTAATAACAAAAAAAATGGGATCCAAACGAGGTTTTTTAAATATTTTTATAAAATATTCATTTTAAAATTGTAAATTTTTATGAAATAGGGTTTTTTTTATGAAATACATGATTTATTTCAGAAAATGACCCCCGAAATGGATTTGGATCCATGATTTTGAGAAAATATGGATTTTGGATCTCGAATTGAGACTGGATCCAGATAAAACACCCGATAAAATTCAAAGAATTTATTTTTTTTTTATTTTTTGAATAATAAGAGATCCGGTATCAGAATTGGATCCGGATATCCGATTTGGATCAGAATTTGGGTCAGAAATAAAATTTGAAACTGGATTTCAGTGAATCCGAGAAATGAATGGATTTTTTATCAGAAGTTGACCCGATTATTCAGAAGATGTGAGTCAGGGGAAAAAAGGGAATTTTTGGATTTTTTGGAATTTTTTGGGTGTTCACAAACTCTCATGCAAATGAGAGAATGAACCTCATTGGCATGGCTAACCAAACAACAGAAAAATGAATGGTGAGAAACGGATTCCCATTCGGCTTTGCAAATGAGCGTTGGTAACTCATTTACGTGAGAATCAAAATCACTAGGGAGCTCTGATGATTCTTATTCATAGAGTCATAGGCCCAACAAAAGAAACGTAATTTCATAAATGTGATTTTGGAATCACACGATTCAAATTCATAAGGTGGAGGATTTGATCTTGAATTATAATATTGTGTATTTTCACACTTAGTTAAATTTGAGATTTTGCAAAATTTTAGGCAAGTATAGAAGGAAAATTGTTTGATTCTCGATTTTTGGCTGATACTTTGGAATCTGGGCTTGGCCCATGACTCATTGTCAAGGCCTAAACGAGCCAATCGAAATATGAGAACAAGTTTTATTTTTGTCCTTTAAATTCAAGCAAAATTCGAGTTATATATCGATGGATGCATCTAAAAATTTTGAGTATAACTATATTTTATTTTTCTTGATTCAGGCTACAGTTGGCCTGAAAATCACATTTTTTCAAAAATTGAGTTGTTTGTTGGTTCAGATCCAGATTTAGATCAGACCGGATCTGATGGATTTTATCCAAATTAATATGGATTTAGACTCTATCTAAAACCCATATTAATCTTGATTTGATTTTGCCCAATACCCGTTTAGATTTGTTAGATGGATTTAGATCTTGGATTCAGATCCATATCCAAATCCATGCCCAACATTTTTTCCAACTTTAAATTCATTAGAAACCTTTAAATTGGAGTTAATTAATGTTAAGAAGCTTCTCAAGTTAATTTGGTAATTTTTGGAAGCTTCTAAAAATATATTTATTATTTAATATTAATTAATTAATTAATTCTGAAAATTTATTTTAATATTTGTTTAGGACTCTTGATAGAGCCCTTAAACACTTCTAGAAGGATCTAAGAAGGTTTGAGAGGCTTAGAGTCTATTTAAAATAACATTTTTAAAAGTCAACTTGAGAGTCCAAAATTTTCAGAAAACCCATGAGACAAAGGAGTCCATAAAAGAGAGGGTTCTCTCTCTCCAGTCCTTCTAGATGAGCTGAAGAAGGGGGGGTGCCCCCCCCTAGAGCCTTATATATAGTACAAAAAAAAATAAGAAGAAGAAAAGGAAAGAAAATAGAGATAGAGAAAGTGAGAAAATGAGAGGAAAAGAGAGGAAGGCTCTTCTCCGATCATCCTTTGTTTTTACCATTATTTTCTTATTCTTTTTCAATCTTTGGTAAATGTACGAGTTTCTCTATTATTTTGAATGAGAAAAAATAACATGGATTTGTATTCCATGCAATGTTTTGGTAAAAATACATGGGCAAGGAGTAAATCTAGATATTTACTCGAATAAGAGTTTGATTTCTTTTCTTTTTTTTGAAGTTTATATTAAAAAACATATACATAATGATGTTTATATTTGTGGATCTTTAAATCAAAACAGATTTGACATGTTTATAATATGCGCAAATTCAGTCCATGTTTAGTGCTTGTGTAATCTTGGTAATGGGGTGCAAGGATGAGTAGTTACATGTGCTCTTATAATTTGACTTGTTGATGGATGCATGCCTAATCTGAAAAATTCATAAAATCGTGTTTGATGGTTGTGAATCATGTATAATTGAATAAATATAGGCATACTTGTGCATACTTGATTTATGAATCAGTACAAGCTTGCAAAACTAAGTGGAATCATGTATTTATATGCAGACTTGAGTGAGAAAATTTTATATACATGCAACTTAAGTTGAACGTGTATATGCGTGCCTTATTGAATCTAAATATATGTGTTTTTGCATGCTACATATAATTTTTTTTTTCCATTTCAAATTTTTTTTATAGACATACGTATATATATAATATATAGCTATGTTGGGTGCCCTGGTGGGATGGCTATCAGGCCAGCCGAATCTGGCCTGACATGTCAGGCATAGTTGGGGTCCAGTTGGGCTGAACCAGACCCAACCTAGTGCTAGTTGTGCACCTGGCAGCCCAGCCGAGTGGCTCGGTTGCGCATGCCAGGCCCAGTCCAGCCTGCGGTTGGACTAGTGGAGGCCTGACAGCTTCTTGTCAGACCGTGCCAGGTCTGCCCAAGTCAGACCTAGTTGATTGGGTTCAACCGGGCCTGGACCAAACCCCAGCCGACCCAGTCGGCTGGGTGCAGTTGGTTCTTTTAAAATAAAATGTGTTGTGTATTTTAGATTTCTATATTTTGTTAAGTGTGTGTATTTCAATACATGTTAAAAATGAGATTTTGTTTCGCATGCTTTAATTGAGTAACATGTGCTCAAGCAATATGTCACTTCAAGTTTTATTTTCAAGTGCATGCATAACGTGGATGTGTTCAATTTTGTAAATTAAATTTTCAGATTCGTTGATTCAAATTGGGCTTGACTATTTGCATGTAAAGGAATACAAATTTTGCATACTGTCACATTAGTGTGTCATACTTAATTGAAGTGTTAATAGACAATTGCTCTTATGTGAACGTGCACTCTTGAAATCGACGTGTTTTGCATGCAAGTATTCGCATGAATGTTAAACTGGATATTTTATATTGAGTTAAAGTGTTAATATAAGGTTGTTTTCTTATGCAGGAGCATACATGAAACTTATACGTTATCACATGTAAATAATGCATGAGTATTCACATATTTTAAATAGAAATGATTCATGAATGAAACTATGCATTTGAGATGAATACATGTATTAAATGAAATCATGCATTGAACATGAATATGTGTATTGAATGAAAGCATGCATTTAACTGAGATATGTGAACTCATGCACATGTATATGTATATTATTGTTTCATGCACATCTCTAAATTTGTATACATGAATGCGCATTGAAAGACATGTAAAAAGAATGTATAGTGGCATGATATTTATGATATTTGCATATGAATACATCGATGATCAAATGGATCATCCTGAGATGTGTGAGCCTCGAGCATGTATTGCTCTTTATTTTATTTGTTCTATGCATTGCAAAAATCAAATGTGATGTTATTGTTCTTATTGCATTGTTCCTGTATGCCATGGGTTGTGGTCCCGTGAAGAGCTTTGCATGTTGATTTGCAAACTAGTGCTATTAATTATGCATGTTGAATTGCAAAATTAAAAGAGATCAATTAATAACAAGATAAAAGAAATTAAAGAATAGTGTAATCTACGTTTTCTTGATGCCTTTTTTTTAATGTGAGAATCTTGGACATTGTGGTTTTGAGAAACCATGAGGATACTAAAATTTTGTGTGCGTTGTTATTGTCCCTGAACCCGACATTAAGGTTTTTCTCTTGGCCACTGTTTTAAGGAGAATTCACCACTTTACTTGAGGGTGGTGTATATACACAATTGTTGTTTTGATATACGAAGAAAGTGACATTATAGTTGTTGATTGTCATAGTGTCCTCTCATTGGTTATTGATTTTCAATATTCTGATGAATGGTGTTAATTATTGATATCGATCGAGGGTTAAGTTTGTAACTTAGTAATAAACTACAACTTATGTGCTAAGTTACCCTAATGACCTTACTTGATCTTGAGAATTCTTACCCGTTTTGAGTATCCGCAGACAACGATAACTAAAAGAAATAACTTAAATTATGTGCATTTATTAGAGACTTGCACATGAAAAGAAAACTCTGCTAAAAGCTAATAATAATTTATTCATGCATTGTACTGAAATCATGCATAATCCTGCTATGCATTAGATCATGCATATTTACTTATTTTCTTAGTTGTTATATATTGGTGAATGCATGATGTTGTTTCCTAATGCATGTTAGATGTTGGTATTGCTTAATTTGTGATTCTTGTTGTTTGTTAAATATTTTCTCATGCTTAATAATTCTTTTTTATTGCATGAATGATTAATTGAGATATGAATTTATCATAATTGCATCCCTTTAAAATATTGCATGAATCTTATTTATATTTTTTTTACTTATTTGTTTCATTAGAGAGATTCATATACAGAATTCTTTGGATTCTGACACTTTTACTTTTATGTTTTTTGCAGCCTCAAATGCCCAATGAGGCAACTTGCTTTTGAGAGGAGCTAAAAGGAGACTACACGACTGTTTGACAGATTCTTTTGGACAACGTGACTATTTCTTTTGCTTTATTTATATTTTATTTTCTTATATCACAGACTCTGAATTTGAATTATTAAAGTCTAGTTTCGTTTGAAAGATAAGTATAAGATCCCTTGTGGAGGTGGTTGTGTTTAACTGTAAAGACCCTGGGTTTCTGAAAATATTTTTGCACTTGTTTAAAAAAAATTAAAAAATTTGTTGCTTTTTCACGAGTACGAGTTGGGGTCGCTACATGAATCACATAAAAAATGAGTAAAAATAGGTTCAAATGCAATTTCAAATCAATGCCCCAATTTTTCTTATATTTGCTTTGCATAAGAGAAACATGGTAAATGTGAATCATTCTCTAACCATTTTCCTCCTTTGGGGCCAAGTAAACGTGCCCTTTGATTACCACTTCGCAAGGAATTGTGATTCATTAGTTTGGCTATATTCACGAATTGCTAGTCTGACCTAGGAGGCATGCCAGACATAAGTGAATATGAAACTATCATTTGCCAAACCTGACATTTAGATTTGAGAGGTGGAGCCACATGCTAACGGCCCACCCTGACCTTGAAATCCCCAAGAAGGGGGTTTGGGTCAGGGTGTGCAGTGCCCCCACCCTAACCTGAATCATGTGCCTCCCCCACCCCCAAACCCCTCTCTCTCTCTCTCTCTATATATATATATATATATATATATATATAGAGAGAGAGAGAGAGAGAGAGAGAGAGAGAGAGAGAGAGAGAGAGCTGCTCACAAGTTAGGTGTGAAATAATACATGCTAAATGAGTTTTTTTTGCCTTTTGGTGTTTTTTTCGCAGTTCTATCCCCATAGATGTGTCAGCATGGTCGATTTACGATGAAGAATACCTGCATCATGTGTTTTTGATGAAAAACATGATATTTGAAGCCTAACCAATTTACAAATATTTTAGACCATTGATTTTTTGAACCTTACAAAACCCACCGGCGTGTCATAATCAATTGTTTCAAGCGCTGATCCCTATAGAATCAAGTACACAGATCACATTTGTATGACCAGAATTTAAAAATACAATGAAAAAAGCTGAAAAACCCATTTGGCAGTAAAAACCTAGCACACACGTAAAGCGTGAGCATCTACCACTCACTATATACGCACACACATAAATACATACATTTGTGCAAACCTTAATTGGGATTTCTGGCTCCTGTTTGAGATCCAAGGCATTCAAAAGCACACACATGACTTTGTTTGGATAAGAGCCCTGCTCGCTGCCATGTCCAAAGGGAAATCAGTCTCATGGAAAACCAATTCCTTGGAAATGGTTTTCCATGCGTCAAAACATTCTCCCCTGTCCTTACCCAGAACCCGAAATTCGATCCGTTTATTGCTGACTTGCTATAAAACACGGCCCAAATGAGAAGTTCTACATCAAAATTGACCGTCCGATTTGAAGGATCCGACGGTCCTTATCACAGACCGGCTCGCGGCAAAGCACTAGCGCCAGGGTCTGATGCGCCCCATAAATACTCATCCCTCCATTGTTCAAAGTTTTTCCCACGTCCTTTCGCTCCTCCTCATGGCGTCTCCCGACCTTCATTGGCTCTGCGATCTTTTCGAATCTTCTCTTGGCCGTTACACTGTGAGCTCTCTCTCTCTCTCAATCCTAGTTCGATTTCTCCTGAACCTTAGCCAATTTTGATGCAGGACAGGGACTCGGTTTCTCTGACAAAGGAGGAGGAGAGAGACCTCCTGATCTCCCTTTCTCAGGTAATCTCTTCTCATCCTATTCCGTTTCTTTCTGGACCTAGATGGATCCTGGGGTTTCCAGTTTCTGAGAAACCTTTTCCTTGTTTTCGTGCCCTAGATCTCCAGGCGCATTCGATGCGCCGCTGACGAATCTCCCTCTGGGTGCAGACAAGTAAGGAATTTGAATTCTTGCGAGTTTTTAGTTCATTTCATACCGTCGTCTGTTTCGATTTTGGCCCTTCTTTTTTCGTTCGTTTTGGATGGAATGTTGATGATAATGATTGGTTGTTCCTGGGATTGTTGAAGGTTTCTGCTAAACTGATTTGATGCTTGTGATTTCATTTCAACCGAAAACAATGTTGCCTTAACGGGGTAATGTGTACATCAATGGGTTGAATTGTGTGAAAAATGAGTGTAGCTATTTTTGAAGAAGGGCCAAAATCGATATTATACGTGTAGACGGGAAGAACAGGAGGATTCTGATGGATGATTCTGGGGTTTATGATAGTATTGGGGTAATTCATACACACTTGTATTCACTATTTGAGAGTTGTTCGAGTTTTACCAACCTAAAAAAGGGTAATCACCATATTCAAAGCACAGGTCATAGATTGATAATTAAAATCACCATATTCTTTTGTCCAACAATGTTAATAGAAATCTTCTTGGTGTTGTGTCCATGTTGGGGGATTGTTGATGATGGACCAACATGTTTGCTCGTGATATGGGAGGACTCTTGAGCATTTGGCAGGCCGATGTTCCTTTGTCTTACCACATAAGACATGGGACCACTTAGCGTCCCTCTCCTATGTTACTAAGGAAGCCCCACTTAGAGTCCCTCTCCTATGTTGCCAAAGAAACCCACAGAATTGGGGGTTTCCCTCTTTGTTTTGGAAACTAAGTGTTAGACTTCTATATAAGAGGTATAAAGGGTGGTTCCAAGGTGTGACTTTTCAAGAGGTCTTTGAGAGTTCTTATTCACAAGGGTGAAGGGCAGTTTGTTTAGATCACAACAAGGGAAGAGAAAGAAGGTGGTGCAAATTTCGGTTTCGATTTATCGGGTTGAGGTAATCTGTTCCTTCACAGAGACCTAGAGGTGAAAATCTACATGCAACAACCTGAGGGTTTCAAGGAAGTAGGCAAGAAGAGTCTTGTTTGCAGTTTAAAGAAATCACTTTATTTTATGGGTTGAAGCAACATCCTTGGCAGTGGAATACGAGTTTTGACTCTTACATGATTAAAGTTGGGTATACCCGGACTGATTATGACAATTGTGTTTACTTTCGAGTTCTTGATGATGATTCATATATTATTCTGATGTTATATATGGATGATATGTTAATTGCTGCCAAAAGCATGATTGAAGTTGACAGGTTAAAGTCTATCCTGAGTTAGGAGTTTGATATGAAGGATCTTGGTGCTGCAAAGATCTTTGGCATGGAGATTCATAGAGATAGAAAAGTTGAGAAATTATGGGTTTCACAAAAGAAGTATGTTGAAAAGGTACTTGAAAGATTTAACATGAAAAAAGTGAAACTTGTAAGTACTCCTCTTGCTATATATTTCAAGTTATATAAGCACTTGTGTCCTAGCACAAAGGAAGAAGAAGCATACATGTCTAAGGTGTCATGTGTGAATGCAGTGAGTTGTCTTATGTATGCCATGGTGTGTAGTAGACCTGATATTACACATGTTGTGGGTGTAGTTAATGAGGATTCCAGGAAAGTTGCATTGGAATGTAGTTAAATGGATTTTTCGATATTTACAGGGCACTACAGATATTGGTATCATGTTTACGCAGGGTAAGTCTTCATGCGATGTTATGGGTTATGTTGATGCTGACTTTGCAAGGAAACTTAGATAAGAGAAGATCCACTGGTGGTTATATATTTACTCTAGCAAGTGGGTCAATGAGTTGCAAGTCTATGCTTCAATCAGTGATTGCTATGTCCACGACTAAGGCAGAATATGTAGCAGCTTAGAAGCAACAAAAGAAGACATATGGCATAAGGGTCTGGTTAATGAACTTGAGATTGAGCAAAAAAAGATGCGATTGTATTGTGATAGTCAGAGTGTAATTCACTTGACAAAAAATCTGGTAAGTCGCCCAAGTCAAATCATATTGATGTGTGGTATCATAAGATTCAAAATATGATAGAAAATGGGGAGTTGGACTTGGTAAAGGTTCACACGAAGGATAATGTAGTTGGTATGTTGACTAAGCCACTTACAAGTGATAAGTTCAGACATTGCCTGAATTTGGCTAATGTTTCATGATAGAAGCATGGGCCCCAGGGAGAGGGGGCATTTAAGGTGAGAGATTTTTTTTGACATGTGTGATGACAAGCCAAAACCAAGGTGGAGATTGTTGGGGTAATATGTGATTTTGTCTTGTCACATAAGACCTGAGACCACTTAGAGTCCCTCTCCTATGTTACTGAGGAAACTCCACTTAGAGTCCCTCTTTTATGTTGCCAAGGAAACCCCAACATATTGGGGGTTTCCCTCTTTGTTTTGAAAACTAAGCGTTAGACCTCTATATAAGAGGTATAGAGGGTGGTTCCAAGGTGTGATTTTTCAAGAGAGGTCTTTGAGGGTTATTGTTCACAAGGGTGAAGGGAAACTTGTTCAGATTGCAACAAGGAAGGAAAAAGAAGGTGGTGCAAATTTCAGTTTCGTCTTGTCTGTGAAAAGAAGTCGTTATTGGGTCTTGGACCCAAGTTGGGTCTGTGCAGGACCAGACCCGACTCCTGTACTGGTTCGGGTCAAGATCCAAATGATAAAAGTGTTGTAATTAAGCTTGTTGTTAGAGGGTATTTTTATACCCTAAAACTGTGTATTAGTTATATACTCAAAACCTAATACAAATGAATACACGCTGAATTCCTTTTAACTAGTTTTCCTTGCAGCCCCTTCTCTCAATATCTTGTTCCTTCTTTCATGCACAGGTGAACGTGGAGATCTTTATTTTAACATGGTATCAAAACGGTGTTGAAGCTGGGCCTGAGATCGTCTTCCAGAAATATCGACCTTTTAGCCTTCTCGTCTGCTTGCGTCTTCTTCCTCCTTTCTTTCTATTTTTAGTTCTGGTAAGAACGATAATACCTCCTTCTTCTTATCAACATCTCCTCCTTCTCTTCCGTCAGCGTCTCGTCCTCTTCTTTTGTCTTTAGATCTGATTCTCTCGAAATCAGTCTTTTCCTTACCCAAAAGGGATTTTCGTTTGGATTTGTTGATGTGAAGAGACGCAGACCCGTTTCCTTCACTCTATCTCCGTCTGCACAATCCTTTATTTTGAGTCTTTTTATATTTCTGTTTCATGATCTTTTCATATTTCTGTTTCACGATCTTACTTAATCTGGAACCATTTCTTCATTATTATATTGTTTCATGTTTCAGTATGAATATTTTATTCTTTGAAATCAATATTGTGCTGTTTTAGTTTGCATTACTTTTATCTTGAAGCATTCATAACCCTGTTTCATGTTTTCACTGAATCTGACACTGATTCAATTTTGATATTCAGTTTTTTTTTCTGACCATACCCGAATATAATATATCTGCCACCCTAATAAAAGAAAAAGAAAAAAGAAAAAAAAAAGAAAAAGAAAAAAGGGTCAGAATATTCGAGTGACTGATTTCTTTGTCCGGTCCAGGCATTTCTCCATTTCTCTTTCTTCTTTCCATTTCACAATATTTTCAAATGGAGTCATCTTTCCCGCAGCCAGGCCTTTCCTCTAATTTTCTCAACCAATTGGTATCTGAAAAGCTGAATAATTTCAACTTCTTGACCAGGAAAAGACAGATTGTTCCTTTTATAAGGAGCCAGGATCTCTCTGGTCATCTGGATGGATCGGTCTCACACCCTCCAGAGTTCACTTCGCAGGAAAAGACGGACGATAAAGGGGCACAATCTATTGTTCTTCTCAAAAATCCAGATTATGTTGCTTGGATGAAAAGAGATCAAGTATTAGTGGTATACATCACCTCAACACTCTCACAGGAAGTTCTTGTAGCTATTCTCGATGATTGTTCAGCCAAAGACCTATGGGACAAGCTAGTTCAAACTAATTCACAAATCTCTGAAGCGAGAATCGTGTTTCTCAAACGAAAATTTCAAATGTTGAAGAAAGATTCGATGTCTATTATGGAGTATCTGAATAAAATGAAAGGCATCACAGATCAACTGACTATTGTGGGGTGTCTCGTTAGTGATAAAGACAAGGTGCAACAAATCTATCATGTTCTTGTGACATCTTTATTGTGTCTCCCAGAGCTTCCAAAATTTGAAGATCTTCGTGCAAAGCTACTGCAATATGAAATGACCCTGAAAGGGTTTTCTGAGGACGCCCATGTGCATTCAGGAACTCAAGATGTGCTGGCCACGGGCTGACTTATGGTAGAGGTAGAGGAGGAAATTCCTTTCGAGGAAGAGGAGGACAAGGGAGAAATGTTTTTGGGGGTCGTGGTCTACTTTCAACGCCCAATATACAGGGACAAAAGCCTATTCATACTTGCTTCCTATGCAATAAGAAAGGGCATATTAAAGCAAATTGTTGGTTCAACCCTCAAAATAAGGGAAAACCCCCACAAACAGAGGCTAAGAGGGACAAAGAAGTAAAGGAGTTGCTATTGGCAGGCTTGAATATGAAACAAAATGATAAGGGCATTTGGTACGTTGACTCCGGAGCAGCGACCCACGTATCGGGTGATGCGGGTAAACTCTTGAATCTTACTTCTTATGTTGGTAAAAATATCATAGTCACAAGAGATGGTTCTCATCACTCTATCTCACATATTGAAAATGCCATTATACCCATGTCCAAGTCTTTTCTTAATCTTTCAAACATTATTCATGCTCCTAATATTCAGAAGAACATTGTTTCTGTCTCAAAACTTGTTGGTGATGTTAATACATCAGTTGAATTTACTCTATCTTTTGTTTATGTCAAGGATCTTCGCACGAGGGAGACGTTCGCTGAGGAAAAGAGACGAGGCAACATGTACATCTTTCAAAAAGATCCCTCCTTCTCTGTTCATTCTGCCTATTCATCCTTGAAGCCTCATCAACATCCATCTTTTGTTTTTTTTGAATATGTGTTTACCATCTCTGAATGTAATAAGCCAACTCTTTGGCATAGTCGTTTGGGTCATTGTGGTTGTCATTTTCTTAAAAAACTTGTCTCGAATAATTTCATTTCCAAGTCCAGTCTGAGTTCACAAGTCAGTGATATAAAGTGTCCTAGTTGTCATTTATGTAAGAGTCATGTTTTGCCCTTCAATTCAATTAATAAGAGAGCTTCAAGGCTCTTCGAGGTCATATGTTCTGATGTTTGGGGTCCTGCCCCAATTGCTTCTGTTTCTGGAAGTAAATATTGCCTATTTCCGTTGATAGTTATTAATGCTATACTTGGATATTTTTCATGAAGCACAAATCATAAGTTTTTGGATTGTTTCAAAAATTGTATTCCTTTGTCCAAAATCATTTCTCTACCAACATTCTCAATTTCCAATGTGATGGAGGAGGTGAATTTTCTTCTAGTGATTTTGTTGGTTTTCTTCAACGTAATGGGATAAAGAGAAGAGTGTCTTGCCCACGTACACCTAACAAAATGGGATTGCTGAGAGGAAGCATCAACATATTGTTGAAAGTGCAATGAGCATGATGCACGAGAGTAATCTCCCTATTACCGTATGGACATAAGCTTTCCACTCCACAATCCATGTGATAAATCGATTGCCCATGACCATTTTAGAAAATAAGTCACCACTTTTCTCTCTATTTGGCATACAACCCGATTATCATGAATTACGTGTGTTTGGATCCGTTTGTTATGTTCACGTTGACAGCTCATTGAGACATAAGTTTCAAGACAAAGCCTTAAAGTGCAGGTTTGTGGGATATGCTGAAGACTACAAGGGGTATAGGTGCTATGATCCATTAAGCAAACACGTCAAAATATCGAGAAATATCGTTTTTGATGAAATGAATTTTAACAATCAGCCTGCTAACTCAAGTCTTCATGTTGCTGACTCAAGTCCCAGTGTTGAGGTGTACTATCCATGGTTAAATTCAGAACTCTTAAGGTTGTCCTATAGATTACAGTCAGAAGGAGATATGTGAGGAATCAACAAATGCATCTCCACCAGAAGAGGTTACCACACAAAACTTGGAGCCAGTAAGGTATAAGGGTGTTGTATACACCCGGCGAGAGAAAGAGCCCTCATCCATTCCTTGCACAGATACGGGTCCTTCTACTTCCGCTCCACAGATGTTGGACATCAGAAGATCCTCCCGGACCCGACATCTGCTTGACAGGTGGGTAAGTTATAAAAATTTTTCATTGGATTTTCAACTGCTCCTAATGTCCATAAATAAAGAGGATGAGCTTCTCACATTTTATCAAGCTGCAAGTTCTAGAAAATGGATCAAAGCAATGAATGAAGAAATGAAGGCCTTACATGAATGTGGTAGATGGGAGGTTATGCCTAGACCACTAAATAGAAATGTGGTTGGGTCGAAGTGGGTGTAAAAGATAAAATATAAACCAGATGGGAGCATTGAAAGGTATAAAGCTAGACTTGTAGCCAAAGGATTCACACAAGAACAAGGACAAGACTTTGATGAAACTTTTAGTCCTGTCGTTAAGACGGGGACCATTCGTATTGTGTTGAGCCTAGTCATTGAACATGGATGGACATTGAGCCAGTTAGATGTAAAAAATGCCTTTTTACATGGGGACCTAAAAAAGGAAGTCTATATGGAACAACCCACTGTGTATGCAGAACAAGATGCTAATCAGTATGTATGCAAGCTGAAAAGAACACTCTATGGATTGAAACAAGCTTCTCGGTCCCGGTTCGAGAGTTTTTCGCTAGAAATACAGAAGAACGATTTCTCTCGATCTCTTCTAGATCACTCATTATTCATCCACAAGGAACGAGAGGTCACCACTCTTCTATTGATATACATAGATGATATCATTATCACAGGGAACTGCATAAATCATATTGAGGAAGTAAAGAAGTTATTAAATCAGAGATTCAAAATGAAAGATCTAGGAGAGCTGCAATATTTTCTTGGGGTGGAAGTTGATAAGATATGTGATACACTTACTCTTACTCAACACAAATATACGATGGATATTCTTAGTAGGGCAGGCACGAAAGATTGTTAGCCATTGGCAACTCCAAGTATCATCCATCAGAAATTGAGTTCTAAAAAACAGGATTTATATGAAGATCCCACTAGGTATCGCAACATAGTTGACATGCTGCAATACCTGACCTTTACTAGACCCGGCATAGTGTATTCGGTTAATCAGATATCTCAATTTATGCATGAACCTCATACACCACACATGGAAGCAGTTAAGCGAATACTTCGTTATCTGAAGGGTACAATTGGTGATGGCTAGTGTACAGGAAAATTAAATTAAATCCAGATGGCAATGAAATCATTATTTATGCTGATGCTGATTGGGCGGGTGACCTAGACGAACGACGGTCAGTATCTGGTTATTGTAGCTTCATTGGATCAAACATGGGCTCTTGGAGTAGTAGAAAGCAAAAGACGGTTGCTAGGTCGAATACTGAGGCTGAATACAGATCGATGACTGCTACCACTGTTGAGGCTACATGGATAAGACATCTCCTAACAGAGATGAGAGAACCGATTGCTTGATCACTTCTGTTGTGTGATAATCAAAGTGCCATCAATATGTCTTTTAATCCCATCCATCATAGTCGAGCAAAGCATATTGAGATAAATTAACATTTTGTCAGAAAAAAGGTTGAAGAAAAGGAGATGGAGCCTATGTTTGTGCGAACTGAAGAGCAAGTTGCTGATATTTTTACCAAAGGGCTGACAAAGGAAAGATTTTGGTTTCTGAAAGACAAGTTGTTCATGGTTCAGGACCATGCACAACTTGAGGGAGGCTGAAAAGAAGTCGTTATTGGGTTTGTGTAGGACCAGACCCGACTCCTGTAGTGGATTGGGTCAAGATCCAAATGATAAAAGTGTTGTAATTAAGCTTATTGTTAGAGGGCATTTTTGTACCCTAAAACTGTGTATTAGTTATATACTCAAAACCTAATACAAATGAATACACACTGAATTCCTTTTAACGAGTTTTCCCTGCAGCCCCTTCTCTCAATATCTCGTTCCTTCTTTCCTGCATAGGTGAACGTGGAGATCTTCATTTTAACAGTCTGGTCGAGGTAATCTGCCTTAGCTGCACATTAGTATATTTCTTCTTGCTCTTGAGAGCCCTATAACATCGTATAATTGCTGGTTTCAATAACGATTTCTCTTGTATTCTTCTCGTAGACTTAGGCAGTTTTGCCGAACCATGTAAATTCGGTGTCTTGTGTGCTTGATTGCTTTCTTGTTCTTTCATTGCATCGTGTGTTTGCATCTTCTGTGCACACACCTCACACCTTTGAGTCCTTTAAGATTGTCTAGGATTCTACTGATCCTTAATGCAGTCAGGTGACATATATCCAGCCTACATGCTTGCGTTTGACGGCTGCTTTAAGCAAAGCCTTTTTTGTTTCAATATGATATTTCAAGTAAAGTTTTGTCTTAACTATCTGCAGTAAAAATTTGTTAGGTGTCTTAAAGTGTGATGCTATGAGTTTCCAAATTCCTAGTTTGATATTAGTTAGCCAACTTCTAGGCAACCTGAGTGGAAACTGGATGGCATGTTGCTGCGTATTCATTGCCTGGAATATTAAATAACCTAGGATAAGGTCAACTGCGAACTGCTAATGTTCAAAGACTGCTCTTCTGTTGTTCCTTGTTGGTTTCCAAAGGCTCTTGATAATTATAATTATTATTCTTACTTGGTCTTTCATTCATTTTCTTTCTACATGCATTACTTGGAAATTATCTTTTAGTTACTTGTAATATAATAACATAGAAAAACCATGTAAAAGAGTGATAATAGAGCGAGTGTAATGATGAATTTAATAATCTTTATGCTGTACCATTTGATCAATTTTGCCTATATTTGAGTTGCAGAAGTTGATGCTCAATGTTATTGAACAAGTGTTAAAAATATTGCATTCCTTTGCCTTGGTGTCTCTCTTTCTTACTTATCCATATCACATAATCTCAGATGAAAACTTCAAGATTGATGAGATATGTTTGATTTTTTGTAGGTGATTGCAGCAGAACCAATCTGCGGCCATAGTGGTGCTTGGTCCTTCAAGCTACATCCTTCAACATGTCATGGTTGTTTGAACACCATTATAGCTGCGGTGGTAAGTTTATCATTTTGAAATTTGCGTGAACATATTGTGGTGATTCTGTTTGTCAGTTCCAGAATTTCTTGCCTTTTCGGATATCTTTCTACTGGCAGTAATGCCAGCAAAAATGCAAACCTTATGGCATCATGTATTTTTTTCAATCCATCTGAAAAATTATAAAATTCCTAATTTTTAGCCTTTATACTATTAATAGGGTTCCTGCGTGAACATATTGTGGTGATTCTGTTTGCCAGTTCCAGAATTTCTTGCCTTTTCCAATATCTTTCTACTGGCAGTAATGCAAGCAAAAATGCAAACCTTATGACATCATGTATTTTTTTCAATCCATCTGAAAATTATAAAATTCCTAATTTTTGGCCTTTATACTATCAATAGGATTCCTAAAACCCTCAGGAATTTTACAAACTTTAGTAGAAATACATGCACACGAAAATTGCAGAATTCTTGTATTCTCAATCTTCCTGAGATATGAAATTCAAAAGTTCAGGAAATTCTGAGAACTTTGTTAGACATCCAATTAGGCATCTCTTTGGCGTCTATTTACAATTGTCGTTGCATCTTAGAATCAAATGATTTCTTGATTTTTGGCCTTGCTACTAGTTATAGGAACCCCAAAATCTGAAAAATTTCTGTAGTGGTAATCCATGCATAAGTTTGATTCCTTTGGCAAAAAAATCTGAGAATACCTGTTTTACTGGTCTTCCTACTTGCTATAGGAAATGTGTAAGTTTAGGACTGAATTATGGGATACATCCAAATTAGCATTTCAGCAGAATGGGTTGGTGAAAAGAATTGCATAGTAGAGAACAAACGCGAAAGAGTGGGATGTGGGAGAAGAATTGATAATGCCGACTATGTGTTCCCAGAAAACCAAGGAGAACAGAGACATTTTCTGGGCTCTATATCTGGGATGGTGAACTGCTATGGACTTCCCAGAATTCTGATTTCTGAACATACCTGAATTCATTTTGGTTCAAATTAACCTGCCCCCAGTGAAAATCAGGGTTTTGGAGCCTTGGTGACTGGTAAACCCAGTGACCATGGACAGACATTCTTGTGCGAATCTATTACGTCAGTATCATTTTTTCATGGTCAGTGAAAGTAGTACTTGATAAGTCTTACTTTTTCCTTTTCTCCCTCTAGTTTCATGCTGCAAGAAATTTCTAGTTCTGTTGATCAAAGTGTAATGACAAGTAGCTCACTGCTTTTTCTCTTTTTTTTCTTTTTTAAATTTTCATACCTTGGCAGGCTGCATCCCTTATATTTGAAAGTCAATTTGTCCGGCATTCATCTGGAAAATTTTTTTTGGCGCTCTCTAATTTTCTTCTGAAACATGTATGTATATGGAGTTAAGGACCTTCTAAAGACATCCTTTCTTTTCAGTATTTGATTTAACTCTTAGTTCTATCTGTTCTGCAGGAAAGCATATGGAAAGAATTCATACATTTGCTATGCCTCAGTTTACAGGCTGCAGTGTTGAATGTTTTCACGTCACCTTCAGCATTATCAGCTGCAAGGCCCAATGAGATGTTAAAAGATCAGTGTATTACTGAGGCATCCATTTCTTTTTTCAGATTGAGACTGGTGAATGCGAAGTGGTTCACAGTGGTTGGACTTCTTCAGATTTTACGAATCATATTTAAACATCTGAACCATAGTGAGTGTGTGAAAATTTACATGAATGTTGTAAATGCTTCTCTGTCAGTTGCAACATCCAATATACTTAGTGGGGTTGAGACTGGCAAAACTGGTGAAGTATATTCAAGTTCTTCAGGTGAAGCTGTCATTTATGCAAATGCGGAGCAAAGAGATGTTGTTTTGGGAATAATGCTCCAATTACTTTGTTCTCTAGTGAAGAAGTGTGGTCCAGAGGAAGCCAGTGAAGAGGAACGTTTGATCGCCTCACAGATCATATATCTGGTTCCGAAGATTTTTTCTTGGGGGCTCTTAAAATGCAGAAGCAGTAATCTTGATTGTATTTCTCAATTCTTGAGACATAAGATCATGGTACATGCCTGCATGTGCATCTTCTTGTTTTTGCTATTATACTTCATACATTTTGACTGTGAACAAAAACTTTGCTCTTCTTTTCTATAAAATAGCTTTGTTACGCAGATTGTAGATTGGGAATGATTCCATCTTTATTGCTTAACTGGAGAGGCTAAATAACTCTTTGCTACACGTTTCTGATGCTTTACGAGTAATATATCAACAATTTTAGAGATATGCACATATGGGGTGATGATCATTAATAGACAAAAAGAATGAAGCGCCTGGCACTCCACCCACACTTGCATGTGTGCGTGCAAGGGATTTCTATTCTTAATTTCAAAAAATAAGTTCTATTATATATTATTCCATAATATAAATACTTTTAAGGGCAAAAAGAATGGTCATGACTTCTTTCATGTATCCACTTATTGTTTCTCCTCCATGTTTATATTGGTCACTTATTTTTTTTAGTGCCTTCAGTTTATATCACCTGATCCTTTGTCAGCCTCTGGCTGTATTGCATGTCTACAGTCTCTCAAATGGCACTTTTTCACCTTATCTTTTTGCTGATGCGACTTTAAGTTACCCTATTTTATTTGCTTCTAATTATATCCCTCATTACTTCAAAAATTAATCTTAACGTGCATATTATCTTTTGGTTGCATGCTAACTTTTACCATCTGTCCAAGCTTGGGATTGATATGGATTGAGGGAAGCTCTTGGATGTGTTAGTGAGATCACTAATTGGATTATTGATAAAAAGATGTAAGCAGAACAACATTAGAGAGAGACATTGTGTAGTGCTGTCCTGAGATCAAGGTGGCTTACTATGCTCAGATATATTTTTTCCATGTAAATTCTTGGTGCCAAAGTCATGCCTTCACACTCACCTCACAAGCTAGACTCAATCCTAGCCCTAGGCCAAGGCTACCTAGGTGTTGGTACTACGCAAGCCCTTGACAGGGCTTTAGGCAAGCTTGGAATATGTACTGTGAATGTTGACCTTTTTCCATAGTAAATTTAACTAGACAGAATGTTTGCTTGCATCTCATGATTCCAAATCACAAGGTGGACAGTGTGATTTGGAATCACGAGAAGGGGGTAAAATGATCCCAAATGTGATTTTGAATATCATTGCCCCGTTTTCTCATGTTTGCATGCACGTGAGAAATGGTGCAAATAAAAATCATTCTCTCACACAACTGTGAGAGAAGGATTCTCATTTGGGGCCAAGCAAACATGCCCTAGGAGTCTATTTATGTGGAAAATTACTCTCTCTCTCTCTCTCTCTCGTGCAAAAGACAAGGGGAAGATGGCAAAGAGCAGGCTGCAAGTAAAAGGATGCTGGGGTTGGTGGCAATGATAGACAAATAATTTTCTTCATTTATTGTTATTGTATCTAACGAGAATATCTTTTGGATACGTTAGTATCTTGCGCTTATCATCTTGTATAGTATGCTGATTGCATTCTTAGATTGATCTTACAATGTGAACTAGTCATTTCATATTGTGATTTGTGAATTTTGAACTTTTCATTAGTTGTAGTGGAACATTAGAACACTCAATTTTTATATGATTCTATATCTTCTCTTGCATATGTTTTTTTTTGGTTTGATTTCTGGGTGATGCACTAGGTTTCCATGCACTGCCTAGTGTCCATAATTGCAGCATAAGATTAACATTTGAAGATGATTTGTCATTTGGCTAATGAATTTCTTGTTTGTTGATTGTGAGTGCTGTCTGCTGCAGGTTTTGATGATTAGACTTGGTGATTACATCCATCAAGAACATACCACTCTTGTTTTGTGGCTTCGACTACTTTGGAACTGTTTTGAAGACGTCCTATCCCAGCCTCTTTGTAAAACCTCTTTTGGTTATTATTCTTGTCTTGAAGGTTCCCCATTTCTTGCAACTATGGCTGATGGCAACATGTTACATAGTTTGTGTAACCTTCATTTACAAAGACAAGCTATCTTCCTTCTTTTCAAGTGCAGCTTCAATCTGATCAACCTAAATAAAGAAACTTGTGTGGATACCGAACATCGTGAAGGCTCTGAACAAGGGATTTTGGAACTTACCAAGTGGCTTCAGAGGCATATGTCAGCTGACATCTTTGTTAACCAGGAGTTTTATTTGGAAGAATGCAGAAGATTTGCATTGTCTTTCTTGAAGCTTTTTCTAGATGAGGTATGCCTATCTACATGTTCATTTTAGTCTATGAAAACATTTATATAGGTATCTTTTCCTTTGCTGATTCTTCTGTGCAAAAAATTTGTCTTGTTTTAGGTTATAGTTATCCTCATTTTGTTGGTTTCTTAGTTCCGATGGGGATTACAGAAATCTGAGAGTTCTGAATTTTTATCATTGTGAAATATATTTATTTCTATGAACTGTAAGTTGAGCTGCACAACCTGTGTAAAAAATGTAAATGGTCAGGAGACTCCAGTTCCTGATGAAGTATGGAGGCCTAATAATGGTAAAAATATCATAACTCTCCTAAACATGAAATAGATGCTGTGTTACCTGGACACTCCTAGAGGTTTGGTGTGTCTGTAATGAAATGGTATCCAAGAGAGCAACAGTCACAATGTCACTAGGGCAAAGAACACACAAACCACTCAAGTGCAATAAGCACACTCACAAAGCCATAAAGGGTGTACACAATTCAAATAAAAAATATTAATTTTATTAAGATCCACTATGTACAAAATATGCATACTTTGATTAGGGGCTTTGCCCCATTTATATACAAAGGAGAGAGAATGATATAGCCGTTAGAGAGTCCTAACAGCTAGTGTATCTAGCTGGCCGGTGGACTCTCTAACGGGTAGCTAATGCACATTGCCTACGACACAATGGAAACCTATGCAAATCCAGTACTTTGTCTATGACACAGTACAAGTTCGGCCTAGAGACAACGATAACGAGCGCCTATTATATCCTACCACCTTACCTATGAGAAAACACAAAGTAAACCTAAGGTGCATATAACCCATGATGATACAGAAGGTGTTAATACACACACTAATTTATTTTAACCTGTGTCTAGGACTGTCAACGGGTCAGATCATGGCTGAATCAGGGTCATGGTTGGGCAACTCACCGAGTCAGACCGCTTGACTCAGTCACTTGATTTGAGTTGGCACCCAACCGAGTTACTGTTTTGGATTAACTTGTTTTTTACCCAAATCCCGGCTCCATCTCGTTGTAAACCCATCTCGTTGTAAACCGGTTAATAAATTGTGAATCGGCCCAGTTAATTCAGACTGGCCGAGTTAGTCACATGTATTTAAAAGGAAACTGTAAGTGGCAACGGTTGAGCTTCCTCGTGCCTCTTTGTCTCCTATTTGTTTCCTAAAAAAACTAAATGCTAATTACTTCTTTCTCTTCCCCATGTTACGCAAGAATTAGAGCAAAGCACATTTATGACCTATGAGTGATCAGTTGCAAAACCCAAAATAGCAACATTTAGTTCTCTCAAACAATGCCTAAACAAGATTACTAATACCATCTAGATAAAATAGGATGCCATTATTTCTTTCAGGACGACAATAATGACTAGAGATCCTTAAACCATTATGTGGATTTGTACTTTTCAAAATAACATCTCTAAATTGTAATTCTGGATATGATTAGTATATGGTATTAACTATCAATTATGCTTGTTATATTTAATTTTTATTTTAATTATAACTATTCATGTTAAATATATTTCTTATTATTTGTTATACTTATATATATATATTTTAAATAGCCTTCTTATTTTATACAACAATTTACTTTTAAAATATATAAAAAATAAATAATTACCGAGCCATCGAGTTTGACTCGCTGAGTCACTATAACGACCCCAAACTAACCTTTGAAAATTTTGCTGTTTTTTTTTTAAATAATTTTTTTTTAAAACATTGCAAAAAGATATCCCGGAGACCCGGGGCATATTATAGATTTGATATACACAACTCAACGTCCATCCCACATATAGAATAAATCAAATCATGAATTTAATTAAAAGGTCCCATTTAGGGTTCAACAAGTTTTCCAAAACAATAAACTCCCAACCAGTGTTGTGAAAAGCGTTGAGGCGTAGCGAGGCGCTCCACCAAAATTTGAGGCGAGGCGTAAGCCTTAAATTTTTTTTTTTGAAAAGTTACAAAAATTTATAAAAAATATCTAAAATTATAAATAAATAAATATGCTTTATTAATGAAGCAACAACCAATAAGAAATAAAAAATCTCAAATAAATACTGAAAAAATATGAGATTAACATGTAAAAGTAACATTAATGCAACAACTTAATCTACGTAAGTATCTAAGAAATAAAATATGAGCATTCATTCAATAAAAAATTAACAACATTATATCATAATTAGAAAATGCATGTTAGCACTAACAACCAAATGTTAATATATTTGTCCAAAACTCTTCAAAATGAGAGTGTTAACATTCAACTCAAATGAAAGACTCAAAAAACATATAAATGCCCATAGCCCTATGATATGAATTAGGGCCTAGGCTCTTCTTGTGTCTTGTTATCATCAATATCTAAGTTTTCAATGTCATCATCTCTGGAATCCATATAAATATGTTCTCCTTCATCCTCATTCTCTGACTCTTCATCATCTGCACTTTCTTCCTCCTCATCCTTGGTCACTTCTTTTGCTTTTCTTTTTTTTAATAAAAAATCATGTATTAAATACATATTTTATCTAATTAAAAAAATACATTTATATTCATAGCAAGGCAAAAGAAATATAGCTTTACCTGGATCTCTTGAAGACCTGTCTTGCCTAGAACCACTTTGTGAATCATGAGGCGAAACGACTTTTTCAATAGGCACATGCTCAATGGCATTTATGTCGAAGTTCAGATCCAACCATGAATCCTCCAACCAATTGGGATCATTAGGCAACACTAGATCTTCCTTCTGCACAATCCACTCATCGTCTGAGTCTATATGATCTAAACATATAGTCTTTGGTAGCCCATATATTTTTTTCTCTTAATTTCTTATTGTATATTACAAAAGCCAATGCATTTGTCTTCTCTTATTCCTCTATTTTGTATGCACCTATAATTCCAAATTATTGATAATCAATTATAAAATAATTACACTTATACAAATGTATTTCAAAAATAAAATACAAAGTTACAAACCAATGAGAAGTACTCTAATGGCTCTCACAACCCGATGCACTGCATGTCAAACTTAGAATTCAAATTGCAAAATTTATCAATTCAGGATTTTCATGCCCAAATGAATTCCACCAATCAGCTGCATTCAAATAAAACAATAAAAAATTGATAAAAACATTAAGAATATTACAATTAACAAAAACATAAAGAAAATATTAATAAATAACAACATAATTGCAAATTTACCAGGACTTTTTAATTTTCTTGTTGTAACAGTCGCCTCTCTACCAAACAACCCCTTTGCCTTTTTAAATGCATCAATTTGTGTTGTAATTTTCAACCGAACATTTACATCAGAAGCCAATTTTTCAACACAATTATAAAAGCCACTCATAACTTCTCCATCCGGGCATTTTTGCAAAGGGGGAGCACCCCTATATATACACATCCACACAAGAGGAGCCAACATGGGGGCTCCCAAAGGAGTCGTTGGGAGCCCCCAACAATCACATTTGTGATCGTTGGGGGCCCCCAATGACTATTGGGAGGCCCCCAATGTGGTTCAAAAAATAAAAGATAAAAAATAATAAAAGAAAAAGAAAAAGAAAAGGTTAAGAAAATAATTACAAGCATAATTCTAAAGGGAATATGCGTAAAAGGGAAATTTACAGAAATACCCTTTCGAGTATTATAATAATAAAATATATATATATATATATACATATATATACATACTGTATATATATGTATCTCTCTCTCTCTCTCTCTAAATATATATATATACATATAATGAAATTTGGAGTTACATTTTAACACCCCCTTCAAACTTACGGTGTGATGATCGCAAGTTTGCCAAGATGGAAGTGAAACCTAGGCGAACAAAGAGCCTTAGTGAAGAAGTCCGTTAACTGATATTCAGACGTCACATACGAGAGATCAATGACCTTCTTCAAATATTCCTATCGGACATAGTGACCGTCTATTTTTATATGCTTTGTTTGCTCATGGAAAGTGTGATTCTTGGCAATATAAATTACACTTTTATTGTCGCAGCATAACTTTGTTGGTTCTCTAATGTGAACTCCCGTATCTTCTAGAAGATGCCGAATCCATACAATTTCCATGGTGGTGGACGCCATGACTCTATATTCTGCTTCGGTGGAGGACAAAAAGACCTTCTGTTGCTTTTTACATCTCTAAGAAATCAATGATTCTCCTAAGAAAACACAGAAACCAATGGTGGAGTGACGATTATTAGGGTCACCTCCCCAATCTGAGTCAGTATAAACAATTAACTTTAATTTAGAAGAAGACAAAAATACTCTCTTATTTACAGTTCTCTTAAGATATCTGACGATGTGAAGAACAACACTCTTGTGAACCGTTGTGGGAGCATGCTGAAACTGACTGACAATGTGGATCGCATGTGACAAATCAGGCCGAGTGATGCTAAGATACATCAACAAGCCTACCAATTGCCTGTAAGGAGTGGGGTCGGTCAGAGGAATCCTGTCATCAAACTTTATTTTTGAACCCATTGTTTCAGGAGTTTTGCAAATTTTGTCATCGAAAATTTCTGACCTGTCAATAATCTCACAAGCAAGTTTAGATTGAGATAGAAAATATGTAACGACCCCAATCAAGACCCTTTTAAAAATGAAGAATATTTTTTTTTTCTAAGAGTTGCGGAAACCTTCCCAGAGATCTGGGGTCCTCACAGTTCCACTTTCCATTGGATAGCCCATCCACCACAAACGAAGTTGCAATTATCATCCATATCAACCAACTAAAACTCTTTTATTAATGAGTAATCAAATTTCAAAGACAAGGTTTTCTTCAACTGAAAGTAAAGTAACAATTTCAGAAATTAAAAGAACTAAAAGACAAAAGATAGAGCCACTAAGTCCTCTACTGAAGCCGACAAGCCCAAGTATAACTCATCCATCCCCAGATGCATGTCCAACTTCCCTGTTCACCATTTCCTGTGAAAAACCAACAAAGTAGGGTGTCAGAACCGAAATTCTGAGCACAACTACTTCTAAAGAAACCAGGTAAGAGAAAGAACATGGATAAGATTTCATGCAGTGATTTGAGTGAGTGCAGATATAAAATTTGCAACATTTAAATATCCATAACTACCAATAATTGCATATACTCACCAGTCAAGAACAATACAGCAATGTCACATAGCAATAACTAAATAACCAAACCTTTCAGCATGATCTCACAAAGTAAAGCGTATGCTACCACCGAATGATGTCATGATATCAAGAATGATTCAAACATGCATGATCTAATGCATAACAGAAAAATGCATGATGATGTGCAATGCATAATTTCTTCTGTTATCTTTCATCTATGTTCCATCTTTCCATATGCATGCCCTATTAAATACACGCATCTTTAAGTTCCTCTTTTTAATTACCGTGACCCGCGGATACACCAAACGGGTACAAACCCCTATGTCAAGTAGGTTCCCAGGGTAGCTTAACACACAATTTGTATTTTATTAATGGGTTCCAACTTAGCCCTCGACCGATATCAGGAAACAACACCATCCATCGGAACATTAGACCTCCACATCTAATGTCGGGGACACAAGGGACACCCCACGCCCACAAGTGCCACTTCCTTGGTACCATAAACTCACAGTTGTGACTAACACACCACTTCCGAATAAAGTGGCGGGCTCTCCCTAAAACCGTGGCTAGGAGAAGAACCTCAATATCGGGTTTAAGGGCAACAACACACACAGAGTTTTTGTATCCTCACAGTCTCCCCAAGACCAGATATCCAAGATTCTCATACTCCAGATGAGATATCCCAGAATGTAAATTGCACTGTTCTTATTCATTATATTTTTATTTAATTCCATTCTTTAAGTTTGCAACACAATATGCAAAAGTAAAGTGAAAAATCCGCATCCTCCCTTGCGGGGACCCATTCGGGACTCCAGCCCGTATCCACCACTAAAACAGTGTAGTAATGTGCCAAGTGATGCATTTAGAAACATATGTTGAAAGAAACCAAACCCACGGCTCTCCAGGCCGGTGATGGTCCCATAGGCCATCGGTGCATCACATAATAAAACCAAGTAGTGTTTCATTTACAACACTTGGCCAAAATAAACCCAAACATATGCATGTCATAATTCATTCATATGCAATTACAATATGTGTGTGTTACCTACATTACATATGGATCTTAACCAATCCATGGTTTCCTTAAGTGTGTGAGTGTACATGTACCAATTCACACAATAATCAAGCGTACAAGTTCAAGAAGAATTATTAATAACTGAATCATGCTCACACCCATGAGTACCATAATCATAACAGTCAAATGAAAACATAAACCTCCACGACAAGTGTTTCCATGCAATCCAATACCCAAGCTTTGAAATAACACATGGATTCTAGCCAAAAATATAATGTTCAGCTAGGGACAACAAGGCAAGATACATTACATATAAAATTTCAGTTTTATGTGTCCTTCCTCCCTAAACAGTGTAACATGAGCAATATTATACCCAACTGAAAATTTTCAAGTTATGTTGCAATGATCCTACACTGCATCTTACAAACTTTGAGCTTAACCACACTCAAGAACCAACTTGAGCTACTTTAGAACAGATCAATTTACTTCCATTCAGCAAATTACACATTCTCAGACCAATACTCAATTCAACATAAACTTTCAGATCACAGACTGATGAAACTCAATTATGTCTATAGAACACATGCCTAAACCAAAAATTTACATAAACCAGCCCCTGTTAATACAAGTATAATATAACTTAAGAATTTGTTCTAGCCGATTTATTTCCAGCTAAATGTCTTTTCAAAAATAGCAATTCAACTATCCTGGAATTGTGGTAAACTAACTTTCTTTGCTGACAACTGTCCAATATAAAATGGAGCTAAACATAGAATCCATTCTAAAACACACTTCGGTGGAATTTAAGAGTAATATGATATTTCCTACACAAAGATTTCAGTATAAAGAAAACAGACAGTATGTTGGCAATAGTTACTTCTTCAGCCAGATTCAATTATCAGTCACCACCAAAATAAGATGAGATCTGATAACAACTCTAAATGTGACATTATTCAGGTCAACCATGAACTGAAATAATCTCTTACATACCGCTAATGGCCACTATTAAAATTAACTGCTAATAAAGTATGTAAGAGGAATAACACGGCTCTTCAGGATACATTTTTGTATCAACATGAAGTCGCCATCTCTAGCTAATCCAAACATAATAGAAGATTCAAAACCATCATGTATAGTTTTGAATGTGTCGGTTACAGTGTCAAACATTCTGCACACCCACACACCCACATGCAACTCATCAAGATACAGGGTAAACATCAATATATTAATACTACAAAAACTGCAGACTCCATTTCCATTTGTTTCAATAGAGACTCGTTTTTTTTTTTTAAATACGAGTCACAGGCCAGCACCCAGCCGACTGGGTCGGCTGGGGCCCTGCTAACACATCACCCAGCCGACTGGGTCGGCTGGGCCTGTCGCCTCCTACCAATGCACTAGTGGCCTGCAACATGAAACAACACATTTTTTTTCCAAGCATATACGATTACTGTTTTCATAAGCATATACGATTTCTGTTTTCCGATTTCAATATTTAGGGCATATTAAGAAAACCCCCAAATCAATTTGATTTGGGTATTTAGGGTTTATCAAGAAAACCCCCAAATCAACGTATGGAATCGAACCCCTGTTCGATTCCTCACCCAGGTTCGAAGAAGAACCGTACCTTTTTCGCTGGTTTTCCGGCGATCTTTCCGGTGATCGGAGGCTGGAATCGTGGCTGGCGCACCTCACTGCTGCCGTGGCCTTCGGTGGTGGCTGAGGGCCAAAGCTCCACTCACGGCTGCTATCGTGAAGAGGAGTGCTCGCTGAAGCTGCGGTGGCTGTGGGTTGCTGCAGTTTTTTTTCCGGCGACCTCTCCTTTCTCCGGTGCGCGCACGCAGACAGGGAGAGAGAGAGACGGGGAGAGAGAGATTGAGTAGAGAGAGATGGGGCTGAGTGAAGAGGGCGAGAGCCCCTCTCCACTCCCCTCCTTTATCGGCCCCTGGCCTCCCCCTTCTCTGCCGAGATGGGCGCGGGGTCGTTACGCTCTGCGTAACCCCCCCTGCCCCTGCGCCCCCCTTTCTGTTTTGGGTTAGGTTTTATCAGGCAACCCTTATCGGGTTTCCCTTTTCATTTAACAGGGCAGAAAAAATTATGGGGTGGGGCTCGGGTCCGAACCCGAGACCCGTAACCCGACCCAAGTCAAAATGGATCCACAAGTGGATCCAAATGGATCCTCGAATTAAATTAGATTTTTAAAATTTAAAAATTTTATTTATTCATTATTTATCATTAAATCAAGGTTTCAAATGAATAAATCCTAATTACCCCCTTATGGGTCCTAGATCCGTAATGTGGATCTAGGCCCAAATTGCAAAATTTGGGAAATTTTATAATCAAAATTTTCGGGTTTTACAAAATAACCACGTTGAGAGTAAGCAACCTCAATTCCAAGGAAATATGTCAGAAAACCTAAGTTTGACATTTTAAATTTTGAAGTCAAGACGAATTTAATACCTTTGACTCCTTGAACATCATCACCTCTGATTAACATATCGTCAACATAAAGTAATAATATCACAATCCTTGCATCAGATTTTCTAATGAATAATGCAGTATCAGTATAACAGTATAACAGGAAGAAAAACCATTTTTTAACATTATATTGTTAAATCTGTCATACCAGGCTTTCAGAGCCTGTTTCAAACCATAGAGGGCTTTTCGAAGGCGAAAAACTTTATCTTTAGGAATTTTCATGCCTGGTGGGGCATCCGTATAAACTTCTTCATTAAGATCACCATTTAAAAAGGCATATTTTACATCCATTTGAAAAATGTTCCATTTTTTAATAGACGCAATAGTGCTAAGACATCTGACTGTAACCATTCGGGCTACGGGAGCAAAAGTTTCTTCATAGTCAATGCCATATTCTTGGCCATACCCTTTTGCGACTAAGCGAGCCTTATATCTCTCCAGAGATCCATCACTCTTAGTTTTAACTTTAAATACCCAACAACAACCTATAGTTTTCTTTCAAACAGGTAGAGTTTGAAATTCCCATGTCTCAGTTTTCCTAAGAGCTTTAGTTCATTTTTCATAGCTTCTTGCCATTCTACACATTTTTTGGCTTCCTCGAAGTTTCTTGGTTCAAAGTAAGAATGAATGGCACTAAGACAAACCCTATATCTGGGTGAAAAAGAGTCAAAAGAGACCAATAGAGTTGGAGGTCTCCTATTTCTTTCAGATCGTCTGTGATCATAAGCAGGAACAAACTCATCATATTACTCAATATCACTTCTGAAAGTATCTCGATTTCTGCGAGAATAGGTTATTGGCTCATTTGAGATTCTATCTCCTTGATTATTGGGTGAGTTAAATCTTCAATATCATGCTTATGTCTAAGAAAATAAATCCAAGAGTACCTAGAAAAGTCATCCACAAAAATCACATAGTAGGAAAATCCTCCTTTCAAAACAATTGGTGTCGGTCCCCAAACATCGGAATGAACGATTTCAAAAGATTTAGAAGTAAACATAGATCTTTGTTCAAAAGGCATACTTATCATTTTTCCAAGAATACAATTATTACAAGAGAATGTATTTTTACAAAGATTTTTAGCAAAATGTAAATAAGATAACTTGGTGATGTTAGGATGACCAAGTCTTTTGTGCCAAATATTTATATTCTTATGTCTGACAACATTACAAAAAGAATTTTTTAGAACTTGAAGAGAGTCCATATAGTATAAGTCTCCCTTTCTAGAGCCTTCCCCAATCAATTTCTCGGACCGACGATCCTGTTTTAAATATTTATCTGAAGAAAATTTAATATCGCATCCATGATCAGAGAGTGGAGAAACAGAGAGAAGGTTGAAGTTTAATTTATGTATAAATCTAATTTTTGGAATACAAAAATCTTGAGTTTCAAAATTACCTATGCCTTTAATTTCAAGAGAAGTCCCATCCGTAGTAGAAACAAAAGATGGAGAAATATTTTTCCAATAATCGGAAAGAGAATACATGTTTGGGAATATATGAAAAGACACACCCGATTCCAAAAGCAAAGAAACTTTACCTGGAGGAGAAACGGTAGACACGGCGGCACCGGAGGTGGCTCCCTTGAGGAGAGGTTGGAGAGCTTCCACTATTTGATTTTAACGAAAGAGATCCATTTGAAGACGTTTCCTCCTTTTGCGGTATACCAGTGGTCGCCATGGCTAGAAGTTTCTTCCACTTAGGGCATATGGGTTTGATATGCCCCGGTTCTTTACAAAAATGGCAAATAATTTTGTTGTAGTCCTTCCTTCCTCCTTGTCCACTATTTCTTCCTTGATTTTGAGTTTTAAAATGAGGACAATAGGTTCTTACATTATTTTCGGGCTTAGACACCGCATTGACCCCATCATTGTCTTCATAGTTAGAGGGGACCGCATGCACATTTGACCCTTGCTTACTTATACCCATATGGGTTTCTTCACCACTTAATTTGGTGAGAACATCCTCAAGAGAAGGAGTGAAAGATGACAAAAGAGAAGACCTTATTTGCTCAAATTCGGGCCTTAGCCCATTCAAAAAATTGAAGAATCGATATTCTTCTAGTTGTTTGTGACGAAGTTCAATCGCTTCTCCACTTCATTTTGGTTCGAGTATGGCAAACTCGTCCCAAATGGAAGAAAGATCGGCGAAGTATTCTCTAACGGTCATGTCACCTCGAAGAAGAGTAAGAGCCTTCTTTTGAAGGTAGTATTTATGGGATAAATCCCTTAACGTATACATTTTTTCAAAATAATGCCAAGCTTTCGAAGCTTTCTTGAACTTAATAATATTGGCATTAATCTTAGTTTCAACTGATGAAAAAATCTAAAAAAAAATCTTGAAAATTTTCATTTCCCATTCATCGTGCTTCTTAGAATAATCCTCAAGAGCTTTGGTTCTTTCGTCTCCTTCAAGGATCTTGATTTCACCTTCCGTTATCATGGTGATTTTTGGTTTCGGTTCCGGGATTATGCCTTGCACATAACCCCAAAGACCCTTTCTTTTTATATGAGCTTCCATGTTCCCGGCCCAAACGTGATAGTTGGAGCCATTTAGTTTAAAACCGAGAGCAAAATGAGACTCTTTTTCACCCATTAGAGAGGAGAGATGGAAGAAGAAATACGTACCAAAGTAAGATTTTTAGATCTTACTTGTCGCAAAGCTCTTCTAAAATATTGGAGGAAGAGAATCCACTACTTTAATCTTCAAAACACCAAAGACACGCTTTTCGAGGTACTCAAAAAATAAAGAATCCCACGATCTTCTATCTTCAACCAAGCTCTGATACCATGTAAAGATGTTCACGAAGAGACAATCCACATCCAAGCACTAATACTTTATAAAAGATGTGCTCAAATGCACTCAAACAACACTTGAACAAATATGCATACAAGCGTAAAATAATCAAACATGCACAAAGGCATGCAATGAATGCATTAACCAAAAAGGAAATGCTTGAGACTCTCAAGTTAATTTTTAGAAAGGGGGAGCACCCCTATATATACACATCCACACAAGAGGAGCCAACATGGGGGCTCCCAAAGGAGTCGTTGGGAGCCCCCAACAGTCATATTTGTGACCGTTGGGGGCCCCCAACGACTCTATTGGGAGCCCCCCAATGTGGTTCAAAAAATAAAAGATAAAAAATATGAAAAGAAAAAGAAAAAGTTAAGAAAATAATTACAAGCATAATTCCAAAGAGAATATGCGTAAAAAGGAAAATTACAGAAATACCCTTTCATGTATTATAATAAAAAAGATATATATATATATATATACATAGAGATACATATGCATACATACATGGTATATATGTATATGTCTCTCTCTCTCTATATATATGTAATGAAATTTGGAGTTACATTTTAACAAAAGTTGTCAGCATGATGAAAGTGATGATTTAAATAATAGGTAGTTGCATGCAAAGGCTTATGAAGTTGCAAGTCCCATCGTCTATTAATGATGTCTCAAATAGGTTTATATTTTTTTTCAATAGTGTTAATGTTTGAAGCAATTTTTTTCTTTGCTCTATCCATTGCCTCTTAAAAAAATCTCATAGGAGGCTCATCTGTATCCACTAATCGCAACACTTTCTCGAGAGGCAGTGTAGCTTTAATTGATATGATATGGCAACTCAAAACTTATGATCATTAAGAACAATATAAGAAATGTTCTTAGCATCAAATTTCTTATAATAATTAGATGATTTAAAATTTGAAGACACGAACATCGATTTCAACTCTTTCTTATAACATCCAATACTATGAAACATGAGATATATTATGACAAAACGAGTGACGATTGAAAGTAGAAGTTCTTTCTTCTTTGTGAACTTTCTCATCAAATTTAATATCCATGCATGACTATAAATATATCTTATAATTTTTTTGCCTTTTCCACTATACCTTTAAAAAATAATATCTTTCCAATATCTTCTAACATCAGATCCAAGCAATGCACCACACATGGTGTCCAAAAATATGTTTTTCTTATTAACATATTCTCAGTTGCCACATAATTTGATGCATTATTTGTAATGAATTGCACCGCATTCCTTTCACCAATTTCTTTAACAATTTCTTCAAACAATTTACACAAATTTGCACTAGTTTTTTTCATGTCGTTAAATGTTGCAACCAACTTTCGACCATTCATTTTTGAACTCTTTTAAAATTTCATGAGTACAATCTACTTCATCCTTCAAAATCCATGTTCTGATCTCGTGGTAAGAAGGCGGTTTGAACTTTTGCGCATAATTTGCAATAGCTTCTACCATTGCACCAAAATATGCACTGATGCAAAGATTAAATGATAGGGCATTGGAAAAAAATCTACCAATGACACAATATCGTTTTTTCTCTCATTCCTTTTGAAAGCAGGGTTTATTGTGGTTTGTCGTGATTCTTTGTTCACAAAGAGGTCCATGGGACCACCTGTGCTTGTTTTTGCAACACTATATGATCCACTGACTTCTTTGTTCACATTATTGTATGTTGATGATCTAAAATAAACACTTCCAATTTTGAACTTGTTTTGTTTTTCCTCTTGTTTCTTTTGCTTCTGATCCTTTAGATGATTCTGAAAAAACCTTTTCACATTAGGTAAAACCGCTTCGCACATACTTACACCATGTTTCGTGTCAGCTAAGTGATGTTTCAACCTATAGATGCCTCCATTTAGTCTCTTTATGATAGTAATTGCAAATTACATGTCTTACGAGTTTGGGATCTTTAGTGGGACTTGAAACTTTAGCTCCATGATCCCATCCTACATCTCTTTCCATTGTTCAACTGCAAAAATGCATATAAAACAATATATATTAACACAAAAATTTATAAAAACTCAAAGAGTTGAATAAAACCGAGACAATGCTTTATATAATCCAATGAATTTCGATTCATATTCAATAATTATCAACATATATAACTTGGAAACTAATTAAATAACTTGAAAACTAATTATATAACTTGGAAACAAATTATATAGTTGTGAAAAAAAACTGATCATACATATTTTTTATACAAGGGCTACATAAATTCTATATAAGCCATATAGATGAACCTATACAAGCTTGTTGATGTAACATGGCTATTTAAGGGATATAACTAGCCACTTGTTTGATGTCAAAAGTTAAAAAGAAAAAGAAAAAAAATGTGAAGTGCAATAGCTATTGACAAGGCATAAGGTACAAATGATGAATTATGAAACCTAACAGTTGCTGAAGTTTTAACCACATATTACTTGGTTATTGCATATCAGAATTTTGTACCCTAATACCAGATTTAAAACTCAATCTAATTCTGTTTTCTACCATATGACATGCAAAATACAAGCAGTGGTCTTTGAGTAAAGAGGCATAAATACCATGGCTTGAAGATGAGTAACATTAAAGCCACAATTAAAATTATAATAAAATAAGGTGTCAAGCATACTTAGCAAGAAAAGAAAACAACAAAAATAATTTAGAAACAGCAGATAGTAAAAATCGACCACTAATGTTGTTCTTTACCAGTTTTAAGAATAAACATTATGACCAACAGCAAAGCGAAACTAACAACAACAACAACAACAACAACTACGCCTTCATCCCAAAACAATTGGGGTCAGCGATATGAACCAAAAAAGAAATTCATTTTGGGTCTTCCACATGAATCCTTTTCCTCCAATCATTTCTATCCAATGCCATGTCCTCGGTGAGGTTCAAAGCATTCATATCCTTTCCTATCATCTCCATCCAAGTCTTCCTAGTCCTACCCCGACCTCTTTTAACTAATATATTTTCCCATTTCTCCAACCTTCTAACTGGAGCATCATTAGGCCTTCACCGAATATGTCCAAACCACCGTAAACGATTCTCTCGCATCTTATTTTCAATGGGTGCAACACCTACCTTCTTACGTATCTCCTCGTTCCGAATCTTATCTTTTATTGTATTTCCACACATCCATCTAAGCATCCGCATCTCAGCTACACTCATTTTTTGAATATGATGTCTCTTGGCAGCCCAACATTCCGTACCATATAGTAAAGCGGGTCTAATAGTCGTCCTATAAAACTTTCCCTTCAACCGCAATGGCATTCTACGATCGCACAACACTCCAGTTGCACTTTTCCATTTCATCCACCCAACCTTTATCCTATGATTTACATCTCCATCAATTTCTCCATACTTTTGAATGATGGATCCCAAATATTTGAAATAATCATTCACCGGTATGTTATACCAAGTATTTAACATGAAATTAGTCACTTGGTATTAGTTATGTAACAAGAATTGAACAATAGACTAAGTTAACAAAGATCACACTATGGTTTAAGATCCCGGAGTGCAGTCTATAGATTTAGGCTACATTTATGGAAAAGCGATGCAAGATGAGACCAATTAACCTCAAAGAGGATCACTTTTACCTGAATCTTTATCAAGTGAACCCCTTCATCAGGTGATTGGAAAACCATAGCATCAAGGGAAAAAATATCAATCAGGACTCAGATCCGATCCAACTCAACTATAAATTTAGCCACATCTTTCTTAAGTGAGAAGCCCAAAATGCAGCAGCTAATGACACTATTTTACAAAAAAAATTGTCTGTCAAACATGCAAAGATAAAGAGAGGTGGGAGCTCATGTATACCTTTCTTCTTCTTTTTTCGAAAAGCAAGCTTGGGTTAGGTTGACCGACGAGACAAAGAGAGGTGGGAGAGACCGAGACGAGAGGTGGGAAACGAGAGAGAGCACTGTGAGTGAGAGAACAAAAAATAAAAAATTAGGGCCCCGACCCTAATTTTGGGACACCCCCCCTGATTTTCTAAACCCTAATTTTTTGTCAAATGGGGGATTTGACCCTCATTTGACCAAAAAATGAGGCGTATATGCCTTACCTTGAGGCATGCCTCGCCTCGAGGCGTACGCCTCAGGGCTTTTACGATTTATACCTGCTCCTCAAGACACAAAGGCCCTCACCTTGAGGCGAAGCACACTTTTTGCGCCTTTAGATGCGTTTTTAATAACACTACTCCCAACTCTGTCAGAACCCGAGCTACCAAATCATAACTCTCGGTCCCTCAAACAAGTCAGTCCCTCCATCAGTGTGCCTTAGTACCTTAAAAATATTTTTAAAACCGAGGTAATAACCAAAGTTTTTGTACGAGTCTCTCTTAAAATCCAACAGTAAGGAAGATAACATAAATCAAATTTAAAATAAGTTTAAGAGGGCTCAAACAAACATTACATATTCAGAACATGCTTTTAATATAAGCTGTTCAATTAAAAAAACCAACAATCTCATGTTAAATTAAACATTTTAGGTATGCATAAATCAATGTAACACTCATGAATAACTTTTTAACTTATCAGTATTGCTTTTAAATGCTTGTCCCTACTTAAATGCAACACATTTAACTTTTCACTTGTATAAAACCCACAAAAACTTAAAACGGGTAAAATTCTCAAGGTTTAAGACAGTTTCAAGTGTTTTTAACATAATTTGTATTTTATTAACTAGGTCCTACACATGTCCCTCGACCAACGTCAGGAATCAACATCTTCAATTAGAACAATAGGAATCAACACCTAATGTCGAGACAACAAGAAAATCAACATCCATTGACGTCACTTTATCGGTATACCAATAACTGCAGCTGAGTCGAACAACACCACCCCCAGGTAAAGTGGCGGGAGTTCCCTACAACCGTGGCTGGGAACATGAACCACTCATCAGGTTCTTGGAAAAAGCAACGCACACGATGTTTAGTATTCTCATGGTCTCCCATGATCGCTATCCAAGGATCCCATCTTTTCAGTAGCAACTAAGGTATAATAAATTATTATGTTGTTTGGTCTCTTTTACCATTCTTAATTCATTAAAGGCTCTTTACACGAACATTTATGCAAATCAACATGCATTAACGAATTCGGGCTTTTGCTCTATCAATTTCAACAGTGTAATTAATTTAAAAGCAATATAAAACCATTTTGCAATACATTTAAAACTTGTTATTTCATGAGCAATATATGCACCTGACCTCCAAAGGCCCATCAGTGGTTCATACATAACCACTACACAATTTAATGAAATCTAAATGGCATTGCAAAATTTCAGTGAGCACAATTACATATAGATAAACAAATTCGTGTTCACGGTACAACATCAATGCATATTCATAGCACATGAACACATGGATATTGTAACACACAATTCAAATTTACCATATTAGCAAAAATCCAAATTTTTCTAACAGACCAAATTCAACATATATAGATTTTCAGATTTGTCTAAATGTCCAAAACAAATCAGCATTGAACACTTTCTAAAGGAAATCCGATTTTTAGGCAACTTAAGAAAATTTCAGATTTCAAACCAATTTCTAAATCAGATTTTTAACATAAAATTTGTAACTTAACAGTTTTGAATCCCTCATGAAAGTTTGGATTTTTATTTCTTTAGGAATCCCGATTCCAATACACATTAACAAATTGAACTCGTGAATAGGTATACATTCCGATCCATGCAACAACTCTAGGTTTACATCAGCCGGTTCAGAATTAGCATAATGAAACCAAAATCTGATTTATCTAATCCTCTATAAAAAAATAAAAAAAACAGTTTTGATTTTCCATAAAGAGCCAAACTTTATTCAGTCAAAAGAAATCAAAATTTTAAGTTAAACATCAACTTAGATTTAGATGAAAGTTTAGCTTTGTTCAAGAGTTAAATATGAAATTAGGCAATCAATTAAATCATACTAATCTAACATTGCTCATAACCTAAATCTGGCTATGATGCAACTTTTCATGATATTAGCCATCAATGTGCAGGAAACATAATCAGGGTATGCACAACTCTGAGCATACAAAGAATTTGATTATGCGTTAATCTGGGCATGAACAACACCCAACTGATTCAGTTTTGCAAAATTGTTCCATGCTAAACAATACAAAACAAAACAAAACGCAGGAATATTTCCAGACTCCACATTTTTCTATAATACTATGCAATTAAAACGATAATCTAACTCTGCCCAAAAGACAGTTTAAATGGGATGACAAATCTGTACTGAGATACACGATTCAACGAAGAAATAACTATATTTGATCTTGCTGGAATAAAAGGGTTGTTAGATAAGGAATTTGAAAAACAAAACACCCATCGTGAATATCTAACAACCAATATTTTTCAACAACCAAAATTTCAGATTTTTCTTAAATAAAAAGCACAGATCTTTATTTTAAACCAGTCCAATAAAAAATGCAGATTTAAAATCTATAAATCCATCATGAATCCTGTTTAAGAACAGAAAACGCCGACTTATATGTATGCCCAATTTAAATAGAATTTAATCACAACAATAATCCATAAAGGAAATTAATCTTTTTAGGTTTATTAAACCCAATCAAGACAGATGGTCGAACAGTCAAGGAATCAAGATTTGGAAGATCAGAATTTGTGCATAAAAGCACATATTGGGTATTCCTATTACCCATGCATGGTTCGATTCGATCCATGCTAATCCCTCGACCATCGGAATAAGAGAAGAACTTGTACCTTCTCTTGCAGATACGCGAAGAAAGTAAGAAGGAAGTGACACTGAAGGAGGATGACACGATATCGCTGCAGCCTCTCACCTCTCTCTCTCTCTCTCGATTTCAGCCGCCTCCTCTCCTCAAAATTGATATTGGGAGAGAGGGCTCACACCTATTTTATAAAAGGACTCTTCTAAAGGGGACGTCCTCTATAGAAATAGAAAGTCTTCTATTTCCTTATAGAAATAGAAGTCTTCGCTAAACAAACTCTTAATTAAAAATATATTTATAATATATATATATAATCTTATTAATTATTATTATAATTTATTTTTAAAACCTATTTATCCTGTCACCAGTGTTATCAAAAACGCGCCTTGAGGCGCAAAAGGTGCGCCTCGCCTTGAGGTGCAATTTTTTTTTTTACAAAAAGATTTCTGAGGCATGATCAACAAGATTTTTGTAGGTTAATCTCATATATTTTCCAGTTATTTCAGTTATGTAATCAGTTTTTTAATATATTTTAACTTTTGTTGGTTAATCTCATATATTTTTCAGTTATGTAATCAATTTTTTAGTTACTTTTATATGTTAATCTCATATTTTTTGGAATAATCTCATATATTTTAACTTTTGTTGGTTAATCTCATATATTTTCCGGTTATGTAATCAGTTTTTGGTTACTTTTATATGCTAATCTCATATTTTTTAGAATAATCTCATATATTTTAACTTTTGTAGGTTAATCTCATATATTTTCCAGTTATGTAGTCAGTTTTTTTAGTTACTTTTATATGTTAATCTCATATTTTTTAGAATAATCTCATATATTTTAACTTTTGTTGGTTAATATCATATATTTTCCAGTTATGTAATTGGTTTCTTAGTATATTTTATCTTTTGTTGGTTAATCTCATATATTTTCCAGTTATGTAATCATTTTTTAGTTACTTTTATATGTTAATCTCATATTTTTTAGAATAATCTCATATATTTTAACTTTTGTAGGTTAATCTCATATATTTTCCAGTTATGTAATCAGTTTCTTAGTATATTTTAACTTTTTTTGGTTAATCTCATATATTTTCCAGTTATGTAATCAGTTTTTAGTTACTTTTATATGTTAATCTCATATTTTTTAGTACTTACTTGAGATTTTCTATTTCTTATTGGTTGTTATTTCATCAATAAAACATTTTTTTATTTATTTGTATTTTTAGATATTTTTTATAATTTTTTAAAAGTTTTTAAAAAAAATATTTGAGGCTTACGCTTTACGCCTCGAGGCTTATGCCTCGCCTTGGTTTTTGGTGGAGCGCCTCGCTATACCTCAACGCTTTTCACAACACTGCCTGTCACATATGGATCATGGATCTCGGTTAATGAGTCCAAGATCCATATCGGGATCCAAATCGCGTCAGCCCCATATATATTATATATTATATCAATCCAAATAGTGAAAATATATTTATTTAATAAAAAATAAATTTATTAAATTTAAACTTAGGCACAAATTTTGTGAGATATTACAGTCACGAGTCAGACCCTAAAAGGTTTTTGTCTGAGTCACCGTGATCAGGGTTGACCCTAATCCGCCCATATAAAGAGTTGGCTGGTTTGGATTCGGGTTCAGTATAGACTATAGAGAAACCCTAACCCAACCATATTTTTTTCTGGTAAATTCCATATGTGCATTATTCAGTCAACAGGTCGTGTGGGGAACGGGTTGGGGCTTGCTTAATTTTCCCACATATAATTTAATACAAAGACCTTTGTTGGTTCAACTAATTTAGTAAGTCCCAACCTTATCGGAGGCAATTTTGTTGGAGAGCTTCAAAATAATATATATTTTTTTGAAAAACATTCAGAAAGACCTTGGCAAAATTGGAGGGCAAATATTTGGAGAGAAAAAGGAAGATGAAAGAAAACAGAATATTGATGTCTTATCTAAGAATTTTCATAAGCATAAAAATCTTGCAAATTTTAGAAACATTAGTATGCAAAATATTTCACTTGATTGAAAAACTTTCTGATAAGACCATGGTACGTTGGGAATTTTTGATATTCTGTAATATTGAGATAGAATGCCTTTCATAAGGATTTGCTAGAATTTTATGATAATATATTATAATATTCTAAAAATACTAGAGGTATTTGTGACTATGGTTTGTGGTGCTAATCATGTTTGAATGCTGCAGTTCTTTCTAGTGTCATAGATGATCCATTTTCTTAAATTTCCAATTGATGGCTTGCGTGTTATCGACTTCCAAATTTTGATGGTCTCATTTTAAGGATTTGAGATGTGTAATAACGATTTATGCATTTACCTTGTTTAATCTGTTTGTTTTAAGGCTTGTTTCTTCACCAATCTTGGTTTAAAATTTGTTCCGCAGAATATGCATAGTTTTTCTTATTTAGCTATTCTCAAATTGATGCTTGCCATGTTTGCAGGACGATTACCTGTTTGAAATGCTCCTGCTACTCTTGGATTATTCACGTCTACTCCAGCCATTGTAAGTGAGCTATTTATTTTCATTTGTATCTTTTTTTTAGATTCTTATATTTGTTTAGAGATTCCAACACTTGTTTGTTGCACTTCATGCTGACTGTTTGAAATCACTGGAATATATGCAGAAATTGCAAGGATCATAAAAAGTTCTGTGAAGAGGTGAAAGGGGATGCACTCTTCCATTTTGCAAGCATATTCAATCCTATACATCTTTTCCATTTATTTCTAGCTGGGGTAAGTCTTCAATTTGATGAACACGTGTTCTTTACATTATCTATGTATGGATATCAAATTAAGTTGTTTTTTGCCCATAATTGCTCTCTCTCTCTCTCTCTCCCTTTTTGGTTTTATTGGTCCTTTTATGATTTTACGGTTATAAGACTTAAGATTATGTGTACTGTAATTTTTGAACTGGTCCTGATATAACTGTGTTTGTCAACACCTGAGTCATTATGAACCCTAATATCATCTTGTATAGGAAATTATAATGCATGTATTAAATGTGAGCGCTTATTGTTTTCATTGGATCCCAAAGAGATTTCTGGGGTCTGTTTACAACTTTATATTCATGCCATTTTGTGTAAGAGCTCAGCTCAGGCCTAGTTTTAACTAAGTGTTGACATGCATATGAAAGAACTGATGGAAACATGAATAAATGTCACTTGGACAATGCAATGAGGGAGAAATATGGATTAGTTTCTGATTTGTGAATTACTTTATAAATGGGTTGTACATGACCAAAGAGTTGCTGCAAATAGCTTGTATAGTTTGTGCGAGAAGGAATAAATCAAATTAAGTCAAAAAATTTCATGTATGGGAAAATTCTGAAAAAACCTGTTAAGGGTAAAAAATTATAAGCATATCTAAAATTTTAATATACCTTTTATTCTTTAAATATCTATCCACTTATATTGGGTTTATCTTTTACCTTTTCTATAGTACTTTTGCAGTTAAGAGGCATTTGGTCTTCTACTTCTCTCACCATGTAGCTTCTCATTATTGTTGATCAGTTTCATGTGCTGTTATTACATCCACAATTCTCCCATTCTCCCATTCTCTAGCTGTTCTTACATTTTATTTAGCATATTTCCATCAATTTTCCCTTCACAAATTCTGACTGCCACCAAAGACACCTTATATCATCTACATAGTCAAAGGCATCAACTAGGCACCCGGTTGGTCTAGTTGAGGCCCTACTGCCTAGGCCCAGACACCTAGGCAGTAGGGCCCTAATTTTCCTTTTTACTTCTTTTTCTTTTTTTCTCCTTTTTTTTTATTTTGCAGATACACGAACACACAATATCTCTGTTTATACATATAATATTTATTTATTTATATATATCTGTTTTATACATATTTATCTGTATATGTACAATATTATATATATATATTTCTAATATATGTATATAAATATATATATATATATATATACATTTCTAATATATGTATATAAATGTAAAATATCTGCATGTGCTTTATGATTTTAAGAATTGATTGTATTTTTATTTTTATTTATTTTTTCAGTCTTGACTAGGCCAATTGGTCCCTCCTAGGTGCCAACTAGCACCTTTGACCAATGTTACCAGTATCGTTGTGAATCAGCCGATAAGCATTGTACCGCTAGGTTTTTGATACATTGGAGGTAATTGAATCGCCCCTTTCAAAAATTGGATGATTCAGGCCGAAAGGATTCTGTACATCCGATACCAAGAATCGGTTCCTCTTGAATCGCCCCCCCTTTTTTGTTCTTTCCCTCAAATCTAAACCCTAATCGACTCACCCGGCACCCTTATGCAACTTCCAGCTACTCTTTTAGCGCTCTGCTGTTGTTCTGCCCATCGCTGTCCGTAGTCTTCGGCATCTCTACCTCCGGAACCTGTCATCGGTAACCTCTCTCTCTCTGATGCCACTCTTTCCGGCAGTTGGCAGGGCTTTACCTCACAAGTGGCAAGGTACCGTCAGTGAGCAGATGCCAGAGCCAGAGGAAGCTTTCTCTGGCTCTCTCTCTCTCTCGCTTGTATTTTTTATCTATTTTTGGAGGAAAAAACATGCCATAAATTGCTTTTTTTTTTGTATTTTTTGAGTTATTTTTTAATTTTCTGTTTTTTTTTTCTGATTTTTTAAAGTTTTTCCTATTTTTATTAAATTTTTAATTAAAAATTTCAGTTTTTAAAATAGGATGATTCCAATCGAGATAGGTCCAATTCGATATGGTCCGATTCAGGCATTTTTTGAAAAAACGATGCTGGCCTGATTTCGATTCTGACAACATTGCCTTTGACTACATAGTATATCACTGACTTAGTCGAACCTCTTCCTGCTGCTCCTTATGAGATCTTTTATTCATGCATTCAACTGGAACATCTTTCTTGTATAAACTTTTTTTTCTTTCATTTTATTTTTTATCTGGATGTCTTGCCCTTCAGATCATATGTGTTTTTATAATCTCTTTAAAGCATATTTTTAAATCTTTTTGCATGGTTAACTCCTTTTCATAAAATTGGTCATACAATTTAGGCAGCAAATTTTTTCTTTCACATTTTGTGGCCTCTAAGTGTTTATAACTTCTTTCTGCAGATACAGTATGACCACTCTACACTTCTCGATTGTCTTATTTCAAAGGATACTGGTGTTTTATGTGTACGTTATCTGTTAAGGTACATCTCTTGTTTATGATTATGGCTTATCTTTTTAACCCCTCTTTGTTCTATTTCATATAATTTCAATTTCAATGCATGAGGAATTTTTGCAAAAAATCCATATTGCTTGTGCTCTTGCTTAGGCAGATTGGTATCAATGTTCCAAACCACCCACAACATAAAGGAGAAAACAGACTGTCATCTTTTTGAGTAGATTAGGTTTCATATCTCATAAGTTCAGGATTGTAATCAAACTTTCCAACATTCTGGACTTGGTTAATGTGCAATTCTTTCATTGTACTGTGAGGGCTTTGACTTATAGTAAGTTAAATGACACGAAAGGTTTCATGTAGCCGTTGCATGTTGATTTTAGGTTCTCTGCAGGAAATCTCATTTGGCTATTTTGCATTGTTAGACTGCTTCATGCTTTCACCTATGAAGTGAAGAATTTCTGAGCATTCTGTCCTTTTGTGTTAATTATCTCAATATTTATTTTGGATTGCTTATGCTCATTATTATTGTTATCATTTTCTGTTTTTTCTGCTCTAGGTGCTTGCGCATAGTTGCCTGCTCGTGGGATTTATTTGTGGAGTTTGTAATGCCTGAGTTTGAGATAAGTCTACCATCTTGCAAAAAAAGGAAAATCTGTCTTGATCCTAATGATTCTTGCAGGAAGGCAGGATCATCTACTTCAAGTAAAACTTATTATGTCAAGAGACCTGAAACTAATAACAAAATGATCACACAGATACCTGGACAGCATGCTTTTGAGAATGCGAGAAAATGTTTGTTATCTTTGAAAAGATCTGTAGAAAATCTTCACAAGAAAAACTTATTTCCATACAATCCAACAGCACTATTGAGAAGGTGAGTTTTAAACATTCCATGTTATTGTTGTCATCATTAGGGACTACCATTGATTACTTGCTTTCAGTGTTATTTCTCTTGAAAGATGGGATTTATGGTTAGGACCTCACTTTGCCGTACTTCATGAAATGAAATGGGGATCTTCGAAACACGAGCTTTGATTAACAAGAGCAAGTGTCAAGAATGACACTAAAGCATAACCCTTAAAAAGGGTATAACTGGAAACAAAATAAAAATAAAAAATGTATTCTTTATTGATATGAAAAACCAATTGCTTAAGAAGCATTGGAGTAAAATACAAGAGGGGCTGCACCCCTTTATATACACAGCTGAAAGAGGACTCAATAGAGCTGTTGGGCACAGTCCAACAGCTCTATTTAGAGCTGTTGGAATGTGTCAGTCCAACAGCTCTATTAAGAGCTGTTGGACTGTGTCAGTCCAACAACTCTATTGCTAGTCAAGTCTGGACAGGACTTGACTAGCAACAGTCATTCTAGTTCAAACTGAACTAGATGACATAAAAACAAAAAATAAAAATAAAGGAAAAAAATACAGAAAAGAAAGAAATTAAAAATGTATTTATATATATATATATAATAATATAATATTATTATATATACATATATGTACAGTTTTACATTTTAACACTCCCCCTCAAACTTACGGTACAATGAGCGAAAGTTTGTCTAAGAGAAAGTGAAATCGGGGAGCAGCGAGAGGCTTTGTAAAGAAGTCTGCTAACTGATATTCTGAAGTGACATATGGCAGATCAATTATCCCGTGTAGATATTCCTCTCTGACGTAGTGACAATCCATTTCGATGTGTTTGGTGCGTTCGTGCAATGTTCTGTTACTGGCAATGTAGATCGCACTTTTGTTGTCACAACACATTTGTGAAGCCTTTGTTGCTTCAACTCCCATGTCAGCAAGCAGTCGTCGGAGCCAAACTACTTCCATGGTCGTGGTTGCCATGGCTCTGTATTCAGCTTCGGTGGATGAGAGAGATACCTTCTGCTGCTTTTTACACCTCCACGAGATTAATGATTCCCCTAAAAAGACACAAAAGCCAGTGGTTGAGTGTCTGTTATTGGGATCACCTCCCCAATCAGCATCAGTATATGCAATTAAATCAAGAGAAGAGGAGGAAGATAAGAAAAGTCCTCGTGAAAGAGAGGACTTGATGTATCTGATAATACGCATGACTGCTCCCATATGAACAGAAGTAGGAGCATGTTGAAATTGACTTGCTGTATGAACAGCATGTGCTATATCTGGTCTGGTAATGGATAGATAGGAAAGTGCCCCGACAAGCTGTCTGTAAGGAGTAGGGTCTGCAAGAAGTTCTCCATCATCAATCTTCATTTTAACATTAACAACTTCTGGAGTGTCAACTTTCTTATCATCAGTAATACCAGACCTGAAAACAATATCAAAAGCAAATTTAGTCTGAGATAATAAATATCCTCTAGGAGAATAAGCAACTTCAATGCCTAAAAAATATCTCAACAAGCCCAAATCAGTCATTTCAAAATGAGATTTAAGAAGTGTTTTGATTGTTGCAACTCCCTGTTTATCGCTTCCGGTGATGATCATATCATCCACATAGAGAAGAAGCACAATGATCCCTGCATCAGAATTCTTAATAAACAAAGCAGTGTCAGTTAAACAGAATTGAAAACCAATATCAATCATAACACGACTAAACCTATCATACCAAGCTTTTGGTGCTTGTTTAAGTCCATAAAGAGCTTTTTCTAAGCGAAGGACTTTACCCTTAGGAATACTTAGACCAGGAGGGGGTTCCATATATACTTCTTCAACTAGCTTTCCATTTAAAAAAAGCATTTTTGACATCCATTTGAAAAATAGACCATTTTTTGATAGAAGCTAAGGCAATTAAGGTTCGGACAGTAGTCATACGAGCCATCGGAGCAAAGGTTTCTTCATAATCAATCCCATATTCTTGGGCATAACCTTTGGCTACTAAACGGGCTTTATATCTTTCAAGAGTACCATCACTCTTGGTTTTAATTTTATAAACCCATCGACATCCTATAGTTTTCTTCCCTGGAGGAAGATCTTGAATATTCCATGTAGAAGCCTTTTCAAGTGCATCTAATTCAGCTTTCATGGCTTCTATCCATTTGATATCATTTTTTGCTTGAAAATATGTGGATGGTTCTTCATATGAGTGAATTAATGCAATAACTGCCCTATATGTGAGTGAGAAAGACTCGTATGATACAAACTTTTCTGGAGGCTTCGAGATTCGGGATGATTGTCTAGTTGGAATGTTAGAATATTTCTCAAGTGCACATGGAGTATTAGACTCTTGTCGCCTGGAATATTGAATACTAGTATCTCTATGAACTTCTTCATTTTCAACATTAAGATCAATAATTCTGTGATCATCATCAAAGTTACAATCAAGGTCATATTCATCAGATGTTGATGTTAGATCTAGCAAAAAGGAGTACTCAGTGACGTCTTTTAATTTTCTAAAATCAAAGAAGCTCTCCTTTTCAAGAAAGGAAACATTTCTAGACACATATAGTTTATTATTTTTGAAGTCAAAACATCTATAACCTTTCTGGTTTTCAGCATATCCTAAAAAGGCACAGGGAATCGCACGAGGGGAAAGTTTATCATTTTTGTCAGTAAATATGAAACATTTGCACCCAAATATTCTTAATCTAGAGTAGTCTGGAGAAATGTTCATAAGTTTTTCAATGGGAGTGATATTTTGTAACGAAGAAGATGGCATCCTATTAATGAGATAGGTGGCAGTTAAGGCAGCTTCTGCCCAAAAGTCTTTAGGGACTTGATTTGCTATTAATAAAGTTCTAGTGGTTTCTATAATATGGCGATGTTTTCGTTCTGCCAGTCCATTTTGTTGAGGTGTATAAGGACAAGATCTTTGATGTGTGATGCCATGCAATTTAAGATAATTTTGAAAATCTGTGGATAAAAACTCTCCCCCTGAATCTGTGCGAAAAATAGTAATATCATTTTGAAACTTGTTTTTAACCATATTATGAAAAGTTTGAAAGTATGAAAATACTTCAGACTTATGTTTGAGAAAGTACATCCACGTATGTCGGGAGAAATCATCGACAAAAATAACATAGTAAACAAATCCTCCTTTAGAAATTACTGGTGCAGGACCCCAAACATCCGAGTGTATTAATTCAAGTGGTCTTGAAGAGAAAAAGGTTCTGTTCTGAAATGGTAATCTTTTCATTTTGCCGAGAATACAATCTTTACAATCAAATGATTCAGAGTTACAAAATTTCCCTAGATTTGGAAAATGTTGGATTTTGGCTATATGTGGGTGACCAAGTCTCTTATGCCACAGTTCCAACTCTATTTTTTGAATATTATAACAAAAAGCTTTCTTCGGCATTTCCAAAAAATCCATGTAATAGAGCCCTCCTTCTCTATGGCCTTCCCCAATCAGCTTGCCTGACTGGCGATCCTGTACCCAACAACCATGAGAAGAAAAAGAAATATTACACCCATAATCAGAAATTTGAGATACAGATAAAAGATTTAAATTTAATTTGGGAACATGTCTAATTTCTGGAATAAAAAAATTTTTTGTTTTATAAATTTTTTCAAAATTTCCTATTCCTTCTATTTCAAGAGAAGTCCCATCAGCAGTAAAGACCTTTGACACACTTGTTTTATTTTTAACACATTTGGATAGACTTTGATTATTTGGGGTCATATGAAAAGATGCACCAGAGTCAAGAAGCCAAGAAATTTTACCTAAATCAGAAAAAGATGAGGTTGTTGCGCCGGTTGAAGCTTCAGATGAGGAAGAGGCACCTTTGATGAGAGGCTGAAGAATCTCCATTAGTTGGGCCAGGGAAACTGGTGCATCCTGATCTTTAGGCTCCGATCCAGCAATTGCAGCTCTTTTTTCTCTCAGCTCCTTAAGTTTGGGACATTGTGGCCTGTAGTGTCCCGATTCATGACAGTGATGACAAATAACTTTCTTCTTATCATAGTCACCATTTTGTCGGTTAAAGTGAGGAGGCCTATATGATCGAACATGATTCCCTGGTCTAGACACGGCTAAAACGGAATCATCTTCAATTTTTAAAGAACCTTTCCGGAGACGATTTTCTTCCATTGTTAACTCTTCAATAGTTTCAACAATAGAAGGAATTTTTTCCCGGTGAAGTAGGGCCGATTTAGTGGTTTCAAATTCCGGCCTTAATCCAGTGATAAACTGGTAAAAATGTTCAGCATCGAGTTGTTTCTGACGAAGCTCAATGTCTTCGGCACAATGCCACTTTGGTTCTAAAAGGGAAAGTTCTTCCCAAAGTTCGGACAACCCATTGTAATATTCACGAATAGTTTTGTCTCCTTGTGTCATCATTCAAACTTTTTCTTGGAGGTTGCACACGTGTGCAATATCTTTAAGGGAATACATATTCTTAAGGTATTCCCATGCCTTATCGGCATGATCAAATTTGGCAAGACTTGAGCATTTTTTAATGTCAATGCTATTGATAAGCCATGACATTATCTTCGCATGAGATATTCTCCATTCTTTCCATTTCTTCTCGTATGAGGCAATAGCCTTGATTTTCTCTTCTTCCGATAGAGGGACCTCTTTATCTCCCTCCTTTTTAGTAAGAGATAGCTTAGGTTCCAAATCGGAACCATCCACAATCCCCCATAAGCCTTTTCCCCATATATGGTGCTTCATGATTGAAGCCCATGTTACATAGTTCGTATCGCTTAGTTTCATAGGCATGATGATGACTTTATCATTGTCATCCATCGATTACAAGGAGAGAAAGAATAGGGATAGAAGAGAAACAAGAAGAAAAATGAGAAAGAAAGAAAAAAAAAACAATACAACAAGATGTGAAATCTTCTCCAATGAAGTGATAAAACACTTCTCTTCAAGTGGCGAACACTTTTGCAAACGAGCACGGAAACCGAGGCATCTTTTCCTTAAGATTTAGTACTTCCGCGGCTTTGATACCATGAAATGAAATGGGGATCTTCGAAACACGAGCTTTGATTAACAAGAGCAAGTGTCAAGAATGACACTAAAGCATAACCCTTAAAAAAGGGTATAACTGGAAACAAAATAAAAATAAAAAATGTATTCTTTATTGATATGAAAAACCAATTGCTTAAGAAGCATTGGAGTAAAATACAAGAGGGGCTGCACCCCTTTATATACACAGCTGAAAGAGGACTCAATAGAGCTGTTGGGCACAGTCCAACAGCTCTATTTAGAGCTGTTGGAATGTGTCAGTCCAACAGCTCTATTGCTAGTCAAGTCTGATTAGGACTTGACTAGCAACAGTCATTCTAGTTCAAACTGAACTAGATGACATAAAAACAAAAAATAAAAATAAAGGAAAAAAATACAGAAAAGAAAGAAATTAAAAATGTATTTATATATATATATATAATAATATAATATTATTATATATACATATATGTACAGTTTTACATTTTAACACTTCATGTGTCTCTTTTAGAAGCTCCTAAAATTTGTAGTTTCTGCTAAAGTTTGTAATCTTTCTGGAGCCTCCATTGCCATTCTTAACAGGTTAGCAAGAAGCCAAGCTTCTCACAAGAGGCTTGGGTTTACTTTGAGCTTGCTTTCTTGATAAACATGTAAGGAAATGAGTTCCTCCGAAGATGTTCACTAAATCACCAAAAGTAGACACTCAAACAAGTTCCACCAAAATACCAAAATGAACACACAAAGAACCACAAATAGGTTCACTCACAAACACCCACTAAAGGGGACAAGAACAAAAGATAAAAAATAATATTTTTATTGATCTCAACACATGCAAGAAGCATACACAAATGAAGGGGTTTCACCCCTTTATATATACAATCCAAAGGGGCTCACATTAGAGACGTTGGGAGAGGCTCAACAACTCTAAATATAACCGTTGGACCGTCCAACGTCTCTAACATTGACTAGTTGGATTTAAACCAAAAAACAAAAAATAAAAACTAACCTAGCAAAATATGTAAACAGGTATGAACCAAGATTTTCATAGTTTTTTTTTTTTGCAAATCTAACCATGTAGATGCAGTCAGCGCGGTCCATTTGCTTGGAATAGACTATTGAATCATCATAATCGGATCAAGAAATGTGATTTTTTATGCTTGCATATTTACGAAAATTATGAGTCATTGATTTTCAAGCATTAAAAGATCCTTCTTATATATCGTAATCGGATTGTCCAAGAGTCTGTTTCTATAAAGCCATGCATTTAGATCGCATCCGTACCATGAAATTCTAGAAAAAAAATAAAAAAATCTATGAAAATCTCAGTTCATACTAGTTTACATATTTGACTGATTTATATATTTTAGTTATCCTATGTACATATATATATTTACACATATAAATGTAAAAAATATATATATACATGGTATATATATTTTTAACACTCCCTAAAACTTAGGATTGAATAACGAAAGTTTGTCCAAGAGAGTGAAATTTAGGATCAACGAGAGGTTTGGTGAAGAAATCCGCCAATTGATATTCAGAAGTAACATATGGAAGATCAAGTCTCCTGTAGATACTCCTCTTCAATATAGTGATAGGCCATCTCAATATGATTGGTACGTTCATGAAAGGTTCACTTACTGACAATGTAGATGAAACTTTTGTTGTCACAACACATTTTTTATGCTTCTGTAATCTAGACTCCCATGTCAACTAAAAATCTTCTTAGTCAGATCACTTTCATAGTGGTTGTAGTCATGATTGGTATTCTGTTTCAGTTGAAGAAGAAGAGACCTTATGTTGCTTCTTACACTTTCATGAAATTAATGAGTCATCTAAAAACACCCAAAACCAGTGGTTGAGTGTCGGTTATTGGGATCATCACCCTTGTCAGCATCAATATAATCAATTAAATCTAATGATGACGAAGCATACAAGAAATGTCTTCAAAAAAATAAAAGTTTTGATATATCTAATAATACACAAAACTGTTCTCATATGTACATTGGTGGGAGCATGTTGAAACTGACTCGCTGTGTGTATTGCAAGCGCAATGTCAGGTCTCGTATCACAATTGAGAGATATGATAGTGTCGCGATAAGTTGTATGCATGGTGTTGGATTTTCAAGTGGTTCCCCATCATCAATCTTCATTTTGATATTGACAACTTCGGGAGTGTCAACCTTATCATCTAAGATGCTAGACCTTACAATAATATCTAAAACAAATTTAGATTGAGTCAGTAGATAGCCTATAAAAGAATAAACAACTTTTATATCAAAAAAATATTTTAAAAATAAATCAGTCATTTCAAAATGTGTTTGAGAAGTTTTTTAATGTGTTCAACTCCATGTTTATCACTTCCTGTGATGATCATATCGTTCACGTAGAGGAGAAGTATAATAATACTTGCATCAGAAACCTTAACCGATAAAATTGTGTCAGTCAGATAAAATTGAAATTCAACGTCAAGCATAACTTGATTAAACGTGTCATACCAAGCTTTTGGTGCTTGTTTAAGGCCATATATGGTTCTATATAGGAATGCATTAATGCAATGTAGACTTGATACTTAGGTGAAAATGACTCATAAGACATAAATTTTTCAAGGGGTTTTGATACTTTTGATAACCTTCTAGTTTGTATTTTTACATGGTTTTCATCATCGATATATTTTTCAAGAGCACATGGATGTTCAAAATTACTATGCCTAGATTATTGGATACAACCTTGATCCTTATGAGATTGTTCTTCACTCATATCATGAGATTCTTCTTCATTTCCTGTTCTTCATCAATATCATAACCACCAATCTTTGAAATTAGATCTAACAAAAAAGAATACGCAGTTATTTCTTTAGTTTTCTCACTTAAAAAAAACTTTCTTTTTCTAAAAAGATATTCCTTGAAACATATAGCCTTTTATTTTTAAAGTCAAAACATCTATAGCTGTTTTGATTATTTGCATACCCTAAAAAGACATAAAGAATAGCACGAAAAGAGAGTTTGTCATTTTTATCGATAAAAATAAAACATTTACACCCCAAAACTCTCAATCTAGACAACATCGCCGGGCATGAGATGTTCTCCTTCATGAACGGTTTCTCAGGGTACAATAAGATTAGGCTAGCCATAGCTGACCAACCTAAGACCTCATTCACTACAACCTAAGATGATAGGAATGTGGTGAGACAGCCATATGGCCAGGATGATTGGCGTTGTATCTCCTTTGATTTATTTATGAAAGTGAAAATGGATTTTTATTTTTATGATGTTATAATTTTTGTTACATAGAATCTGAATAATTGGTGAATTATCTCAATCTCCTTGGTGATGACAAATCATGTATTGACTTGGTGCCCTGCTTTACCTTTTGACTTGAGAAATCTTTACAAGACAAGTATAATATGATACAAATGAAGCTCCTCATACCCTTTTCCTGCAAGGCTATGTTGTTCACTGAAGGATAGGCAGGCCCACCCAAAAAGAACCTGCTGTTCCTTCTATTTTAGCTTCATGGCGAAAGGAAGATATATTTTTAAGTTTAGGAAGGGTTCTTAATGTAGCAGTGATACTTTCTCTGAATGGAGAGATCTTCAACAGATACTTAACTATTGCAGATGTATGTCTGATATAGGCATTGTAAAGGTTCTTCAGTTTCCTGGATTGTGTTTAAAATTCATTGACAGTTTGTTGCTTCCCACTAGCTGCATTTTTTCTTATCTTTCACATCTTCATTGTTATTGTATACTTTCTCTGGAAATACTTTCACTGTGTGATCATCATTTTGCAGTTTTACAAGATTTGAGGAGCTATGCAAAACCCAATTGAAAGAAGTAGCTGGAGAAGAATGACATGGAGATTTGGAATATTATGCTCATTCATTCTCTAAGAAGATTAATTGCTACAAATATCTGCAAGATGCAGACTAGGTGTGTAGGATTTAAATTGAGACTTGGCTGCTAGATCATTCATTCTCGAGTAAAATTGGTTGATGTCAGTATCGTGTTCTCTTTCCTCCAACAATCTGACAGTTTCCATGAACAACTTCCTCATCTTTCAGTGTGTTCATTAGTAGGACTTCTTTTGCCAATGCACATGCTCTTGGTGGTACTGAATGTTAGACTGGTTGCTATCAAGTTGAGAGCTGAATACAGGCTCCCCTTTGCTTGCTTTACCTGAGCTTGAAGTCAGAGGCATCTGAGTTTCAGAAACCTGCTTTCTTACGTTAAATAATGCCTACTGGCTGTTGGGTTTTTTATTTATCAAGCTCGTGCTGTATATGGTTTGACCTATCTTAGGTAGATCTGTACATGAGCTGTACTCAAGCCGAATTCAATCTGGGCTTCATCTTGGTTACTGTATGTCTTGGCTCAAGTTTAAGCTATCTAGAACAGCTAAGACTGAGATAAAATTAAAAGTATAATCGAACTCAACACTAATTCAAGCTAGATTTCAGCTTGGTTACTGTAAGGGTTGGCTCAAGATTGAACTTCCTAGAAGAGTCAAGATCGTTAAACAAAATCAAATCATGTGTGTGTGTGTGTACGTTCATGCGTGTCTCCATGTGTGTATAATGAAGAAAAAAGCAGAATATGTACATGTAGTGGATAACTTGACTTGTTCGCTTTGTAGCTTAACAAGCTTATTGAACTCTTGAGAAGTACTTTAAAAAGTTCAAGTCCTGTTCAAACAAACGAGCTCAAGTTTGACTCATTTGAAATGAATGAGCTTTAACCAAGCTCTTCAAACTCGAGTTGTGTCCAGCTTAGCACCCACTCGTCAATATACACCTAATTCTATAGTTTAAAGTTTAAACACTTATTTTTTGCAGGTAAAATGTTACTATAGGCATGTTTGCTAACTTCAGTTATATTTACCAAGGGGTAGTGTGCAGGGTTGTGTTGAAGGGCATGTTCATGGGAGCGTTGAAGTATTGTAAATTGAATAATTTTCATTGTGGTTCACCTGAAATTTTCCTGTGAAACTGTTTACTTTTACGACTTGTAAGAGAGTTTTATGGGTTTAGTGACCTTACGTTTTCCTTTCCTAGGTAACTAAAATATTGGTGTGTGGTCATATAAGTGTGTGCATGCGTGCGTGCAATGACGTGCTAACTGCAAATAATTTGTAAAATTCAATACAATCCTTCTGGAGTCGGGGAATTGTCAAAAGCGGTTTTAGAGGCTCTTAAAAAAAACTAGCTACAACTTCAGTTTGTAACAGAAAATCGTGGCAATTCTTTTTCAGCCCAGTTTTGTAGTCAATCATACTCCTGTATAAGTGTTTGTAATTTCTGATGAGCACTGCTATATTTGCAAGCAGAGTCCAATTCATTGAACCGATTGCTGCCTTTTTTGTGCTAAACTGTGAATATCTTATATAATATTCTGTTTCTGTGCATTTACCTGTTAGGTATTTTGAGCCATGACTTGGGATGCAGAAGCGGCATTCATGCAACCCCAAGAAGACAGGCCCAAGGCCAGAGATTCCCCTCTCTCTGCCTCTGGTGTCCCCCTCATTGACATTGCTCACTTGCCAAACTGTCTTGATCAGATTCCAAGTTCCTTGAATCCAGCAGACTTTGCTGGCCTTTTTAGTCAGATAAGAGATGGTTGTAAAAATTGGGGTTTCTTTCAAGTTATCGATAATGGTGTCCCATTCGAGCTTCTTCACAGGGTTGAAAGTGCTGCGATGAGGTTTTTGAGACAGCCGCTGTCAGAGACAGAAGGTCAGTAGAAGTGAAGATAATTCAATGGGTTACTTCGATGGTGAGCATACTAGGGACATGAGATATTCGACTTTCTTCTGGTAAGCCCCAGTGAATACCCCTGCAGAATATAGTGGGGATAAGCTGGTCCGGACTTGTGTGATGAAGAACCAATGACAGGAATACCCCCCTGAATTGAGGTAATTGGTTCAATCAACAGCTATCACATATTTGTGCATACCCTTTTTTAAATGCTTTACTCTAGTGTCTAGACCATACTTATTTGTTTGTACTGTTAGAAATGCTTGTGTAGAATATGCAAAAGCCACAGAGAAGTTGGCTGTCCGGCTGCTGGAGTTGATCACCCTGAGCTTGAGGCTGCCGGCAAACCAATTGAAGGGTTATTTCAAGGATCAGACCAGCTTTCTGCGGTTGAATTACTACCCTCCATGCCCTCGCCCCGATGTTGTCTTAGGTATTGGCAGGCACAAAGATGCTGGTGCTCCTACGGTACTTGCTCAGGATGGTGTGGGTGGTCTTGAGGTGAGGCGTAAAGACCGCGAGTGGGTTGCTGTAAAACCTGTGCCAAATTCTTATATAATCAACGTGGGAGATATCTTTCAGGTAGCTGTCATGTAATTTCTGTAATCACCTTTCATTATTTGAGGGGAACCATTTTCAAATTCGCGTTGTTGTGTTTACCCCAGGTCTGGAGCAATGACAGGTATGAAAGTGCAGAGCACAGAGTGGCAGTGAATTCCACAAGGGAGAGATTTTCAATCCCGTACTTTTACAATCCATCACATTATGAGATGATAAAGCCTTTGGAGGAGTTGATCTCAGAGGATGATCCTCCCAAGTATGCTGGATACAATTGGGGGTACCTGTTCACAAGCAGGAAGCTCCGCAACTTCAAGAAGATGACTGTCAACAACCTTCAGAACCACCACCACCTCAAGGCATCTGCGTGAGCGGTTTTTCTTTGGATGTGGTAAAGCGATTGTGTGACTGGTGTGGTAAATATTTGGTGAAAATAAACCAAGAAAAAAAGGTTGCTAGTTTACAGAAGGTACATAACGTACGTTGTAGATGTATGTAATTTGGTACACAACCCGCATCATGTGTATTGAGTGTAATGCGGGTTGTAGACCCATGTTTTCATCCTATTCTGTCTTTGGTTTCGCTTTAATTGGTATCACTTTGTATGGCAGTACCTTTAAAAATGCAGACATAAAAATGTGGTGGTGATATAAAAATAGTATGAAATGAGAACTATTTATTAAAGAATCTGTTTGTTTGTATTGGGAATGGGCAAAAGGAGCCTAGGATTGCCACCTAAGCACGTTTCTTTACGAGCTTTGAAAGTGACAGCCACCCTTTTTTGGAAAAAGAGAAAATGGATTGCCACGTAGCCTTCTCTCCTCTTGAATAAACAGATTTCGAAATGGGCAGGGGTACGATTCTGATGCCCCTCATTCAAAATTTTATTTGACGATTTTGTCTATTTAAGTCGCGATATATACACAATAGTATTGTGAGATTTTGAAAATTTCGAGATATTATCAATAGTCTCGTTTTGTGAATAAAACTCGATAGTATCATGTTTAAAAATTATGGCTATTTATGTTCTTGTTAAAATTGCAATATATTGAAAACATGAAAAACTTGTTTTTTTTGTTATTTTATCTTGAATTTGTCGTTTTGTAACTTTTAAAGCTAACATGACATTTTTAACTACCCACATCATTTCTGTAAGCTCAAAAGGTTCCCTATGGCCTTCTCCTTGAGCTTCATTCCTTATAAGTTTGGGTTATGTTGGGTCCAGATCTGATCTGACACCCTTCTGTTTCTTAAGAATACTCCCAACTCTACCACGTTTGTGCTCATTTACGTTGAGGGCATCATTGTTACTAGGAATTCAACTGCTCAAGTTCAGCGCCTCATTGATGATTTAGCTACCTTGGGATGATAAACTTTTTTTCTTGGCCTCTGCTTTCTCAAAGTAAACACACTTTTTATCTTATAAGACAGACACACATGGAAGGAGAAAAACCTATTTCAACCCCTATGGATGCCAATATTGTTCTTTTCAAGTTTAGTGCAGAAGCTCTTCTTGATCCATCACTTTATGTCAGTATAATAGGAGTTTTGCAGTGTGTCACTGTTGCTCAGCCTGATCTCAGCTATGCTATCAACAAAGCATGTCAATTTATGTACTCACCAACACAAGAACACCGGAGCGCAGTCAAGAGCTTTCATTGATATTTGAAAAATACGATTTCCTGTGAGATGGTTATAAAAAAGGAACTCTTCCCTTCATTTCCTGAGAGCCTTCTCTGATGCTGATTGGGCTGGGTGCCTTGGATATATTTTTCTTGAGTCAAACATTGTTTCCTAGAACTCACAAAGGCAAAAAAATGGTAGCTAGGACTAGCACAGAACATGTATAATGCTCTTAGAAGCTGTATTTGAGGTGGTCTGGTTAACTGCTCTTTTACACTTGATATCCAAATCTACCATGACCCACTCTATGGTGTGATAATATAGGAGACACATATCTTGTTGTCAAACTCAGTTTTTCATGCTCGGACCATGCCTATAGAGATTGACTTTCACTTTAGTTGGTTCAGTGAAAGTTCATCACAATTCAGTTTATTTCAAGCAATGACCAAGTGACCGATATATTCACCAAACTCTTACCAGCTTCAAAATTTCTGGGGTTTAGAGACAAGCTTCACGTTGTTGATAGAATGATCATCTTGCAGGGGGGTATTAGAGATAGTGGAGCAGGACAATCCAATCACCACGATCCAAACATCAATAGGCAAGATCCAAACCATAATATACACTAAATTAGAAAGATCGACCATCGTGGAAGGTGTTGTCAAGATGGTTACCAAGATTATTTGAGTACCGCGCCACAGATAGGAAAGAAAGATAATAATTCTATCATGTATTCCTATGATAAAGGAAAATATGAGAAATATCCCGGAGTAGATAGAAGAAATCATCCTCGTAACAGCTCATGTAATTCTCCCTTTAAGAAGCCTAAAGGAAAGAACCACTCATGAGATTATTGTGAGTGATCTTGAGCGTGGACGCAGGTTCTTTCGAACTGAACCACGTTACATCGTGTTACTTCTTTTCTTTTTCTCATAAAACAACTAGGAGAGACCCTTAAAAAGTTTGGTCACTCTTTAGGAGTTTAAAAATCATAGTTGCAAATGTTTGTTATTTGATTTAAATTGATAGATTTGTTTTTCATAGTTTCCTCGGTGGAAACCATTATCCATGCCTTTTATTTGAAGCCATGTGATCCAAAGTGCATTCTCTAATAAATGGACCATGCTGAAGGCATCCATGAAATTAGATTAATGAAATAAAGCCTACATTTATGAGATTTAGCCAGAGAGTAACCAATTCTCTCTCTCTTCACACACACACACACATATATATATATGCTAGAAAATAGCCCATACTTACGAATGGTTTGCATACTTTCTCACGTCCACACAGATTAAACATTATGAGGAAAAATACACAAATATAACATGAATAAATCATCTAGTAATCTCTCTCTCTCTCTCTATATATATATATATATATATATATATATATATATATATAGAGAGAGAGAGAGAGAGAGAGAGAGAGAGAGAGAGAGAGTCCCATGCAAGTAGCTTTCCTAATTTATCTCCATAACCAATTTAGTAAATGACAATAAAAGTCACAACTCACCCTGTTATTTAACATGTTGCTTGGCATGGGTAATTCTATAAAAAAAAAGACAACCCCTTTGTCAGTTTTAAAATGTCATAATACAACAATTTTTTGGCTTCCTAATGCCCCCACATTGTATATAGAAGCGTGGTAGTTGCATGATCACCTTCGAGCATGACCAAAATGAACTTTGCGCTGAGCATCAGCAAGTTTGCGCCAAGATGGATCCTAAGCGTTGCTAAAGGTCATGGGCAAAAATGGTCTTTAACAATGCTAAAAGTCAAATTTGATGCTCAGAGCAAGTTCGTTTTGATCATGCTCAAACGTGGTCATACAACTACACACTAATATATATGCTCAATCAAAAGTCATTCATGCTTAGCGTCCATCGGGCAGCGTGATGGACCCTCAACATTTTTTTTGTGCAAAAAGACTTTTACTGATGCTAAAACAACGCCAGTAAAAATCTAAAAGTGTCGGATTAAAATTTTACTAGTGCTATTTTAGCGCCAACAAGTCTTTTTGTTTAAAAAAGCTGTTGAGCGTCTATCACATCGGGCGATGGATGCTCGTGACCTTAGTTTGAACGCCTAATGAGTGAGCATATATATATATATATATATAAAAGAAAATTTTCTCAAATACCCCCGAGCACACCAAAAGTTTGAAAGTTTGCAAATTCATAACAAAGCCCAATCATGAATTAATGTTGGGTGGGTTAACACTGACTTGTGTTTTAAAATTACTATTTTACCCTTATATATAAGATAAAATTACTAAATTATGCTTATTTTAGAAGCTTGACAGTAGGACCTACAGTTCAAAATGACACTCTCGTGACCTCTACCCAAATGTTACAATTCAAAAAAAAATTTATATAACTGTGTAAATTTGAGTATGTGTTTGGTATGCATAAAGTTCAAGTTTCCAAACATAGAATGTTGTGTTACTGGTGGGTTGGGTCATTGTTATGTTAATAGGTTTTGGGGTTGTCAACGAGTCTGGTACCCGGCTCATTAAAATCAACCCAAACCTGATAAAATAATAAATTGTTGGGTTCGGGTTTTGCAAATCAAGCATCTGAATGCCGGGTCATTATTGTTCTATTGGCTTGCTGAAATTTATACATGATTATATAATTTTTTATAAAAATTGTTTACAAATAAGCATTTGATGTAACGGCTTCCATCATGTTTTATGTTAGAGGTAGGGGTGGCAATCTGGTCAGGTTGGCTGGTCGGGTTGGCGAGTCAGCATACCTCAACACGAACCCGACCCGTTTTTTAAACGGGTCGGCTGTGGCAAACACAAACCCAACCCATTTATTAAATGGGTAACCCGACATGACACGATTAACCCGTTTAATAAATGGGTTGGGTCGGGTAAACAGGTTGGCAGGTTAGCGGACGGGTTGGGTCATCTTTTTGGCGATGTTGGTGCCGTTCCTCACGCAGATCAGGAAGAAGGCCTGACCTTTGACAAGGCTGTCCCAGATCCTCCCTCAACTCCTCTGAGTAAGGAGACTGTAGTCGCCGATCGTCTTTTGGATGTCTCCGATGAAACTGTTCCTGCTGAGGTCGAGGAAAGTCAAGTTGGAGCAGTTTGACAAGGTCGAAGGGATCTCAGGGAGGAAGTTGTTGTTGCCCAGGATGAGCACTTTGAGATCCCCCAGAGTTTTGATCTTCGTCGGGATTCTGCTGGAGAGTTTCTTGCCCCACAGGTCCACAAGTTCCAAGCCACGAGACCTCGCTATCTCCGACAGGATCGTACCCGCGATCGAGTTCTCTGATATATCCAACATAGTTAGCCCGCACTCGTCGACAAATATCTTCAACGATAACTTGCTGGAAACGTTGTTCTCCACCAGGGAGAACTTCGTGAGACGGCCAAACCCCTGCCACAGCTGCTTGGTGAACCTGTTCGTGCTAAGGTTGAGGGATCGATGCTTGGCGCACCCGTCGAAGCAGTCGAGTATATCGTCAAAGAAGTGATTGGACGAGAGGTCGATGGTGATGAGGCTGCCACAACTGGGTGGAAAGCTCGACTTGATCCCCCCTTTGAGTCGGTTCATCGAGATGTCGAGCGTCTTGAGGTTCACCAGCCCGAAGACGTGGAGCTCTCCCTCGAGGATGTTGTAGGAGAGGTTCAGGTAGCAGAGGGCGGCACACTGGTCGAGATCGGCCAGAATTCGTCCGTTGAGGGCATTGTTGGAAAGGTCGAGGGAGTCAAGCGCGGTGAGCGAGGAGAAGCGCGGGTAGAGCTCGCCTCGAGACTTGGAGTAGGAGAGGTCAATCCCAATCACAGGTCCCCCTGAGCACATGACTCCCTTCCAATGGCAAGGCGACACGTCGTCCTCCTTCCACTCTTCATACTTTTTGCAGTTCACCGTGTTATTGAGACTGAGGAACCTCTTGAGGCTCTAACCCGTTTATTAAATGGGTCAGTCGGGTTGACATACCCTTAACACGAACCTGACCCGTTTAATAAACAGGTTAGGCGGGTCGACCCATTTACCACACGAACCTGTTTAAGCCAAACCCGCACCCGATAATAAGCGGGTTGGCGGGTCATGTCAGATTTTGCCACCCCTAGTTAGAGTTAATGAGTTCACTCATCATTGAGAGTAATTTAGTAATTTTTTATCACATACTATAAGGGTAAAATTGTAACTTTAAAACATGAGTTAGTCCTGACCCAAGAACAACTCAATATTAATTGGGGCAATTTTAACTCAAAGAAAAATTTTTTTGTGTGAATTTACAAACTTTCAAACTTTGGAAGCCCGGAGCCCCTGTCCGATTGAAACTTCATACGTCGCTGCTGATTTGGATCCAACTTCCCGAGTTGTCGCCAGAGCTGGTCTGAGGACGTCTTCTGCAAGATCGCAGAGGCGATAAACGGGGAGTTTGCGGGAGTCGATGCTTACACTCGTTCAGGAGAAAGGCGACATTTTGCCCGAATCTGAGTCGAGGTTCCCCTAGATTTCAAGCCGCTACCTGTAGTGGAGATTGAACTATAAAAAGCGGTTTCCTACTCCCAAGAGATTGTTTATGAGAATACCATACGCATATGTACGCGTTGTGGAGCGATTTCCCACTCCACTGAGCACTGACATCTCACACCACCACCGGAGATTAAGGAGAATAAGCATTCACAAGAGGACTGGACTCAGGTGAGAATTTCTCGCCGGTCCAGAAAGAAGAGTAATGGCCCAAATACCAGGTTGAGAAGAACACCAAACACCCACGTAAGCATCTACGGCATCTAACGGTCTCTTTTTTACATTTAAATTCTGCCCATTCAAACAGAAACGTAGCTCTAACCGGAAAAGCACCCGGGGCAACAAGCCGACTCTGTCGAAAATTTAGCAACCATCTAATGTTGAAGGGTCGGTAGAGCAATCCCAGAGAAAGCGGCGGAGGGACCGACACAAAAAGAAACTCTTGCAGGTTAGAAAATCATTTTCTCTTACCCCCCGTTCCTCAATAAGGATCTATCGCCTGGGCCGGAGATGGGCACGGCGATAGATCCTTAATACCTTGAAGAATCAGCGCATCGACGTAGCATTTCTCCTAGAGACCAAAGTGAATGCAGAAAAGCTACTCCAAACAGCTAAGGAATTCTCTGAATATTAACTGTTCAGCAATTGCGAAGCTTCAGAAAATATTGTTGTACAGAAATCCAAATTCAATTCCGCTAGAAATCTAGCGAAATTAGCAAAAGGGGGAATCCAGAAATCCTGGAAGGATCACCCCCCTGATTGGTTCTCTGGTAGGGATGATATTTGATTCTCTGTAATTTCTGTTTACTGTTAATTTAATCTGGTAGGGGTCCGCCTAACCCCAGCTTATCTTTCAAAAAAAAAAAAAACTATTTTTGTACTTCTTCAATGACATTGAAAAGGGTGGACTTGTCATATCCACATGTTCAAGAAGTTGAATAAAAAAGAATCCGCGATTCCCTGATATTTGGTTAATCTCTGCCTAAAACTTGATTAACAAGCATTAATTAGTTCCTATTTGCAAAGTGTCTTAACTTACGTCAGTCAGTGAGGGTCTGCAACTTCTCAAGTTTCTTTTGCTTTTTTTTTTTTTTGTTGCTTTATATGGGGAAACTGACATTGGATCAGGAGACCTGCAGCGCTAATGGTCACTATGTCCGATTAAGTAAAATGCGGAGGCCTCACTCCTCACTCACCAGGTAATGACAAAGCACAACTACCACACTGTGGAAAAGGATCTAGTAAATTCCTATTCTTGCTCTTATATTATGCCGACTTTTGATCAAATCTGGCCCATAAATGTGATCTACATGGTCCATTTAATTAAGACCCACATTTGAATTACCAAAATCTGACCTTCCAATAATTTTAAAAAGGGATGACTATAAAAAGACCAAAATGTGATGATATAAAAAATCTGAATTTTCTATAAAAAAATTGGATCCAAGATTTTTTTTTTCTTTTATTAAGTCAACCATCCTGAGTTCATCTATGAGTAATAAAAATTTTCTTGTAACAATGCGATCCCAAGGTAGGTATAATGGCAATGGCCAATGGCCAATGGCCATCTATGACCTGGATCGCGGTATCTCGTTCTCTGTACAGTTTCTTGAGTCTCTGTTGGGAGGAACTAGGGTTGCAAATGGGTTGGATCCAGGAAGAGGAATTTACAAAATTTGGCTGTCCCAGATCTGAACTGACCGGTCTCCCCAATGTATTTTGGAATCCCAAAACCCCGTTTGCATTCCCTAGGAAGAACGTTGGGTTTCGTCGTCCTCTTAATGCTTCACACTAAATTTAAAATTTGAATTCAATTTGGCCAAAAAAATAAGGGTGCAATTAAAACAAGAAAAGCCAAACGGTCTCCAAGGGATCTTTTTGCATCAAGAAGCAATAATATACTATAATAGCCAAAGGGCATGATTATTTTTTTCTTTTCATTAACGCTAACCTTCAGATATTCCTGCTAAGAATTAGTGACATAATCTGGGATTGGTTTGCATTTTTTTTTAGTCTGCATGTGCCGCAGGGGAGGGGGGAGGTTATTATCTCATGAGCGTTAGGGGCAGGGGTCCTAACCTTGGAGTTTTACGCGCCCTGCAGGACGACCTTCGGTATGGCAGGCTGAGTCAGCGCGATCAAAGGGTCAGGTTTGCTTCGGGTACCTGACCTTAGTTGACCCGACCTGAATGCATGAAAGGAAGCCACCCCAAGTAATATGCGAGTCTGATTTGGGTTATGATCTTTATGGCGTAAACCTGACATGGCTTAGTGCGAGTACTTTGAATGTTTTTTTAGTGAAGGTAAGCTCTTCAAGTTGTATGAATCTGGGTTGGCGATTTAATTTTCTTAACCTGACCAAACCTGAACCCAACCCGAATCAAAATGGCTCATTATTTGTGCAAGTATTTTTATCACCTGACGAACAGGGGTTCCACTTGTCTGGTAGGAGCAGCTACGTCACCTTGTGTTGGAGAGTTGCATGTTCAAATCCCAATGGTATTTGTATAACTGGTAGGGGTCTGCCTAACCCTAGCTTGACTTTAAAAAAAAAAAATTATTATTACCACCTGATGTGTCGGACCCTCCGTGACAAATATCGCAAGATTTATGAAAATTTGATGATAATATCGTGAGAAATTGCATGAAAGTTTAAAACAGCAATTTCTCACAAGATTTTCAAAATATCATGAGATTTATGAAAAAACATAAATACTGCGATTTAAACATGATATTTATGTCTTAAATGGCTATTTATTGTAAAAAAAAACCATGTATTTTTATTTTTAAATAATTTTTATTAATATTTTCTTATAAAAAATTTTAAATTTATTTTTTTATTGCCAAGATTTTATCCAAAAAACATGAGATTTATGAAAAAAATTCAAATTCTCACGAGTCTTTTAAAAACTGGATTTTCCCGTTTTTAACGTTTGTCACTATGGTCGGACCATCGAATACTCAAACCATTCATGTATCCAAAAGCCAGAAGCCATAAAAGTCTGCAGTGGCAAATTAATATTTACCATGACATTTTATTGACTACTCCCACTTACAGCATCAGTTTGCTTTTGAATATTATCTACTTGGATAGTAAACTGTTAAATTTGAATTCAAATCATTTTTCAATTTTAATAAAGTAGTTCTTTTCATTAAAAATTTGAAGATTGGAAAAGACTTCACTGCTTCCATGAGATTAATTTATTAAGAAGGGTTTCACACCTTTAAAAAGTCAAACAGCCCAAGATTCCATGTGATGAACGGCTTCAAAACACCATGGATTTACTCTCAGCCTTCCATGCCATATGATCTAGATTCTCTTCATTTAGAGCATGAATTGCTCTAAAAAAAATTTGTAACTGTCAGGGTTACCACTGACCTGAACCACTTTAATCGGGAACCTTTTTTTTTTTTGGATTTATAACCCGAAAAAACCATACCCAGTACGAAGACCTGATCACGATTGCTCAGCCTGCCATGCCTATGGTCGTCGTGCTGGAAGCATAAAACTCTGAGGCTAGTACCTATGCCCCCGGGGCATATGCTACACGTTGGCTTGTGTAGAGGAGCAACGCCCATAAAAATCGAACCTCGACTGCCCGTCTAACAGCCAAGGCCCCACCCCACTTACTCCAACCCCTTTTGGGGCTCTAATTGTCAACCTTGCTTCATGGGATGCCAACCCACTTGCATATGGTCAAATTCCCATTCTTTTATTTGATAGGCAAGTTGGAGGGTCAACCCTCATAGGATTTGAACTCGAGACCTCTCTCCTGACTATCCCAGCTATGACCCAAGTTTCTCCTTCAATCAAGCTATAAATTACCCCGATGAGATTAGAACATGAGATCCTTCAGTTAAAATAATGCAACTCTAACCAGTTCAGTTATCTTATTCGACTGCCCCAATTGTACCCTTTAGCCACTATAAAATTGAGTGAAACAGGCTTTGAGTCTAATACTGAATTAGTATTAAACCATCCTAATTGAGACTACTTGAGTCACAGTTGGGTCTACACTAGGGGGTGGCCAGCCTGTGGGCCTGCTTAACCTGACTCGACCAGGTATAAGATGGGGTGTGGGATTTTTTTTATTATCCTAGGCCAGCCCAAACCTGGCCTAAGCCTAGCGGGCCCAGCCGGGACGATAGCCTGGTTGGCCTATCTAAATTGAGGGGTGGTTCCGCTGTTGCACACCACTAATTATATAAAGTGGGTCCAGTTTTTCGGACACCGAGCCCAGTTGGGACAATGGCCAGTCTGGTTGGCAGGAGAACCTCAAGGGTTTAACCAATTGAAACTACTTGAGTCACAGTTGGGAGGTTTTGATCAATGTTGTAGGCATCCTCGCAAATCCGCTGATTCTTATCATATTGGCCAAAAATAGATGCAAAACTAAGTTATTTTGATTTATTTTTAATTATTTTTAAATATTAATTTAATATTCTTGATGACATGTCATTTGCTTGTTAAAAATTGCCCAATTTAGTTCGATTCAATTCAGAATTGGAATCAATCGATTCCCTAAACTGTTTAGGCTTGTCACAACTAGGGCTGGTAAACAAGCCGAATGAACTGAACAGAGCATGTTCAGGCTCAGCTCGTTTACCATCAGCTTGAGCTTGGGCCTCAGATTGTGCTCAAGTTTAGCGGAGTGGAACAAGAGTTGGCTTGTGTAAAAATATTTCATATTATTTATACATGAAATATATTTTTTATACATTACATTATATATATTACACTTAATAGTTCATGCATCTTCTATTTGTATATATATTTTATATAATTTTTATATATTACACTTGAAATATATATTACACAGAATATGTACATACTTTTATCTATATACGAGCTCTCCCAAGCCGAATAGCATGCCCTTTTTTGGCCCAATCACGTAAATCGTGTGTCACTTTGTGTGCTTCTCTCTCTTGTGTTTATTCTGTTTTGTAACTTTCTAGCAGTTGTGATGCCACCATGTAGATTATAACTGAAATACAAGTCTCATGTCTTTTTTTTCTTTAAAATCCAATATTTGAGCATCATGTTTAATGCCTCGTTCAAGATTGGACATAATAAATGAATATAACATACAAAATGTGAGTTCTATCTATTTTGTAAAACTGTACAAGAAGTTGTGCTCCTTGTGTTCAGCGTTTATTGTAAAACCCAAAAAAAAATTTGATTCGGGTTGGATCCGGACATGGACCCGACCCAGACCCAACCTGAGGCCACCGCCTCTCGTGCCTTCTAAAGACAACGCGACAAGGGAGGGATTTCAAAGAGAAACCCCCATTTTGCCTCTCTCTCTCTCTCTCTCTCTCTCTCGATCTCGACCGCCTCTCCCACTCTCCTCATGTTTGCCGAGTAGCCACCACCGGTGACCCCCTCCGGCAAGCTCCTCTTCGGCGAGCTCCCTCCGATGACCCCCAGGTACGCACCCTCCTCTTTCCTTTTTCTTTTCTTTCTCTTCCGTTTTTTCCTCACCTTTTTTTTCCCTCAGAGAGTCGACAAGAGGCCGGCGGCCCCCTATCGTGCTTTCCCCCTCCCTCTCTGTGTTTTCTTCATGCTAGGGAGGGGTTGAGCCCCCTCCTTGCGTTCTCTTGTTACAGGGAAGGGGCAAAGCCCTTCCCTGGGTCGAGCCCCCCTCCTTGTGCCACTATTGAGAGCGGAGGGGTCTAACCCCCCTCCCTGCTCCTTACTCTTTGTGTGGCCACGAAATGGGTCAAACCCCCTTCTTGTGCCCACTTTTAGCAGGGGAGGGGCTGAGCCCCTCCCTGCTCCCTGTATCGGCAAAGGAGGGAGTCTAGTCCTTCCCTTCTCCCTGCTCCTATTGACGGCAGAGGAGGGGGGGGGGGGGTCGAGCCCCCCTCCCTGCAATATCGTTGTTCAGGGGAGGGGTTGAGCTCCCTCCCGGCTCCCTTTTCTCTAGCATCAGACAGGGGCTTCACCCCCTGCCTGTTTGCGTGTTCGACAGGCAGGGGCCAAGCCCTTGCCTCTTTGCGTATTCGGCAGGTAGGGGCGAAGCCTCCTGTCTCCCCACTTTGTGTCTAGCGGGCAAGGGCCTTGCTCTTGCCTCTTTGCTCTTCCAACATGCAGGGCGAAGCCCCGGCCTCCCACGTTGCCTTCATCAGGCAGGGGTGCAACTCCATGCCTCCACGTGGTTGCTGACAATAGGTCAACAACTGCTTTTTTCACGTTCAGCAGGTTCGCAGGGGCACGCTGCCCCTGTCTCTGCTTCCTTCACGTCAGGTCAGCGGTAGTGCCCCTGACCTTCTATTTTTGGTGTTAGCTTGCTAAGACTGACACTTTTGTAGCTCATATGATGGATCTCGTTTGCGCTCAGTGACCCGAGCCGTTAATCGCTTATACGCATAGACGCCAATAAGCTCGCAATTCCCCAAGGTAGGAGAAGATTGCACGAAGGACTTGGACAATTGAATTGAGTTCAATTAATTAAAAAGGATATATATATATATATATGAGTACACATTTAACTCAAGAACACAGTTTTGCGATCCTTGTCTTTTACTTTCTATCAATCTTTACTTTGTCGTCGCGCTTTGCGCCCAGACTCCTGATTTTGCAAATGTTTTGTTACTGCCTTTTCATTGCAGATGACACTCAAGTTTTCGCTCATTGCATGTTTTATAAAAGGCATCCTCGTGGAGGATGCAAAGGCATTTACCGCTCTCCCTCTTGCGACAAGAGTTGAGTTGAGAGCTTAACGATACATCATCGTATAAGGAGATCGATACCTTACAAGGATCCTGACTCTTCGAGTAAACAGTCCTGCAGAGTAGACTTGAGATTTTAGAGAGTTGTGCCAAAGCATCAAAGACTGCCCAAATCGATGTATTTGAAAGGATATGATTGGCTGGTTTTGTTCATCTATTCGACATATCTCGGATAACCCCGAATTGAGGCTTGAGCAAACTTCTTAGCGGGGGGAGTTCTGTTGAAAAACTCGTATCCCGTCTATCGAGACCAGTATTGAGTCATGCGAGGCATGTAGATATCCCGATAGCGGACGAGATTCTAAAAAATTGCATGCCAAATGTTGACACAAGTTGTTGGATGTTTCAAAAGATAAATAATGTCAAAAGTAAAGTTTGAGAAACATTATATCTTTGTGAAACACTTCTGTTGAGGCTCATATTGAGGAGTTATACTCCTTTCATCCTAGAGTACTCGTAGTCGTGCACTACATGCTAGTACTGCGATGATCGGATGAGACAATCGTATGACCTCAAACAGTGCTAAATGCACAATGTTGTAAACATATAAAAATAGGATCACCTTCACAGGTAAGATGCTCATTTGGTCAAAAGACCAAAGTATATAAAATGAGTCGTTAGTTAATTTATCCCTGATGCACTCATTTGCCCTTGTGTTTCTGTCAAGGGAGATGATGGATCGGTACAAAACTCCAATGAATAGGTTATTAATAATCATCCCACGGGCAAAGATCTGACCTCCCCAGTCATTGGAGTTAGGAGAAGGGACTACCAGACATTATCCTAGGTGGTAGATCCCATGAACTTCTGCAGAAGTTGGATGCATCTGTTGCCAAGTACTTGCATTTGGGGAATCCTCTTTCGGCTAAAGTCGTTCCCTTAAGAGCAAACTCAACTAGCTATTCAGATTATTAAAAATATATCGAATAATAGACACCCGAATTGGTCTGAGTTGTTTCTACGATTTGTCTGCGTGTACCCGCAGGCCAGTAATATCAAAACATAAAGTTTGTTCACACTGGTGGATGAGTCATAAGACTTGCTAGTTGCGTGGTAGTTCACAACTTACGATCTAATGAATCGTCATGTTGTGTTTGACAGTTGCACTGCTTACTTGCTTTGAACTGGTGATCTGCTTTAAACTGCTTCTGAATTAAATGCTCTTAATTCAGTTTTCTGTAGCCTATCTTGTACACCTACTAGTTTTTTGCGAAACCAACCCATTCTATGGGTACAAATGATGATTAGGTACACCACGAGCGATGACGCGATTGTAAGATGGCTTCCAGACTTTTTTTTAGCTCTTAGCTCGCGTTGTGGATATTTTTGGGGTTTTGTCATGAATTTTCCTTTGGATATCCAAATTTTGTACTATTTGGGTACTTCTTTTAATGAAAGTGGCTTTTCCAAGTGTTTTGCAAGTAACCTGGATTATGAGTTTTGGTTCTTTTAGCTCACGTGCGCAAAGTTGTCAGCTTTCCTTTTTAAATTTAACAAAAGAATAGTCTTCCACTGATTTCATAAACAAATTCTGAAGAAAAGAGATTTTTCTAGTCTCTTGCCTGTTTTCTGAAAGGTTCTCAAGTTTGAAAATTTGGGGCATTACATTTATTTTGCGTTGTGTACGGACAATATGAACACACATGGATAATGGGTCAAATAACTTCGTTTCGGATCGTATGACTCAATCCATCCAACCATATAAGTGTTTTAACATGTTTATTATAGATTTGAGCCCCAAATATGAATAGAAAAACTAAAAAATACTTAAAATTTGAGTAATTTGAGAAAAAATAATGATTGATATTCTTTTGATATATAAATGCTTTAATCAATGTCATATTACATCTAATTATGAAAGTTTATCATAAAAATATCAAACCCTAAAATCATATTAACTATAAAAATCAAATTATCAAATCCTAGTAAATCATAAAACCTTAAAATGCAAGAAAATAAATCATAAATAAACCAAAAAATCATAAACTATAAGAAAAATAAACCATAAAATTAAATAAAAAACTAATTAAAACTCTAATAAAAGAAAATTATCTATATCCCTAATCAAATACAAGAAAAATCCTAATTAAATTAACTATAAAAACCTTAGTTGAAAATTTTGATTCAAAGCCTTAATCATAGAAAAAAAATCTAATTAAATAAAAAAACCCTAATTAAATTAACTATAAAAGCCTTAATTTAAAATTTTTGATTCAAAGCCTTAATAAAAAAATCAAAGAAACCCCTCCATCAATTTAACTACAAAAACTTTAATTTAAAAAATTTGATTTAAAGCCCTAATCAATGATTATCAAGGAGAAAAACCCTAACAACAAGAAAAGGAAGAACAAGAAAAATGAAGAACAAAGAAAAAGGAGAAGAGACAGAGACAAAGAGAAATAAAGAAGGGGAAGAGAGAAGAAAAGAAGGAGATAAGGAGAGAGCTGACCGACAGACTCACCACTGGCCTCCCAACCGTTGCTCATCATCGATGCCTCACTTGCTGGCCACACACGTTGGCTGAGAGAGAGAGAGAGAGAGAGAGAGAGAGAGAGAGAGAGAGAGAGAGAGAGAGAGAGAGAGAGAGAGAGAGAGTTGGGGTCTCCTCTCCCTGATTTTTTTAAAAAAGCGTCCCCCCACATCCCTATTCCTACCATAAAAGGAGGTGAAACAAAATTACATTGAAAAAAGGTTGCGGCGAACATGTTCTATACATCCGTCACATCCAAGGTTTGTTAGATCCATCATTCCCGGCATAATTTTTGTTCGAAATCGCACAGATGACAAGGGATCAAACAAGTCCTTAATGTCTTAGGGGGCATTTGAATACCTCAAGTCTTAGATTCAAGAACCTAATTCAACATCAAGCCCAAACTAGTCTCCCAGATTTTGGTAGCACTGGACAACAAGTTAAACAGTCCACTGGTAGCTCGCAGCACAACCCATTTGGTTTAGGCTTGGGCTTGCTTTTTGAATAGGGCTCGACCAGGGCGACGCCTAGTTCCAACTTGGATTTTGGTACGCCAGACACGGGCGAGATTGCGTGCTAGCATGGGTTGGTCGTACCTAATATATATATATATATATATATATATATATATATATATATATATATATAGAGAGAGAGAGAGAGAGAGAGAGAGAGAGAGAGAGAGAGAGAGAGAGAGAGACCATGAAACATGCTATTGGATTTTCAGTGTTTTTATTTTAAATTTTGACCTGTAGATGTGTTCAACATGATTGATTCACTAGAAATTGACATTTGGATTATGCATTTTGGATGAAAAAAATAATATTTGGACCCTCAAAAAGTTGTTAAAATTATAGATAGTTGATTTTTGAAAACTTATGAAAACCTATCCATGCATCGGAATCAAACGCTCCAAGAAATGATTTCTAGAAAAACAAGCATATAAATCACATCTATACGTTCAAAAATACCAAAAATTCAATAACATGTTTCATTTAGCATCGTGCTCATTTTATAGGTTCATTATATATACATATATATATATGTGTGTGTGTGTGTGTGTGTGTGTGTGTGCGCGCGCACACGCTAAACCCATTTGATGCTAAACCAAAACTAAAACAAGCTGACCAATATCCATCGCATGCATTGATAGACTGACCAAAAAAAATAATTGCATCATCACTACAAGAAAATTGTTAATTAGCGACGGAAATTTGCAACGGATTTTTTCCGTCGCAAATTAGCCATAGATTAGCTAGAGAAAACTTTCTTCATGAATCTGTCGCTAATTAGCGACGGATTAGCGATGAAACAACTTTCATCACTAATTCGTCGCTAATTAGCGATAGATTAACGACAACAAATTTTCGTCACTAATTCTTAATACAAGAAAACCATTTTAGCGAGGGATTTAGCGAGGAAATTTTTTCGTCGCTAATTAGCGACGGAAAAATTCCCTCGCTAAATCCCTCACTAATTTTCGATTTAAACCGAGCGCGAAATTTTCCCTCTCTCCCCGTTCGAAATTTAAATCGACCACACACGATTTAAACCGCTCTCTCCCCGTCGAAGAGCGCGCTGGAGAGCATGATGGCGACAAGGCTTTTTCACGAAGGACGTCGACGTCGACAAACGACGTCGCCGGAGGACGGCGACGACGGAGAATGGCGACGACTTCGGAGGACGCAGTTTCATGGAGGACGACGACGACGGAGGACGGTGACGCCGGAGGACGGCGATGCCGGAGAGCACCGGTTCACGGAGGATGATATAAGTCTGGCGATGAGGCAGAGCGATCGTTCTGTGCAATGCCTGTCGGGTGCGGTATAAGTCCGACTTATTGCTGCTGGAATACCGCCCGACAGGGATCAATTTTTTTTTATTTTTTTTTAAAATTTAGCGACAGATAATGTCCGTCGCTAATCTGTCGCAAATTTGCGACGGAATTAACGGCAGATAAGTTTTTCGCCAATTAGCGAGCAAAAATTCGCGATGGCCTTTATCCATCGCTAATCCGTCGCTAAACAGTTTAGCGACGGATTAGCGATGGATAGAGGCCATCGCTAATCCACAATTTTCTTGTAGTGCATAAACCGTTTTGTTGGTGCATTAAAGACCTTTTTCAAAAATGTGCTTGGCTTTATTAGCACACTAAAAGCACCATTAAAGGTCTAGGGCCTTTAGTGGTGCTTTTAGTATGCCACTAAAGGTCTTTCTCCCCATTGTTTGCATTTTTTAATGCAATTTTTTGAGTTTTTTGCACGCTGACCATCCATCAACACGCGCGATGGATAGTCAACCCGCTTTAGCTCTGATTTAGCACCAATGTGGTTTATCACGAACCCATTAGCCTCTCTCTCTCTCTCTATATATATATATATATGTATATATATATAAAAGAAAGAGAGCTTCAAAAATATCCTCATCTTTATCATATATGGGGCCTTGCTCGTTTAGGCTCATAGGTCTAATGGGCCAGGCATGGGCCTTAGCCTTATTCCCAAGCAGTTGATTGGGCAGACATGACCATGCCCAGCCTGTCAAAAAACTTGGCCCATTGTCTAGCCCTAGTTTTTAAAGCTGCAAGAATAATTCTTTGGATTCATGCATCTCTATCCTAAGGGTAGGGTAGGGACTCATGACTTTGTTCGTGTTCAGCTTATAAAGAGCTCACCTGAACTCATGAAATAGGCTCGGCACGCTGAACAAGAGTGTTTGGCTTGGCTCATGTGGTCAAGTGACAAATGCAATTTACATATATTTTATACCATAAAGTTTAGATGGTTAGAGTTAAGTGTTTGCCTTACAAGCAAAGCAATAAGCTTAGAGTCCAAATCCTATTACTTACAAGTTTGAAGCAATGCATTTATTTTGTAAATGAATTTGAGCTTGACTTTAGTAGGCTTTAAAATCTAATTTCTATTATTTGTAATATAGAAAAGTTTTTTTTTGTTGCCAGCACAAGCTTGGCTCGTATAACTCGAGCTAGCTCACCATGAGCTCAAGCTTGGCTAGGGATGGGAGTGGACCGAGGCAGAGGCGGGGGCGGTGGACAAGGTCTTCACCCTCGCCCCATCTCAAAATCCTACCCTCCATCCCCATTTCATTTCCTCCATCCTCGGTCCAAACAGGGTGAGGCGGTTCAGGGCCCCATTTCCCCTCGATCCACTGCCATCTCTTCTCTAAAGAAGGATGAGGGATGGGGCGGGGAGGAAAAGCCCTCCATCCTCGCTTCCATCCCGGTTTCATGTCCTTCATCTCCAATCCAAACGGGGCGAGGCGGGGGGGACCCCATTTCCCCTGCCATCCCTAAGCTTGGCTTTATAGTCGGAAGAACAGCTAAAAATTGTAAAACATTCACCCTGAATCCGACCCATTTGATCCATCTAGCCCACACGGGTTAACAATTTAATAGGCCCCAAAGCCGATGCTTTTCACTTTTCAAACTGAAGGCCCCATTTGTCATTGACTAAAGATCCTGAGCCCTTTCTTGTAAATCAACCACACCAAGAAGACACAATCCCGAGTGGGCCCCACTGTACCCTGCAATTCAAACGGCTATGCGCGCCGATCAATCGCACCCTGTCCGTTCAAATCTCCCAAAAGGATCTTAGCCATCCATTTTTCATCCCTCGCTTTTAAATTCGAATTACTGAAGTCCTTACTCCCTCATTTCTTCGTTATTTAAGAACCACGGAGAGAGAGAGAGAGAGAGAGGTGTTCGAAAACCCTAACCCAAAGACCACGAGGGCTTTCTCTAGTCCTCCTCCGATGGGTAGAGAACTCTGATTCGCTTTCTCTTGCTTGAATCGTGAGATTTTCGGAGTTCGATATGCTCAGAGACGTGGCTTCTTTGAAAATTTTCCGGCCAAATGCCGGAAAGAATCCGAAATCTGACGGGAGCGAGAACGTTCCGGTGATTCCGGCGGATTCGGTAGATCCCTTGTCAGAAAAAGAACCCAACCGCCCGCCTTTATGCACTATCCAGAATCCTGAACCTCTTCCGGAGCAAGAAGTGGGCAAGAAGAGGAAGCTGGAAAGGACTCCTTCGAGGAAGAAGTGCATGCCTCCTCGCACTCCGGACAAATTAGGGATCGTGAAGAACCGATTTGGACGGGGGCAGAGGATGGATGCAGATTTGGAAGACAATAGGGAAGACATCAAGGGAGATTATTGTTCCGCTCCAGGGATGAGCAGCTTGCCCCCGATTCATAAAGGTCCTGGTTGCGGATACACGACTCCTAAAGCCAATCGGGCTGCGGGAAAGGCATCATCGGCTAATTCAGAAAGCTCATTGACACAGAGCACACCAACAAAGAGTGTCTCGAAGCCACGTAGTGTGAATTTTGGGATGTCATCGAGGGGTGTTTCAGTTGCCTCTAGCCCAGCTTCAGTCGTGGATAGTGTCGAAGTGTCACATTTTGAACTTCGGGAGGATCCGTCGTTTTGGATGGAACACAATGTACAGGTACACTCATTCCTCTATCTCTGGATTTCAGTTTCTTTTCTTTTGTCTCATTTGGAACAACCTACTGTGATAATTCTCATAATATTTTTTTTTTGGTTATATCACACCACTTTTTTTGGATTGCATCCTTGCACAATCTGGTCAGCCAGAGTGTACAGTTCGGCCCAATAATGATCTGGGCAAATTTGACTTGTGTAGGCCAAGAAATGGGCAGATAATTTCGGTACAGGTTAAATTGGGAGCGGGATTTCATAATTCTTTGTTCTTTTGGTGGCACTAGATGTGTTTTGGAGTCATGCTGTGTAGCATATTGTGTATACAAAATGATTGTCTACGTTGATTATGAAGTTGAAAGGTGTTATCGATCAAATGAGACATTTTTCTGGTAATACTTAGTATCATAGAACAATCAAATTCCGCTGGAATCCAACTCAAATTGGCCGAATCTCTCCTTGTTGATCCAAATTTGTCATAAGGCATTCACAAAAATCTTACCATATTTATCTAAGATCACATTGCCCAGTAAATGCGTGTCTATTGTGTAACCTCTGCTATTCTTATTTTGAGTAGATTTTGCTTAAAATTAGAAATCACGGAAACTGCAAATTGATCAAAGTTGAACCAAACAGGAAAAGCTGGAGTACAGCTTGAATTTTAGTAGGCCTCATCTAATTTTACATCTGTATTCGATGAATCCAAGTTAGTTTTCACTGAACTAGTATAACTTGCATTCACTGGTAACATGGTTACCTTTGTTAACCTAACATCTAGTTCACACCTGGTGTTTGTAATTTGTCCGCATTTGTTGTAAAAGAAAAACTAGGCATATGATCGAATGAGAGCTGGATGTTTAGGTCACACTATCATAACCGAGGGGTCTCTGCTTTGAACCCCACGGGGGTTAAACCCCGAGCTTGCTTACCCCCCCCCCCCCCCCCCTACCAAAAAGAAGAAAACGAAAAACCATGCTTATGTGCATCTAATGTTACTAATAATTTATGCAATTATCTAAGAGCATGGATGAAAACCAAAAGCTCATTAGGCTGATGCCAGTGCCTTATTATTTGTTTTTGCACACTCATCATTTCCTGTAACTGTGTTTTATGAGTGTAGGTTTTAGTTCGAGTACGTCCACTTAACAACACGGAAAGGAGTTTGCATGGTTACAATAGATGTTTAAGGCAGGAGAGTGCTCAGAGTATTACCTGGATTGGGCAGCCTGAGACACGATTTACATTTGATCATGTAGCTTGTGAGACTATAAACCAGGTAATCTTCATGGCCTTATGCCTTAACTAAAATTCTCCAGTAATGCATAACAGGGGAATGTTTTAAATGTATACAGGCGATGCTTTTCAGAGTTGCTGGCTTACCAATGGTGGAAAACTGCATATCTGGTTATAATAGTTGTATATTTGCATATGGCCAGGTGATCTTCATTATACTTTTATATTTATAATTTATCCCTTGGTCAAGTTGCTATTTATCCTTATACATTTAGATTCTTAGTGCAGACAGGAAGTGGAAAAACGTATACCATGCTGGGTCAAATTAATGATATTGAAGTGAAATCTAGCTCAGAACAAGGGATGATGCTTCGCATTTTTGAGTTCTTGTTTGCACGGATTAGAGCTGTAATGCTCACTCTATTATGTTCTATATTCCAAGAATATATGGAGTTCTCATCTTAAAGATATTGATTGATTGCAATTTTTATTGTTCAGGAGGAAGAAAGCCGAAGGGATGAAAAGATACGGTATAGCTGCAAGTGTTCCTTCCTTGAGATTTATAATGAACAAATAACAGACCTTTTGGATCCTTCATCCACTAATCTGATGGTATTTATCATACATCATACTCTGTTATTTTTTATTTTATCTTTCTTCCCTATGTTAAACCTTTCTGTCTGTGCTTGCAGCTAAGAGAAGATGTCAGAAAAGGTGTATATGTTGAGAACCTTACTGAATATGAGGTGAACTCAGTATCTGATGTACTTAAGCTGCTTATTCAGGTACAAAGTCTTTATTTGTTACATTTCTAGTCGTCTAGTTTTAGAGGGAGTCTCACATGCTGTATGTTCTATATTAAGGGGTCTTCCAACAGGAAGGTTGCAGCAACAAACATGAATCGTGAGAGCAGTCGTTCTCATAGTGTCTTCACATGTGTTATTGAAAGTTGTTGGGAGAAAAATTCAACAACTTCCTTCCGATATGGAAGGCTTAATTTGGTAGATCTTGCTGGCTCTGAGAGGCAAAAGACTTCAGGTGCTGAAGGAGACCGTCTTAGGGAAGCTGCAAACATCAATAAGTCCTTGTCAACACTTGGGTAGTTCAATATCTTGCATACTTTAACAAGTCATGGTCTTACATTAATGATTATAATTCATCTTTGGTGTGGTAATCTCTACTTTATGATTGATTCTGTTTTCATTTATTTTACCTGTAATTTATCATGCATCGGTTTTGGCTTTTGCAGTCATGTTATCATGGTTTTAGTCGATGTTGCACATGGCAAGCAGAGGCATATCCCTTACAGAGATTCTAGGCTGACATTTCTTCTTCAGGTGCAGACTTGAAGAACCATGGATAAGAATGCTGTACTAATTGAGTTTCCTTTCTTGGATTGACCTATGGATGTTCTTAATTCTGAAATTTCTAATCTAATATGCTTAGGACTCTCTTGGTGGAAACTCAAAAACAATGATCATTGCCAATGTCAGTCCTTCTGTGTGGTACGTCTCCTGAGCTTCACTGTAGTTTTTGTCTCCTTATTGGTTTTTTATATTATTTGCTTCATATTCTAACGTGTTACTTTCTTTATTTTCAGTTGTTCGAGCGAGACACTCAGCACTCTTAAGTTTGCACAGCGTGCAAAACTTATTCAGAATAATGTACTGAACATAATTAATTATTTCATATGTTTTACGCTGGGGCTGTTTGACCAAGTCCTTTTGAAGCCAAAATCATTTTGAGCTGATCTGAGAGTTTTTTTGCTTTTCTATAAGGCTGTCGTAAATGAGGATACTTCAGGGGACGTGACTGCATTGCAGAATCAGATACGCATCTTGAAGGTGGTACAAACAACAGATATAACTTTACGGATGTCCCATTTGTTTTCTTGTGGAAAATCAAAGTCATGACAATTTGTTTGTAAAATAGGAAGAAATCACACTCCTGAAGTGTCAAAATGTTTCAAGATCACTTTCATTCCATCCAAATGTTGTTCATCCCGGTGGTGGTGAGGGCGAGAATGCTTCCATTGTAGAAAGAGCACCCAGAGTAAGACATGGAAACCTTGATGATTTTGATGGACTGGCAATTTCTGGCAGCCCCAGGATCTCAAACAAGAAGGTGAATTTTAATGCTCAAGTTCAAGACTTGACTAATAATAATTGTGATATTCCCTGGTAGAAATAGCTTGCACGCACTAATTATGTTCTTTATACCATCCCAGTTAAAGTCCCTGGAAGCTACATTGGTTGGCGCACTGAGAAGAGAAAAAATGCAAGAGTCTGTAACTAAGCAGCTTGAGGCAGAGATAGAACAGTTGAACCGCTTGGTAAGGCTATTATCTCTGGATTGGAGGGGAAATCATGCTACATTTCTTTTACAGTGTTTATTTGAAAGCAAATAAACTTTGTGCAGTTGACATGTATGCCACTAAGAAGTTAATCACGTAGACACTCAGTGTTGTTCCAAACATGTAATATATGATACATTTACTAGTTTTGTGGCCATAATAGCTATATATAGTATGTGCTCGAGTGGGGGGAAGTTGTTAGTAGCAGATGGTAATAACTTCTATTTGGATGATATTTATGTCAAGTATATCAGCAATCAATCTCCAGAGATTATTCACTTAAATGGTTTTTAGAAATTGGAAAGGCATAAATTTGACATTTTTCTAGAATAACTTGCAGTTATATATCTGCTATCCTCATTTTCATATAATTGTGCCATTTGTGATTGCTTAGAGTTTTTAGAAGTTTATTTTTTTTTGATGAATCAAAGTCTTGATCATGACCATATTATTGTAATAAAATAGGAAAAAATACAAAAACAATACTACTAAGGGATTTACAAGATCACGATCACAAAAGTGCATAATCACAAACCAATGCCACTAAAAGCTTACAAGATCACAATCACAATGTGCATAAGCACAAGTCCACTATAGGACAAGACAATAGGCAACAACACAAGCACCAAGTGCATATAAGACATTAAGAAACTAAATAAAAAAATACAAACTATAAAAATATTCATCTTTATTGAGCATAAATGCTTAAGTGAAGTATTGAGAAAAATGGGCACAAGTAGTACCATTATATACAAAAGGACCCAAGGCATAAAGCCATTGGGAGCTCCCAATGGTCATAAATGTGACCGTTGGGGCTCCCAACTATCATAAATGTGATGCTCCCAACGACTCTATGGTCTCAATTACCATAAAGCCCCTACAATGCAATAAAGAAAAAAGTTAAAATAAAATAAGAAAAACAAAAAAGCAAAACTGTCCTTACTGGATATCATCTATTATATAAAGACAAAAATACCCCTAGATGGTATTACCTATTATATAAATATAAATAACATATATATATATATATACAATATGAAACAAATATATATGTATGACAATATATATATATATATATATATACAACTTAACACTCCCCCTCAAACTTACGGTGTGATATACCGAAAGTTTGAAAATGCAATAAAGATTTAATGTGAAGGGTTCAAGTCCTCAAGTGTCTTTAAGGAAAAATTTCATCTTTATCATGTAGAGAATTTTGCAAATACAAGTCTTCAAATGTCTTTATTGGTGATCATCCCCAAATGCCTTCATCGGCTATCTCCATCTTTATAACATGATGCACCGAAGATATCCTTTATCAATCCATTGCATCTTTAAGAGCATGTAGAGAGAACAAACCAAAAGGTTCCAACTACATAAGGAAGATATCCTAGCCCAATAGTTATAAAAATTTTAAAACCAATATATTTTAAAAACAAGAATAGATTTTTCAAACAAGGTAGGAATAATTTTTAGAAACGGTAGATAATCATTAAGAAAGATAAGAGGAGTATTCCTCAAGGATTAATTTTTATGAAATCAAACCATAATCTTAAAATCAACATATTTTTCAAGAAAATATAACATTAATCATAAGAAAAAATGATCATTAAAGAACATATGAATCATCAAGAAGAGATAGACAATTATGCGTAAATAATTGAAATGAAATGAGGATCTTCAAAACACGAACTAAGATCCGTAAGAAAGTGTCTTAAAAGGTCACTTAAGCATAACCCTTAAAAGGGTATAAAAGGAAACAAAAAAAGAATAAAATATATTCTTTATTGAAGCTGGAGAACCTAATGCTTAAGAAGCATTGAAATACTTTTACAAGAGGGGCTGCACCCCTATATATATAAGTTTGAAAAAGGGAAGAAGAGGAGAGCTCTTAAGGAGCTCTCCTTGTAGCCGTTGGAATGGTCCAACAGTTAGAAATGTAACCGTTGGACCATTCCAACCGTTACCTTTCTAGTTAAGTTTCAAGTGGAACTTAACTAGATAAGGTTAGTCTAGTTCTATTAGAACTAGACACTAAAAAACACAAAAATAAATACAGAAAAAATACAGAAAAATAAAATAAAATTACAGAAAAACATAGATATAATAATAATATTTATATTATTATTATATCTATATGTTTTACATTTTACCAATAATATCCTAAGAATTTCAAATAGCATGCATATAAAATATAACAAGTGAAAAGGAGATCTCAAGAAAGGAGGAGCTAATTAAGTTCATGCATACAACAATGTGAACACGTTAATCAATATAAAGCACATATATATATCTAACATGTAATGAAACCATATTTAATACACATAAAATGCATGATTTTAAGGTAAAGAATCAAATAGCCTTCAATTACGAATAAAAGTGTCTACCAATATCAAGTGGACAATACACAAGTATTTTCATAAGGAACACACTCTCAACACCCACAAAGGGGCACTCGCAAGAAGGCTCACAATATAAAGAATAAGATTTTATTAAACATCACAAGTATGTAAAAAATGCTTGAAATTTTTATCCATAAAACATCTTCCATACAAGGAAAATAAGCAGTAAAAGTTTAAAAATTTCAAGGAGAGATTTTAAAAATCCCACCTATCAAAGAGATTTATGAACAACACTAATTTATGAAAAATATGAAGAGATTTAAATTCTCACAAATATTAAGAAGTGATATTTTGCAAATTTCAACAATAGTTTGACCACCACAAGCAATCACCTCACTAGGCCTCCAAACCTAAAAAATCGTGTGTATCAATGACTAGAACAATAACATAATTATCATGCCAATAAAAGGGCCAAAGACACAAAGGTGTGTATAAACATCTCTTGTCTAGATATAATGATACTCAAAACAAGTGTATCAACGACTAGAACAAGAGCAAAATCATAATGCCAACGATGAGCTAAAAATCACACACAAAGGTGTGAATAAATATCTCTTGTCTACATATAATGATACTAAAAAAACAAGTGTATTAACAACTAGATCAAGACTATAATCACAATGCCAACAATGGGCTAAAAACACACATGAAGATGTAAACAAACATCTCTTGTCTACATATAATGACAGTTGGATAAGAGGCATAATAGGAGAAAAAACTCGAGGTAAGAAAGCTTGTAATGGAAACAAACTAATGCCATCAATTTGTATAATTTTTCAAAGCACCATGATTTCAAAAATAGATAGCCATCACAGATAAACATAATTATGAGCATCCAAACCAATAATGACCAAATGAACAAATGAGTGATACAACACACTCATAAACAAGAGATCAAACAAACGTCAGTTAGAGCCAAACTATAAGTTGACAATATAAATAGACATAACCGAGGTGCACACAACTCACCCCCACAAACAAACTCTGGTTTAACAATAACAAGGCCAAGAGAAATGACACATTATATAAAATTCTGTGATGGGCACAACAAATGCCATAAGAAGACAATAAATACTTATGAAATTCATTTTCCAAATAAGTGAGTTCAAATATAAGAACTAATTTGAAAAAACAAAGTTTCTAATCAAATCCAATAATGGTAGATGAAAAACTTAGACTGAATATAGTGCTATTTATATGCACGACAAGATGTCAATTGTTGCAATCATATGCACTGCAATAATAAAAATTGTTAATACATGCACGCTATATAGAGATAGCTCAATCTAGATTATAAGTCTACTATAAGACAATCAATGCCACATAATATTAAAAAGGACAAAAACATATATAGAGATTCTCAAAGAATCATATAGAAAACGAAGTGCATACACAAGTACAACTAATTGTGGATACTCATAAAGAGATCAAAAGAACTCATGTATATGCAATAATCTAAATAACTTAAAGCCACATATCTTATACAAAAGACATGCATATAAACAAATTTAAGCATATATGCAAGTGATAGATTTAAGGCACTAAGGGCACAATATAAAAATTTCTATTTTTATAAATAACAAATATGCAATGAATCAAGATTCTTTAATGAAGAACACACATGTCCACCAAAGATCTAAGTGAACAAGCACGTTCCTCTATAATGGACAACTACTAAAGTGAACCATGAGGAAAATACTTATAACACCTAATAAGATAAAATACAAAGAAGTTTCTCATGATTCTCAACTTAATATTTTATTAAAAACTAAGTGTGCAACATAAATGTAATATTTAAATCCCATGCAAAACATGTAAGATAATGTTCATTAAAGAGTCACGAGACTAAAAAATTAACATAATCATAAGGACCATAAAAGAGATTTATTAAAGTGAATGACTTTCCATAAGAAATTATGCTCAACACCTTATGCACGAATAAACAATCTTATTCATCATTTAAGGCAATCATAAGTGCATAAGGATAAAAAATTAATAAAAAAAATATTATTATTTTTTTGTATAAGCTAGATCATAATTTGTAACATTTTATATGCTACTTTTAATACAACAAGAGTAAAGAGAGATTAAACACAAGTTTAAGCAAAATTTCATAAGATCATACTTATGAAATACACAAAATACCATTATTTTAAAATTTCTCAAATCATTTAAAAATATATGACAAATTTTCAAGAAAGAACAAAACAAAGTTCAATAATAGAACAAAAGCCAACAAATGCTCTAACATACAAAATCGTATACATATATATCAAATAAAGCAAGTTTTTAAAAAATTAAAATTCAAACATGATTTCAAAAAACATACATATATCCTATGTCACAGGGACTCGGCAAAACAGATGCCGCACCCGCGTCGATGCGACGCGACGCGGGTGCGGTCAACACGACCCTGGGTGCGGTCAATGCACCCAGGGTCATTTTTGTCCACTATTTGGGCGTAAATTTTTTTTTCCCCGATGAAAAGGAGGATTAGGGCAAATTTTTTTTTGCCCTAATCTCTCCTCTCTTTCCCCCTGAGCTCGATCTCTCTCCCATCGCCGCCCCAGCTCCTCCTCTCGGCTCCTCCTCTCCTTTCGCAGGTATGTCTCTCACTCTCTTCTTGGGTCGGTTGGGGAGGGGCTGAGCACCCCCCCTCTCTCGGTCTCTTGTTGGGTCGGCAGGGGTGGGGTTGAGCCCCCCCTGCTCCCTCGTTTTTCGACATAGGAGGGGCCGAGCCCCTCCCCCATCTGGCTCTTTTTTTGGGTCGACAGGGGAGGGGCCAAGCCCCTCCCCCATCTGTTTTTTTTTTTTTTTTTGGGTCGACAGGGGTGGGGCCGAGCCCTTCCCCCATCCGTTTTTTTTTTTGGGTCGACAGGGGTGCCCCTCCCCCATCTGTTTTTTTTTGGGTCGACATGGAATTGGGTAGGCATGGTATATCCTAGATGCGTACAACTAGGGAATGAGACAATCAAACTAAATCTGCACTATTGAGCCTGGAGCATTGAAGAGAAACATCACATACAAGGAATCCTCTTTGGTTCTTTTCACAGCTGAATGGAAGAACCTTTTCCAATTGCAATTGTGAGTAACCTTTTCTCAGACTGAGGCCAGGTGGGTGAATAGTACTAAAAGGCAATGATGAAATGGAACCACAAGTCAAATGCAATTGTTGCCATTTCATTTCTGTTCTCCTGAATGCCCAAATTCTCCTTTCTTCTTTCGCCCTCTTTTATTCACCCTGTCTTCTTTATTCACCCGTCCCGTTAGAGAAATGAAGGGAGATTTTGGAATACATTGAATTTATTTTTCTCTTATACCTTGATAGCCTTTTGCTGTCTAGCCTGTCTTATATGCATGTGGGATTTATTTACACGCCTTGACATTTGTTGTGATCAGATTTTTATGAATGTTCATCGGCCTTCTTTTGAAGTTGCTTTCAATAATATTGTTACTTCTTGATGTAAACATAGTTTCCTAAGTACAAGTCCTCTAAGTAACTAAGAGAGCAATCAAATATGTAATTGCTTTACTTATTTGATTGATAATTTGATATTTAGGTTGATATACTGCATGCATGATGAATCATATTATGACAATGTTAACTGTTAAATGTTAAACTGTTAAAACTTCAAAATCATATATATATATATATATATATATATATATATATATATATATATTTTACATTTTTGCCCCTGCCGCATCCCCGCACCCGGGTTTTTTGGAAGTGCCGCATCCCCGCACCCGCACCCATGTGACATAGCATATATCTAATTTCACAAGATTAAACAAATAAACCTTATAAGAACAAGTCCAACAATAAAAAAAACATTCAAAGTTTTTTTTTGTTTTAATAAAAACAAAGGCAAACACACACACACACACACGCATATATATATATATATATATGTTTAAAAATTAAAGAAAATAAGTGCTTCCTGATGCATAATGCATGAAAACACAAGAAATACTTAAAGATATGAGATACACATTGGTTCTAGTTCTTCTTTGAATCCAGGCCACACAACGATCATGAATCCTCCACAAAGCACAAACTCAAACCAAAGAATCCCAAGACCCAAAAGAGGCAAAATGCCAAGAAAAATTCTTTGCTGATACTATGTAATAAAATAGGGAAAAATACAAAAACAATACCACTAAGGGATTTACAAGATCACGATCACAAAAGTGCATAAGCACAAACCAATGTCACTAAAGGCTTACAAGATCACAATCACAATGTGCATAAGCACAAGTCCACTATAGGACAAAACAATAGCCAACATGGAGCAACAACACAAGCACCAAGTGCATATAAGACATTAAGAAACTAAATAGAAAAATAGAAAATATAAAAATATTCATCTTTATTGAGCATAAATGCTTAAGTGAAGTATTGAGAAAAATGGGCACAAGTAGTGCCATTATATACAAAAGGACGCCATTGGGAGCTCCCATAGGAGTCGTTGGGAGCCCCCAACGGTCATAAATGTGACCCGTTGGGGCTCCCAACGACTCTATGGTGCCCATGACCATAAAGCACCTACAATGCAATAAAGCGGAAAATAAAAATAAAATAAGAAAAACAAAAAAGAAAACTGTCCCTATTGGACAACATCTATTACAAAAAGACAAAAATACCCCTAGTGGGTGCTACCTATTACATCAATACAAATAACATATATATATATATATATATATATATATATATATATATATATACACACACACACACACACACACACACGTACAACTTAACAATTATGTGGGTTTTGACACCAACTCATTGTATGTTTTTTTCTCGTGCCTAAATAGCTTCCAAATTACTGTGATATGTTCAATTGTGCGTAGAAGACAGTTTTCTGTGTATGTCAATCTATGACTCACCAATTTTATCTATTTGTAGGTCCGACAAAAGGAGGAGGATACTCGAGGCATGAAGATGATGCTGCGCTTTAGGGAGGATAAAATTAAAAGAATGAAATTGCTTGTGGATGGTTTGATGCCACCAGAATTGTACTTACTACAGGAGAAAAATGCCTTAACAGAGGAGCTAGAATTGTTACAAAATCATGTAGATAAGAACCCTGAAGTTACTAGATTTGCCATGGAAAATATAAGGCTTCTTGAGCAACTTAGAAGGTTATTTTCAGTAAAGATTTTCACATGCTTCCTGTTTTTCCTTGATGCTTTCTTTTGTCTTTTATGCTTGATTATTTCTAGTAGTTTTCTTTATTTGTTAACTTTCAATGGGGTCTAGGTTTCAAGAATTCTATCAAGAGGGTGAACGAGAGATCCTATTGGGTGAAGTTTCTTCACTGCGGGATCAGGTACATTGTCAATATCAGGTCTCCTAGTGTTAACCATAGTGACTGATATCACATTTCAAAATATCATGATAATATCAGCATTTTAAAGCAAGTAAAAAATATCAGCAAAATATCACAATATTGTCAAAACATTGGCAAAATGAAAAAGCGTGACTGGTATTAACAGCAGCAACTACACAATGCAAATAATGTTAATACTTGTTTCTTTGCATTGTTATTGTTCTTATTATTACTTCTGTTGGTTGTTTTCATGTTCAATCCTTTGCTCTCTATGAGGTATCATGAACTTTGTTACTGGGTTTTCAGCTCATTCAGTTCTATGATGGAAAGTTCAAACTGGACAACATCGAAAATGTTGGACGTTCGCCTCAGGTGACTATCTATTATGCTTTTCATTTAGCTGCACTTGCGTCTTTTATTTTTCCCATTCCACCAGAAAGTCATTCCCTTGTTGCATCTGTTTTACTTTTCGGATCTTTTCTTCACTACTCTCAAACTGTTGTTCCTTGGATACAGATGAAGATTAATACTGGAATAGCTGATGAACCTAGAGAAAATGAACCTTTGACTCTGGAGGTTTTCTTCAATTCTTTAAACACTAGATGAAAAGATAGAAAACTTGTTTTGTGCCCTCAGCTGATGATATTCCTTTCCAATTTCAGATGAGGAACAACATAAAAGAATTAGAGGACTGCAGGAATAGCCTGCATTCGTGTCTGGAAGACAATGAAAAATTGACCCGGTATTTGCAATCATCACTTTTTTCCAACTGTTCTACCTGTCAAACGATTGAGATAGTTAACGTCTATGAGGCCCACTCTCATATCCTTGTGGTTGAATTTTGTCTATGTTTTCACAGAGAAATACATGATTTACAGATTCAACTAAATGCTGTGAAATCATTGTGCCGGGATCAAGAAGAAATGCTTGAAATGCTGAAGGTGTGTGTTCACTTAACAATTTCAAATTCGCATAATATAAGAATATCAAAACTTTTATGTTTACTTGCTTGCCATTGCTGTGCAGGAGCAAGTGTCTACAAGTTCTGGCAAGGCAGCTAAAACAAGTCACACTCAGATTGATGAGATGAATAGAGAGATTCAGGTTATCTTCTATATGGCTTCCTTCCCTTTATGCAATGATTAATATTTTAACGAGTGCCTAGTATTATTCTTCACAGAATTAAAATGTTTGATCCTGTTACTGATAAGTAGCAAATGTTACCTAATCTTATGCAGGAGTTTTATTCAGAAGTTCCTTTACATTCAACATATGGTCAAAAGTCTGACAGAAAATCAGTTGATGCAGTTCATAGATGGGAAGCAGACTTGAAAGATGATATTGTGTTGAAATATTCAGATGATGTCATCAATTTGCAGCTGGAGTTAGATTCAATAAAAGTCATGCTTGAAGAGGAAATATCATCTAGACTAGAGGCAGAGAAAAGCTTTGCTGATCTTAGTAATGACATTGAGAAGGAAAATAACCAGTATTCACTGACAAATGAAAAACTAAAAGACGCTGAAAATGAGTTGAAGGATGCCAGGTCAATAATTGAGGCACTTGAATCCCAACATGTTCTATTGTTAAATGAGCTGGAGGATATGAAAGTTCAAAATGATCAATATATCAACCACCTAAGCAAGAAGGAAGAGGAGATCTCATGCTTGAAGGTGCAGAATGAAAGTTATAAAAGGGGCACGCAAACAAGTGTTTCACACCCGCAGGATGAAGTTCAATCTTTAAAGCATTCCGAGAATGGCGAGTCCCACTTCCAGATAAAATTGAAAAGAATGCAATATGCTTTAGAGAAGGCCAGGAGGCTGAATGTGAGGTACCAATCTGATCAGGAATCACAGTCATCATATGAACAAGAAATGGATAAAGTTCGAAAGCAGGTTGAAGCAGAAACAGCTGAAGCAATCATCTGCCTGCAGGAAGAGCTTGCTATGGTTCAGCAGCAGGTTGATACAATTACTGCAAAAGATCTAGAAACAAACAATAAATTGATACTTTTGGCGGCAGAGTCCAGAGACTTGCAGGATACTGTGTGCTTTCTAAAAAAGGAAAACAGTAGACTTGTTGAAGTAATCCAGAAAAAAGATGAGGAGCTGAAGTCACTAACAGAGGAGTGGGAGCAGTCTGCTTGTGAGATCGCTAAAGTTCTTGTTGATGGGCATGATGCACTGGAGAATGCCTCCTATGAGGTTGATGGCATTGCTCAGTCCTTCCATCAGAGGTACTGGGTAAGTGAACAGGTAGAGAAGATGATAAAATGCATTGTTGAGAAAGATGCATTGATTGAAGACCTGAAAAAGCGCCTGATGGATGCACAGGCAGTAGGACATGATGTCGAGTGGAAATTGCAGTCCTTGAAGGGGGCAACTATTGCTATAGCTTATGCACAACAGAAGGAACTAAATGAGAAAGAAAAGATGATCGTCTTTTTGGAGTCAGATCTCAATGAAAAGGTATCCATAATTACTGATCTGGAAAATAAGATGATAAAATGCATTGTTGAGAAAGATGCATTGATTGAAGACCTGAAAAAGCACCTGATGGATGCACAGGCTGTAGGACATGATGTCGAGTGGAAATTGCAGTCCTTGAAGGGGGAAACTATTGCTATAGCTGATGCACAACAGCAGAAACTAAATGAGAAAGAAAATATGATCCTCTTTTTGGAGTCAGAGCTCAATGAAAAGGTATCCATAATTACTGATTTGGAAAATAGGATCAAACTTGCAAAAACAGAGAGATTCAGTTCTCCAGAAAGTTTAATCAAAGAGATGGAACTTCAAGTGGAGGTTGCATGGGAAAAGGCATTTATTTTCGATGCTGTCTCATGTGTACTTCTTGGTGCCATTGAGAGCTATTCATTTGACTCCTTTTCTGAGAAGGTAGTGCTTTCAGGTGCTATTGTTGATCAAAATGAAAGCCTAGTGGGAGAAGTAAACGGTATCAATAAGAATTTTGAAGAGACTAATGGGGAAACCCTTGAACTTTTGTTTCCGTCTGGAAAAGTCACCAGCTCCAGACACCCATTAAATGAAACAGACTTTACAGCTTCTGTCAATCTACCTTTTGACAGATTCTCAGCCACTCACAAGTCTGCTGCATCGGTTGATCATTTAGATGCAGAGACACTAATAGTAATTGGGAATGATTTAACCATCCTGAATTCCTTCTTGAGAGATTGCCTAGAAAGTGTTAGAGGTCCTTGCAACAGGCATTGGTGTATGCCAGCGCCAAAAGATAGTGAAAATAAGTTGATTGGAGAAAATTGTGCTGTCACATTTGTGGATGCCAACCAAGCGGTACGCACAAATAAACATCATGCGTGTGTTTCTTTTTTAATTTGACTACCGTCTATAGAATTGGAAAACCATTTTATTTTGATGGATGCTTTCTCTGGCCATATAGTCCGTGTGCTAAGCTTCTCTCAGTTTCCTTAAAAAAATGTAGCTTTTTTAGACGGTAGGTTTTAAGTTGTAACTTTACTGCATGTTTTTTTCCTTTTCAGATGGAGATTGGAGAATCACTGTCTGGCTACCCAGGAGTGGATTCTCAGGAATATAGGGTGGTACAGGAGCTTGACTTTGCATTCGAAGGTGATTCTGTAAACCAAATTCCATGCAGATCCTATCTTGATCGTGCACATGAACTCACAATTTGTGAAGGAATCCATGATCATGTTGAAGCAGAATCATTGGCCTCTAGGCCGATATTGTTGGAAGAAGGGAGAATTGATGGTAAATACAACATAGCGACCATTTCACTCTTGAGAAAGGAAGTAGAGTCTGCAGTTTCCTGTGTTAGGGAGTTACATGTCTATCTGAGCAGCTTACTTGATGAGAATGAGAAGATGAAGAAGTATGAAGAGCAGAGCAGGGTAAACTTTGAATCCCTTTCTGCTCAGGTTCTTAAATTACAGGCAGATATTGATCACAGGCAAAAATATTTTGAGCTTACATTACTGGAGATGTGTCATAGGCTGGAGTCTGTCATGGTGGCATCTCAAGAAGCTAAATCTTGTTGGTTCCAACACAAGAAGGTTTGATATGATAATACTTAAAGTGCTATTTCAATTGTTTGAACTTCTGCCATATGATTTTTGTGACAGGAAGTGTCTTTATGCATGCCTACGCTGATGTTTTTTCTGCAGACATAATTATGCCAGGTACTTTTTGCAGTTGATATTACAAAAGGTATTGATTTTGAACAGGTGTTTGCTCAAGAGTTGGAAGTTGCAAAAGCAGTTGCAGCTGAGAAAACCATTGAAGCCTTCAAGTTGGTTGAGAAATTTGAGGAGGCCCAAACAACAATGAGGGAGGCTGATGTTATGGTAAATGCATTGGTCAAAGCAAATGAATTATCAAAACTGGAGGTGGAGAGAACTAAGAAAATGGAAACCAAGTTAATCATCCAGCGGGATTCCTTGGTTGGTGAAGTCGAAAGCTTAAAGTCTTCAGCCAATTTGATGAAGCAGGAATTCAATCAACTGGAAGGAGAGTTCCTTTTGAGCATAAGTGAAACAAGGAGTCTGGTTTTTGCAGTTCAGGAGCTTTTTGCAGCTACCCAGATCTCTGTCATGGAGGACTTTAAGTCAGTTGTATGTGATGTTCACTGCTTGAAATCTCTAGTCATGGAATCAGCAGGTTTGGCAAAAAAATGTTTAGAAGAAGTATGGACTGAGATTATAGGAAAAGATTGTGCCGTATCTGTACTGCACCTGTGCCACATGGGAATCTTCTTGGAAGCCATAACTGGCTTGAATGCAGAGATTGGTTTCCTTCATCATGGACTGTCTGAATCTAATTCTATTATAGCTGATTTGAGAGAGCATAACCTCAGGACAAAAGGGGAGCTTGAAACATGCAGCATCCTAAGAGGAAAGCTACTAAATGACATCAAGAACAGTTTTGATCGCATCACAAGAAAAGAACAGGAAATAGGCAGGTTTGGAGAAAAGTTAAGTGTTTTTCAGAAGAAAATTTTTGACTTACAAGTTCAAGAAGAGCTACTGCTAACTAGGTCAAATAGCATGTGTTCTGAGCTTGGTATCCTGATGAAAGAGATGGATGACAAGAACAGAACTGCTTTAGTCGCTGTACTTGATCAAGAAAAACTCTTGAGAGAAAAAGAAGAAGTTCGCTGTAAGCTGGAGGAATCTTGTAAAATGGAAGAAAATATGCGGAGATTGAACGAGTTGGTTTTTAGACAACTCCATCTTCTAGTTGATGCTTCCCTCTTTGAATCCACTGCAAAGATGAACCTGAAGCAAGTATCACATATAAAACAAAATGAAGGCATTGAGTACTTCCAGGAACTCATGGAAAAATATGCAGAGCATATGTTGATGACATTGTCCTCCAAAGAGCTTGAGATGCTTGTCTTTGCTTCAGAGCTAGAGCAGAAATGTAGAGCCAACTCGCTTGTCTGTTATGAGCTGGGTCAAGTACGAGAGGAGAATCAGTTCATGAGTACACAGCTTGAGAAGTGCATGGGCAGGGTATCTGAATTGGAAAAGGAGCTCAAAATTGCAACTACCTTAGCTCATACTGAAGATAATCTACTCTGCATGTTTTTCAATGGATCTACAGTCCCTAAAGCAGAACATGTATCAGTGGACTTGGGGGACTGGATGAACTACTCGTCCAAGTTACTAAATGGATTAAAAGAAAGAGCTGACAGAACTAATGAGTTGGGAAAAGAAAGAGACAGTTTGGCTGCTATCCTCCAGAGACTCAAAGAAGAAATGATTCTCTTGAAAGTAGAGCAGGAACTGGGGAAGCAGTTGTTGGTTGATACAGATTTGGAGTTAGACTTTTCTATTTACTCTCACTCGATTATTGTCGATGAGCTTGATTTAAAAAGTAAACAAATGAACATTCAAAGGGCTAACATGAATGAAATGAGTAAAGAGAATGAGCTGTTGAGAAGCAAACTCATTGAAATCAATAATGACAAAGAAAAGTTGTCATGTGATTTATTGAATCTCAAGGATCAACATGCCATAGTTACTGCAGATCAACAAAGAAAGGAAGAAGAGTTGACTGTACTGCTTGAACAGAAACATTCAACAGGGCACAGTTTATCAACAATGGAAAGAGAAAAAGTAGAGCTTATGTATATGCTGCAGAAGAAAGGTAATTCACTATGTTCTGCTAGATCTCTTGCCAATCATTGTTTGGATCTGATTCAACAGCTTGATACTGATGGAAGCAGAATGTATCAGATACTAAACAAATTGCTGTCTATGATGCTTGCTGAGGTGACAAGTGAAAGGGTGCATGCTTTCTTGGATGATCTTTTTGACAACATATCTGAGTGCGAGATGAAGTTATCTAAGATTATGTCAGAGCATGAGTGTTTGGAGATTTCAGCTCAAGAATTATTGTCTGAAAATCTCATGCTTAAGTCTCAGATGGTTCGGAAGGATGAAATCTTGAGAGGCTTGTCATTTGATTTGAGTCTATTGCAGGAGTCATCATCTAAGGCAATGGACCAAGAGGATGAATTCACAGAAATGAAGACAGCAATGGAAGCATTAGAAGAAGAACTCGTAACAAAGTCAAATGAACTTGACAGTACTTTTGAGCACAACCAAATGCTTGAAGCTAAACTGAAAGAAAAATTCATTCAGATTTCTGCATTGGAATTAGAATACACAAATGTCTTCACAACATTACAGGAAGTTTCTAATGAAAATCGTGGGCTGAAACATCAAATAGATGATCTCTTAGCGAGGAAGAGCTCAGTAGAGAGTGAACTGGAGAAGAAAAACATGGTAACTGAAGAGCTGGCTAAGGAAGCTGAAGAAATGAAGTCTTCACTAGAGAGTGTGAATATTTTGCTCAAGGGCATGAAATCTGATCTGGATAAAACTATTAAAGAGAGGGATCACCTTGATGACAAGGTGAATGCATTGAAAGAGAAGGTAGCAATGACACAATTATTAGCTGAAGAAAATGAAGCAATTGCTGCTGAAGCACGAGAGGTACCTAACCATCATCAGTTTCTAGTTTTTGATTTACATATTCTTTTCTTTCTTGAGTTGTTTCATTTTTATGCGGGTGTACTCATTCAGATGGCTGAGGCGAGAAGGGCTTATGCTGAAGGCAAGGAAATGGAAGTAAAGCTTTTAGAGAGATCCATTGAAGAGCTTGAATGCACCATCAATGTCTTGGAAAATAAGGTGCATAACCATAATAGTTTCTGGCAGGCATTATCATTTACTGGTCTTATTATTATCATGTTTTCCTTGTCAATCTTTTATTTGTGAGTGTCCATGCATTGCACTCTGCAAATAGCCTGACCATTTAGGCTGTTAGGTGGAAATTATCAAGGATGAGGCGGAAAGGCAGTGTTTGCAGAGTGAAGAACTGAAAGCAGAACTCCAATCTCTGAGGCATCAGATGTTGGCATTGCAAACTGATGGTATGAACACCAAGGTGGATGGTACTACTAGAGACAGTGATGACAACTTTCAGAGGTAGTACATTTGAATATTCTACCTTTGTTTGCTGAATTTCTTTGCTATTTCAAAAATTATTTAGGTTATGACTTCTGTACAGGTGCCTAGAAGGACAAATGAGTGAGCTACTAGATGCAAAAAAGCAGATAGAGATGCTGGAGAAGGCAATTAGAGAGAAGGATTTTGAGGTGAAACCAATTGTTTACTAGAAGTTGATATTTGCTTGTTTTGATGGCCCATGTGGTCGAATACATTTTTTTTTAACTTTGTTTGCTTTTCTTCTGTTAGCATCAAAATGAATCCACCAATTAATATACAAAAAGACAAAGAGTCACAAATAAGCTAAAAGAAGGTAAAACATTTTCTTGTAATATAGTTCACTGTTACAGGGACACTTGCACGTCGGTATGCCGCGCCATGGATTTGGATGTGGGACATAGCTCGATTCGTGCAGGACACGTTGACACAACGCACAACACATATTTGACACGTTGACATGATACACATCCAACACGTAGACACGGTGTTTGAGACATCTGATATAGTGCCCGACATGGCGTCAGACATGCCCGACACGTGCCTGACACCTTTGACACAGTGCTCAACACGTTCAATATGGTGTTTGACATGCCTGACAGTGTCAGATATGCTAAATATGCTTATAAATATAATTTTTTAAAATTGAAATGGATAATATATATATATATATATATATACTATATAATATATGTATACTATATAATATATGTATGGCTGTGTTCCAGATTGAGATTCTGTAAAAGGCAATTAGAGAGAAGGATTTTGAGGTGAAACCAATTGTTTACTAGAAGTTGATATTTGCTTGTTTTGATGGCCCATGTGGTCGAATGCATTTTTTTTAACTTTGCTTTTCTTCTGTTAGCATCAAAATGAATCCACCAATTAATATACAAAAAGAGTCACAAATAAGCTAAAAGAAGGTAAAACATTTTCTTGTAATATAGTTCACTGTTACAGGGACACTTGCGCATCGGTATGCCGTGTCATGGATTTGGATGCGGGACATAGCTTGATTCATCCAAGACATGGTGAGATGATGCACGACACATATTTGACACGTTGACACGATACGCATCCAACACGTAGACACGGTGTTTGAGACATCTGATATAGTGCCCGACACGGCGTCAGACATGCCCGACACGTGTCTGACACCTTTGATACGGTGCTCAACAAGTTCAATATGGTGTTCGACATGCCTGACACAGTGTCAGATATGATAAATATGCTTATAAATATAATTTTTTAAAATTGTAATGGATAATATATATATATATATTATAATTATATACTATATAATATATGTATGGCTGTGTCCCCGAATCCTAGTTTTTGAAAATTACTGTATCGTACCAAGCGAATCTGCATTGTATCTCGTACCGGCATCTGCATCCATGTGACAGATAGTGCATGAAGGACTAACCATTGAAATATCAACTTAGTACTAAGAAATGTTGCTATGGCGTCACACTCTAGGGCGAGAATGAGTCTGTGGATGTGTTTGATGTCAAATATTCTGATCCTGGTTCAGCCAGTCTTGCATTCTTCTAGCAAATCCATCAATAATTAGGGGTTACCATCAATTATCAAATTTCATTGATAAGGTGCTATATAGCTGCTAGAACGAAAGTAAACCCTGCTCATGATGACTAATTACATTTAGTAGTCTCTGTACAACTTTTGAACTTTTCTTGCCCTTGATAGCCAAGTAGTCATCTGTGTAAGCTCTTCCTCTCCAGGAAAAGTTAAGTGATTTAGTCACAATTAGCTAGTGGTTGTCGGCTTAGTTTTGTTTTCATATGTTGATACTTCTTTTTGGTTCTATTGAATGGTCTCTGATTATGTTATTCTGTAAACATTGATGGATGTGAAGCTATTCTACATAATAAAGCTCATATTCTTTTACTGTGTGATAAGGAATCAGATATTTTATGGCTGTGTGCTATTTACTAAATGCAATCTTCGCCTGAAGCTCCTTATGAGTTTGCTTGTTTGTTATATTTCACAGATTGAAAACTGCAAAGCTCATATCTCTGAGCTTACCTTGCATGCAGAGGCACAAGCAAGTGAATACAAACAAAAGGTATAAGACTGCCAAATTAAACAAATATCAAAAGTCTGTTATTTGTTAGGGAAGATTGAATGTGTGACATATGATACACTAATGTATGTTAACGTTCTGTAATTGTAATGCAGTTTAAAGCTCTGGAAGCCATGGCACAACAAGTTAAACCTGAACCTGCTTCCTCACATGCCGTGACAGGGGGACATAATAAATCTGAAAAAGCTCCTACAAAATCCAGGGGCTCTGGTTCTCCTTTCAAATGTATAGGCCTAGGATTGACACATCAGTTAAACTCAGAGAAGAATGAAGAGTTGTCAGCAGTAAGACTTAGGATGGAAGAGCTGGAAGCATTGGCCGCAAGCAGGCAGAAGGAGGTAAGTCAAGAACCATTATAGTTTTTACTTTTCTTTTCTCTCCCTTTTCGGACAGAATTGCAGAGAACCATGTGCTTTTACTTAAAAAGTGCCCTCCATTTTTTACTTCAGATATTCATGCTGAACACAAGATTAGCAACGGCAGAGAGCATGACACATGATGTGATCAGGGACCTACTTGGCATTAAGTTAGATATGAATAACTATGCTGTAAGATATCCACTGAGTCCATTGACTAAAATCAATCCTTCATTCCTTTGTTTCTTTATGACTTGATGAATCCTTTTGATGACAGTCTTTGCTAGATAAACAAAACGTGCAAGATGTTGCAGAGAAAGTGATGTGTCTAAGTGAACAATCTCAAGAGAAGGTTTATTTTTTGAATTGGTCAAATCTCTAGGCATTTGTCAGTTTGTATTCTTAGAAAAATTATCTTCTTTGCAGGAGCTGGAAGTCCTGAAGCTACGGGAACAGCTTAGTGAGTTTATAGAGGAGAGGACTGGGTAGGTTATGTGTAACCGTTCTTCCTATTATGCTTTCTGATTAAGTTTTTCAGTGCTGATAATTTGTGTTACAATAAATCTCTTCCTTAATTAAGCTGGCTGGAAGAGATAAATAGAAGGCATGCAGAAATGGTAGCTGCACAGATTGCATGTGAAAAGCTTCGGCTACAAGGCCAGTTTCTTAATGTTGAAAATGACATGTTAAAGGTGTGACATTAAAGTAAAGAGTTCTGTCAGCAGTTTAGCTAGTTCTTGCGATTGGATTTTTGCCTTTGTTATTTGATTTATATTTCAAATTATTTCTAGATGGAAAATGCCAATCATAAGAAGAAGGTTGTGGAACTAGAAGAGGAGGTGAAGAAGCTGTCTGGACAGCAGAATCTGCAACAACGCATTCATCATCATGCAAAAATCAAGGTTGTGAAATCTTCAACTTATGTTACAATCTTGTCAGTGCTGGCACTGTTTTATTGGATGTCATGTATTTACGTGTTAGAATTCATTCAATTCAACAGGAAGAGAATAACTTATTGAAAGCCCAGAATGAGGAACTTATTACAAAAATCAGGCGTACTGAAACACTTCTTGTACGTGTGAATGATGAGCTTGCACGTTACCGTGCTTCTAATGGAAAGAAGCCTTATATTGATGTTGATGAAGAACAAAATCTGAAAAACAAACTTAAGGTTTGTAAGCTAGGAGCTGCAGCTATTCCACTGAACTTTCTTAATTGAATAATTTTGAGTAATTTCCAACATTGGCAGGAAACTGAAGTAGAGAAGATTCAATTGGCACAAAGATTATTAAGCATGTGTACAAATATTTTGAAGGTAGCATATGTTAAACAAATCATCCCCTCCACACCCCTCTCCCCCACCTTAAATTCTTCTTCCTTGGATAAAGATTTACGTTCATAATGCAGGCCGCTGGTATAACATGCCCAGTTCGTGATATAAGTCCTTCTGCAGCAGAGGAAGCACTGGTCCGGCTCAATGATCGAGTTGCTTCTGCTGAAAGAGAACTACAAGATTTGAAATTGAAGGTGGCATCCAAACCAAATCAATTTGCTTTTGGTTTTTTTTCCTCCTTGATTCTCTGTTGTGTTATTTAGCTCAATTAGCTATTACTGGTTTGTATCGCAGAACAAAATATGTGAAGAGCAGATAAGGTTGGCAGAGCTCAGGCAACAAAATTCACCATTAAAAGTGAAGAAAAGGGGGAGTTGTGGAACACCACGAAGGACATCTCACAGCCCATCTATGCCTACCATTAAATGATGCCTTTGCTCCATTTACGTGTTTTTTTTCAAGGATTGTTAGTCTTGGCTTACAATCCAGTGTATAATTTTCTGTAATTAATCTCACAAGATGAGGCCAGGCAGATGCTGAGGCCACCTTTGCTTGTTGGCTGATAAGCATCAATTCAATTCTTTCATCTGTTGTATCTTGTACCAATTCTCAATGAAATTCATTTTTTGACATCTGCAATTGCGTTCAATGCCAATTAAACATGCTCCCTTATACAAATATGTGCAGTGTTCACGTGTTGTATCTTGTACAATTGCTTGATGTTTTGTAGATACTTTCAATTTCAGATAATTTCAGTAAATCAATTTCTTTGTCTCTATTTTTCCCATACATTCCAGGATAAAATAATTTGAAGCTTCCTGTGTGTACCCATAGCATTTCCAGAAAGGTGCATAAAAATCTAATTGCACCATGAAGAGGCTGTTAGGGCTGCTTGCATAATAAGTAGTCAAGGTAACTGGCATACCTTAGACTTTAGGCCTATTTGTCCTTCAAATACAACCACCATTCCAACCTATACACCATGTGGGTCCAAGATCTGGAACACGTATATGGAAATTCTATAAGCTTCCAGTTCCATATCCATGTTTTTTCTTCTGCACGCGGGTTTTACGTATAACTTGAATTTAAATTAACTGTTTTAGAATGAGAAAGATATCTATATCAACGAATCCTATAGACCTTCCCAAAGCGAATCCATTCCAAATATCAGTGATATTTCGAAAATAAAGTGAATGTGATATTTTAGTTGCCGTTCTAAACAGCCACAATATCATTAACCGTGGTCTTTCCGTTAGACGTCTAGTAAAATGTTAACATCTAAAATTATAAGGCCAAAGAATGGCGACCATGATTCCCCAAACCCAGATAATTATCCCAAAGAAATATTAATGATTCTTAAAATATGGAATGCTTGATAGGAGATGTTTCCCATCTATCATGGGCACCATCACCTGGATGAAAGATGAACCAATCACACGTAGACGATACGGTTCTCCCTTTGTCATCGTATCGGACAGCACGGCTCACCGACGAGAAGCCCGAGAGCCCGTTAGTACAGGAAGGGGCACACGCACGCTCTCTGTCCTTCCCCGGACCCGAAGCTGTGTCCCGGGTCTGACCAGGTGGGGCCCACCTGGCGAGGACTTTGCCCTGCCATCGTTCCCGTCCTTGGGCGTCACCGTGGGATTGCTTGCGGGGAAAGGGACAGGGAGCCTCAGGATTCAGGAGTGCCGACTGACCCGGTTCGAATTTTCTTTTTCTTTGTCGTCTCCCGACGGGACGAGTCTTTTTTCTGGCTATGTAAATGTCAGGCAGGTGGCTGCCAGTCGGAGCAAAATACAATCAAACTCTTAGGCATGTCAGTTAATCGGATTTTATGTGGTATCCAACCGAATCATATTCCATTTAGTTGTATTTGGGAAGCCAAAGCTATATCTGATTATATTCAGATGCAGATATGGTTTTTGTTTTTTTTTGCTACTCAATCTGACAAATTAATATCCAAATTTATTTACATGTAAAAAGCAGATCTGACATGAACTGTTCACCAACCGAATTCAAATCTGAATTCGAATTCATTTAACTGACATCCAATTAGTCTAATATGGTATTCACCACATCTGACCCGAATTCGTACCATTTACATCCCTACAAATGCCCCATAAATCCTTCATGCTGCACTTTTTCTCGATAGCAAATCCAGTGATAAAAACAAAGTTATTTGATCCTCCAATCAATGGTAGCAGAGAACGATCCAATGCTTTATTGATTCTCGACTTGATCATCTCGATTCAACAACACAACTATATTAATCATTGTTTTTTTTTTGTAAATAATGCATTTTCTTTTAGATAAGCCAAGGAAAAATCTCAACTGTAGAAGGAGTGCAGATTGCTTGAAACCTATAGGGAAGAGGATTAGAGCATGTGGCTACAAATTAGATTAGGATGTCCTAACTCACTTAAAACTCAACAAAATTGGATCGATATTCAGGTTTTTCATAGGCTTAAAAAACCCGAGATGCAATATTTTATCCCATGAACAGATGGATATATGATCTTATCATCAAACTCCAGAACCTAAGGGTAGGTTTGATTGTGTGTTTAAGATTGGATGGGACAACAAAACATAACAAAGAAAACACGTGTTTGTTTTGTAACAAGTGTACTACGTTCAACGTTTGTTTTGACCGGACAAAGAAGTTGTGTTGCTTGTATTTGACGTTTGATTTTCACCTTGTATCGACAGCTTGAACACATATGGATAATGGGTTGAATAACTTTATTTTGGATCATACCAATCAATTTGCCGTACCATATGAGTGTTTTAACATGTTTATTATGGATTTTAGCTTTCGATATGGATCTAAAAACCAAATTGTTGAGCGAGAGAGAGGGATAAGTCTTTTGGTGCATGCACCTTTAGTTAATAAATTCTGGGTAGATGCTTTTCATATTGTTGTATATCTGATAAATCGACTTTCAAGTCCAAACCTAGGTGACATGTTCCCATACAAATTACGGTTTAACCATGTTCCTGGATATGAGCATCTCATAATCTTCAGATGAACATGTTATTCATATTTGAAACTATATGTTGACTCAAAACTGTCACCCAGATCGAAAGCATGCATCTTTATTGGATATGACTCAAATTATAAAGACTATCTATGCTATGATCTTGTTTCTAGGAAAGTGTTTATTTTCAGGTATGTTGTTTTTTATGGATCTAATTTTCTATATGTTGAGAAAAATAATAAGAGACCTATTGATAACAAGGAAATCTATACTTGGATACATGACTCTTCACCAAGTCAATTCCCTAAATCATCTTTACCTGCCATCCTGCATGCTAATTGTACCCAATCAGAGTTATCCACAAGAGTCGGAAATTGAAGTTCTTGAAAATGATCACAGTGACCCAAACTCATTAAGAGAGTCCCACAATGTGTCACCTATTGAAACTGACCCAACACCTGTCCATGAGTCACCCAATCCTATACTTATGCATGAACTGTCCAACTCAATTACTATTCATTGACATTTAATCCCTATTAGGATGCACCATATAGTTATTAGGGCCCAAGATGACATGGTGAAACTCAAGACTTTCCTGTTCATGAAATACCTTGTTCCTACGTGTCTATTAACTGAAGTATTACAAGAAAACAGATTGTGTGACCTTAGCCAAGCCATGCAGGACCCAAAATGGAAGGCAGCCATAAAGGATGGAATCCATGCCTTATATAAAAACCAAATCTAGGCCCTTGTTCCTCCCACTAATAACATCAACCTAGTAAGATTTAAATAGATATATATACAATATTAAACGTCATGTTGATGGACTAATTACTAGGTATAAAACTCGTCTAGTTGCCAAGAGGTACAATCAGTAAGAAGGTGTGAATTATTTTGAGGCATTTAGTCTTGTCATTAAACCCACGTTCATCAGAACTGTGCTTTCCATTACAGTAAGTTATGGTTAAAATTATTGATCAGCTCCATGTTAACAATGCTTTCTTACATACGTTTTTAAAGGAAAAAATATATGAGCCAACCTTCAGGTTTAAAAATAGTTAGCAACCAAAATATGTATGCAAGCTCAATCATGCCTTACATGGCCTAAAACAAGCTCCGCATGCATGGTTTTAAGGGTTCAAGGTATATTTGAAAATACTCAATTTCATAGTTTCATGTAAGCTCATCCTTGTTTATTCACTAAGAACATGGTGTGAAAATGTATATCTTAATATAAGTGGATGATATCACTGTAATTGGAAGCCCTTCCTAAGAAGTCAAAATATTATTCAAGCTTTTGGTTAAGAATTATCAAATAAAGACCTATGGCCATTACATTATCTTTTGGGTATTAAGGTCAACCAGGATGTGTGGCATAATGTTGACTAAGAGAAAAAATATATCACAAATCTTTTGATAAAGTCGGGTATGACAGAATGCAAAAGTCTGATTACTCTAACAACAATTAATATTTTCCTTTCAAAAGTGTGGTTTCTACAAAAGTGTGAGAACACTTCAGTATGCTACATTTACTTGCCTACACTACAAGAAACCTGTGGATTAGCGACGACCTAAATCCATCGCTAAACAATTTAGCGACGAATTAGCATCGGATTAGAGACGGATAACTTTTATCGCGCATTTTTCGACGCTAAGTAGTGACAGAACTTATCCATCGCTACTTTCGTTGCTAATTTGCGAGGAATTAGCGACATACATGATCCGTCGCGAGTCCTTCGCTATTTTAAACTAGCGATGAATAATATCCATCGCTAATCCATCGTTAAATTAAAAAAAAATTGCTCTCTGTCGGCGCGTTCTCCGGCAGAGAGCAATTTTTTTTGCACAAAACTGGCGCGTTCTCTGGCGCATTCTCCAGCGTGTTCTTTTGCACATAACCAACGCGTTATCCGACGTGGTCTTTTGCACAGAACTAGAGCGTTCCGACGTCGAGACACTCTTCCGCAGCGAGCCAATCACGGGGGGAGAAGGGACGCGGGCAGCCACAAGCGACCTCTCACGGCGGCCGATCGGGAGGGAGAATGACTCCCTCTAGAAGAAGACCGACAAGCTCTGCGTCGACGGTCAGAGGACCTCCGACGCCCGCTTCACAGAATAAACTGTCGGCGAAGGAGTGGACGCACGGGAGGGGGTAGAGGAGCGGTATCGATCAGCCAACTGCGACCTTTTCGGGGTCGTAGTGGAGACGGGATCCAGCGAGGGAGAGGCGGGATGGGCGGTGGAGACTGGCGAGGGGCACCACCGGGAGGAGGAGGATGGTGCGGGGGGAGAGGTAGTGGGAGTTGATCTTGCGAGTCTTTGGCATCCGGGGGCTGACGCCATTGTCGCGCTCGGAGGGTGCGAGAGGTGGCCGCTGCACGTCGTCAAAGGAAGGGTGAGGCTTTTGGCGTTCTGAGAAGCGCGTGGTGGTGGGCACCGCAGCCACCATTATCAGCAAATCATGGTCGTAGGGATCTCCATGACCAATAAAACCTGCAATTCCACTAATAAAAATGGAGGGAGGGAAAATTTTGCTCCTCAGGTGGGACGATTTAAATAAAAAATTAGCGACGAAATTAGCGAGAAAATGTTTTTGTCGCTAATCCATCACTAATTAGCAACATAAAAATTCCCTCGCTAATTCCCGTCGCTAATTAGCATTTTTTGTAGTGTTTTGGCGACGAAAAAATATTGTCGCTAATCCATTGCTAATTAGCAATGGATTTAGCGAGGGAGATATTTCTGTCGCTAATTTTGCAAATATTTTGAATGTTAGCGACAAATAGTTTTTTCTCGCTAATCCGTCGCAAATTTGCGATGAAAAAAACCGGTCATAAATTTCTGTCGCTAATTATCATTTTTCTTATAGTGCTAGACATAGCCTTTGTGGTAAATAAGGTTTGTCAGTTTATGCATGAACCTATATAGGATCATTCGACACATGTTAAATAAATCCTGCAATATCTCAAAGGAAATCTCAATTACGGATTACACGTCAGACAATCCTACAATCTTAGACTTGCCAATTTATTTTGTGTTGATTGGGATGTTGCCCAGATGATCTAAAGTCTACTGGTAGGTACCTCATGTATCTGGGACCTGACCTACTATCTTGGAGCTCTTCCAAACAACACACTAATGCAAAATACAAACAACCGATCTTGTCTTTCATGCTAGAATGAAGCACTTAGAAATCGACTTCCATTTTGTTAGAGAAAATGTGGCTTACGATGATGTTGAAGTTCAACTCATCCTGTTTGAGAATCAATTAGCAGATATTCTTACAAAAGCCTTACCTGGCCCAAAATTTTAGTATTTTAGAGACAAGCCGAATCTTAGAGAGATTAGCTTGAGGGAGCATGTTAAGGAAGATCAAAATCCAGAGTGCGTACAAGATTTGAATCCAGGTCATCCTGCATTGTGTATTCAACAATCTGATCCACACGTTGAAGCATATTTGCATGTGGATTCAAACATTGCAATCAAGAGTGCCAATCAACCCTCTCATGTGAGTGGTTGTTCCAAATAAGAATTCCTCATAATCAAGGATACAAAAATAAATAAGAAGTCTTGTAAACAAAAACCATGCAACAAAGAAGAACATGGTTGTAATTGGGTCTCCGAAAATAAGAGGAGACCCCCCAAACTTGTATATCTTGACATTGAGTGACATTGAGAATAAAAAGGGGAGATTCTCTATGAGGCATGAAAACTAGAAGCGAGAGAGGCCTTATAGTAGACGTAGGTCACGTTGACTGAACCACTCTAAAATTGTTTCTTGAGTGTGTGTGTTCTGTGAAGATCTAAAATTGTGTTGCAAGCTTTTATATATAAATGCTTTAATTAGTGTCATGTTGGATCTAATTATGAAAGTTTATCAAAAAAATTATGGATTTTAGCCTTGAATATGGATCTCAAATTTGATTTGAGTACGATTTTTTTTTAAATTTTGGGTAATTTGATAAAAAATAAGAATTCATATTTTTTTATATACAAATACAAAAATCATAAATAAATTATAAAACCCTAAAATATAAAAAAATAAATCATAAATAAATAAAAAACCTTAAACTACAAAGAAAATAAACCAAAATAAAAAAACTATAAAAATAAAAATAAAAAACCCTAATCAAAGAAAATAAAAAACCCTAATCAAATATAAGAAAATCCCTAGTCAAATTAACTATAAGAAGCATTAATTAAAGAAATTTGATTCAAATCCCTAATAAAAAAAATCAATAAAAAATCTCTAATTAAATACAAAAATCCTTAATCAAATTAAATATTAAAAAACCTAATTAAATATATTTGATTCAATGCCCTAGTCAAAGAAAATCAAAGAAAAAATCCCTAATCAAATCAAAGAATTTTTTTAATAAAATTAAATATCAAAAGCCCTAATTAAATGTATTTAAATTGAAGCTCTTATCAATCAAAGAAAAAAACCTAATAAAAAAAACTCTAATCAAATCAACAAAAAATACTAGTCAAACTAAATATAAAAACTCTAATTTAAAAAAAAATATTCAAACTCCAAATCAAATTTTTTTTATTCAAAGATCTAATCAAAACCCTAATAAGAGAAAAAGTAGAAGAACGAAGAATAAAGAAGGGAGAGAGAGAGATAGAGAAGGGGAAGAAAGAAGATCAAAGAGGGGGAGAGTGAGAGAGAGCAAGCATTTTGCTGCCCGACCGCTGCACAGGAGAGAGAGAGAGAGAGAGAGAGAGAGAGAGAGAGAGAGAGAGAGAGAGAGAGAGAGAGAGGTTAAATAATTTCACTACCTGAGGGTTTTTTTAAGTGGTGTTCCCTTGTCCCGTTCTTGGTGTAATAGGGGGTGGAATGGTGAATCATCATTCCAACAAACACAACAAATACATGGATGCTACATTCGGCATTTGTTGCATCGTGTGAGATCAAACACACCCTAAAGAGACAAGAGTACCATTGATTCAATAAAAAATCAAGTGACACTTTAGGCCCAAGAAACAAGTTTTGAGTATCTTCCAAACAAAGTTTAATTCTCCAAGTGTTAGTCCCTTTAAACTAAGGAATTTGCAAATAGACCCCACAAGCCCCCTTAATGTGAACCAAACGATTTAGCCTACGCAGACAATGGCACTTAAAAGTAACTACGGGTGTACAACAAAATAAAATGTCAAATCATGCTTGGTGTTGATGTCTAGACCCTCCCCCTACGATGCTTGGGGCAGGTTTGGTTGAACCCTAAGGGTATGTTTGATGGCGTATCTCGTGCATTGGGCGAGATAAAAAGCCTCATAATCATATGTTTTTAACGTGGGACACGACGAACATGCAAAACACTGTCTGTCGCATCCATATTTATATGATATTTTTGTTCCACCCTTCGCCTGTTACAAAAAAGAATGGGGACGAGAGGAACAAGGAACAAAGTTAAAAAAATCCCATGCCTCGACGGGCACACCCCTCTCTCTCGCCTAACTCTCTCACACACTCTCTCTCTCTCTCTCTCCTACATCTACACCACCAAGTCCATCTCCCTCCACCTGCTGTCCGCTGTCCCCCGACTCCTCAAGCCTTTCTACACCACCTTCACCCAGGTGCTCCTCAGAGACGTCGTCATCCCTGCCTGATGGTTGAGTTTGTGCACTTCCTGGCCGGCTCCAGCTTCTATTTCACCACAAAGTGGTGCCTCTTCTGCATCGTCTTCATGTTGGTGGACATTTGCAATGATCAAAAGGTGATCGGGAAGAGCAAGGGGTTGTTGAAGGGCACGATGATCAGGTGATTAGGAAGAGCAAGGGGGTTGTTGAGGACACGATAATCAGGTGATCAGGAAGAGTAGGGGGTTGTTGGTGAAATTGGTGTCATGCGGGGGAATTGGGGTTGTTTTGCGATGATTGTGGTGGGTGGGGCGGGTGGTTGGGGCTTTGGGGTTCTGCTCGTGATGGCGATTGTTTTGGTAAATTTGGTGAGGTTGCTGGTGCAGAACGTGTTCTACCATGTGTGCACGGCATACCATCATGAGGGGATTGATAAATCTTCCTTGTATGATCATCTGGATGGCTATCTTGGAGAGTCTGAGCCTCTATCTTCCACTATAAAGATGAAAAGAATCTAAGCATAGGTACCTAGATTTAGCTTTATACATGTTTTGTTTATTCTTGTATCAGTTTGTGGCAAAAATTATAGTTTTTATTTCACTAGTAGGAAGCTTAACCAACTCTCTCTCTCTCTCTCTCTCTCTCTCTCTTAAGCTAAAGCTTTTGACTTGACAAATCTGTATCCTTGTAATGATAGATTAAATAGTTGAGGTGTCTAAGGAAGGGGAAGGTGGTCTTTGATATTGTAGTTTTTTTTTTTTATTATAAGACTTAGAAGAAGGATGTTTATGCTAGTTTGAGGGGGACAACCTTTTTCACTCGTCAAACAACAAACATTTGGAACATAACATTCGAGTGCAGTCCAAACAAATGTTGGACTTGATATAGTTGTTACTGAGCGAACAAAACCAATATTTTGTTTCATCTTTTTTGTTAATTTTATCCAATCCTAGACAAACCATCAACCAACCCACATCTTGATAGGACTTGGGGCAGTTGCTAGAGTTTGCTCTAGGCAATGGTTTTGTCATGGGCATAGAATTTTTTGTAAACCCGCGACACGTCAGATTGCTTAGTCTAGCTAGCCTAACGACCAAGGGTCACACATCGACACTTTTTCATGTGTTGAATCATTTCATTGGCCTTGTGCATCACCTCATGCGCATCTTCAAATGCATATTTTATCTAGTCCATGTCACTTAGTGTATAATTGTCACATACCAGTGATCACTTCTGAAAAAAGCACAAGATTGCTTTAGCCTTGCGTGCTATAGAGCGTATTGCAATTCTATGCGCATGTTACAATAAAACCTTGCCACTGAAGAAACAAGACCTTACAACCCCCAGTTTGAAGACTAGTTAATGATTGAACACCATAGTGAAGAGCACTACCCAGACTCATTAATCGGCGTTTAGGTATTCACTTGCCTAGCTTCGAGTCACCATACTCAGTTGGAATCACCTAAGGTGGTCCCTGAGAGAATTAACCCTAACCCACATGCACCCCTGTGCATCCAAACACCATGCATGAGAAACTCCTGTAAGCTGAAAGGTCCTTAAGTAAATCTCTAAAGGCAACATCCTCTAATCTACTGTCACTGCTTAACCAAACAATGTTCCATATTTATGCCACCATACAATGATGCACTAACGATGATACCGTTCTCTATCATGTGTCGTGCTATCATCGCACATCACTGATCAAGCCAACACATACCGTGCGTTCCTACACTCGATGCATTTTTCACTCAGTAGAACTATGCACTGCACCTGCCCCATTCCAAAAGCTTGATTCGAGACATTTTCTCCCACCCAAAGCATTGTCGTCCTCGATAATGTTGGTGTAGGTAAGAACATAGTCTTAACTAATATGATAGTTTTCCTTTGTACTTATCTTTGGTCTACTTATTTTCTTCACCCTACTCAACTTGTTCTGGTTTCCATCCACCAGCATTGCAACCTTTAACACACCAAGTCTCATTCTTTAACGTGCCTCCAATCACTTAGATATCAGTCTTCTACTCTATTAATATCGAGCATTCTTTACTCGTGGGACCATAGTACAATCGCATACACAAGCGGGTCATCCTCACCCGCACAACAAACTTGTTATCTTCATGCTCATGGTTGGGGTGCTTTTCGACCCCAGCAAGCACAATTCCAATCCATTCATGGTTCTCATAAAGAAGGACGACCATCAACGTGTATCATAGGGATATCGACTCTTTTAGGGCACAAACTTGTAATTTTTCAACAGTCTAAACTAGTCCTTAAGTATGGAATACCTACTTGCATATCACCCCAAAGCGGTCCTTCTAAACATATTCTTGGGCACTTGTTCATACAAGGGGCAACACGGTCTAACGCTGTAACTCTCATTCGGAGCCAGCAAAATATTCTTCCAGGAACCAAACCGATGAGCCACGAACAAATTTTTTTCCGACACGCATAATCCATAGAGGAGCTGCCAATTCAAGGGACCAAAACAATAAGCATTCTGTTCAAGATAGGCACTCCACTAATCCACAATTTTAGAAGAGGATATAGAGGTTTAGTTGAGTCTCTCATACTCAAAGGTGAAAATCCATCCAGCCGAATTCAACGTGCATTCTCTGCATGCAAAAGGCAAATGTCATGCTCCACCTGCGAGTCTAACACACAACTGATAGAAATCTTTGCCTTATCCACGCTCTCTTAGCCAACTGAATAACAACTTTACACTTCTGCTTACCATACGTAAGATGACTCATACCACCCTGCCAATATCTTGCTTTTGTATTCGGTCAATAACACTACTTCAGCAACACAAATTTGGGTAATAAAGATAAACCATCATTGTCCTCTGCAGTGTTGCACTCAAAGAACAACAAGGTTTTAGTGAATCTTTCTACTTTGATGTCAATTTGTCACGAGCATAGAATTTTTTATAAACCCGCGACATGCCAGACTACCCAGTCTGGCCATCCTAACGGTCAAAGGCCACACACCAACACTTTTTCATATGCTGAATGATTTCATTGGCCCTGCATACTACCTCATGCACAACTGCCTAGCAAAACCTGATCAAGCACATCTTCAAATGCGTATTATATCTAGTCTATGCTACTTAGTGCATAGTTGTCTCATACTAGCTATCATTTCTAAAAAATGCATAAACTTGCTTTAGCCTTGCGTGCCATTAAGTGTATTGTGACTCCATGCGCACAATATAACAAAACCTTGTCACTGAAGGAACAAGACCTTGCGGCCTCCAGTCCAAAGACCAGTTGATAATTGAACACCATAGCGAAGATCACCACCTAGACTCATTCACCGGCGCCTAAGAATTCACTCGTCTAGCCCCGAGTCACCATACTCAGTTGAAATCACCTAAAGTGATCTCTGGGGGAATTAACCTTAACCCACACTCACTTCTATGCATCAAAACGCTATGCGTGAAAAACTCCTGCAAGCCAAAATATCGTTAACTAAATCTCTATAAGCAACATCCTATGATCCGGTGGTACTGCTTAACCAAATAATGCTTAACGTTTGTACCGCTATACAACGATGCACTAATGATGATACCATTGCCTATCATGTGCCGTGTTATCACTCTACGTCACCGATCAAGCCAACGCATACCACGTGTTCTAATACTCGATGTATTTTTCACTTAGTAGAGCTTCGCACTGCACCTACCCCATTCCGAAGGCTTAATCCGAGACAGGTTTAATCCTTAAAAAAATTGTCTTTCACCTGGACAAAGACTAGTTTTTGTAAGGCTTGTTTCCATAAGTTTGGTAGCAGGTTAGATATCTAACCCACACCTAGGTTAGGTTGGGCCTTTTAATCCAGCAATTAAACAAACCAAGCCAAACCAAACCGCGCTGTGTTGAGTTTCGAGCCGAGGACAATGAACTCTTATACTACGTACCTGTGCTTGATACCTAGCCAATTGCCCTGCCAGACAAAGGCCAACTCCTACTCTCTCTTAGTGAGCACAATCAAAATAGAGAGAAAAGGAGAGAAGTTTCACCATGAAACTAACACTTGGCATGACCCTTATTTATACTAGTAAGAAGCGTTCACAAAGACCCTCACTGCCTTAATCATTTAAGACTAACATTAAACTTTTTCTCTTAATTTTTAACAGAGCCTACAACCCAATCATTACAAAACTGAAAGCAATAAAAGTAGAAATTAATTGGTTTCACCCAGTTTAAGAGTCACTAGTGACTCTACACGCTGATCTTCCATGAAATGGAACTTTGCTGCTACTTGAAACCTATCCATTTACTAATCGTCTCGGTTTAGATATTCATCGTGCTTCAGGCGGCACAAGTTTTTTTTTCTTTATATTTACATGAAGAAACCACCCTCAGGATCAAAGACCAAATCGTGGTGGCTGTGCCTGCCCTAATTATTTGCACTGTCCTAACAACCAAAAACTCCATAAGTTTACCCCTTGCCCCAAAGGAGTTGTCTGGTTTATGCTTGCACAAGAGGTGACATCCATGAGATTTGAACCTAGACCACCTGCCCCCCAAAGGTCTAAGTCCCATCCCACTGCCCCAAACTCTTATGGGGCTTAGGCTGCACAAGGCTGCCCACACCTAGTTCGACTTGGATCGAGTCCCCTATCTACACTCTTGTCCATGTTGTTGTTATTGAAGTGATCCGAGTAAGCGTCATCTTGTTGTGGGTGTTCCCTTAATTTTCTTGTCTTTAATTTTGTACGTTTTCTGTGGTGGGTTGGTAGCTTTATTGCAGAGGAATGAGACTGGTTATTTAAATTTGTGTTTCTTGTGACCATAAGGTGATGGTCAGACACACGTATAGGTTATGTCATCCTATCTCACCTAAAAAGAATTTCATGTTTGTCAGAAATTGTCATGATGCATCCAACCTGCCAATGTCTTTCTCTTTATTTATTTATATATATATATATATATATATATATATATATATATATATATATATATATATATATATATATATATATATATATATATATATATATATATATATAAAGTCACTAGAATATAATAGAATATGAGAACTACAAATATAAGCATTTTCAACATTATTTTTTACAAATCCAACCACGTGGATGTAATTCACATGTTGATTTGTTAGGAATCAACCATTGGATTATGTATTTTTGATCAAGAAATCTGATTTTTAAATGCTTGAATATTTATGAAGATTATGAGCCATTGATTTTAAAACTTAAAAAATGCCATTCATCTTCATGCATCAAAATCCGACGATTGAAGGGCAGGTTTTTATAAAAGCAAGCATGCATATCAAATCTGCATGGTTAGATTTAAGAAGGAAAAACAAATAATCCATAAAAATTATGGTTCACACATTAGTTCTTATCTTTCCAGTTCTCATATATATATATATATATATATATATATATATATATATATATATATATATATATATATATATATATATATATATATATATATCACTGAAAATATGAGAACTAACGTGTGAATTGGATTTTTTTATGATTTTTTTATTATTTTCTCTTGAATACCGATGTGATCTACGTACAAGATTGGTTTCATAAAAACATGCTTTTAGAATCATCCGATTTTGACACAAATGAGTTTTTTTATCATCTGATTTTGACACATAAATGAGTTTTTTTAAGGCTTTAAAATCACTGGCTCATATTTTTTTCATAAATATTTAATCATTCAAAATTCATATTTTTCATCAAAAATACACTATCAAAGGTTGATTCCTCCCAATTTCATCATTCCAAGGACATCCACATGGTTGGTTTTGCAAAAAAGTGTTAGAAATGCCCATATTTTCAATTCTTATATTTTGGTTCTTATATTTCAGTTCTCATGTTCTAGTGATTATATATATATATATATATATATATATATATATATATATATATATATATATATATATATATATATATATATATATTAGCAAAATGAAATATGTTTACCAGCCAAATATGTTTCTGGGTATGAATCAATATTTTCAGTTTTTTTTTTTTTGCAAATCTAACCCTGCATATGGGTTCTGCGCGATCCATTTGCTAGGAATCAACTGTTGGGTCATTGTAATCGGGTCAAGAAATGTGATTTTTTATGCTTGAATATTTAAAAAAATTCTAAGCTATTGATTTTCCTTCTTATACATAGTAATGATCCAAGTGTCTATTTCTTTAAGACCAAGCTTCTAGATCACATTAGTACGGTGAAATTAAAAAAAAATTAAAAACCTATGAAATCTTGTTTCATACCATTAAACATATTTGGTCGGTGAACATATTTTAGTTATCCTTTATATATATTGCCTGTTAGTGGAAGACAATCGCAGCTCGTTCATTAATCTGTTCAATTTTGAGGTTTCTAGGTTAAAAAACAGGTTTTAACTGCTGGCACGTGTTCGACCCAACAGTGGATGATTTTTCGGTCCACTATTAAGGGTTATATATATATATATATATATATATATATATATATATATATATATATATATATATATATATATATATATATATATATATATATATATATATATATATATATATATATATATAAGTTTTTCTGCCATTTATCTCTCAAATTGTTCTTGACCGCTTTAAAGCATACTTGCATGATATTTTTGCTTAATCCAAACCATGTTTTATTATTATTTATTCACTAAAAACTATGCTTTGAGGCAAATCTATTTAATTAAAAAAATTTATTTTTAGTTAATCAAGTTTTTGGTATAAGATAAGTTAAAATATAACTAAACATGAAAAACGTTTAAACTGATGTATGTTTCCTAGTAAATAAAGTATAGAGATGATGTCTATGCGTTTCAGATTAAACAAAAAACACATGAAAGTGCATTGTTTAAAGAGGTCCGATCGGTTTGAGAGATAAATGGTCTGGAAGCTAAACATTACTCTATATAATAAGTCATTAGTGCACAAGTCCATATGGTATCAGTGTCATAACTTAGAGGTGTGACTTGTTTCTACTCAATCTAACACCATGAGTATGATTTATATGTGTTATTTAGTGAGCATATATCTGTTTTAAATCACTTGGTTTTAATGTATGAATAGGTTTTTTGAGCAAATAAAAAATTCAATAGCTGTCATTTTTCAATTAAAAATAAATTTTCATCACGAAACATGATCCAAAAATTAATCTTTACTAAATACGACATGTACATGGAAATGGGGATGTGGTGAGTGTGAAGGAAGTCTCAATCAAAGTACAAAGGGGTGAATGATGGTACAGTGCGTGGCCTACTGTCACTCCTATATTTTGAGCATGGTAAAACTAAATCCCATGTAAAATTTGATACTTTCTTTCCCTTTAACATCTTTCTTTCCTTTGTCTACCAAATTAGGATGGCTCTGGAGATACACGAGACTTTGTTGCCCAGTGACTAGTTTTCAATGGGTCGGATTTGAGTCATTTGACTCGAACTAGACTAATATCAAACCCTATAAAATTAGGGTTTGGTGATAAACAATGTGGTCTGATTAGAATTTCGAGTCATTCCACATCTAGTTATTATGTTAATAGGGTTGGGAGTCCTGCTTATTTCGACAGCAACAAAAAAAAATTTATTCGTAGTATATGGGTTTTTTCTACTGTTTTATTGTTAAGTATAGTTATGGTCTATTATAGGTATTAATTTTCTTATTTTTTTATTTTTTTAAAAGAATTAAGAGATACTAATGATAACCATTTTAGCTTAAGAAATTAGTAATATTATCCTCAAACAGAGAAGGAAAATTTGTGAACATTAGCATCATACTTCAAGTGGGTGACGGCATTGCTCATATTCATAGTCTTGATGAAGTAATGGCAGGTGAATTAATAGAATTTAAAGGGAATGCAATAGGTATTGTTTCGAATTTAGAATCAAATAATGTTGGGGTTGTATTAATGGGTTACACCTTGATGATACAAGAAGGCAGTTCTATAAAAACAACAGGACAAATTTCTCAAATACCAGTGAGTGATGCTTATTTGGGTCCGTTCTAAATACCCTAGTTAAACCTATTTTTGTGAGGGTGAAAGGATTTTGAGTCAGGCTCAAAGGGTCCAATTTAATATATGGAGTCGTGCATGGTTTGTAAAATTTCATAACAGACCAGAGCCTAAACAGAGTTTCGATCAAGATCCACAAATTTTTGTTGTAAAAAAGATTAAAAAAACATATTATTTTATTGACTATGACTCGGGTCTGATTCATGTAATCCTTGTAAGATTTAGATATGGTTTTTCTTATGATGGTTTGAATGAACTAGAATCCAAATCCAGTACCAGCATCTCAAATCAGATCTGAGTTTGATCCCACTCAAGTCCCAACCAAGCCGTTAACACGATGCCTAGAAGTTACCTGCCAAGCTGTGTAAAATTTTGACCAGGTGATTAATCATTCAGGTCATTTGGAGCCTATTCTGTTGATTTTAAAAGACCTTACTTGATATTTGAGAAGAGAAATATGCAAAACAATAAAAATTTGACAAAACTAGAAAGAATGGTAGAAGGCATGCAGGGAGAAATTCAATGAGACACTTACTTACAAATGGTAGCACATCACTTGGGATTCGAACTCGGGCCATCCCGCTATCAGACCAAAACCGCCTGACACAAGTGGTTTTATCCGAACCCCTCCACTTTATTTAAACTCCCCCTCCGAACCCAGTCACACCACCATCCTCTCTCTCTCTCTATCTGAAGAAAGATGATGCAAGAATTGCTCGTTGGTGGAGGGGTTGGGTGCGGAGGGGCAAGGATGATGCTAGAGAAATGCATGGTGATAGCGGAGGAGAAGAAGCCGAAGACGCCGGACGCGGCCGCCGGAGACGCCCAGCAGGCGGGCCTGAGGTGCCCACGCTGCGACTCCACCAACACCAAGTTCTGCTACTACAACAACTACAACCTTACCCAGCCCCGCCACTTCTGCAAGTCCTGCCGACGTTACTGGACTCAGGGCGGTGCCCTCCGCAACGTCCCCATCGGCGGTGGTTGCCCGAAAAACAAGACCTCCGGTGTACGCTCCGGCAAGACCAAGCCGGAAACCACCACCAATTCCAAGACATCTATCACCACCAACTCAGGCTTATCCGATCACGAGCCCACCTCCTCTTCTTCCACCGCTACTCCAACTACTACTACACCGCCCGTTCTAACGCCACAGAACCCCACCAGCATCTCCTCCTCCTTTTTCCAGAACTCCCATATCATTGATCCCGAGAGTTATCTGGGATTTCTGAGTTCTGGGAATCCCAATTCATCGATGGTTCTCCAGAGATCAGTCTCGGAGAAGCAGAGCCTGGCGGATGGGTTTTGGAGGAACGGGAACCATCAGCATCAGCAGCCACATTTCCAGCAGCAGAGCCAATTAGGCTTGGTGGGTGATCAGAGTGATGTTGGTGTTAGTATGGGTGGTTGTGGTGGTGGGATTCAAGAGTTGTATCAGAGACCGAGGGCCATGAGTAGCAGATACGGCCACGAGGAAGCGCACCGCGTTCAACCGGTGTTGGGTGGGAGCTGGGTTGTCGAGGCTACGCCGTTGGCCGCCGGAGGGTTGGGGTTATGGAGTACTTCTCTGTCGTGGTTCGATCTTTACTCTACCGCCGGTGCGTCTTTTCCTTGAAGACATCTTCTTGATCCGTTGAAGAGCAACTCTCTCTCTCTCTCTTCCAGCTTTGGATGGAAACGTTGGGATTAGTAGGACCGGTATAGTATAATTTGTTGGGTGTGGATTTTTCTGTTCTGTTCTTACTTTTTTAATTGGTCGGTGTGAGAATGTAACTGAACGAGTTTCAATAGAGAAACGAAACTGAGTTTTTATTTCGGGGTGTCTTCTAGTCTTCTTCGTATCATGAGAACGACGATCCGGTTATACGTATATCCGCCAAATCGCCATTCATTGGTGGTAGAGAAAACATGTTATTAGACTCTTTCGATCTTTGGGATAAGATTCTTTGTGTGAATCGATGAGTTTTGAGAGAGAGAGAGAGAGAGAGAGAGTTGTACGTGGATTGGCAGGCAATGGTGTCTAAAAATGTGTGAGATTGGGTGTTGGGGGAGCACAGTCGGAGGCACAAATAGGTAGGAGTGGAAAGGAAATGACAGTGAACAGTGAATCGGAGTTGGATGCATGTCCAGAAACGTTCAGTTTTTATTCTGCTGCCGTACCGAAACACAAATACGTGAAATTGCGAGGTTCTGTTCTGTCTGAGAAGGCAAGCGAAGGATTCTCTGCATGACCGCCTGCTGCCTAGCTTTCTATGAATCAAAAGCTGAGTTCCATATGGGTTATAAATATGTCCCGTAAACAAGCCGAACGAGCGCCGAGCTGTTGGGGCTCGCCTCGCTAGGGTACACCCTTCCTCGGGGTTCCGTTCGTGAGCTTGCCACGATCCGAGCTTTACAAGCAAATCCATGAGATGGCTCGTTTTCTAAAAATTGTTTTTGAAACTTTTATAATATAATATATATGCATACAATACATATAATATATCTATAGTACTTGTATAAAACACATAATATGCAATATATCTATAGTACATGTATAAAATACATAATATGCATATTTTGTATATAACATATAGGAATGTATAAATTACATAAATTTATAATATGTAAACAAGCCTGTATAACGAGCCGACCTAAACGAGCTTGCATACAGCTCGCCTCACCGAGGTCAAGAGTTAAGAGTCTAACAGCCAGCTGCTCATCATATTTCCCAACCCTAGTCATAAATCTCTCCCTCATATATATATATATAATGCATTCATGTTAAATGGGTTTTTTTAAGGTTTTTATTTTATTTTTAAATTTTGACCTTACAATGTGATCTATGTATTTGATTTCGTAGGAATCAGATCTTGAAGCATTCAATTCTATTCTGACACATGCGTTGGTTTTCATAGGTTCAAAAAATCAACAGTCCAAAATATTTATAAATTTTTGAGTCTACAAATATCATTTTTTTCACCGAAAACACATGATTCATGTTCGAATTCCTAGTAAATCCACCATGACCAACATATTTATAGGGTCAAAACAAAAAGCTGAAAAACCCATTTAGCATGTTTCATTTTTTCTTTTTTTAATATTTACAAAGAGAAATTAAACCACCTTTAAGATCAAAGACAAAATCATGCTGGCTTTGCCTGCCATGATCGCTGTCCAGCGTAAAACTCATGGTCTTATCCTTTTTCCCGAGGAGTCACCATGCTTAGGCTTGCACAATGGGTGACACCCATGCAATTTGAACCTAGACCACTGGTCTAACATCCTAGGTCCCATCTCACTACGCCAATCCCCTTTGGAGCTAGCATCTGTCATTTAGCACAGATGTATTACCTTATATATATCATTTGATAATGATGCCATGACACCATATGGCCTCAAGAAATCATAGATGCAGATTATTTTCACCCAATTTAACCTCATAGATGTGTTCAGCATGGCTCAAATGCTTAAGATCGGCTCTTGAATCATGCTGTTTTAGAAAATACAATTTTTATGAGCCAAGAAAATATCACAAATCTTATCTATAAGATATAATTGGATGATCTAAAAGCTGATTCCCACTGACCAAAGCATGTAGACCACATATGTAAGGTTATTTTAATAAAAACAATAAAAAAATAATGTTTTTTTTAAGGCAAGCCGGCAGACCCCTACTAGTTTATTCATCAAACATGTAGATCACATTTATAATGTTAGATGTGATTAAAAAAAATAAAGAATTAGTGTTTTGCTAAGTCGATTGTATTTACAATAAATTGCAGTAAATATCAATCCATATATGATATATATTTTCGACATTCGATTTAGAATCTCATGATGCAAGTTGTTTTGACTCAATCTAACCTCATACATGTGTTGAACATGCTAGATTTACCAGGGTTAGACTCTTGGATCATGTTTTTTTACCAAAAAACATGTTTCACTGAGTCATGAAAAAAAATAATACATTGATAACCATTGATTTTTGGAGTGCTGAAAAAACTAGTATGTAGGTCGGATTTCGGTGATCCAAAAACTAATTATCGCTAAATAAAACATGTGGATCACATCTATGGTGTTATATATGACCAAAGAAAACAAAAAGGAAAGTAGCTTTTTTTGCTAAGTTAATTGTATTTACAATCTATTGTAGCAAATATATATATATATATATATATATATATATATATATATATATATATATATATATATATATAGAGAGAGAGAGAGAGAGAGAGAGAGAGAGAGAGAGAGAGATGTGGGGGAGGGGAATAACACAGGCCTAATGTATCATAAATTTACATTTTATTCTTTTTTGGAAAGGCAAGCTGGGGTTAGGCAGACCCCTACCAGTTATACAACTATACCATTGGGTTTTGAACCTGCAACGTCCCGATACAAGGTGATGTGCACTAGCTGCTCCTACCAGATAAGTGGATCCCCCATTGGTCATAAATTTACATTTTGGCTACCACGTTTCAAATACTTAAATAAAAACGCATTATTTTTTCAAAAATGGCTCAATTGACTGATTTTGTTATATTTACATTTGAAAATTACTTATTTACCCTTAATTGTAGCTACAAAAATGAAGAGTTCGGTAAGAAAGTGTTATTCCATAATTTAAAGTTGCGAGCTTAAAAGTTCCATTTTAAAGAGTTAACGATATGACCCAAGGGGGTTTGGCGTAGTGGGGTGGGGGCCTTGGCTGCTAGACAGGCAGTCAAGGTTCGATTCTCATGGGCGTCACCCCTCTGAGCAAGCCAATGCGTAGCATAAGCCCCGGGCGAGGGTCCTAACCTCAGAGTTTTACGCTGCTGGCACGACAACCGTAGGTATGACAGTTTTAAGCAATTTGATGATGGTTTTTATATTGAAAGGCAAGCTGGGGCCAAGCAACGAGCCTAGCAGGACCAGTAAACAAGTTGAATGAACTGAACAGAGGGTCTTCAAGCTTCGTTCATTCTCATAGCGAGCTCAGCCGTGCTCAAGCTCATGGAGAGCCCATGTTAAATGCGCTGAGCTAAAGCTGGCTCATTTACAAACAAACAAAAAAGAAAAAACTAAAATTGAAAATACTAAAATATGGGCTCTAAACCTGTTGAGCCAAGTGTATCAAAACTGTAAGCAATAGGAATTGAACTCTGGAACTTATTGCTTGTAAGACAAACACTTCAACCATCTTTACACTGTAAAATATATTTATTACTAGTTAATCGAGCCTATATGAGTCCAGTCAAGCCAAACACTCGCGGTTTGTGTCCGTCTTGTTGAGCCTATTACATGAGTTTGACTGAGCTCTAAGAGACGAATATGAGCCAAGCCACAAGCAGCTCTTATTGTTTCTCAGTTAGACCCTGTTAGTCGGGATCCAAACAAGAGCAATTGAGCAGACTCATAAGCAACCTTTGTAACACAATCACATGGTATTGATTTGAATGGATCCACAATTCGGTCGTGATAATTTTTATATCGATTATAATTGGATCCATCAACCCAAGCTTTTTTTTTTCTAGATAAAGGAAAACGTTTTATTAAAGCTCTTCATACAAAATCATACAGAGATAGGTGTCAACAGGGAATCGATCATAAAGGAGTTGTACAGATAGGGGAAGCCATAAAGTTGATGAGGGTAATGCTGATATATATAAGCAACTTAATAACAAAAGGTGCCCGAGGAGGTTTGCATAGTAGGGTTGGGCTGTCAAGATTTCTTAAGATTTTACCAGTCAGATTTCCTTTACATTTTTCCTCAGTTATTTCCATGTTTTTACTATGCCTACATGGTAAGTTGAGATGTAGATTAGAATCAATTTGTTGTATATGTAGATAAGCAGTTGTACATGATTTCAGCTAATCTCTTATCCCTTTAACCAAGGGATCCAAACTAGTTGTATATCATCCTCTTTTGTAAAGGGAAATCAAAGAAACCGTTTCACTGTCTCTGATTTCTATACATTGTAGTAGAGCAGTGAAAGAAAGATCCTGCTCCATCATCCTATGAGAAATTTTCGGCATCACACAAGGCCTTTATCGCAGCCATTACCCAGACCCATGAGCCTAAAAATGTTCGACTGCTGCTATAAATCTATTTTGTTGTAGTGGATCCTAAGTGAAAATAAGTATCTATTCAAGCATTAGAGGCCATTGGAACTTGGATGCTTACATCTTTACCTCGACTGGGTGCAAGTGGGTGTATAAGGTCAAGTTTGGATCAGAAGGGTTTATTGAACAGTATAAGGCTCGCCTAGTGGCCGAGAGTTATACACAAGTCGAAAGGCTTGATTATAATGTGACTTTCGCATCAATTGCCAAACTTGTCATTGTTAGATGTCTTCTTGCAGTAGCTGCTATTATAATTGAGATTTATATCAACTTGATGTCAATAACTCCTTCGTTCATCATCGTAGTTTGGAAGAGGAGGTTTATATGAGTCTACCACTAGGATTCTCTAGTAAGGGGAGCAGAAAGTGTGCCATCTGAACAAGTCCATTTACGGACTCAAGTAATCCTCACGTAACTGGTTTACCAAAATTTTATCTTCTTATAAGGACATCGAATTCACCCAGTCAAAGGCTAACTACTACCTATTTTCCAAAGCGGCTTCATCAGCATGTTTATTCATTCTGATATATGTGGATGATACTATAATAGCCAGAAATGACATGACAAATTCAGAGTCTCTAAAATCAATTTTGAATAATATGCTTCATGTCAAAGATTTGGGGGTCACCAAGTATTTCCTTGGACTCGAAGCGGGGCAGTTCGAATAGATCTTTCTTTCTCAAAGAAAATATGTTTTAGGTATATCCTCACTGAAGCTGCTCTTCTTGTATTACATTGTCTCAAAGGCACCCCGGACAAGGTCTTATCCTTTCTTTCTCAATTCTAGAATTGATGGCTACGTCAATTCAAACCGGGCCTCTTACCTTATGATGCACAGATCCATTTCTGGGGTATTTTGTATTACTTGGAAACAGCCCCATATCCTCGAAAACAAAGAAGCAGACAACTGTAGCTCGGTCTTTAGTTGAACCAAAATGCAGGGCATGGCCCTAGCATTCTGCAAACTCACTTGGCTCAAAATTCTCTTAACCGATCTTAGATTGAGACATTCAACCCATTACTCTCTTCTGTGATAATATTACACATTGCTGCTAACCCATCGCACGTGCGATGGAAGCTCAGTGTAGGTGAGTTTTCATTAAGCACCTATCACTCTCTCTCTCTCTACCCCAAATGGGCTGCGTGCTGAAAGTAAGCATCTCTTAGAATGCGTATTATAAGTGACATACTACTTGAACCCACTCGACAAGTAACCCAGGCATCATTAGTTACACTCCCACTTCCCATCTACTATATGCTTGTCATGGAGATATTTGTTTCACCCCTTGGAAGAAAGAGGCCCTCTTTCATAGGAAAGAGCATGGAACAAATGCAGCGCTAAGCTTCTGCAGTATACTTTTTACAGTTATGCCACAAGGGTAGGAGAAATAAGGCACCTTTCATAGGAAAGAGCATGGAAACAAATGCAGTGCTAAGCTTTTTACAGTTATGACACATGGGTAGGGCAATATTTCTTTGTAAGTTGCTCATCTATTAGGCGACTTCATTTATTCCCTGGACAAGATGGGAATGGTTTGCGTTAGACACTGAAGTTGTCTAGTAAATCGGTTTTGGAGCTATGGGAGAAGAAGAGGCTGTACCAGCTGGGCTTTCAAGGGATGTGGGGCAGACGAAAAGGAAAAAGCAGGGCCCTTGCTTCTTCCTAGATTTTGTGCCGCTGTATCAGGGGTGTCAACCGGTCGGGTTTGGTTCGGACCTAAGTGAAACTAGACCCAAACCTCATTTGAGATTATGGTACTGAGTCCGGAGCTGAGTCTAATCAGATCCACCATAAGAGAAACTATACCCGGATCCTATAAGGATTACATGTACCGGACCCAGACCATACACAGTAAAATAATTTTTTTTACCATTTTTACATTGAAAATTTGTGAATCTTAATCTGAACTTGGGTTGAGCCCAGGTCTGGTATGAAATTTGACAAACCATACCCAGCTCCATATATTAATCGGACCCTTTGGGTCCGACCCAGATTCTAATCGGGCCTTCTTATTTATCACCAAACCCTGACCCTATAGTTTGATACGGGTCGGGTCTGGGTCAAACCCGACAAGGGTCATGCATTGCAGTCATCAATCTTATTTTAATTTTGTCGATTCGTGGTTAGTGTGAGGGCCCAGTGAAAGGAGTCCAAAAGTCATCAAATTTGCCATGGAAGTATGTAGAAGGGTCTTCCCAACCGTATTCTGTATATATGTGGTGGAATGTAATTTTTCATGAGAAAAGTGGGAAATGTGAGAAATATAGAAAAATAGTACATTCTCCTTATTTTCCTGCTTTAGATGGTTTTCCTTCTTGATCAAGGGTTTGTTTTTCTTCCTATAAGAGATTCTCATTATACCTGCGGAGATAGTGATAGGTCATGTAACTTGAAATGAGGTAGATTATTAACTGTGACTTTCATTAGTCGATTCGTCTATTAGATTGGCCTCTTTGATCCTATCTACCATGTGGGTGAATGGTTTGCCATTTGCATTGAGGCTTGCCATCAGAGAGGAGGGCCGCATCATGTGTTGTTAAAACAAGCTACCAAGAGAGTACTGCTTTCTATACGAAATCAGGTTGCTATTGATGAATTTTTAGGAAAAAAAAACATTTTCCCAAAAATTGCACAGCTGTGGACTTGCCTCAATCCACACCATTGTAAAAAAGCCAGACTCGAAAAAATGAAAAAAATAAATTTCTTGTTAGATATTTTGACAAATTTGTTTATTTCTAAAAAGTTGAGAAAATCTCAGCAAACCAAAAAAAAATATCTGAAACAAAATATTTAAATAAAAAATAAAAGCAAAAGCTATTTCAATAAAACGGAGTTGACACATTAGAAGCAGGTGATGTTCCTTCATACGAACAGAACCAAACAGTTTGATACGAAGTACACAATCCGCTCTACGATCTACCATAACACCCTATCAATTATAAAAAAACAATGACTTGTTTTGGTTCCCCATTATCAAGTAGAAAGGCAACAACAAAACAGTGTAAAACGACATACAAATCTACGTCGATAAAAATTTACAGATCCTTCCTCCACCTGTCACCCTCGCGTGACGGGAGAGTTTAAACCGTAAAATACATGAATGAATCCCTTTAAATGTGGTAGCCTCTGGCCCTTCCACAGAGGAGTGCATTTGTTGGTATGTTGTATTCGTTTTGGAAACTCCTCTCTGGCGTCCAAACCCTTATGTAGAGCTGCTGGCCAAGGTACTGCCTTCCCCAGTTTGCAGACCTGACGTTCCACATCCCTTCATTGTCAAAGGACACATAAATTGCTGTCCAGGCATTTGGGTACACCTGGGAGAAAAGAAAAAGTACACCAACTTAAGTCAAACCGACTAAATGAAATTTGGGAATTAGAATGGCCACAGTCCTTTTTCATCAAAGAGGGTCATCATACCTGAACGGTGTATCTGGTAGGAGCATCCACCAGATTATAAGTTCCTCTGCTGGCTTGTGACCACTGTCCCAAACCCATCCTGCATTAAAAGTTGGATCATAAACCAAACTATGAAGAATAAATACTGACGTGCAAAACAGAAGGATAAGGAAAAAGGGCATACCCTACAACCCAAAAATCATAACCATCGAGGTGCCATGACTGAAGGGTGTTCTCATTGTTCTGGAAAACCATTTCCACATACGCATGATAAGCAGCAGAAGTAACTGCAGTGCCCAGGTAGGCAGAATTTCCGGAAGGGAAGTCCTGAATGCTGTTGAGACTGAACACTCCAGCTATGCCGAAATGATCGGCAAGCTTCAACGGCGTGTCAGGGTTAACATAGGAGACACCATTGACCGCATAACGTTGCTTGCCGTTAATCCAAGGTGCGGAGTTTGCAAACACGATCGTTCTGGAAGGTACAATCTTGCCATAGTGGAATGACCCTTGAGGGTTAGGTCTAGCTGCGCTGGATGTCAAATTCCATCTGTTGAAGGGATCATGAAATCGATAAGTTACAAAACTTAAAATCAACAGTCACAGGCAGTATACTTTCAAGCATCTAATTATTTTGCAATCATAGAATCCAGTAACATTACCTGAATGATCTAGCCTGGTTGAGAGACCAAGCCACTTCATAGGTAGGGCCCCAAGGGATGGGTCCTGACACAGGGGCATGAGAATTTGTATAGTGCAGCACAGCGGTGGCTGTGAGAACACGGCGACTGAAACGGGTAGAGGCAACAATGTAATAGTCCTTGGGGGCCTGATCAGCTGTGACCAAAACAGCCACTGATTGTCCAACATGCACGTCCAGGGAATCATAGATGTTTTCAATTGGATGTGTGCCTTCAATTTCTACCAGCTTCAGCTTATGACCCTGAATCCTGAAGTTGAGTGATGCCTGCAAGCCCACATTGGAGATCCTAAAGATATAGGTTTTGCCTGTAAAAAAAAAAAAGTCCTCCGGATTGTCAAATGTTTATGCATTCATTTAAGTTGTTATTCTAGCAGTTGCAGAAAGAAGCAATATTTCATCTGAATATGTATGCATGCACACAACACACAAAAATGCTATATTTCATCCATCAGCAATGACTGGCATTTACGCCTGCACACCTCCACTGAACTTGCAACATGCAGGATCCGATGTGCTTGACCTGATAGCCAAGTGATGAATGGAATTCATGGGCTGCTTAGCGCAAAACCAACTTTAAGACTCAAATCGGGTATCTTCAAACCTTAATTATTCAATACTGAGGATTTCAAATGATAAAGAACACTTGGAGAGAATTTTAAGTTGTCAGGCATCAAGGAGAAGAAAAGGAACACTTTCAAGGTGGATCATCTTGTTTCAAGAAGCATTTTAATATAACAAAATATGGCATATCTAAGTCACTTGGTTCGGGCAATAGGGATCTAGGTAGAACCAATAGGGATCTAGGTCTCTGTATACTCATTCTGAACCCAAATGAGCAGTAGAATATGAGGATAAGACCTGATTAAGATAAAACTTGGTTGCCCTGATTTAGTTCCTGGAAAAAGACAGATCCAACAGAGATCTGGGTCAATCTTATCAAATCAGATCTGGTATACCTATAAACAGCAATATGACTTTCAAATCGAGCTCTAAAAATCAATTTACACTGAACTTAAAAGGAACATAACTGTATGAAGTAATGTAAGCACAGAAGCGAGAAGCACACAAGACAGTTCCATTACCTTGATCCACATTGAAGGTGGAAGAATGTGATTGACCATTTATAAGAACTCCATCAGGCAAAGGCAAAGGGTGTCCCGCATCCAGAAAATGTTGCAATGTCTACATGTCACAGGTCAAAGTATGAATCAATTGGTCCAGAACATAGGCATATAATTAACAGCTACTAGGACAAAGAAAGCATGAAAAATATTGAACATATTTTAAAATCTTTAGTAAAAATACATTGCAATAGCCTATAGGCATCTCACCAAATCCACAGGTTTACGAACCTTATGGCCAAACTTGGACCAGTCACCGATGAGCACTGTATGGTCCCCAAAAGGAGGAGGATAAGGAACAGGTATGAGAGGCCTTTTAACAACAACAATACCCCCAAACCCTCCAGCAGCTTTGTGCATGCCGGTTGAAGGAAAGTAAGAATAGGTGCCGATCTGATCTTTTGGTTGGAATTTGTATGTGTAGTTTCCTCCTGGTGGGATAGGACAATTTGTTCCAAGAACTCCATCTTGCCATGAGTTTTTCCGTTGTTTAATGCCATTCCTAGCAGTTTTTCCATAGTAACAAATATATTAAGTGATGCAATACGGCCTAAGGAGCAGAGAACAGATGCCATAGATGATAACAGTTATCATGTATAATAAACATAAGGAGAAATTGGGTAACCAAAGATTTGTTAAGCACCTGTGTTTTGAAAACAGGGGACACAATATTACAACCCAATCAATGTTTCAAACAATTAGCTGGTCCCTTTTTCTTTCTTGAATAAATCCTAGTCATTCCTTTAATTGCATTAATAGAAGCTCATTCCTTTAATTGCATTAATAGAAGCTCATTCCTTTAATTGCATAAATAGAACCGTTTTAGCAGTACATATTGACAACATCACTAACTGAAATGTGAAAAGGTTGTGAAGGATTGCTATGAGATCGTCCAAAGAAGAATACATGAAATCACTTGCAACCAGCTTACAATGTACAGGAAAATAATAGATCAGACTCTACCAAATCTGTTTAAACAGAGTCCACCCAAAACTCAATCCTATACAAAAGGTTGCAAGGCTCTGTTTAATTGAGCAATGACAAATTCAATATCAGTTGGGCTGAACCAACCATTTAAAACCATGTCAACACTGATTATATCCATCCTGGATAAGCAATTGGAGGTCTTCAAATTTACTTGAACAAGGGGTCAGATTCCGCATGAACTAGACCAGACAAATCAATTCAAGCAACCTGACAAAGTCTTGGCCTAGATCATTCTGACTTTTTCACAGCCCCAATTTATCCAGTTGGCCCCAGAGCCATGGTAGATCAATAACACATTGATTGCTTAGAAAGAGAGCAACTTGAGAATGACTGTTGTCTCTCTTCTCACTCACTACCAAGAAGATCAAATATATCCCAATTTCAAGCACATAGCCAAACAAATGAAATGCTTTTAGCTGAAAATTGGATTGGAGATACATACCAGGTGAGAAGGAAAGGCTGATCTAGCTTGTTAACGACATTAAGAATGATGTTGTCATTAGTCATGCAAACTAGGCGAGGACCAGGGAACTGCCCATTAATGAGTATGCCCTTAACAATCCAACCAACATAAGAATCAGTCAATAAACACATAAAAACATCCTGTGATGCTTAAAAGGGTACAAATGTAAATCATGTTTTTTTCAGAAAGTAGCATGATTGACTCTAACCTGCTGGCGGAAGCCAAGAGGGTAAATTGTTCCATAGGTGATCGTCCATGTTAGGATCCTATACGGGTTATCTGCTCTAACAAGGCAGAAAAGAAGGCAAGACAGAAGAACACCATAAAGGAGATGTGGGAAGCTATTTCCTCTCATGTTGTCGCAAGAAAAATGACTAGATCTTGAACTTCCTGCAAATCCACATTCACAGTGAGAAACTTCTACATTGATCAAGTTGAATCAAAGCACACAAAATACCTCCACGTCTAAAGCTTCAACAGAGACCATAATGATATGAAAATACACGTAGAAAGGCCGTAAAAAACAACAAAAGGGAAATGAAAAAGATTACATAGTGTCTTGCACTTCATTGAACATTTTAAGTTACAAAACCAACTAAAATGAAATCTCTGAAATTGGAATCCTACCAAGCCAGCATCAACAAAATTTTACAGTTTAGTGATCTTGAAGTACAAGCATGTTATCTATCTAGAAATCTACAGAATTGAATTGTGAAAATCTTTTATATTCAGATAGTGAAAGACTTCTACTTTAGAGTTTCAGCAAGGCTTCTACTGAACATTTCCAGAAACCATACATTTTGAAGTGTTGAAAAAACAGAAAGGGCAAGTTGGATGTGAAAACAGCAAGAAGCATTTTAGATGTAGAAAATGCAGCACTAGAATCTGCATTTCTCATCATTAACAAAGTGGGGGCAAAAAATCCTTTCTGCTAGAACACTTCACATCAAAATTTACAACACAGTGAGAGGCATCCACATATTTTAACAGGAAAAGACTGTTGATTGCAACTATAACTAGCAATTAGAAAGCTAAAAATCTGAATCCATTTAAACAGTATAATGCAGCTTGATTTAGGAAACTAGGGTAAGCGATCAAGCCATTTCCGCCACGATCAAACAACAATAAGTGAAAACTATGCTCTGGAAACTCTAGAGCTCAAAACCTGAAGCCTAACAGGGCCAGACAGCACAGAACAGGCGGTGTGGTGTTTCCACAAAAGCAAGTGTCATCTGAGGCATTTACCAAAGGCATTGTGAATCGAACGAAGGAAAAATAAAATCATTTCCAATATCCGAAATAGATCTACAAATCGGCGGATTCATCTCGATCCAGATGAGAGAACGATAATGGAGAATCGGCGATTTTCAAAACTGACATCACAAGAAACCTTTAAACGTCTACATTCTAAAGAAGAAGCTCAACAATGCAGATCAGAGAGATCCACGACGGATTAACTCCCTCTCTCCGAACTCTAGACATAAAAAAATTCTCAGTAAAGCCGAAGCCTCGTCAGTTACGTTCGTCCACTTTTTCCAACAAATGAACGTCCAGAGAGTCTCAGAGAAACCATAAAAAAGAAAAACTAGTTTTTAGCAGAGAAGAAGAAGCTCAAGCAAAACAAAATCCACGATCTTTTCAGAGATCAGAACATTCGATCAACGATTTTGCATCAGACAATGGAAACAAAAAGAGTTCACAAGAAAGAAAAGGAGTTCCTACCGAAAAACGTGAGAGACCAGCGAGCCCAGTTCGCTACAAGAGAGAGAGAGAGAGAGGATGCAAGCTGCAGCAAGAAGACACTACCTTTAAAAAGAGGCGAGAAGGAAGGGTGAAGCCTTCACCAGCAACTGTGGATGCCAGGCTGGCTCCTCATGTGCGACGCGGTTTGACGCGCTTTATTAATCTTGAGAGATTTACAATACCATTTTTCTTCTCTGTGCTTTAAATTTGAAGCATCGTCTTTTTGTTTCACTCGTCCACTTGCATCTAATGGCGTCATGCAGATTTCCGCCATTAACGGGGAGCGACTATTCAGCGTGATTCTGCTTTCCCCCAAGGCCCCACCTCCTCCCCCGCCCCGACTTTTTTTTTCTTTTTCTCCAGTCTCCTGCACGATCTACGGCGCAGACGGAGATCAACGAGGCAGAATCATCTCCACACGAGACGATCGGAAGAAATGAAATAAAGAAATACTGTGAACTGCAAACCGTCATGTGACTCCGCCTCAGACGGCAGTGTCCTGTGACTCTCCGCTCACGGCTCACGGGATGCTTTGCTTCCTTGATGTTCACTCATTCTGATCGGTTTAAGCCTGATCATCATTTAGACCGTCAGGTTCAGATTATTGTGGGAGTCGATAATCTTAGATTTTAACCGATGATGACTAGCGGTAAACACTAACGCAACTCCTTTTTTTTTTTTGCCTTATATCGTTTTTTTTTTTTTTTTTTGCGGTATTTTTCAACATACGGATTGTTTCTTTTACAGTATGGTATTAAAGTAGGGTAACTTTCTGATATAGACTTACCTTTTGCCTGAAATTCCATATCAGATACAACCTTTTCTCAAATTCCTGATATAGACCTATGTTTTCCTGACAATGGCCAAATAAGCACCTAGTCTAACCTACCACTAACTTCACCTAGTTAACCTAAGTTACATATTTTGACAACCCAGATGGTATCTCATGTGGTGAGTGGGGTCCTGTGTCAAGCTGAAGGCCAAGGATCGAATCCCTCTGCCACATGGGGTGACTGTTGTTCTAGTAAGGGTCCGCCTAACCCTTTAAAACAAAGTTACATATTTTGAAATATCAAATATACCCTTATACCTTTTTTTTTCTCATTCATCAATATATATATCGATCTGACCCATTAAAAAAATATGGGTTATATCCTCTTTTGAATCTTGGTTTTAGTTTTAGATCTGAATCCGGATCAAATCTCATGACTTATTATTTTTATTTTTTGATAATGGACCGAATAATTTCAAATAGCAATATGGGTGTCTTCAGACCTGATTTTGACCCAAACCTGACCTTAATGTGTATCGGATTCTAACCTTGATCTGAATAATCCTAAATATTTTTGTTAAAGATAAGGCAAATTCATATATATATATACTATCCAGTACAAAATATTGTTCAAGTCCAGTTTGAAATTACTTTTTTATGATTGGCACTAGTTTTAGGCCTGTATCCAACTTAGGTTTCATAAATCATAAGGCTTTGAATCAGGTTGGGCCTACCTTACCCGGTCTACTAAAACAGAGTTACACCTATCAATTTTCATGTGAAAAAAGGGTTCGGTTTGCCTGACTTTGATTCAAACCGGCTATAATGCTGATTTGGTACCAACCAAGATTCAAAACATAGCTATCGTGGATCTGGCCCAAATCCAGATGAGACTCAAAACTGAAAATGTGTGTAAAAATCACTGGAAGCCTAATCCGTTTTCCATCATTCGCAACTCGCAAGTCTAACGTACAAGGGTAAAATGGAAATTTTAAAGCATTTTTAAGCGTTCGAGGGTACAAGTTAGGGAAGCACATATTTTTACTAGTTAAAGGGTAAAATGAGAATTTTGATGTACTTTTAAACGTTCCTAGTTAACCAAAGGTCTTCATTTTGGCTACTGTCAGTAAGTAAAACCATGGTTAATGTCAGGAAATTCAGAAAAGGTAGTACCTGAGATGGAATTTTAGGTAAAATGCGGTTCTGTATCAGGAAATTACCCAGTAAAGCTGTATTTTGACGCTTTGTCACGACGATTCAACACCGAACCGACCGATGTGGGGCCCACATTTGTTGTTTACGGGGGGGGCACCCTTTAAAGTGGTTGCAGGTCCACCCACATCATGAATCATGATTGTTCGTGATGAGTAGGGTGTCAACGGGTCGGGTTTGGTTCAGACCCAAGTGAAATCAGACTCAAACCAGATTTGAAATGATGGTACCGGATCCGAACCCGAGTCTAATCGGACTTATCATAAGAGAAACCATACCCGGATCTTATATACATGAACCAGACTCATACCATACCCGATAAAATAATATTTTTATTATTTTTACATTGAAAATTTGTGGATTTTAATCGGAACTTGGGTCAGGCCCAGGTCTGGTATAAATTTTCACAAACCATACTCGGCTCTATGTATTAATTGGATGCTTTAGGACCGACCCGGATTCTAATCGGGACTTCTTATTTATCACCAAACCCTATAGGGTTTGGCATGGGTCTGGTATGGGTCAAACCCGACCTATTGACACCCCTAGTGATGAGTGATGGTATCAATGGGTCGGACCTTCACTGGACTCAGGTGGGTCTGGACCCAGATTAGACTATGATGTGCTGGTGTCAGGTTAAGAACTGAGTTCGATTAAACCTGCTATATTAAAAAAACCATGCCCGGGTCTTACAAGGATTACATAAATAAGACTCAGTTTGTATCTGATAAATTAATGTTTTTATGTTTTTTAATTAAAATTTGCAAATCTTAATCGTAACTTGAGTCGGGCCCAGATCTCGTATGATATTTTTTAAACCATAAATTGCTTTATATATTAATCAGGCCCTATATGTCCAATCCGAATTCTTAATTGAACCTCCTCAAATTTTTTTTTGGGAAAGACAAACTGAGGTTAGGCGGACCAGAACAACAGCCACCCCATGTGGCAGAGGGATTCGATCCTGTGCCTTCAGCTTGACACAGGACCCAGCTTACCACATGGGATACCACCTCCTCCTGTGTTACCCTATAAGTCATCATTTACTTCATTTTTGCATTTTCCATGTTTTATATAAAATTTTCTGATTTTTTTCTTACATTTTTTAGCTTTTATTTTTTGATTTTTTTTTTCCAAAAAATCCATTCGATTTGATTCAGACGGATTTTCCGAGTCTTTTTGAGAAACTATTCAGTTTAGAAACCGATTCTGGCAACATTGACAAGCTCTGTTGCCATATATGGATGGTATGTTACAAATGTAAAAAAAAAAAAAAGTAGATCCAAATTACGAAGCTGAAATGCAAAAAAGTAGATCCGAATCTGATTCAGATAAAACAGATTCAATGAGGTAGAGTTGAATCCACATCAGAAATATATGTGGTAAACAAATGCAATAGGATTGGATTTTGATATGGATGCAGATTAGATCCAATCTAAAATCCAACTGAAATCTGAAAATAACTTGATTTAGCAAATCTAAATTTGATTCAGATCCGCATTCCGATCTTACTTTAGAGATCTGAATCTGGAAATAACATGTCAGATTCGGATCAGTTATATCTTACTAAATCCGATTCATTTGGAATATGTTTTGGCGCCACATCCCTCAACCTGTAACGCTTGGTAGCTGCATTGGCCTTTGGTACAGTAGGACGATTCCTTTATTGTTGTTGCCACAAGCTTGTGTTTGGATTCAACTAAAATTTGTTTTTTTGGGTAGTTACAAATATCAACGGTATTTTCATATATTTTTCAAAATATAATTTTCAAAATATTTTCTATTTCAAAAGCAACACATTTTTATCATGATGTTAACCCAATTAAATAAATTTTTGCAAGATTATATCTTTGTATTTTAGAGAAGAGGATGGTTGTACGGTACCTAGGGGTGCACAACGAGCCAAGCTAGCTCGAACTCGTGTGGGTAAGTAAATGAGCAGAGATTGAACAAGAGCTCAGGCTCGTTGAACATAAACGAGCCCAGTTTGATCAGCCATTAAAATCCAATTAAGCTTGACTAGGCTCGGTTTGTAGTTATATAATGACAAATATTATGATATGTATAATTTTTGTTTCCTAAAAAGCACAAAAGGTTGTTAGGCTTGTGTTCACTTGTGTGTGAAAAATGCTTTTTGAAACAAATCAACTGGGCTCGAGGCTCGAGCTGAGCCAAGTTAGGCTCGAATTTGAGCCGAACCGATTTGGTATGTTGGGTGTTCAAGCTTGATTCGAGCTAAGCTTGAACACATACTTTTTTGAGCGAGCCGAGCTTTTTGAGCCTAAGCTCGGTGGTGTGCAACGTTGGATGTGTTTATCATTGTTTACTCAATAGGGACCATGTATTTTATTGTGATTTTTTTTTTAATGCTTAGATGTGTATTTTAAAGATTTAAAAAAAATCAAGGGTTGATATCATACTAAAATTGGAAGATGAAATATCTATATTTTTACGTTAAATCAATTTGAAAGAAAGCCCGATTCCTAGTAAAGAAGCAATGATAAACACATTTAACATTTCAGATCGGGTAAAAAATATTTGAAAGATAGTTTTTTAGAGATTCCTAACGGGACATAACATAAAAAAAGGTAAGGACCATGCCCTAACTTGATAAGAACTACATGAATCATACCCGGTGAAACCATATTTTTTATCATTTTTATATTGAAAATCTGTGGGCTTAATCAGAACTTGGGTTGGGCCCAGGCCTGGTATAAAATTTCACAAACTATGTTCGGGTCGGACTTTCTGGACTCGGGTCTTATTATTTATCACCATACCTGGACCTTATAGGGTTTGGTTAGGGTCAGGTCCGGGTAAACCCGGCCCATTGACACCCCTAGCTATAGGTGACCTCACGGGGGTTTATCTCCCATGGGGTGGGCCTGTTAAGTGACCCGGTTCTCCTCCAGGGTCATAGTTTGGACCTGACTTTATGGTCAAAGCAACTACTTTTATCTATATTTCATTTGAAGTTTGATAGTCGATTTATCTTATTCCTACTTGACATTTCGATCACAGCCAACGGATGTCACAGGGACACGGGGCAAGTTGGAGTATCTTTATGACATATTGGATAACCTGTTTCATTTCATCTTGAGATGCAAATGGGTCGGATCCAGGATGGTGGTTTTACAGTTTTTATCTGCTTCGATCCAATTCCGATTAGAATTCCCATGTATTTAGTTGTTCTGAATCCGAACCGTTTGCATCCTTACTTCCCATCCAATGAATAAGTATGCTTCCCTCCTTTTTCAAATCTATTGAGGGGGGTTTGAAAGAAGAGAGTGGCCAAGTGGTCAAAAGTGTCGGACTGTAAATCCATTGAAGGATTTTCATAAGTTATCTTGCCTCTCCCAATTGTTGTAGAGTACAAAAATCAAACCATGAGACTGAAGCTTTTTTTTTTTTTTTTTTTGCGTCTCAAGTAAGATGCCATGCATTATAAAAATAAGAGAAAAAAGTAGCCACCATCCTGATTAAAGATAGGCTTAATTAAATTGCTCCCTGTTAATCTGCCAATAAATTTTTTAACCTAGACAAAATAAAATATGTGCACCCCAAGAATTAAAGTAATAACTGCCAATATGTGCACCCCTGTTAATCTGTCAATAAAGAATTAACATAAGAGAAATAGAGAGAGCCGAAAGTAATTCAACGTTACCACTCATGAAGATCATCAAAATGTTGAACCCATGAACTGAACAAGAACAAAAGCCAAAACAAATAAAGAAAACACAAGAGAAAAAAACATTAGACAGATAAAATGGGCTCACGCCGGAGCCGCTTGCCCATATTGCGACAAAGGATAGGTAGCATCAGCAGGAGGAAGTGGAAGATCACTAAGATGCATACGCAAGATCGCATAAACATCTACCAAGATTTTATGCACCAGGTTTTGAATGTTAACTCGAATATGACGAAAATGAGCATTGTTTCGCGCCATCCAAACAAACCACCAAGAAGTAAGAGAGAGAGAGAGAGATGTTAGTAATGTTATGACACCAAGTGTAGTCAACCATATTCCAACTCACTACACATTATTGATTGGTTACACCAAGGCACAGAATCATCCCAGATTTCAACTTTCTCCACATGGGTCTGTTTGCAAGTTCAGATTGAAAATGATCATTTGTCAACAAGTATGGTGACTTTTAAGTGTTTTTTTTTTTTAATATTTACACGAAGAAACAGCCCCCAAGAGCAGAGATCTAGCCACGCGCGCTGGCTCTACCTGACATACTTACAGTCATTGTCCTGACAGCCTAAAACTCCTTAAGCTTTTACCCCCCTTGAACAATATAAATAAATCTCAAGATTTACCTAGTTCACGAGGCCGCTTACGCTTCTTTTTTTTTTCTCCTTATGTTTTTTTTGGCTAAAGATGTCTTTCACAAGGAAGTTGTGGGATAACAGGAAACAGTGGAGTTTAGACAGCAACATATTCTATAACATTAAGTACAGAGTAAATCACAAAATACCACTTGCCAACTTGACCACCCAAAACACTGAGTTTTTGCAGTCTTGATCCTCCTCAGATGAAGGAGATGGTATTTCATCAGCAAAGGCAAATGGGAATTTCATGTCCAACCAAGTGCCCAAAAGCAAATCAGAAAAAAAAATGAGCGGTTGAATGCGATTAATAGAAAAAGTTCTATGTAAATTGGTGCTAAGTCAAGTGGTTACTTGTGATTTATTCAGTGAAAAAGGATGCCTTTTTAGTGGAGATAGTATCATCAATAGGGGTGTACCCAAGTGGGTGTAGACCCAGATCCAGCTTGATCTTGAAGGTCTACCTATAATTTCATGTGGATGGAGTACATACTCCACGGTCTGTGGCAAAGAAAGCAGATTGAATAGTGGGCTGATAACCCTGTAAAGGTACTTGGTTCAATCACTAGATGTCCTCGTGGACCAAAGCACCGTACTTATCTTCTCTTTCCATACGTACCAGCATGCTTAAAACAGCCACTGTCACTCATTTTTTTTACTGAATGTCATTATGATATTATTAAATTCAGCTTGCCCAACGTCATTCCAAATCAGTCTTAAAGTAAATTTTTTGATAGTCAAGTTAGGCGGACCCTCAAGTTAGATGTCTCACTACTACAAGGACGAGGGTCAATAGTGGATGTTTTTGGTTACTATTGACCTATTTATCGCTGCTATAGGTCTATAACGACAATAGAAGATAATGACCTCTAATTTTTTTGCCTTAGTTGAGTAATAATGATTTATAGGTCATCGTTAATGTGTAACCCAATACCTATGACGAATCTCATCGAAACTAATAATACCACTAGTGGGAAGTAGATCAGGTCATGCTGAAAATGAGGGCTTTTGCTCATGCAGACATTGTGGCCGTCTGTTTGCATTTTGGATGAATGCCACGTGGTTTTTGTTGACTTTTGAACTTTTTAAAATGCAAATCGGATGGCCACAGTGTCAGCATGAGCAAAAACACTCATTTTCAGCATGACCTGATCTGCTTCCCCACAAGTGACGACCTGCCTTACAACGGTGACATATCTATAATAATGACATTTTTGTGTCATTGTTTTAAGCTGTAACAAAGACAATTAACTCATTGTTATTGTCGATAACGATGAGAAGTAAGTCACCATTTTAGGTTATGACAGTGATAATTACATCGCCGTTATAAGTTGTAACGACGATATAGTGTAAAGGTTTGTAATAGCGACACATAAATGTTGTTGTTATATGCCTTAAATCTGCAAAAATAAATTTTTATATTAGTTTTAGATTTTTTTTACATTACATTAAACAAAACAAGAAATATAATTCAAATATACACTTCAAACATACATACATTCAAATATAAATATACACTTCTCCAACATCCTCAAACATTCAACTTTAAACATACATTCAAATATAAATATACACTTCAAAAAACAAACACACTTCTCAAACCTCCTCAAACATTCATCCTCTCAAATCCCCCAAACATTCAACTTCAAACATACATTCAAATCTAAATATACACTTTAAAAAACAAACACAATTCTTCAACATCTTCAAACATTCATCCTCTCTAGCACCCTCAAACATTAAACTTTACATTCAAATATAAATATACACTTCAAAAAATAAATACACTTCAAAAAATCAATACACTTCTCCAACCTCCTCAAACATTCATCATTTTTAACCCTCTCAAACATTCAACTTCAAACATACATTCAAATATAAATATACACTTCAAAAAACAAACATACATCTTTATCAAACCCCTCCCTTGCATCATCTCCGGACTTACAACAAATACACTTTAAGAATGACTACAATCTAACAATTCAATTTTGACAATGTTAATGATGATGATAGCCGTATAAGACTTCATTTCGATAACTTAAAAATATTTTAAGCATATTACGATTGAGGGCTCGATAATGCTTTTGCCTCTTTCAAAACTTACATGAGAATCTAAAAAATCATAAAAATAAAATTAATAAAATATCTTTTTATATTCAAGAGGATATAAACTTCAATTCAATAAATAAATAAATATATATATAATCAGTTTCACACTAACTACAAAAAAAAAGATTTAATGCAGGCCAAAAGAAAAAGAAACTATAAACAGACACATGTCCTTAAAACATAACATGACATCAAAAACTATGAAATGTTCATTTAACAAATATACATCTGGCAATTTTATCTACAAGAAAATAAGAGAGATCTAGGATGGGAGCTTATGGATTAACCATACTGATAATAAAAAATTATTAAACATATTATTTAAAACAGTTTGATTTTTTAGTTGCCTATAAAACAAACGATTCACTTTATCATTAAAAATATCGATTTCTTTAGGGATTGTTTAGATGAACCCATTTATCGAGGAAAGTGAAAAAAACTGCAAATAATTGCATTTTCCTGTGTAATGCTCCTTAAATTTCCAACATTTCTGAAAGAAAGGATGCGTCCCAACGCACCTTCACATGTGCATTCACTTACTAAATTGAGAACGTCATCTCCTATCTTTGCCTTAGATTGTGGATGGTTGAGTAGATTGTGTTTTTTTTCTTCTCTAGTTTCTTCTCATGCTATAAATCAAAGAAGCCAGTGTCTAGGTAACCCAAGTAACCAAGTAGCTTGAGCTCAGGTTGATTTGAAAAATATATATTTATATTCACACATCTTGCAATTTCTTTAAGAGAGTAACCAAGTAAGCTTATGGATTTTCGTTTATATCTGATAATATAACATTTTGAGCCTCCTGATTGCATTGAAATTATGTAGGGCCTAATGGAAACTTGTACTGGCCCGGGTTTGATATGAAATTTCACAACCAGTTCTCGATTCCATATGCTGTTTGGACTACATATCAGACTTGTATGCTGATAGAAGTCTGTCATTATCAGCAAACCCTGACCCTGTAGGATTTGGTACTGGATAGATCTCGATCAAATCTGATCCATTGACAGTCTTATAAATATTCGAGAGTTATAATCAGTCCATGCAGATTTATATAATAGTTCAGATTTTGTTTGGCTTGGGTACAAACTGGTCGATCTCTAATTGGGTTGGGGTAAACCTCGGTAGGTCTACAAATTTTATATCATATTGTCACTATTTATTACAGATGGGAAACCAAAACCAAATGGTTTTGGGATTCTATTTATTTACTAGTTTGATCATCACCATTGACTAATTTCAATTCTTGATTATGTCTTACCCATCATTTCTTGTTGTTCATATTTGTCATATGGATTTTAACTTGCATAACAGAATTCTCAAATCGAAAATGAAAAATTATTCACTTGTACATATGGTTACTGATTTGAAATGATAGTGTAATTGATTTTGTTTGCCAATTACCAATATTGCTCTAAGCTTACCCACTTGCAACCTTGGCTGCTGGGGCTGCAAATGGATCGAATAAAATCAGACATCCAACCCGAACCTAACCTGTAACTTCTGGATTCATATTTTTAGAGTAAGATGTGAATGTGAGTGTAGTTCAGATCTAGTTCAATTCGAATAAATATATGTGCTTGTCTATGTAATCTTCCTTTTTTTTGATCTGGTACTGTCATATAAACTTTGAGCTGGATGTAATCTTAGCATGATATAGACCCGATAACGTGGCAAATTCGGGTGGCTGGTTAGACCCTGATACAAACAGTATCGAGTGCTGACCAGACCCGATAAATTGTTGTTTTCAAGGGGTTGGTCAGAACTGGATACATGTTGTATTGGGTGCTGACCAAACCCGAATATATGTTGATCGGGTTTCTCACATAATAATGTCATATTTAGTAACTATATTGTATAGTTGTATGCATACATGAAATTTTCTTGCACAAAGATGCATCTTCATAGTATTTTAGCATGTCATTTTTTTGTATATTTAGATGTATTAATCACATCATAGTTCGACTTTTGTTGGGTTACTGTGAGGTGGATCAGTGCTGCACTTTTTGGTACAACATTGCTTGATGTCCAAAACTATTTTGCTGCATGTTTATGCATGAGAAACATGCTGCCAATAGTATGCTCATGTTGTTTTAAGTACGTGGGAAACATAGCGTTGGCTCGATGGTTATGTTTTGAAACCCAAGCATACTCGTATTTTGTAAGGAGGTTCATTGGTCATGTATGCTCATGAAATTTAATATTATGTTGGCATATATATGCATGTTATGAACATGTGAATTTTGAAGTTATATTGTTGTTGCATTAACATGATCATGTGCATGTTATGCATGAGATGAATCATGAAAACAAAAATATATGTTGTAAGCATGTGTTCATATGCATATGTAAATTACTTTACATGTATATTTGTATTGTGTGTGAATAAATATGCATTTATGGACATGTTTGGATAATTGTGTGATCACATGTTCACTGTGGTTTTTGCATAAGATGCACCAGTAATCATATGTGAACCATTGTAGGTCATGTAGGCCACAAGCAGATATTGCTTTAAGTCTTATTTTATGTATTTAAAACTTATTGATTTTTGAATTAATTACACTGTTAAATTTTGTAATGGGCCAAGGTCTCGTATTGTGTTTTGCATGTTGATTTGCAAAATGAATCATGTGTAAAGAATTTGTCCTTTGATAAAAAGATAAAATAGTGTAATTAATGTTTTCTTCCTAGATGTCCCTTTCACAGTGTGAGAATCTTGGATGACAGTTTTGGAGAACCGTGAGGATACTAAAACTCTGTGTGTGATTGTGCTCATGAACCCTTTATGGTGGTTCGCCTCTCGGCCACGGTTTTAGAGATTTTTTGTCACTTTGCTTAGAGGTGGTGTATAGATACAATTGTTGTTATTGGTATACCAAGAAAGTGACATCAGTGGATGTTGATTTCTCTGAGGTCCCAATATTATATATTGATTTCTAATATTTCGATGAATGATGCTAATTCCTGATGTCAGTCGAGAGCCAAGTGTGTAACCTAGTAATAAAATATAAATTGTGTGTTAAGCTGCAACTGAGAACCTATCTTAAACTTCAAAAATTGTTGTGCCCGTTTTGAGTATCTGTAGGTTTGAATGAAAAGTGAAACTAAATCTGTGTGTATTTAATAGGAACATGCATAGAAAATAAATCCCTGATAAGAATTTAATAAGCTACTCATGCATATGCATTGATATTATGCATATTTACTGTTCTGCATTAGTTCATGCAATTTTACTTATTTATTTTCCTTTTAACTATTGCCATGATATTTAATCTTGAATGTCTAAATAGCTAATGTGTTGTGAGGTTGTTGTAGTTATGTCTCTTTAAAAATATTGTATTAATTTGATTTATGCTTTTCTTGCTTATTTAGATCTTTAGAGAAATTCATATGCATAATCTTTGATTCTGAGCCTATGCCCTTTATGTTTTTTTTTTCATAGGCCCTGAAGCTCAATGATGAAGACATCTGCTATATGGGGCTTACGAGGCTACATGACTACTTTCTAATATTTTCTTTGGGACAATGTGGCTCAATTATTATTGACATTTATTTGATTATGTTCTTAAACTTTAATTATTAATGAATAAAGTTAATTAATTGATTATTAGGTTAATGTAAGATCCATTATAGTTTGGATTGTGTTACGTTTGTAAGGCCCCAAATATCTGGGTATGATTTTCGCAATTGTTTAAAAAAAAATCACTTTTCAACGGGGATGAGTTGAGGTCGTTACAAATAGTCTGCAATTTTAAAAAATATTCAATATTTAAAAATCATTTTTTTATCAAATAAACATGATCCAAGTGTCATTTCCTAACAAATCAACCATGTCGAACACATCTGGAGGGTCAAATTTGAAAAAAAAAAAACTCAAAAACCCCTATTCACTGGTGGTAGGCTAAAAAAGTGTTACGCAACTAACACACACACACACACACACACACATATATATATATATATATATATATATATATATATATATATATATATATATATATATATATATATATATATATATGAAATCACTAGAATATGAAAACTAATGTGTGAACCATGATTTCATGGATTTTTTTTCTTTTCTCTTGAATATAATCGTATAGATGTGATCTATATGATTGGTTTTAAAAGAACCCGCTCTTGAATCGTCCGATTTTGATGCATAAACTAGAGTTTTTTAAGTCTTTAAAATCAATGGCTTATAATCTTCATAAATATTCAAGCATTCAAAAATCACATGTTTTCATCGAAAATACATGATCCAATTGTTGATTCCTAGCAAATTCACCATGCCAAGCACATCCACGGTTAGATTTGCAAAAAAAGTGTTGAAAATATCCATATTTCTAGTTCTTATATTCTAGTGACTCTCACTATATATTAATCACTAGAATATGAGAACTAATGTGTGAACCACAATTTTCATGGACTTTTTGTACTTTTCTCTTGAATCTAACCATACTGATGTGATTTGCATGCTTGGTTTTATAAGAGCCCACTCTTGAATCATCCTATTTTGATGCATAAACAAGTTTTTTTAAGGCTTTAAAATCAAAAGCTAGTTTTGTTTTGTAGGCAGATATTATTTGCCAAGGAACACAGTGATGTCTCATTCCGCAAGAATTCCTGTTTTCTGATTTATTTTCAGCCATTCAACCATCAAGGCTCACACTGAACAGAAAATGCCATAGAAGCCAAGTTCAAAACAGGGAAAAATATAGACACAAAGATCTGCATATCAATTACAAATAAAACTGGATAGAGAAAACAGGGTAACTCCTCCATAGAACATAAACAGAATAGGAAATCCAGTTTATATTTGAGCTAACAATTCTTTGCCCTTCTCTTCTTGCGATTTAAAACTGACATAATCTCCACAAGCTACATGATCCTGTTACTCACACAAACATTGGTACATGTTTCATGATGCAAAGTAGCAGCAACAGAGAATAACTAGAATAGTTTCAGTGATCAATTGCTCACAAATTTATCAGTTACAACATACAACTTTCAATCACCAAAACTAATAGCCAGCATTAAATACATCTAACTAGGGGAAGGGAAGAAAAGATGTCACTGTACACTGAAAGGAAAATTATACCAAACAAAAACATGCTAATCTCAGAGGCATATGTCATGCCATGACCCATCATGTACATCAATCAAAATACACATCATCAGCAGAGGTAGAACAAAGTTGATAGACATGACAAAATTTACAATAGGTATCAAGTCCCAAGATAGAGGACAGTGTTAATTGATCTTGTAACTTCTGGAGTTCTGCTTGCCTTGACAAAAACGCAATGAGCACACTGTCTCTAGTTGAACAGGTCTTGCCTTTCATGATTATCTCCCTAACTAAGATTTAGAGCATTAACACGGTCTATGACATTACCCACATGTTTGGAAGAAGAACTAGAAATATTCTCAAGGGTAGAACGAGGAGAATGAGATGACGTTGATTGGTTTCTGGGAGGTTGTTCAACATGGCCAGGGCTGCTCTAACAGAAAAAACAGAATTAAGGCCATAACAAAAATTAATTGAGGAAAACTGATTTTATTTTAGGAAGTAAAACTACAGAGTGCAGAACCATCACCTTTGTGATGTCTGCTTTTCCTTTGTAGGCTGTGTTCTTTGAACTGTTGCCATGGTATCAGTAGCCCGACTAGCTTTTTCCCTCGAATTATGTAATATATCCTGTCATATTTGGACAATTAGAACATCTCAAAGATAGATATAACAATAATAATTGTCCACCAAAAATGAAAAACTTACCAGTTTTTTATTGTTTAGAAGTGTCCGATGATAATTGGAGATTTCATGATAAAGCCAGCTCCCCAAAAATGAATGCTCAAGCAGCTCCATTGCCGTTGCCCTTTCTGCTGGGTTAATTTGCAAGCAGCGATGAAGAAAGTCCTTGCCAACCGAACTCAGATTGTCTGGAATAGGTGGGATTCTATTTCTCATAACATTGAACATTGCTGCAGGCTGCATAGGACAGAGAGAAAAGATTCAGAATTGAAGACAGAGAACATAATACATGAATATATAAAACCCAAATGCAAATTGATAACAAAAAGAATTCTTTAATACTCAACCTGCCACCAAGTTCGGACATAGAATATTTAAAAGAGACCTATACATTTTGTTTTGAGAATAAAAAAGACAAGCCAAAAAAGAAAAGAAGTTCAGATATCCGATCTCCTTTTAGGAAAAGAAACATCTATTGGTGGCCATGATATTCCTATCTCTATATGCATGGAGTACCTTACGCAGGTTGCAGATTTCATACTATTGTGGACAGACATGCTTCTAACACTTACCGTGGTGCTTGTGTGTGTGTGTGTGTGTGCGTGCGTGTGTGTGTGTGTGCGTGTGTGTGTGTGTGTGTGTGTGTGTGTGTGTGTGTGTGTGTGTGTGTGTGTGTGTGTGCGTGTGTGTGTGTGTGTGTGCGTGTGTGTGTGTGTGCATGTTAACCTCAGCATGTTAATGTCGTATCTGAGATTATTCTCTTTGATGATAATGGTGCAAGAGAGAGAGAGAGAGAGAGAGAGAGATTCTCTAACCAGATGAGCGGGTGGGGCATGCCCCAACCAAACTGGCACTGGGCTGGCTGGTCAGATTGGCAGCACCTTGGCCTAGCATTGACATCTGAAGCCAACATAATTAATGCGAGACTGGTAAATTTACAGTTAGACTAGGCTAAGGACTTGTTTATCTTCAGGTCAACCTCACCTCCTTTGAGGATTCTTCTAGACCATCCATATATCTGCACACTTCTAAAATATTTCACAACAAGACAAACCTAGACTCTTTTAGCTGGCCATTTTGTAATCTACTACACAAACATGTTATTAACGATAGTGAAAGACTTGAGCAACTATCCAAGTCTGTGACAAGTAACAGTGTTTCTTTGTGGTGATGGAAAATGTCTAAATGCATTGATAGGGCATGGCTTCTTCTCGTTCCATTAAAAGGATAGTTGAATGATGAGAAGTTGGCAGTGCAGATGCAACAGGTAGGAGATGAAACAACATGGCCATGTGATGAATGCTAAACCACAACAAACCTACGATTACAAAGAACTATGTTTTCAAGAGGGAACCAAGAAATGTAACTGCCAGGATGTAATAACTGCAGCAAGTAATTATCGATCACGAACAAAGGGAATTTTTGGACCTTTTTTCTTGTTGAGTGATAACTGGGAAGAGTTCAAGCATTATCAACCTGTGTCCAGTGTCACTAATATTATAATTTATTCGATGAATGAGAATATTTCAAATTATTGTCTGAACCTAAAATACAGAAACATGAGAAAGAAATGCAATCTGTCAATTTGTTATCTCTGCTATTTCAGAAGCAAAAAATATAGGACCAAAAAAAAAAACTTACCAGCTTTGAGAGGGTATAACATTAATTATTAATCATAGACATCAAAAGGGGCAATGATGCAATTATGGACATTATAGAGGAGGAGTATTGAAGAAATCACCCGATACAAATACAGCAATTAGAAGTTTGAACTGTCAAAAAGTAGTTGTGGGGACATGCATGACAAACTTACCTCTACAAATATTGTGAAGGTGCATTTGGGAATGATTTATGTATATCTCAAGACCAAGTTAAATACCTTATTTGCAATCCATAGAAATTTCAAAAGATATAAATCCAACCTCATGAAAAGCCTCAGCTATTTAACCAGTTTCCATTGCTACTGTCAAATCCTAATTGAATTACTGACTACACGCTTTGCAAGGCAAAATAAGGTTTCTGTCCACATCACTATGCCATGACAATCATAACAAGACTGTCTAGAAAAATGGTTAAAATCCCTTGATCATTAGAAAATGGGAACATTAAAATGAAAGACACTTGCATTAGAAATGAAGTCAATCAAATATGAAAGAAAGGTATTGAAGCCTGTATGCTTTCAAAAGTGTACTGATTTCTTCAGTAAATATAGCCTTTGCGAGCTCTTCGGTAGCAATGACCAACACAATGTTCCATGTACACTTCGCAGAAGCAGATGGTCTATTATCCAAACATAAAACTTGCAAACAAATGAAACGAAAATAGGGTAAATAAAAAGGATTTAAATAAATGAATCAAAATAGGGTATGTAGAGGACAGGTTTGAATCTGTACGTTCTATTGTATCACAGCATGCAGGAGAAAGTAGATATGAGAACGTGGTGTAGTAGTGACAAGTGGGTGCTGCTCCCATTAAAGGATAAACCTTTATAAGACTATATGGCACATAATATTGGCCAGAGAGAAAAAAAAACTGAAAGGAAATAAAGTGCATGTAGCCAACATGAATGCACTAAGATTAAATAAGATGGATATGACCAGACGTACAGTAACAGAAGCTTAAAAGTGATGCCAAAAAAGAAAAATATAGAAGATACTAGAAGATATTCAGAGAAAGTCCAGTGTGGTCATATGAAGATGTGGAAGGTCTATAAGGTGAAACAGTAAAATTTGATGAACTAGGACATGAAGGGATAGGTAAAGGCTTGGAGAAGATGGTAAGTGGGGACAGGTGAGATTGTGAGCAAGTCAGGACTTAACATTAGAAGGTTGAGCATTACACGAGACCGAACTGATATGGATAGGAGAACCTGATTCTGCTATTTTTTGTATACTGTAATAAAATAGTACCTTCATCCCATACCTGTATCCTGGTACAAGAAGAAACAACTCAAAGATGCACCACAAGAAAGCCAGTTCTACTCTATGTCACAGAGGGAAGAATAGATTGAAAACAAACTTCAATATGGATAGAGAAGAGTGCATGAATAATTAGTAGCTCCGAGTTATCCTCAATGCCTAGCTAAGGGCATGTGAAAGAAGATAACAGCCAAAGGAACACGATTTTATAGCAAGAATCATGATCAGAATTGTAGCACAATTATGGTGGTTTTCTCTATGATGAACTACGTCCCTCAGTTTTGACCTAATGCAAAAGATGAAATGATGTACTAGCTCCACAGAATCGTGTAAAACATACTGCTGCAAGAGCTCACCCCAGACAAATTGCTCCACGGAGGTTTCCCTGTTATCATCTCAATGATGGTACAACCCAAACTCCAAATATCAACAGCAAGGTCACATCCAGTTTCTTTCTGATGTAAGACCTGGAAGAGAGAGAACCAGTGTTGGAAAAAATCATCTATATCAGAGTTAAAAGGAGGTTGGCAGTTTTTTTTTACCTCTGGAGCCATCCAAAATGGAGATCCCTTCATTGAAAGTGGTGAAGCCTGCCCGTTCAACTGGAAAAAACAAGACAATTTAAATAAGTGATTACACATGATATAATTAAGTTCATGACTATCCCTCTAGGCTCTAATATTCTTTTCTGGCAATAAAGTTTGTACACCAGTCCTGTAGGGTGTCATCAGTTCCTCTAACAAGCAGTTAAACTAACATAACTTAAACTGTAGTTTACATGAAAACAATATATTGATAATATATCTAGAAGTACTCTGTCAAAGAATTTACATGTTTTGCCATCCCAAAGTCTGCAAGCTTAACAACACCATGATGGTTAACCAGTAGGTTTGCACACTTGATGTCCCTGCAAAGAAACGATAAAAAGAAAAATCATCTTATATGTCATCAGAATTGGCAAATCCTTGAATGAACTGAGTCCCTGATTTTAAGTGAAATCCTATCAAAAATTTCTAATACGATACATGATCATGGTTAAAAAGAAAACTACTGCATGGCATCACTAACCATCACAGGATAAAAATCAATCCACACTGTGTGTATGAATTTGATTGTTAATCATATTGTTTGTGACTATTCCACCTTAACAACAAGAACAGAGCACAATTGAAGCTAATCAAGCAGAATGTGACCAAGTAAGGCTACTTGGATTCATAAGAAATATGTAATTCATGAAAGCGAACACGTAAGACATAGCATTCAAATAGACAGGATTAACTCCAGAAATGACAGAAACAAGATACCTTGATTAAAAACATGATTAAAGCAACATCAGATCAAAATTTCTACAGGAGAGAAAGGGTAAATGTCCGGGAAAACATCAAGGCAAATAGCCTCCAAGACAGAGAAAGAAACTGAAACAGAAGCTTATGCTTCAGTAAAGGTGATAAAAAATCAAAGAGCACATTAATATGTGACAGATAAAACATGAAATAGAAGGATTTGAAATTTAAGAGCATATTGTTAAAATGTATCATTCAACCTTTGTAATACTATATATATTTTATATATATAAAGGATAATACATATTCATATATTGTATATATGCATATGTATTATCCTAATTATATATATAAAATATATATTTTTCTATTTATAGGCATAGGGGTAGTTTAGACATTTCCAGTTTTACGCATATTCCATTCGGAATATGTTTGTAATTTAATTTAATTTTTTCTTTTTTCTTTTTCTATTTTTTTGGGTTTGCGCCACCTAGGGAGGCTCCCCAAAGAGTCGTTGGGGAGCCCCCAACGGTCACAAATGTGACCGTTGGGGGCTCCCAACGACTCCTTTGGGAGCCCCCTTTGTGGCTCCTCTCTTGTGTTATAAATAGGGGTCTCCCCCTTGTATTTCTTAGAGATTTGGAGGAGCTCTTGCTCCATTGTAAGGGGTTTTTCCCCTCTTCTTCCTTTCTTTCAATAATATTCAACTTATGACTTTAAGTCATATTTTTGCCCCTTGTGTGGGTTTATGTGTTAGCACATTATGTGCTTATGTTGTTCCCTTTAATGGGTTTATTCGCACTTCATGTGCATGTATGGGTTCATTATTGAACCTAATGTATTCAAAGCCACTTTCTAACATGGTATCAAAGCCCGGTTACGATAGGATTGTCTCTTGGCGCAACGGAAAGCGTGGTGCTCAAGAAATGGTGAAGTATTCATTGTTCTTTTTTTATTAGAAGTTTTTCGGTATGTATCTCTTTTCTTAACATATTATGCATTATGAAACTATCTTTCTTGCACATTTAGTGTTTTTAGTTTAATCATTTCCTTTCACTTTTTCGCGTGTTCGTATATCTACTTTTAAATTTGGTAAACTTGTTTATTGTTCAAAAATATAATTCTTGGTTATATAGTTATCGATTTCTCATCACATATAATAGTAATTTATGTTTTGCAAAATTATTTTTTAATTATGTGAGATTTATGATTTTTCATAAGAATTTCGTGATTAACATATAAGTTAACTTTTTAAATACGATTTCTTGCTAAATTAATGATCTTTGCTTAAAAACTCTTGTGTTTGGTTTTTTTTTTGGCAAAACTTTTTGTAACTTATATAATTCTTGTATAAGTTAATGTTCTTTGCTATATTCTTTGATTTTCTCATCTAAATCTTTGTAGCTTACCTCTTTATGAATCCTAAGTAGTTCTTGTTAATGATAAGAACTCCTAAAGATGTTTCAATGATTTTGGTTTATTTAAAGGATTTTTTGTGATAAATAGGTTGTTCGAACCATTGTAAAAGATTTTTTAAAAGAATTTCTCACACTATATAGAGTGCATAGTGTGTCTATTACATCTTTTTGGTATAAAAGATTTCGTTAATTTTATTGATACAACTTTACAAACTTGTTGGTTTGTATTTTTCACATAAGATTTCAAAACCTCTTGTTTATATCTCTAAAGATGTCTATGTTGACCATCATATGGTCCTCTTTGTCCTAAATTACATTTATCAAGCATATAATTGCATAATTAAAAGTTTGAGAAATCTCAAGGATTGCTCTTTTTATAAAGTGCATACTTGCTCCCTTTTGTGTGTTTTTGTATTTTATATACATTTGTTTCTCAAATAGTTGCGCTTGTATGCATTTCCTCTTTTCTATGAAATACATGCCTTAGTGCATGTTTGTTTACACCTTGGTGTGTATTTGTTCAAATATTGTATGAGTGCCCTCGTGCACATCTTTTTGTGCTTGCATATGTATTGTCTCTTCGTAGACATTTCTTACATTATGAAGCTTTTATGCACATTTCTTTTTGTGAAAAATATAATGAATTTAGATATTGACCCTTTTTAAAATCATTATAAAACATGATAAGTACTTATAGCACTTTGTACGTTTCCGCATATCTCATCACAATCAAAGGATATTTAAAACTTGTTGTATGGGATTTTTATCCCAAATCTATAAATTTTCAAGTACTATTGAATATTCTTTCTTTGAGTTTTGAGTTAAACCTCTCTTTGTGAACCGTTACGGTTCTTGTGATTTCTTTGATTAAAAAGCTTGATTGTCTTAATTATCCCAAGATGTATTCTTCATGTCATTATGTTTGTTGCCAAGGTATTCTTTTGACTTTTAATGACACTTATTTTATCCATCACATGTCATATGGTGCATCAATTCTTTTATGGCCCTTTTGTTATATTAGAGATTTTTGAGGTGAGTTATGGGCACCTCGTGTTATATCATTCTAGATTGTCCACTTGCCATATTATAGATGGTGATTGAGGTGAGTTATGGGCACCTTAGGACTCTAGAATGATCTGATATATGATCTCTAATTATGAGTGTGACACTCATTGTTATGTCATTTTAGTTTGTCCACTTACCATATTATAGATGGTGGTTGAGGTGAGTTATGGGCCCTTGGGACTCTAGAATGATTTGGTATATGAGTGTGTCACTAGTTTAATGTTGGCCATTGATCTTATGGATGCTCTTATTTATATATAAATGTGATGGATATATAATGTTTTAAAACCTTAAATGTTTTAAGGTATATTAAAATCAAGGTTTTGGGGTTTTTTGCCCAACCTTTTATTGTTTATGAATCATATGAGTGCATTTGCACATTTATGTTTTGTGCTCTTATGCACAAGTATTCTTGGTGTGTGTATATTCACACATTTTATTTCAAAATGATATTGTTATGAGTATTCTTTTTTGAAGAATATTGTTTCAAGGTTTTATTTATATGATTGTCATTACAAGTTTTATTGCCTCAAAAGTCTTATCCTTTTATGCCCCTTATCTAAGTGTCATCATATGTAGACAAGAATTTTATTACACCTTCGTGTGTTGGTTGCCCTTTGTTGGCTTTTGCTCTCTTGGTCTAGTAGCTGAACACACTTGTTTTGAGTGTTATTTTATGTAGACAAGGCACGTTGATTCACACCATGGTGTGTGATTTTAGCCTATGTTGGCATGTGTGTCCTTGTTCTAGTCGCTGAGTTATATGCCCATGGTTGGCTTCTTTCACTCAATTCAAGTGCCATTTCATGTAAATAAGAGATGTATTGTGTTTTTAGCCCATGGTTGGCTTAATACTTTTGTTCTAGTAGCTGAACATATTTGATCTTAAGTGTATTTTTACGTAGACAAGATATCTTTTTATCCATGTTGGCATGTATTCTCTTGTTCTTGTCGTTGATACACTTATTTCAAGTATTATTATATGTAGACAAGAGGTATTTTTACACACCTTAGTGTGTGTCATTTGGCCTTTAATGGCATTATATTTATATTTTTGATCTAGTAGCTTATACACTTGATTTATGGGTTTTGGAGGACTAATGAGGTAGTGGTTTGTAATGGATGAACTATTGTTGAAATTTGCAAAATTTCATTCATGACTTGTGTTTTAAGATATTCAAGTGAATCATATTTTTGATATGCATATTTTAAAAATCAAGTTGATTTTTTGGCATATATTAAGTGCTTATGGTTCTTTGGCCACTTTTGTATGCAAAATGTGTTTTTGTCAATTGAGTGAGATTTTCCTAAATGGGTAAGATTCTCTACTCAAATAACACTCTTCGTTTTGCCTCGTAAATGAATTTAAAACCTTGTGAACTCTTGTGTTTATTTTGTCTAAAGTATGCTTGGAGACGTCGTTTCTCTTGTTTAGCACTTCATTACATGTTTGAAGCATGTTCATTAATGATTCCTTTAAGTATTAATTCATTTCATGATAATATATGCATAGGCTCTTTATGGCTTTTTAGGATCTCATTCAATAAATCATATCTAACTTATGCCTCTTCGTAGGCTTGCTATGGTGTCCCTTAGGGGACCATTGTGTTATTCCCCATTATGGGGTTATGTTTGTCCAATGTTGGACCTTATGAATGAATTATGCATTCTTGCAATTCATTTCCGCATAATTTGCTTCCGCTTACCATTTAACATGATATATGATTTTGAAATCTTGTTTTTTTTCTAAATTTTCCTCATGCTAAAGTAAGTATTTTATCATGTGATTTCTAACACATATCATTCTGGCCTAGTAACACACACACACACACAGCTTAAAATTAAATATCCAAAAACCAGCAACTGTATATTTTGTGGTTATGGTATGCGTCAGAAAGGGGTAGTACCATTGCTAATGACCCTTGGCTTGGTTTTGTCAAGTTTTGCATGCCATTTCTTGAAAAGATCCACTTTCTAGGTGGAGCTGTTTTGCAGACTATAAAATAACCTGTCTCAATTCTTCATGTCCACTTCTATGTTCTAGAGAATATCTAATCCTCAGTCTGATTCTTTCGCCTCTATACATCACCTCTATGTCTCTCATGATCGTGGACACACATATCCTAGTTTAGGATTTGTAATGTAGTATGCCATAGATTTCTTTTTGATAGACTAGTATGTCACAGATTTCAATCATTAGACCTCATGTAGTTGGGATAAGGCTTGATGATGATGATGAACTCATTTGAGTCGATTCTTTTCATCTTTCAACCTACAAGCAATCCATATATTACCAACCATATTTGTATTTGAAAAATGTTTTAATAGTTTGTCATGGACACCAATAATTTGTTTCTATTTATTTTTTTACAAATATTTTGTAAGCACTTCCTATTTATTATTTATAAATGGTTACATGCAAACAAGCAATAAAGTTCAGTTGATTTAAATTAAGAAGACTAATGAAAATCACCTGTGAACAACATTTTTGCTATGCAAGTATGCCAAGCCTGAAACTATATGGCGGGTGAAACTGCAAACAACAGCTTCAGGAAGAGCCCCACCCGACTCTTGAATAATTTTTGTGATTGAACCAGGATGCACAAACTCTAAATAGATGTAGAAGCTGTCATCAACCTATACAGAAAAAAAATGAATTCTTAATTTGTTCCTTCACATAGGATCAGACTAGTCAACATGGCAAGATAAAGAAGCAACTACATATATAACTCACCACTTTACTTCCATAGTACTGCACAATATTTGGATGTTCAAATTGGCTAAGAGCTTTTATTTCCTGCAATGAGCATGATGCCAATAGTCAGAGGAAAAGCAGATTTTTCTTTCCTAAGATGCAAGATAAAGTCAAGGCTTAAGAGAATCAAAAGCTTCTGCCTGTGAAAACACACAATCAAGTTGAAATTTGCACCAACTTTCAGTCCTTGTTCATATTCGCAAGTCTACGTGTAACCATGAAGAAAGCAAATTTATAAAGCATGGCTATTCAAGAATAGTAGAAGATCCACACAAATTTGGACTGTGTTTAATTGTTATAGGTGTCTTGAATTCTGGACCAGCTCCAATCCGTGACCTGATCCGAAAATATTTTGTGGTTTGCTTCCTTTTGATTGTGGTTTTCATAACATTAACAGATCGCAATTGAAACACAAAATTTCACTAAGTTGAAGTATCATAAAAGAAGATAGGATCTGGAACATACAAAGATGTAACATTTATGAGTGAGGCATCCCAAATGTCGATATCATAATGAACAAGAGAAAAGCCTTCAAAAAACAGATTCTGAAATTTTCGAAGTTAGCAGAAAATGCGCCTAAAACTCAAATCCATCTTTTCATTTTTTCTTTTGCAAAGTGAAATCATAAGACACAAATTCAAATAGTATCATCATCTTGGATTGAGCGCATCTGATCTGTATGGGTTTGACCTTACTTTTTAGTTCTCCTTTCTTTTCAATGCCAGATTAATCCTGAGTCACTTAGATCCCTCTAGATCCTAGTTCCACAAAAGTTCTATTGAATTAACCCCTCGGCCCTCGTAGAGAGGCATGTTGAAAACCCTTCAAATTTCGATCCTTCATTTTCTTTTTTAACAAATTTCGATATCATAACTTCAACAAATGGTCAGATCATGAAAACCAAAGGTTGGTTTCATCTTGATTAAAAAAACAATGGGTCGACTAGGTAGAATCAAGTTATCTGCAAAAATAAAACATGGTCAAAACAACTAGTAGAAAGACACAGCACTTCAGTGAAGTACAAAAACCCAGGAGATAGGATTCGAACAGTGTTTACAGCATTCACCATAAAATCATTTATTTCAAACCAAAATATGCATTAAGAAGAAGAATAATGATAAAACATTGACTACAAGCAAGCCATAATCAATCATAACCTGTTCCAACTGCTTTATGCATTCAGCGGATTTGGGATCCTCTGGAATTAGAGTTACTTCTTTCATTGCACAAGTTGCACCAGTCTGACTGTCAAACAAAAAGCATGTTGATATCCTGAGGAACATCAGACAGAAGCACATGCATATAAATGCGTACCTGTTAAAAGCACGATAAACTCTCCCATATGTACCACAACCAATAATATTTTTCTTTTGCCAGGCTCTTGTTGTTGATGAAAGCATTGGAGTTGCAGCTGGTTGTTGGGAAAATGATGATGGCCTAGATGTTGTAGCTGTTGGAGGAAGAGGTAGCGGATGGAAAAGCATGATGTTGCTAACCTCATGGGCACCTGAAGAGCTCTCTAGCGACACCTTTGGGCTCATTGCAGAAGCTAATCCATTTTGACTTTTGGATTTCAAGGCAGATAGTTTCCTTCTAGGGCTATGAAGGGGAGAGTGGTCCCAAATGGACAAAACTGTTCCTGTTAAACCTTGGGGGGAAAGACTAGTAGCAAATGGATCCTGCGGAAATGGATTATCCTGAGGATACGAACCCTGATGTTCTTCAGCATATTCCGAAGAAGACAGAATACAATCTCCAGTACTTAATCTTCGCGGACTTTGTTTAGGGCTTGACAAGACACTACTAGGAGCACTTTTTGCAATGTCATCTGGCCTGTCAATATGGTGCACCTTGTGAACGGAGTGTTGAACATGAAATACCTGCCTAGTGTGCTCCAAAGAAGGTCCATAAGATAAGGCCTGAACATGCACTGTTCTGTTTTGGATGGTCTGGAAACCCAGTGAACTGTGAGACAGATCATCTGATCAGAAATTTTCGTTTTATGATGAAAACTTTGAGAAGCCTTGACATTCATGGAATAACACATCCATGTGATTATCCTTTTCAGCAAATGAAAAGAGAGATGGAAAATATATAGAAATGAAGAGCTTTATAAAATAAAACAATGTCCAACGCCACTCCTCTCACAAAGCTAGAGCAGAAAACAATCTCACAGTTTGTGAGCTATGTGTTTCACAAAGGACGTGAATTGTAGGTTCAGACTTGGTTCACATCACTAGTGCTGTTGGCAGGAAGATCAAAAAGCAGGAGACAAGTGAAAAGGAAAATGAAACATAGGCAGTTGAGGAAAATACAAAAATAAAATAGAAAAATGAAGAAAGAAGCTATGAAATAAAACGTTAACATAAAAATTTTTTACTCTAAAAAAGTTCCTAGGTTCATAAATGAGAGTCATGACCTTAATTAAATGTTCTGGATCATTAAAAAATGACAGAATGAAATGTATCTTCTTCCCCTATAAATTCTATAATTATACAAAAGACTTTCTTATGGGCAATTTAGTGTCCAATTATTCTCTTTTACACTTCAAAGTTCAAACTATGTTGCAAGGAGAAACACTTGGAGCGAAACATGCAAACTGTATGTTAACAGATGTAAGTTGCCCATAACCATCGCAGTATACATCATGTATAAACAATCAACATAAGATAAGATGGGCAGTGTTTCTCCTTGCTTTCTTTAAAGACTAAATCCATCAGCAAAAGAAAAGCCTAAAAAGGTACATCATACATCATCCTTACCATCAGTGATCACCAACCCACGACAGAAAGCAGAAAACCAAAAAAAAAAAAACCTTGAGAGGAAGATGTGCACTGCGAAAAATAGCCATTGATGCTTGACAAGAGGTCTGTCAAACTCATGGTTGTTCCGTCTACAAGTTTAGTACTTCCATTTCGAAAAAGTTTTCTTTTCTGTTACGCATCTTTTAAGAGATCCAGCTCGATTCAGTGTCTCAATGAACCGTCTTAATGGAAATCACTTCCCTAATGTATTTCTCATAGTAGAAGGATCGAAAGATGAACTAACAAACGGGAATCGACTACAGAAAGGGATATTTGAAGAACTAGAAACAGATTAACCAAAATCGGACGAAAAATTCACCTGCCAATTGCAGAATCGAAGTCACGATGGATGATTCTTTTTACTTCCCATGGAGAAGGGAGAGGGCAGTAACTTGAAGTCGTTGGCGAAGCACCATCAGAGACCTTCCGGGAGAACCCACCGGATTCCGGCAACGGAAGGGCTGCATCTGGCGAAGGCAGCTCGAACATTGTTTGCAATTGGGAGTCGGAAGCCGGCGAAACGAGTCCGACTTCGTCATCGTTGAGGTACCGGAGCTTCCGTTGCCTGGTCAGCCTTCTTACCGGTGGGTTGGATTCTCGGTCGATTTTGAAGATCCCCTGGTTCTTGGAGCTCCGTTTTTGGCTTGGCGAGAAAGGAGAGGAATCAGAGGAAGATGAACAAGAGGGAGACGGTATAGAATGTGAGGAAGAAGAGTGAGTCCTCCCGTTGGGTCTCCACCAAGACATTTTGGAAGGCTGGCAATCATGGTCTGCTAGAGAGAGAAAATCGAATTTCCCTCACCCATCAAACGCACCTCTCTCTCTCTCTCTCTCAAGTGGAACCGTGTGAGAGCGGGAGGGCAGAGAAGGGGATGATCAAGAAATTTTGGTTGCATTATAATGGCTGTCCAATCTCTCCCTGTAACCATCGTTTTCTTTTACCTGACTTTCGTAGTCCCGCCTCCAACCCTTCACCTTCGTCAGGTCAATGTCCCTCACCCTTCGCTTTTCACCACCCCCCTTCCCTCAACGTTTACTTTTCTTTATCGTTTCATTTGTCATCTTTACTACTACAGAAACAATACTACTGTAGTCAATGCAGAAGCAGCTTACCCCTCAACATGAAGCTTCTCCCCCACCACCATACCACTGACAAGCTACACCTAACCCAATTGGGTACGTTCGGGTGTCCTACCATTTAGAATCTATGGGTGACAAAGATGCTTTCCATTTTCATCTGAATTTGTTTATACAGGCACACATTTTTATTTCAAATTCCATATCAGGTAAGACGTTTTCTGAAATTCCTCATGCAGCCCTGTGCTTCTACTACTGTAAGGACTTGTTCCAATCGTACTTTTACCTCCACATAGCCAACGAGGGTTAATCATTTTAAAATACCAAAAATACCCGAGTTGGTGGGTGGATGTCTATATTACAAGGACACCCATTCTGGGTGCATGTCCCCGGCGACACCACCGGACACACTTGGACTCACCGACACAACACCAATACGTACAGACATTACTTTAATGCTTTTTAATATTTTCAATAGAATTATATTTTACTATTAAAATATTAAAATTTTGGTATTTATTCTTTAAAAAACATTTCATGTCCCCCATCTCCTATCCCCCGGAGAAATTTGGAACGATCTTATCTTTGTGAGGTAGGTAGAGATAAGTTCATAACATAACATAACATGTAAAAAGGGCATTAATGCATTTTTAGTGAGTAAAAGTTAAAATAAATTTTTTTAACACACTTTAAAACGTATTTCACCATTGTATACGGAGGTTAACTCAAGGTTTTCATTTGACCATTGCCAGAAAACCTTAATACTGTATCAGAAATTTCAGAAAAGGTGGTGATTGAGATGGAATTTCAAGTATAAATGAATCTGTATCAGAAAATCACGCAAAAATCTAACCATACGTTCGTTAGTCGTTTGTTTTGGAACTTGACAACAGGTTTAGATCCAATAAACCTTTTCACAGATTCTGTGCTTTTCTGGGACCGAAAAAAAAAGACATTGATATCTGCTTTCTACTTAAAAGAATAGGCAAGTCATGACACTAGTAGCTCCTAACTATTGCTGCTACTGCTGTTGCAATAATAGCAATAGCAGCAAAATGCTGAAAGTGGTCATGATACAAAGAAGCATAAACAATTTTTTTTTCTTTTTTTCTTTTGGGAAGTGTGAGGGCGTCATGTATTTTTTTCTACAGAAAAAGCTTGGGTTATGCAGACTCCTACCGGTTATACAACCATAACATTTGGGGTTCGAACTTGCAAGGTCCTAACACAAGGTGACCTTCACTAACTGCTCCTGTCAGACAAGCAGAGCATGTATTTGGCATAACATTTCCTTGGGGCAGGGGGTGCACCACCGGTTTAGTCCATCAGAAACATAGTTGGGAAACTCCGCCGAGTCAACTCGTGACTCGGCCGAGTTGCCTCGTATCCTCACCAAGTCAGAATAAAAATGGCATAACTCGGTTTGAATTAAACTCGACCAAGTCAATAATTGAACTTGGCCCAGTCTAGTGAATTTTATCTGTGACTGGACTGAGTTTCTTTTTTAGTAGGTTATGACTGTTCTTTAACCCAATCAAATGTGCTTCTTTAATTACTTTACTTTTTCCCCTGCATGGGAATCACGATTTTTCAATTTTATTTCCTTTCTAATTAGGTTTGGACCATTCTTCACTATGCACTGTCCCTTACGACCAATTAAGTGAACCTTCTTTAATGAATTTACTTTTATGGCTACATGCAATCACTGTTGCTTTGAATGAGTTTACAATCTCCACACCATCCTTGACACCCAATTAAGCATGGTGTATGCCTTCTTTAAATGTGCCTGTGCAAACTAAATTTGATATACTTTACATTCAAACCAAATTTCATTCTAAAAAAACAATTCAAACCAAATTTGCCCCCACCCCCCTCTACACACACACACACACACACACACACACATATATATATATATATATTGCTTATTTATATGAAAGATTCATATTTTAAATGAATACTCTTTTCATATATATCTATGAAATACATATTTATTATTTATTTTTAATAAATAAATTTTAAAACCTTGACTCGTCCGAGTCATTGAGTCAAGTGTGGCCAATCCGTGATGAGTCTTAAAAACACCAACCATGGATGGAAAGCGACTGTAAATACAACAAGGTTAGCCAGCACAACTAGGTCTCTAATCCCAAGGGTGGTTTCCCCTAGCTTCATGGAAAAAACCATGTGTCTGAGAACGGGAATGTGCATGTATAGGCTAAAAAACAAGACAAGTTGCTCATGGCTTGGTTCATAAAGAGCTCATTCTAACTCGTGAAATAGGCTTGATGAGCACAAATGGGTGTTCAGGATATATTTTATGTGTTTTTTATATGATAAAGAGCGTTGATGGTTGAAGTGCCCCCATATCCTCTGCTCAATTATATATATTGGTTAATATTTGCTACTAATGAGTATTATAAATTATTCTTTTCTTAATTTTTTTTTTTTTTTTTTGTAGATCAAATGTTAAGAATGTGATCTACATGGTTTTTTTAGCAGGAAACTTATTTTGAATCATGCCATTATGACAAGTAATTAGGTTTTAAAAGGGGTTCAAAAATCAACGGCCAACAATGTGCCAAAATTCATAACTCAAAAGATCACATTTTTACATCAGAAAAAGACAATCCAAGGCTTGATCCTTAGCAAACAAACCATGCCGAAGACATCTATGTGGTTATATTGAGTTGATACAACTTTGGCATATGATTTCTAGCTCAATAGTTCAGTACCTTCAATAGTAGCCAATATTTACCTTATATATATATAAATATATATTCTTGGAAATTAGAGATATAATATTTAGATAGTAAAAATTAAAATAGTTCAACTAGTTGAATTCTTGACACTCAATTGCCTACACTTGTACGTTTTACTTCCATTTTTATTTCTTGGTCCTTACCCTTATTATTTTATGTGGTCATTAGTACAAGGTAACCAGTTTCATAAAGTCAAGTTGTATTTTGACGTTTATAGTAAGGAAAGTTTAAATCCAACAGGGCACATGAGGATTTCTACCAACACGACAAATGCGCTAGTTGTCCCACACTTGGCATTCTTTATTCTGTTTTTTCTTTTTCTGGAGATGAAAAAATTTGGACCATATCTAGGTTTGTGCGCATTTTCTTCTTTCAATAATATAGTGTGGGCCATCTTCATTTTTTATTTTAAAGTTAAGATTGATAGTATTAACAAAAATACTAATCAAATATTTTTGCAGTCAAAATATCTTTTTTTATGAGCCTACACTTGACATTTATTAATCATTTCTTTCAATATTGTATTGCATGGCATCTTCATCTTTAAGTGAAGATCGACAATATTAAAAAGTAACAACTGAAATATGTAAACTAGTATGAACTGAGATTTTTATAGGTTCTTTGCACAATCTAACCCTGCAGATGCATTCAACGGGATCCATTTACTTGGAATCAGCTATTAGATCATAGTAATGGGATCAAGAAATGTGATTTTGTATGCTTGAATATTTACAAAAATTATGAGTCATTGATTTTCAAGCCTTAAAAGATCCATCTTATGCATCATTATGATCTAAGAATCTGGTTTTATAAAACCAAGCATCTATATCGCATACTGTAAAATTTATATGAAAATTTTGGTGCATACCATTTTACATTCCAGAAACCCTAGTCGTAGACTTTTCAAAGAAGCTTTTTTTATGAGTCCCACACCTGTCATTTATTAATCATTTCTTTCAGTATTAATGTTGCAGGGCATCTTCATTTTCAAGCGAATATTCTTAATATTAAAAATAATATTTGTTAAATGTCGATTGATTCCTTGAAAAGGATTAGGATTCATCTAAGGGTAGACCATGACAATGGGTTTGGACTTTGAATTGTACGGGTTCGACCAGGAATCTTGGATCCAAATACAATAATCCTAGTTTGAACTTTGAAGAAGACCATGGATACTGGCATTGCCTTTCAACTGTCAGGTCAAACCAGACCTGAACTAGCTTTGCTGTAATGTTATCAGTATCCATGCGAATTGGCCCGAATCAGACGATTCACATTGAATCAGCCCAAAATCGGTTCTATAAGAGGACCGATTCGCCCGTAAAGAATCGGGTGACTCATCTCCAATTCAGCCTGACTCAGCCTATTTGGGCTGAATCAGAATCGAATCAGCTTTTCCTGCCCTTTGTATATTTTTTTAGTATTTAATTTTTAAAGAACTTTTTAAATTAAAAAGTAAATTGACTGATTCAGCTCTATTCAGTTCGAGTCTGAATCGGCAGATTCTATGGATCAATTTGAAAATTGTCAATGTCATTTCGGACCTGAATCTATTTTTTCGGACCAAAATTGATTTCTGGTCCAAAACCGATGACATTGCTTTGCTCTGAATGGATCTGGACCCATAAGATGGATCTTTTTAGCAAATCAGCTCGATCTAGGTTTGGCTCAAAACGAAGCCAGCCTTTATCTCTTTGTATGTGCATCCAACAGGGTCCGGATCCAGGCCACACTATGGGCTACGATCAATTGGAATCCTACATGTTTGGAACCGGCTATATATCTAGTGACTGACAACTGCCATAGTTAGCAAAACATGAAACGGCAAAATTTAATTAATTATAGAATTAATGCATGATTAAAAAAGGTTTTGCATTCAAAATGATGGATAAAAAAAATATTCAAATATTCATTAATTATAGAATTAATGCATGATTAGAAAGGTTTTGCATTCAAAATGATGGATGAAAAAAATATCACAAAATTTTGAGTTAAGAAAAACAGCAAATAACATATAGGGTTTAATTTGGATTTAATTTTATAAAGCAAGGTCAAGAAACAGTCATATATATATATATATGAGATTTTTCTGTAAAAATCAAGTAAATGTATAAACATTATAGAATCTACTAGAACCAAAACTCATGATTTGAACAAAAAAGCTGATTTAATTGGACCCATATTAGAGTTTTTCTAATTATTTTTTAAATATAATTGTTTGTGTTCTAAACTTTTCTTTCAAAAGACCGCAAATTTTAGCAATATTTTGTAAAAACAGAGTTTTGTTTTACGGAAAATAAAATGGACAGACATTGACTCGTCCAATTGTCCTACTTTCAACTCAACTCATTCATAGGATAGATTTGGTCATAACTCAAGATCCATGATTGAATTCCAACAAAAAAGAAAGTCATTCCCCTCTTCCAGTCTCAAGTAGGCTAGGCTCGAACTTGATATGAACTTTCACCATGGTCCATCCGGCAGGGTTGACCCGAACTGGATCGACCCTTAATGAAGAAAATGTGAAGGCTTATTCAAAGTGAAAGCGATTCAAATATTGTATGGGTGGATTCAACCAAGTCTTATTCATGGTAAAGATAAAGAAAGTAATGGAAGTGTGTGTATGGGGGCCCAACGTCAATCCTGTTGACCATCGGTTGTAATAAATGTTCTTTGCAACCGTAACAACACGCACAAACACGCGCATTGATTCAAGAAAAGTAAGATTCTCGTTAGCCTGAAAAATTAAATATCATACAAGAATGAGTGGTCCAACGCCAGCCAGGCAATCTAAGGTCAATCTTTCTTTGATATTTTTGTGAACCACCTCCTAGGGATTGGGGAAACGGCCCCGCCCCATCCTGCTTCGTCCTGTTTGGATGGGGGATGGAGGACATGAAACGGCAATGGAGGTTAAAATCAAAACCCATGCGGCAATGAACTTACACTTACCCCCGCCCCGTCTTGCCCTGCCCCATCCCCGACCTCCCTCAGTAAATCTTCCTCTCCTTTTTTAGGAATGATAGTGGACCGAGGGAAACAAGGTGTCGCCTTGTTTGGACAGGGGATGAAGGTTAAAATCAAAACCCATGCGAAGATGAAAGCAGGGATGGAGGGCAGAATTTTGAGACGGGGCAGGGGTGGAGACCTTGTGCCCCACCCCGGTCGACTGCCATCCCTACCTCCTCTCTCTCTCTCTCTCTCTCTCTCTCTCTCTCTCTATATATATATATATATATATATATATATATATATATATATATATATATATATATATATATATATATATTTGGGTCTGCCGTTACAAGTGAAACGCTTCTCTTCCGCTGCTTGGGCTCCAACTATTCAAAAAGTGAAAAGCAAGCTTCTTTCGTGGCAGGCTTCTTATCTCTCCATTGCTGGTCGTCTGACCTTAATCAGACATGTTCTTTCTTCTATCCCGGAATTCTTCATGTCAATGTTCGTGATGCCTGTGGGCGTGGAGAAGCAAATTTGTCGTTTAATGTCAGATTTTCTTTGGTCTGGGTGTCACCTTAAGAGTAAGCGCAATTTGGTTGGTTGGCGAACGGTGGTGTTACCGAGGCGTATGGCTGGCTTAGGTGTTTTTGCTTCAAGACAGAGGAGTATTGCTCTTGTAGCCAAGCAATGTTGGATGGCTCATCAACCAGGCTCTCCATGTGCTCGCTTGCTCCATGCTAAATATGGTGCTCCTGATTTATCTCTTTTTCGCCATGGAACCCGGGGTCTGGCGATCTCGCACTTGCGAAGCATGTGGCTGAGAGCCTTATCGTCCTTCAGAGATCAAACTGGGGATGCTGGAAATTATGATCAGTTGTTGCAATGGGCGATTACTCCAAATGGAGCGTTCCACACCCACAAAGTGTATAGATCGTTGCTCCCCCAAAGGGCAGATTGGTTCCCTGAGTGTGCGTTATGGGGTAAGGGCCCTTCTCCAAGATCTCGGTTCTTGGCTTGGTTAATTTTACATGATAGGGTTTAGACTCACAGTTATTTAAAAAAGTTGGGCTTTCAGTTTCCAAGTTGGTGTGTGTTGTGTCAAGCTGCTGAAGAAACTACTTTTCATTTATTTTGGCCCTGCCCAATCTTTGTGGCCCTATTTAATAGGACGTGGAGATCTCCGAACGTAATTGTCAAAGAAGAGTCTTTTGCGCTTGATCTTCTCCTGGGACCTATTGAAATTAGACGATGCAAGCGGTGGAGACTGATCTGGAAGACATGGTTGCTTACTACTTGGTGGTTTGTTTGGATGGCACGCAATGATGCTACTTTCCGTCAAATTCCGGTCATCTTTAATCATCTTGCCCATAAAATCCTCGTTGATGTATATGCAATATTACGTATGCATCTTAGAGACCTCTCCTCTCATCTGAACGACGTTCACTCAGCGGTGGTTTCTTCTAATCCTGCGGATCCTGGTTGAGTAGGCTTTGTTGTTTTGTTGCTAGCTGTCTGTAGTTTCTTTTCTTTAGCTTTGTTTTTTCTATATTTTAGCTTTGTTTCTTCTGTGTTCGGTTCATGGGTTCAACATTTTGTTGATCTTCATGAGTATTAATGTTGATCTTCTTTCGGCTCTCTCTCTCTCTCTCTCTATATATATATATATATATATATATATATATATATAAGAAAAGTGGTAGCTGCCTACCATCAGCCTACTACATGTAAATAGGTAATTTTGAGTTGTTTTCGCAAATCTGACGTTGCATATGTGTTAACATTGTCAATTTCTTAAGAAATGATACTTGGATCATGTTTTTGGATAAAAACATGGCTTTTAAGCATTGAATTTTTTTTAGAATTGTACATCCTTGGTTTTTAAATCTTATAAAATCCTACCTGTGTCATAATCTGGTTATCCAAGAGTCAATTCGTATAAATTGAAGCATGTAAATCACATATCTACAATTAGATTTTAGAAAAAAATGAAAAAACCTTCCAAAGCATGTAAATCACATATCTATAATTAAATCACATATCTATCATGATAGGCTGGTGGTAAACTAAAAAAGTGATAGGCAGCTACCACATAATATATATATATATATATATATATATAGAGAGAGAGAGAGAGAGAGAGATTTCATAGTTTTTGTTCTTAAACTTCACCATAAGAATAGGGCCTTAGTTTCAAAAGAACTTCAATGAAATTTATCTAATAGAGTCAAATCTGATATTGTTATAATTATATGTACTTTGTCTTTTCTAGTAAGCACCACGTGATTTTTGAGAGCCTGTATGTTTTTTATTGAAATATTCTCAAACTGCATTTTTATCAAATTTTTCTCCATCATAACTAAAATAAGCGCTTAAATGGTTTTAGCATGGTTGGCATTCTAGGGACTTCGTATCGGACTCTTGCAACTCGGTGACTTGGACGAGTCAACTCGGTGACTTGGATGAGTCAACTCGGTGACTACGGATGAGTCAAGTTTTTTTATTTAATTTATTAAAAATGTATAATATATAATTTTATAGTACACGAAAAATTAAATTAATATATGAGTGTGATTTATTACATATAATAATACATGTAACTTAAAAAAATTTGGTGACAAATATTGGAAATATTTTCAGAATATCACAAAAAAATAAAATATGTTAGTTCGTTATTTTAAATTGTACAATGACATAATATTTGCCAAATATCATGATATATTTGGCAAAATATAAATTTATTTAAGATATTTATGTTCTACATATAAATTTTCAAAGAACGTAGATAGTTAATTGCATGAGAGTTATTTAAGATGCATTAAAATAATATTATTTTCATTAAGATTTCTCTTTATTATCATTTAATTCTCTCTCTCTATCCATTGAATGGTAATAAAGTTATTTTCATCCACTGATTACCAAAACCTAGAATAGAAAATATTTTTAAGAAAACCTTGCTTTGAAAAGTGTTAGAGTAGAAAAAAGCTTTTCAAAATCAGCTTTGGAAAATTTAAAAGCTTTATTAGTTAGTAGTTTAAAGTAACAAAATTTGAATAGAAATGCATCTCATGAAAAAGTAAGCAAGACTAGGTCGAGTCAATGGTAAACTCTGGCAATTCTTGGCTGACTCAGCCAAGTTCGGTCCTAACCAAGTCATGCGGTTTCTCTAACTCAGTTAGGGGCCGATCCGAGCCAACTCGGGCGAGTCACAAGTTGACTCAGCGAGTTTGCCACATTGAAAAGGGGGACAAAGGGAAAAAGAAATGTTTTGACTTAGGTAGTGTTTAACTTTAAAAAGATAAACCATTCGAAAAAGAGAGTGCCACCAATGTCTTTTTCGTTTCATTTATAAGATGAAATTAATTTTTAGCACAATATCATAAATGACTGAACTAGAAAATATAACAAACATGGCCAATTTGCTGTTTTCTTAACAGTTTTGCTCTTAGGCTGAAATCATAACGTTTGGTTTTTTTAGGCAACAACTTACATGGTGCTTGATTTTTTATTGCAACTTACAGAGGCAACAATTTAAGTAGATGGACCAAGGTACCCAATTTTTCAAGTGACGAAAGGGTAATACCATCAAGAAAAAAAAATCAATTGACCAGATTTATCATATTTTGAGCCGTGAATTGACCATGTTTGTCATATTTTTTTGGTCTAATCCAAAACACAAAAGGGTGATCTATGACTTTGTCACTTTATTAAATGCAATTGCATTTAAGCCGCTTAGAGTCAAGTCAAGATACTGGAACGAAAGCAAACAATCAAGTCCAAGCAGCTCACTAATGCACCGAGAGAGTTCTAACTGTTGCCAACGAGTCCATGAATATAAATGAAGGATGGATCTGACAAGCCTAGTGGGCTTGTTTGACAGGGGTAGTGGGCCTCAACATGTTTAGACAGAGACAAGATTATGCCAATGAGCATCACCACCATGATAAGAAGAATCTACATTAAGAAACAATTAGGAAACAGAGGGAGTTTATGCATTTAGAAGAGCAGAGCCCACGTATCCCTAGCCCATCAAAGAGTACGCTCAGATTTAGTCTCACGGCAAATGACACACACCGTGGCTTTCGAACTTGTGATGTCTAGCTACTTGTCAAGTTGGTGATGCTCACAAGTTGCCCCAGTTAGACGAGCAGAACCCTTGTGGGCCTTTTTTTTTTAGAATTACTCTCCTATACGTTTATGATCTTTGCAGCTAAAATCCTTGTACCCTAGGTTCCCAAAATACTAAAGTATTTCTGTATGTTTTCTATCAACAAACCAAGAATTTGGAACCAATATATGCCCCAGGCGCAGAGACCTAGCTGCGCTGGCTCAGCCAGTCATACTTACGGTTTCTGTCCATGTCGGCGTAAAACTCCGAGGGCTTACCCCCTCAACCCCAGGGAGTTGCCAAGCTTCGGCTTACACAGGGGGGTGACGCCCATGAGATTTGAACCTAGACTGCCCGTCAAACGGTCTAGGCCCCCATCCCACTAAGCCAAACCCCTTGGGTCTATGGGAAGGATAGTTGGCACTACCTGAACAAGGGGGTTAAAAAAATCAGACCAAAAAATAAGGGGAAATATAAACCGCCCTCTTCCTCTTGAGGCATCAATGATGATGATGGAAAGTGGTCTAAAAAATAATAATGTTTGATAAAAGGTACTCTCAAGAATATATGCTTTGACATAAGGTTACAAGGTATGTGACGATAGTTTTTAATCAAAATAAAACTTTTTTGATATTTTAATACATAAAAAATGTACTTTACTGAAATATCATTTAAAATAATTAAAAGACTAAACTAATATTTGTACTTGTGAGTGTTCATGCCTTCGTGTCCGAGTGTGTCCAGTCATGTCGAGAGGGCCCTGTGATTTTAGGTTAAAAGCTGTCTTAGTAGGTCTCTCTTAATAAGACCACCTATTAGACCATAGAAATTCAAATTCCTGAGAAAAAAAGATCAAAGTGAGACCAGAGTACACCTTGACAAGAAGACTTGGCAATTCTTGCGCTCTAGAAGATAAGCCATCCTGCCACTGAGAGACTTGAAAAAGCTTTCAAGGTCTCCTTGCTTGGGTGAATCACTTGAGCTCTGATACATTTTCAGTGCCATGCAACATGGAAGGCATAGCTCCAGGCCGGTGAATAGGAGACTAAATGCTTTCAACGAATGCATGTTCGCCTTTCCTACTGTTCCAATACACTCAAATAGTAGTAACTCAAACGTTACAATTGACTGTTGAATCATATTGAAATAATTTCCAGCAAATATCCATGATTTTCTGCAATTGGGAGCAGGAGCTGATGCATACCTTTGGTTATATAGCTAACTCCGAGTGAAGTAGGATTCTTTGGGAGTTGGCAGTCAGGGATAAGAGTTGAGTTTTGAGTTGAGCTTTGTTAAACTAATTTAGTGGGGATTGTTTGAGAGAATGGCATTGAGAAAGCAGTTTATGAAAAAGTGGAAGAAGGTGAGATGCCCTCTCATTTGTATTTGCACTGGAAACAGGAATTGGTAACTACTGAATCCTACAAGTGATAACTGACAATTCCAAGAACTAATGGCTAAAACTTTCCAAATCCACTAATTCTCTCCATCTCCCAGCTAGCAAACACAGCCTTATTGTGGCCAAAATTGTTAACGAAGTTTCATGGAATGAAAGGGTTATATCAGAGCAGAAGCTCGTAACCATGATGGGCTTGTTCCTGGCTACGATGATCTTGAAAGCTAGGCGAGCTACCCTTGACCAATGTGGATATCGATAGGGAATCAAACATCCCCTACAAGATTTCAATCAGACTAATTGGTTAAATAGACAAAATTCATTAGTTGAACAGGAAAATAAAAAAAGCCAACGTCAGCAGTTAGCTTTTTAGTTGGGGCTATAGTGTCAACCAATGTTGTCAGGATCCTATTGGACCCTGAATTGATTTTCAAAACGATTCAGAGAATCAGCCGATCCAGACCCAGAACCAAATCGAGCTGAATCGGCCCTTTTTTAATAAACTCTTGGCTGATTCGTGCATTCAGGCCAATTCACAACGATTCTTACAACAATGGTGCCAACAGTCCAGCGGATGGGCTTGAGCAATGCCATACCTCACCTTTGTGGCAAGTTGATCCAAGCTCGAACTCAATGATTAGTTCGATCTAAACAAGCTGATTTGCTCATGAAAAAGTATATTGTTTCAAAGCTGAAAGTAATAGGATTTGATCTTTAGACCAAAGAGCCAGCCCAAATTGACTTGTTTACAGAAAAAAATCATTATTTCAAAGCTGGAAGCCAAATGATTTGAAGTTTCGACCTATTGTTTGCAAGCCAATAATTTTGACTATTTATCGTACACTACATTACATGATATAAAATATATCCATTACTACTTAACAAGCTTGTATAAGCTGAACCAAGTCAAACGCTTGTTGTTCCATGTCCAGCTTGATGAGACTATTTTAGGAATTTGAATTTAGCTCTCTATAAGCCAGCATGAGCTGAGCCATGAGGGATGTGTCTCATTTTCCAATCCCACTCCAGACTCGCCAAAAAAAGAAAAGGAAAAAGAAGATCCAACACCAAAATGGTTTTTCAGACATGGTCCCAAAACCCTGTCTCAGGCTGAAATTGTAAAACAATGTCTGCGATTAGTTCCTAACCAATTCCTACAATTTAGTAGAGACAATCTTACATATAGGCACTGTGTCGTTTCTGCTCAAAAGCTTCAAAGAAGGGTCAACTTCAATATCCCGAATAAAGATTCTATCTCCAATGTCGAGATTGCTCAAATCAACATCAATCTTGGGCAGAATATTATCGGCAGGGCAAAGGTACTTCAGACTGGTTCTGATCTTATTCAACGTGCCTCCTGTACCAAATAAAGCATTTTGATTAATTTAGGAAAATTCATCACTGCAGATCATGCAAATCCAATGAAGAAGTCTCGGATTAGTCTCAATATAATAGAACCTCAACAATTACATTACTCATCACAATTAGCCATCTGTAGTCATCAGGACTAGAACAAGTGAACTAAACAAACAAATAATCTTCATGGTTATTTTACTGGCTCATACAAGCTTGGTTGTAGAGTTCAGCTAACCTGATCTCCAAGATTGGATGCCAAAGGGGCAAAACTCAGGCTACACTAGGTTTGGCTAAGTTAGTTTTGGTACTTGGCTGATATCATTTTCCTTTTTTAGTATTTTTTTGGAAAGATAACGTTCCCCTTCCACCCCGTGCTACTACCCAAGAGGAAAGTTGTTAAGTGCCATAGCTGGACCTGAAGAGACTATTTTCCAACAGATCTGAGGTTTTCACCTCACCAGGGGCAACCTCACCGCTTGATTTATAAAGGAAAGACTGGCAAACCATCCTTCTAAATAGTACCAAAACAAGACTTTTGAAGTTCAAAAACGGTAGTTTTATTTCAAAAATTCAAAGCAATGGATAATAAAATTCATTTGTTGGTATAAATTTACAACAATTTCAACCAGAGAAAGGAATGTAAAATTAGAGGGTGGAAAAGAAGCATATTAGTTATACATGAATAGTTTGACGAGTATTAGTGTATCAGCATACATAAGCATTTGAGTATTCTGGGAATACAAACCAGTGTCCTAAAAGTCCTAATATATCGTAAGATCATTATTGTATAACATGTAAATACTGCATGATGGATATGATCAGGGATATGACCGAGTGCAATTTCGGACACCTTTTTCCCTCTTTTTCTCTCTTGTTTTCTATAATTCCAATAATATTTGGCCAGGCTTTTGGATCTAATAGGGTAATTTTCACGTCACAGGGATTCGGCTAGCAGGGTGCCGCACTCGCATCGACGCAGGTGCGGGTGTGGTCAACCCGACCCTGGGTGTGTTGACCGCACCCAGGGTCATTTCGGTCCATTTTTTTATTTAAAAAAAATTGCCCTATGAAATGGGCTGTGGAATTTAAAAAAAAAATCTTGGGGGGGGGCTGCCCCCTATAACCCCCCGCCAGGGGCGCCCCCCCCTGGACCCCCCCTTATATCTATCTATCTATATATATATATATATATATATACATTTTTGCCCCTGCTGCACCCCCGCACCCGCACCCATGTGACATAGTTATAAACCCTCATCTTCACTTCTATAAGAGTTTTCTAAGGTTTTCAAGAACTAAGAATGAGGATTTTGGGCATATTTGTTTCCAACTCTGAGAATAGGTTTGCCATTAAAAGAGGGCATTGTGCCCAACATTTTAGTTAAAGAAGGTTTTTTCTCTAGCTAGTCTTTGTCCTTCTCCTTTCTACACTAAGTACTTTTCTTTTTTAGCTTAGATCCTTCAAGTCTTTACCATGAATATGATCTCCAATGATTTGACATGTCAATGTAAAAGGCAAGTTAAGCAAGGAGACCGATTACAAGTATAACACAAGTTTCAGGGAAGGGTTCTGCAATGGAGTGCCTATACTAAATCATCATTTAGTTGGGACAAGGAACAGAAATGCCCCTTGCACTTCAAAAGACCTTTCTAAAGTTGTGAAATGACAATTACAATGATTAATGATTTGAAATAGAGAAAAAAAGACAATAACAAATGTCAAGATTGGTATAGACAATTAGGATACAATGATATTGTAGAGATCAACGATGACAATAATGATGATGTTGCATATCCTAATCCCATGCTTCCTAATGTTAATTAGAAGTTGCCAGTTTTAAAGCCAAGGACAAAAGAATAGCTATGAAAAATTATACAACGAGCCAAAAAATAAGAGGTGGCTTAGGAGGAGCTAATAGAAACCATGAGGCACACCCTGCCTCTACTTCATAACCTAAAATTTACTCCAAGATATATAGTTGAACAAGTGAACATTGTGGTAGATGGCTTTGTGATGTTTGCATTCTAAGCTTGTTTTATTTTCAAGGAATGATAGATGTCATTGTTAAAACATATGTAATAATACCATAATACCCGATAGGGGTATTATGGTCATTTCACAAAGTACCCCATAGGGGTACTTATTTTGTTTCTCGTATTTCACTATTTTTTATTTTTCTTTTTATTTTTATTTTTGTATTTTTTGGATACCGAAAAGGGGCCCCACAATGGAGTCGTTGGGGCCCCCAACGGTCACATATGTGACCGTTGGGGGCTCCCAACGACTCTATTGGGAGCCCCTTTGGTCTCCTCTTCTTATAAATAGGGGGAACCCCCCATGTATGTTGTATTGCTCTTGAGAGCTCCTCTTCAATAATAGTGATATTATTTTTCATGTGTGTAGCCTTTTTATAAGGCCCTTTGTATATCCCTTAGTGGATTTTCTCTCTTGTGCTTGTTGCATTTGTCCGTGTGGGACATAGTGAATGCTTTAGCATTCTTGGTTTCTTCCGCTTATTTTATTACATGGTATCAGAGCCATAAGATCTTCTAAAGGTAAAATCTTGTCTCTCTCTACTTCCTTTCTTTCTCACATCTTCCTTGTGTAGCAATGGAAGTCAAGATCGATCTATCATTCAAACTCAATGAAAAAAATTACATGATGTGGGCATCCGCAATGGAGAATAATCTCAAAGGCAAGAAGCTTTGGGGTTATGTAATGGGAACCGTTCCGGAACCCCAACTTAAGCTCACAAAGATGGAAGGAGATCAAGAGAAAGCACTTGAAGGCGATGCTCGTCTCAAGGCCATTGAAGATTATAATCATCAAATGGAAGATTGGGAGAGCAACCATGCAAAAATCCTTGCATGGTTTATGAATAATGTCGAACTTAAGGTATGTGCAAATATTGCAAAATTCCGCCGGGCAAATGAAGCTTGGTTTTTTATGAAGGGTATGTTTACCCAAAAGGATCTTGCAAGAGCTTATTTCTTGCAAGAAAAAGTAAGAACCACAAAACAAGGCGACATGAGCATACAAGATTACTATAGTGCTCTAAATCCTTTGTGGGATGAATTGGCTCTTTTGGAGCCTAAATGGGTATCTATGGAGGATGTGGTTCTAAGACAAAAACAAATGGAACAAGATAGATTGTTTCAATTTTTATTTGGGCTTCGTCCCGAATTTGAACAAGTGAGATCCTCACTTCTCCATAGATCCACGTTTCCTCCCTTAGAAGAAGCTATTGCCGAGATTACTCAAGAAGAGACTAGGCATAGCATGGGTAAAAGCATAGAGGAAGTTCTTGCCGTATCTAAACCCGGCAATCATGTTAAAACATACAAACCACCTCATTTTGGTAAGCAAGGGAGTGGTGGAAGAAAAATGATTATATGTCACCATTGTTATGAGCCGGGACATATTAAACCCGTTTGCCCAAAGCTAAATGGGGCATTCAAGCCAAAGGTGGCTTCCGTTGAAGAATCCACCACCAAAGAAGATGACGGCAAGAACGGGGATCTCAAAGACACTCTTGGACAAATCTCCTTGGCTCTTCAACAAATCTTAAAGGTCACTTCTTCCACCTCCGGTGCCGCCATTGCCTCATCATCACCTCCCGGTACGTACTCTTGGATTTTAGATTCCGGAGCTTCTTTTCACATGACCCCTCATGAAAATGCATTAACCAATGTGCACACCAATTCAAAAATGTCTTGTGTCTCTACCGCAGATGGAACTTTTCTCAAAATAAATGGTGTTGGAACTCTTGATTCTAAAAATGTTCAAAATTTCCTTGTTCCAAAAGTTAGAATAGTTCCAAAATTAAATCTTAACCTCTTTTCCGTTTCTCAAATAGCCGACCATGGATGTGAAATATCTTTCTCATCCCAAGGGTGCTTTGTGCAGGATCTCCGGTCCGGGAAGCGGATTGGGCAAGGCCATAGGAAGGGAGACCTTTATTTTATGGATAATTTAATGCTTCCAAATACCTCATTTTGTACTTATGTCCAAGACAAAAATATTGAAACTTGGCATAAAAGGCTTGGACATCCAAGTTACTCTAAAATGTATCTTTTTCCTTTTGGACACAAGTTTTGTAAAGAAAAAGATATCAATTGCAAAGATTGCATTTTTGGCAAAATGAAGTCTACTCCTTTTCCTATTAGATCCTTTGTGACAACAAGACCTTTTGAATTGGTGCATTCCGATGTTTGGGGGCCATCTCCGGTTCTATCTAAAGGTGGTTATTCATATTATGTTACTTTTATTGATGATTATACTAGATATGTATGGATTTATTTTCTTAACTTTAAATCGGAAGTTTTTAACTTCTTTAAAGAATTCCATGCAAAAATTCAAAATCAATTTCAAAGCCAAATATCCATTCTTAGATCCGATTCGGGTGGAGAATACTTATCAAATGATTTTCAAGCATATCTAAAACAACATGGCATTTGTCATCAAAAATCTTGCCCAAGAACTCCTCAACAAAACGGTCTAGCGGAAAGAAAACATAGGCATATTTTGGAAACCACTAGATCCTTACTCATTTCTAAAAATATTCCTAAAAATTTTTGGGCCGAAGCCGTGTTAACCTCCACCTATTTAATCAATAGGATGCCATCTTCAAAATTGAATAATATCTCTCCTTATGAAAAACTTTTTAATATGACACCCGACTACAATCGTCTTCGGATTTTTGGGTGTAAATGCTTTGTTCTTTTACATAAAAGAGATAAATTGTCACCTAAAGCAATAGAATGTGTATTTTTAGGATATGGTGAAAATCAAAAAGGCTATAGATGCTTTGATCATAAAAACAATAAGTTATTTGTCTCCAAAGATGTAACCTTTTTAGAAGATGAAAATGGATTTGACATATTGGAAAAATCAAATGAAATTGATTATATGTTTATCAATGATCTTTTAGAAGATTCAAATGATGACTCTTTGAGTCATCCGGAAATTTTAGAAAATACTCATGATTCTCATGATGATGATGCATCACCAACTAATGGTGACAATCTCCAAGTATACACTCGGCGTGAGGAAGCCCAACCTATTAGTGCTTTAGAAAAATTCTTGCGGCTTAATGAACCCCTAGAAGAAACCTCCCTTAGGCGTTCTTCTAGAGAATCAATTCCACCTAATAGGTTTGTCTCATATGAAACTCTTTCACCTAAATATAGAGCTTGTCTAATAGCCTTGCATTCTTACTATGAACCCTCCCATTATAATCAAGCAAAAAGTATACCTCATTGGGTTGAAGCAATGAAAGTTGAACTAGATGCTTTAAATAAAGCTAAAACTTGGGAAATAGTTCACCTTCCTCCAAATAAGAAAGCTATAGGATGTCGATGGGTCTACAAAGTCAAAACAAAAAGTGATGGTTCCCTAGAGCGCTATAAAGCTAGATTAGTTGCTAAGGGATACTCACAAGAATATGGCATCGATTATGAGGAGACTTTTGCTCCCGTGGCTCGCATGACAAGCGTTAGAACTTTAATTGCGGTAGCATCATCTAAGAAATGACCTATATTCCAATTAGATGTTAAAAATGCCTTTCTTAATGGTCAGTTGAATGAAGAAGTATATATGGATCCTCCGCCGGGAATCAGTGTTAACCAAGGTCAAACCCTTCGGTTATTAAAAGCCTTATATGGTCTTAAACAAGCCCCTAAGGCTTGGTATGATAGATTTAGTGCTATCATGTTACAATTGGGATTTCGCTCATGTTATACTGACACTGCTCTTTTTGTTAAAAATGCAGGTAATAGTATCATCATCCTTCTGCTTTATGTTGATGATATGATCATCACTGGCAATGATGAAAGCGGTATTCTTAAAGTTAAAAATATGTTAAAACATAATTTTGATATGTCTGATCTGGGTTTTCTCAGGTACTTTCTTGGCATAGAAGTTGCATACTCTCCTCGAGGGTATATACTGTCACAGATGAAGCTTGCTGCAGACATATGCTCCAAATCTGGGATTTCAGATGATAAAAAGGTGGAGACTCCCGAGGTTATCAATGCTAAACTACGACTGGAGGATGGAGTTCTGCTGGACGATCCTACGCCCTACAGGCAACTCATAGGCTCCCTCACCTATCTGACTATCACCAGGCCCGATATTGCTCATGCTGTGCACTCTGCAAGCCAATTTCAGCATGCTCCTACATCTGTACATATGAGTGCTGTGCTCCGGATCATTCGATATATTAAAAATACTTTGACTAAAGGGCTATTCCTATCCTCAATCTCTTCCTTAGATTTACTAGCTTATACTGATGCTGACTGGGGAGGAAACCCAAATGATCGAATCTCAACTACTGGCTTTTGTGTATTCCTAGGAGATTCGCTAATTGCTTGGAGGTGCAAGAAACAGCAGAAAGTCTCATTGTCTTCTACTGAAGCAGAATACAGGGCTATGACAACCACTACAATGGAGCTGGTGTGGCTTCGAAGTCTTCTTCAAGATATGGGAGTCGAAATTACCGGGGCTTCGAAGCTTTGTTGCGACAACAAAAGTGCTATCTACATTGCCAGCAACCACACTTTCCATGAGAGGACGAAACATATTGAAATGGATTGTCATTATGTACGTGATGAATATCTTCGTGGGACAGTAACACTGCCATATGTCACTTCAGAATATCAACTTGCTGATTTCTTCACCAAAGCCCTGCCTGCTCCTCGCTTCTTGTTCCTCCTTGGCAAACTTTCGGTCATTCCCCCGTAAAGTTTGAGGGGGGGTGTTAAAACATATGTAATAATACCATAATACCTGATAGGGGTATTATGGTCATTTCACAAAGTACCCCATAGGGGTACTTATTTTGTTTCTCGTATTTCACTATTTTTTATTTTTCTTTTTATTTTTATTTTTGTATTTTTTGGATACCGAAAAGGGGCCCCACAATGGAGTCGTTGGGGCCCCCAACGGTCACATATGTGACCGTTGGGGGCTCCCAACGACTCTATTGGGAGCCCCTTTGGTCTCCTCTTCTTATAAATAGGGGGAACCCCCCATGTATGTTGTATTGCTCTTGAGAGCTCCTCTTCAATAATAGTGATATTATTTTTCATGTGTGTAGCCTTTTTATAAGGCCCTTTGTATATCCCTTAGTGGATTTTCTCTCTTGTGCTTGTTGCATTTGTCCGTGTGGGACATAGTGAATGCTTTAGCATTCTTGGTTTCTTCCGCTTATTTTATTACAGTCATAACTAGTATTTAACCAGACAATAACATGCTCCCATATCATGATTTGGGGGAAAAACTTATTGATACAAATGTGAAGTTGAGAATTATTGTGATGAAAATAAACAGTCTTAGAAACATACATGTTGTGACCTAAGGATGTGTTGTGACCTAAGGACGGATGGTTCTATGGATAACAGGACAAGGACCATATAAATTTTCTTATATACTATAAAAGGAACAATGCCTTTAATGTCAATCAATCTACTAGATGTGACAAAAATATTCAATCTTTTAAGTGCAGTTTTTTATATTGTTGTCAAGGAAATTGGACCTTCATGTCCAATTTATTATTGATAATGCAACAACAATAGGTCAATAAGGAAGAAACTTTAACATAGAAATGGGACTTTTTTGGGATTTCATGTGCTGCTCATTGCATAGACCTTATTCTTGAAGCGATTGGTCAAATTGAATAAATGAATGTAACGGTTGAGTGTTGTAAGCCTATAAAATTTATTTATAATCATGCATGAGTGTTGAATTTGTTGAAAAGCATACACAAGGGGTAGTGTTGATTCATCCTACAATTCCAAGATTTATTACCAATTATTTGACAACACCAAGCTAGTAAAAAATAGAACTCCAAGTCTTCTCTTCAGTAATCAAGTGTCTCATCATGAATGCTATATTTTACATGTCTCACCACCATGTTTTCTTTCTAATATTTTATATTTATGAAATGCTTGCATATGTATGCTGGCATGCTTGTTCATGTACATCAATAGTTTATCGATTTGCATTACATACACAACTGCTTGCATCAAGGTTATAAAATATGTATATTAATTAGCACCCTAGCATCCAAATTTGGCATTGTAATACTCAGAACTGCTTGTTTGAAGGTTGCCAAATATGTACCCTAACTAGTATTGTAAATCCCAAGATTGGACATTGTATTGTATAAATGATCGCAAAACAAATTAAAAATTAAAAAACAAAAATAAAAAACTTTGTGATATGAGTGGAACAAAATAAGTGTTTAAAATGGCATTCTATACTAGGTCATACTGTAATAATTAAGTGCACATACTAAATCTACAAAGTCAATGTGCACCCGGTTTTCCACGTTTCTAGGTTTAAGCCTTACCGTGGAGATCCTCCTCAAGAGGAACTAGCCATGCCAGACATGTGAACTAAGAGACTTTGTTCGGGTCATATGTGTTAAGATTAATGTTATATATATAGGGATCTTCTTCTACTTCTTCTCTATAAATGGGTGTGGGTGTGTGCTTTGTAAAGTGAGAGAGTGAAGGGTAATATTAGGCTTATGTGAGTTTCGAGTGTATTGTAGTGAAATTTGAATGTAATTTTCTTTTTGTATTTTTAATGTTCATTATTAATGAAAGTTATTCATTCACATTTTCATGTGTGTCTTTTTAGTTAAGTTTGTGTCCAAATGTATAATGTTTTGATTCTTGGAGTTCGTTATGGAGTGCATTGGAATACGTACCATTTCGTGACATGGTATTAAAGCGAGGCATCAAGATCTTGGAAAAGATTTGTATTAATGAATGGTATGGATTCAAGAATTTTGCATTCCGATATGTATCTTTGGCTTTTCTATTTTCATATGTACGGTAAGTGTTTTTAAAAGGGTTATGTTAAAAATAAATCTTTTTTTAAATATGTAGAAATTGTTGTGTTTTGATATATGAAATATATGTCTTAGATTATAAATATGGGTAGTGAAAAATTATATTTTGCAAAGATATGTGGTTTCTTAAAATCCTATATGTGCTCATGTTTTGCAAATTATTAAACTTCATGTTTGAATGCCCCTTATCGTATGTGTATATATGGAATATCTTTGGGATTGTTAATATATTGTGATGTCTCTTTAGGTTATTTTTAATTACGTGACCAAGCATGAATTTTTAATGATATATTGTGTGAACTATTTTAATATAGATGTTTTTCTATGCTCTCATAAAGGTCTTTCTATCATCATATGAATGTGTTGTTCCATGAATGTTTGAGTGATATTGCTTTATAACTTAATAAGTAAGATTATCTTCAAATTAGTGCTTGTGTTGAATTAAGGAATTCTTGGTATATGCCTCGAAGTAGTCCTTATGATTATTATTGAATGACATAAGCATGACTTGTCATCATGTACTCGAATGCATATGTCAATAATAATAATTTTGTTTTTCTATTATGTGTAGTATCTTTCTCTTAGTAGATCCTTGTGTTTATGCTTTCTCTTGAGCATTGTTAAAACTTATTTTTTGAAAGATTCTTGTATGCTTGTCGTTTAGTCCTTAGTGGATTTATGTGCTTTTGTACATTGGTGATTTATTGATTTGGGTATGTGTGCACTCTTGCAACTCCTAGTGGTTTCTTTCTTAAGAATTGATATTTTATATCATGCTTCTTAGAAATTTTACATTTGTTGCATTGTAATAAAATTTCTTGTATAACATGTGGGTTCATGATTAGAGACAATTATGTATGTTATTAAACTTCTATATGTAGATCTTTATGAATCTCTACATGTTTGCCTTCAAGTGTCTCATAGTAGACTTATGATTTATATTTAGCTTCTTAAAAGCTATGTCACATGGGTGCGGGTGCGGGTGCGGGTGAGGGGATGCGGCACTTTAAAAAAACTTGGGTGCAGGAAGGCAAAAATATAAAAAAAAAATTTATATATATATATATATATATGTATAAACAATATAATGTTTATATTACATTGTTTTTACATGTAAAAACTATGTAATAGATATATTTTTAAGAAAGAGAGCCAGCCGAAATGTGTTTTCCCTAAAATGGGTAACTTTTTTTTTCAAAAATGGGCTTGTTTAGCCGAGATTGAGGTACGCAGTAAGGGGGAAAAGATTGACTACAGAAATAGAGGCACGCAGTATGAAAATGGGGAAAAAATAGAGAGAGAGAGAGGTAGCTGAGATATTGAGACGAGTGGAGAAAGAGACTGAGAGAGATAGATACATTGAAGGACAGAACAAGAGAGAATAATGTACCTTGAAGATGGAAAATGAATTCGCGGTCATCGAACGATAGCAAGCGTCGGGGTGTCACAACTCAGCAGTGTCGAAACTCGAAAGACAAGAAAGAGGGCAAAACAATTTGCCCTAATCCTTAGGCTCAAGCACATTTCATTGGGCGATATATATTCTTTTTAAGTCTAAAATTTGGATGAATATGATCCTGGGTGGGTTGACCGCACCGGGTGCCGCATGCGCACCCACGTTGCGTCGATGCAAGTGCGGCACATGGTTGGCCGAATCCCTGTGACATAGCTTAAAAGGCTATTATTCTTGTCTCTTTATTGATTTCTATTGGATCTTTGTGCTTTGGTGCACGTGTTTCTTGATTGATGGATTTGTGATTATATTATCTCTTAAAAGGCACTCCAAAAATTTAATCTCCTCTATGTTGATTGATTAATTTGGGCATGATCCTTGTTTAACATTTGCTTGTTCAAATTTGTGAAAAATAGTAATGAGACATCATGTATTGCATATAATTGCATCAATTGACATATTGTTGTGCATATGATTGCACTATATTCATTCTAAGTTTTCATCTACCTTTATTTGAGTTGATTTGAAAGTGTCCTTTGAAATCGATTATTTGATATGAACTCACTTATTTGAAAATTGATTTCCGTAATTGCCTTCTTATGGCATTGTTTTTGCCTATTACAAAATTTTATATGATGCATCATTTCTCTTGGCCATGTTATTATTGAATAAGAGATGTTTGTTAGGGTGAGTTGTGTGCACCTCATTTCATGTCAGTTTAGATTGCCAACTTATAGTTTAGCTCGAACGGGCGGTTGTTTGATCTTTGATTCTGTGAATGTGTTGTATCACTCATTTGATTTTGGCCATTGTCTTTATTATGAATACCTATAATTATGTTTATCTGTAATGGCTATGTTTGAAACTATGGTGTTTCGAAAGATTATAAAAATTAATATTCTTATTGGTGACATTAGTTTGTTTCCATTACAAGCTCTCTTATCTCGAGTGTTTTCTTTTTTTATGCCTCTTATCTAAGTGTCATTATATGTAGACAAGAGATGTTTTTTTCAATGTGATGAGTTATGTGCACCCATTGGTTATACTCTTGATCTAGTCGTTGATACACTTGTATTGAGTGTCATTATATGTAAACAAAAATGTTTATTTACACCTTCGTGTGTGGTTTTAGCCCATTAGTGACATTGTGATTATGCGCTTGTTCTAGTCGCCGATACACTTATTTTTAGTGTCATTATATGTAGACAAGAGATGTTTATTTACACCTTCGCGTGTGTTTTTAGCCCATTAGTAACATTATGATTATGCTTTTGTTTTAATCACTGATACACTTTATTTTGAGGATTGAAGGATTAGTGAGGTGATTGCTTGTGGTGGTCAAATTGATGTTAAGATTTGAAAATATCATTCATTGTATTATATGGGATTTTTAAATCTCTTCGTAATTTTTCTAAACTCATTTGTTCTTGTATGGGAAATGGTTATTAAAACATTTTCATGAATTTTGCATTGAATATGCTATAATTGCATGATTAAGGATTCTTCAAACTTGTTTCATGATTGGCAGCCTTGCGTGTTTTGCATATGTATTGATATTTGAGAAATATCATTTCCTGATATTTGTGGGAGTTTAAATCTCGTCACATTTCTTGTAAGATGTTATCAATGGAAAGTTTTTCTATTATTGGTCAACAAATGACTTTTTCATTCATTTTAAACAATTGTATGCTTCATTCGTATATGCATTAGTTGTATGGTTCATATTGTTTCTAAAATGTAATAGTTAATTGATCCATGCTTATTTCTTCTTAAATCCTTATTGAATGAATTGAATCATTTCTTATATTTTCCGCTGTGTAAAAAATGACTTGCTATTAAAGGAAAAAACTATCTTTGAGTAGTTTACTCCCTTTTATAGGATTTTGTGTTTAAAACACTTTTTGTGGGTTATGTCTTAATGGAATTGATGTTTTAAAAATCCATGACTTTTTATGCATTAATGTGCCTTTTGTGATATATATATATATATATATATATATATATATATATATATATATATTGATTTTAAAGTGACTTTAATACATGTGATTTAAAATTCTTCTTACTTTAAATGATTTTGAAAATGATAAAGTATCTTATTAAATATTTTCTATATATATTGTATTATTGGCATGCTTGACCATACTCTCTCCATTATATATATATATATATATATACAAGTATGGTTATTTCTAGTTGAATTGCAATTTTGCTCTATTTAAGGGTTCTCAAAGTAGTGGCGCTATTGATGATTCTAGAGACCAATCGAGCATATCAAAGAAGATCTAAAAGCCCCTTCAAAAAATTGTATTATGGAAGAACATGATATTTTATGTAATGGGTTATTTGTTTGTATTTGCAAACTTACAATAAGTCAGTGTAAGTTTGAGGGGAAGTGTTAAAATTAATGTTTTGCATATATATATATATATATATATATAGAGAGAGAGAGAGAGAGAGAGACTAAGTCAAACAAGTTAACTTAGTCCCAACGGCTAGAATTCTAGCCGTTGGGAGGTCCCTCCCTTGGTTCTTGAGAGGACTTGTTTCCTCTCTTCCATTTCTTCCTCTCCTCTATAAATGGGTGTGGGTGGGTGTTTTGTAAAGTGAGAGAGTGATGAGTAGTATTAAGTTTGTGTGAGTTTTGAGTATATTGTAGTGAGTTTTGAATGCAATTTCTTTTTTGTATTGTTAAGGTTCATTATTAATAAAAGTCATTCATTCACATTTTCATGTGTGTCTTTCTAGTTCTTAAGTTTGTGTCCAAGTGTATAATATTTTCATTCTTAGAGTTCATTATGGAGGGCATTGGAATCCGTACCATTTTGTGACAATATGTGAGTGTCTTGAGGTATGATTTGAAGATTGAAGTGATCTCAACCAATGCTAAAACTTCAAAAAGTTTATAAAGTAGCTAAAATGGTTGAAGAGAAAAGGAAGCAACTTGGGGCTATTAAAAGACCACACCGTTTACCTGATGTCAAAAAGAAAGGCAAATTCATTAGTTCCCATGCAAATTTGGCAAACCGACTAAGAGTAGGTCTAGGATTGAGTTTATAACTCGTGCAACATGAAGAGAGAATGAGGAAAAGGGAGAAAAGAAAGAAGTCTTTTTTTTTATTACCTTCCTCGTGTATGTACAAGACCGAATCTATTCGATTTCTAAAAAAGGGGCAGAGCCTCCTTAACTTTTAGAGGAATCCTTCATCAGTGGTTGTGAATGATTGACTTTTTCCATCTTTTCGACATTGGGAAATACAGGTGCCAGAGCACAAAGGTGCTCTACAGATTTGAGATCAATAGGAAGAAGATAGAAAAAGAGGAGAGAGATTGAGGGAGATTCAATTCAAATTCATTGCATAAGAAATTGGTGTCAAACATGGGTATTTATAAGCATCCGCCATAGACCATGGATCCAGGTTCTACACGTAACATATGTAGGCTTTCGTACAGACGTAACAGGAAAGCAAAGCACTTGTAGGCTTGCTATGAAGAAGAGTCTACACTCTAAGCTCGTAGGCCTCCCCATCAACAACTGGCTGCTAGGGGAAAACCGAAATAGACATGGAGAGGAAGAGGGAAGGTCTCCTCTCTCCTCTCCAGTTGTTCACGAACCACCCACCCCTTCCTTCCCCTTCCCGAAAATGACTTCCCTTTTGCTACGATAACAGACGCTTGAATCAAGCCAACTATAGGCTCCTTGATTGGTCTGACTTGCCTGTCTTACCTGGCTAACTTCCCAAAAAAGAGATTTCTTTCAATACCAATTATAGGTGTTCCTAGATTGACTTTAAGGGAAATTGTCCTATTTTTTATTTTCGTTTTGGGAAAATCAGAATTCCTTATCAATTACGTTTAGGGGGAAATTATCCAATTCTCGATATAGTTTTTCTTTTGTCTCGCTCATTCACCTTTCCACTAACGAATGGTGCCAAGCTAGAGTTAAGAATCAATCACAATCCTTTGCCCGAAAAAGTGAATGTATTCCCCATTTCCTTTCTTTGCCATTTAGCCTTAGGTTAAGTTCTTGCTTAAGTTTCTAACTTTCTTGCTTTAGGTTTAGGGCTCAAGCAAGTCTTGTCTGAAAGTTTAAGAAAGTTGAAAGCAAAGCACGAAAGAATTGGAAACCATTGATTGTTAAAGCAAGTCTTTAGAAATGCAATTAGTTGCTATCCTACTTATCCTAGCTCTAAAGGCAATTGTTGGCTCGATAGCTCAACTTGAGTAAAATGTGATTCTTCTTGTTCCACTATGAATGGTATCGTTATAGTATGAAGTAGTTTTCCTGACTTCCGTACCTTCTTCTTAGTCTTCGGCTTTCACTGGATTCACTACTCTTAAGTGAAGGAACCCAAGAGGAAGAATTCGATCTTTGAAGGATTGAAGGAATAAAATAAGCGATGTCATCGATTTAGCTGTTGGAGTACAGGTCCTCGATCAATATGGGATCAAACAATAGGGGGCCGGATCAAAGATTGTATTGTTCCCTATTGATACAATGGACACTCTAAACGGATCCTCCACTCTTGGGATCGTCAAATTCACCGATGTGACCTCTGTTTTTGTTTCGGTATTAGGTGCCAACATGACCCCCATCTCGCAGGAATCCTAAAAAAAACAGGATTTAGTATTCAATTCCAACAAGACCCCCCATCTTGCAGGAATCCTCTAAAAAAAGAGGATTTGGTATTTGATTCCAACAAGTCATAGGTTCGTAGGTCTTCTCACATTTCCACTCAGCCTATTTGTTTCGTTGAAACTCACTTGTTCGCTCCTCATCATCGTGCCTTTTTAGCAGTTGTTCACTCTTTCTATGAGCCTTAATAAACTAAGGGCAGGTTGTCGCTATCCCATGTTGGCAATAGGCAATGCCTGAAGAACTTATTGTCCTTCAGAAGAATGGCACTTGTTTGTTCCTATTTCGTCTGGTAAAGTTGTTATTGGTTGTCGTTGGGTTTATAAAGTTCACGCAATCTGATGGCTATGTTAAGACATACAAAGCTAGGCCGGTCGTCGGGAAGCTACATGGGATTCCAAAGTCTATAGTGAATGATAGGGATCCTACCTTCATAAGTAGGTTTTGGCAAGAGTATTTTATTATGTTAAATGGACACTTCACCTAAGTTGAAGTGCCAACGTGACACTTCCCGACACAGACACTCCTGAAAATGGCATTGACAACAAGGAAGTATCAATTAATCTAAGGTGTGGAAGATATTTACCTGGGAAGTATCCATCACGCATTGACACTCCCATTAGTCTTGATGATTTTTTTTTGACTTTTTGTACTTACAATCTTACATGTTCATAAAACTATAAATTATCAAGGATCAAATTACAAATGAGAAGAAAATGTATATTTTATATTTTATGGTTTTCTTTGCATAAAACATGCGTCCAAGTATTTAGTTTTTTAAGACCCGCCATGTCTGACACTTCTTCCTTGCCCACTATGTTGGGGACCAAGCTCAAGTTTAGTTCTGTCAATCATCCCCAAACCGATGGACGAAGTGAGGTATGAACAAAGGTGTGAAGACCTTCTTGAGATGCTTTGCCGGTGAGAGACCTAAGAAGTGAACAAAGTACCTTTCATGGGCTGAATGGTGTTATAACACTAGGTTTCACCACTCCATTGGCATGACTCTATTTGAGGCTTTAATAACAAGATAGATAGCATACATGTTGGCATACTATTAGAACCCGGCCGTAGGGAGGGACAAATTCTACAAAGGGGCCTTGAGAGGGCACATCTTAAACACGAATAGGTAAAGAAAAGGGAGAACAAAAAAGGAAAATATTTCACTAATTTCATTTAGAATTAATCAAGAATAATAACACTTATTTATAGAGTTTATCAAAAAAGTCCTAAAAAGAAGTAAAAGGCCACTTAAGAGTCCTAAAAGAAGTAAAAGACAAAAAATACAAATCCAAATAGGAAAGAGGGTCCTCCAATTCCTGTCAGACTGGGTCTCTTGGGCGGATCTTGATCCAGAACGGCTTTTGGGGGTCGGATCTGGGACGGTTCGTAACACATACATGTGCACAGAAGAATGCAAGATGTGTGTACAAACCTATTATATACTTTAACACTTCAAAACTTAGGCATAAAAAACTTATGCTAGTATACGTGTGCAACAAATTCATACACAAAAATATATAAACAAGAGAGATAGACTACAAGTAGTGATACATAAACATTTTGGTATAATATGGAGGGTTTTGGCTACATGAGAAGAGGACAGCATTCTAGGCATAGAGCAAACATACACACGGATGCTTGCAAATGTATTAAAATTACAACCGTACACAAAAAGGTGTTCATGTATACCCCAAAAAATAAGGTCAACGACTCAATATGCATGCTCAAGATTTCAACAGTATTTAAACAAGAATTTTCATGTCTTAAAAGAATCTCAGCAAAATTGTATAGCAAAAAGGGAAATAAAAACACATTTGGAAAGACACCTTGATCTATGAAGGGGAAACCAGCATAATGCTGATCTAAGTCTTTCACCATATTTATCATCTTTGAACTGGAAACTCTTTGTCATTTTATTATTGTTATACAGAAACTGATAACCTGAATCTCACAAGTGAGAATTGTAAAATTTACAGGATATATGATAAGGGATTCCATAGTTACTGTCTGGGAACTAAGAAAATTCTGTTTTCTAGGCGATATTCTCAGCGCTGTGCAAATAAAAGTGAGACATCAAAAAGAAAGTTGACAAGCAGAATGTTAACTGTGAGGAAAGCATATAAAAAAATTAAAGATGATGGTTGTCACGCACGAGCCAACACAGACCACAATAACAATAATAATAACAATAAAAACAAATCCAAAATGAAGTAAAAAGATCAGGACAACAAAATCATCATTTAAGAGAAGGATCACATAAGAAGCCCCCTTCATAGAGCACCAAATATTCCTTAAGGAGATTATGAAGGAGAATTGTCAGGTTAGCTACATGACGGCTAAGAGGACTGCTTGGTGGGATTGAAACCTTGAAGAAGAACTGCATGCCTCATAGCTAATTTCTGGGCAATTGAGCCAAGCCAAAAGGATATATATGACATTGAAATAGGATGACAATGAAATAAATAAATAAATAAATATATAAGAGAACAATGTTGAGGCTTGAGTTGGTTGACAATTATTTTATCAGATACAAGGCAAGTATGTTACACGCATGGTGTTCTGAGGCCATGTGATGCGCTATCCACTCTTTGAGTCAGCTTGAGATGAAAAACCAAGCATTAATCCAATCCATGATCAGGCCAATTCACAGCCTACTCGTAAATTCTTTTTCTCAACAGCTAAACACTTATCAATAACTAACAAATATATGTATGTATCTAGAATGACCGGAAAAGTAGAAACGAGACCGGATATAATTTTATCATTCTGAACAAAGATGGAATGGAAGAAGAGAGGAGATTCTCGAACAAGGAAAAGGATCCAATTCCTTCGAAAGAATTGAATGAGGAGCCGTATGAGGTGAAAATCTCTCCTCCTGTAGCCAAACGGCATCGCTTATGGCAGTGAAGATAGGATGTTTATTGACAGCTATGTCACAGGGATTCGGCTAGCAGGGTGCCGCACCCGCGTCGGCGCGACTCGACACGGGTGCGGGTGCGGCACTGGGTGCGGTCGACCCGATCCTGGGTGTGTTGACCGCACCCAGGGTCATTTCGGTCCATTTTTTTGGATTTTTTTTTTTAAAAAAAAATTGCCCTATAAAATGAGCTGCGGAATTTAAAAAAAAAAATCTGATGACAGTTGCTTGCTGTTGCTGCTCTTGTTTTATAAAGGGGCACTTGTGTCCACAACATCTGACGAGCTTTGTTGGCATCCCATGCTATTCTTGCCTCCAAACAATTAATTCGCAACATTGAAAAACATACTGTTAACTTGGAAATGATGATCCATCTTCCTCAAAAATTAAAACCAAAATTCAAGAGCCTTTTGAAGTCTTTATCCTTCAACCATCCAGATCCTTCTTCGTCAAGGATTTTCTCTCTCCATAATAAATGATAATGGTGGTGGTAGCCTTGGTGGCTATTAGTATTCACTTTTCTCCTGACGAGATGGGTGCTCTAGTCGTAGCCTTGTGTAGACCTCTCTTTTCCACATGTCAAATCCAATAAATTTCTTTTAGCTGTCATCTGTGTGCAACTGTATATAAAATGAAATTTGAAGAACCCTAGGGAGTGGTGTGGCAGTGGAGCTGTAGGCCTCGTGAAGACTCTCTCCAACAAACCACATCAAACCTTTCGCTTATATTTTTTTTCGTGAAGACCAGGGAGTTTCAGACATGATTGAATCATGACAGTCAGCAGAACGCAGCAGGCTGGGTCGATCAGATTGCCAATCCTTTCGGTTCATCATTTTTTTCCTGTTGTGCCAAAGTACACAACAAGCAGAACGTGGGTAACAAGTCTTCAAACAAACACACCAGCAAAAAAAAACTGGACCCGCGCTGGGGGAACCCCCGGACCCCCTTATATATATATATATATATAAATTTGCCCCTGCCGCACCCCCGCACCCATGTGACATAGATTGACAGTAATTCTAGAATATCTATTGCTAAATAATCCTAATGTCCTATTTAATAACTAATTCAAACATAATTGAGTTCAAGTTAATAGATCCTTGTGATGCACTGAACCATGAACCAATCATTGATGAAAACATGCAAAAATCAACTGCATATCTGGAATTTTGTGAACGCGTTCACCTAGATGACTTTGGGGTACAAACATTTCAATAGCATAATAAATCACACTAATCTTTTAATTTATCCCACACGTACTTCAGAGTCCAGTCAGTGTCATATATAAAATCATCAATTTCAATTAACACTTGAAACATGTGCAGTTTCACTTGTAGATGTGGTAAAGCCGTAAAGGTGGTTCTAATGATTTACGGCCAAGTTCCTTCAGCAAATTGACAAACAATCTCCTTGTATCTAATTTTTTAGTGCGGAAGAAATTTAGTGAAGAAAAAGTAATTAAATCTACATATTGATTTTGAGAGCTAAGAAGAACAAAGAGTAGTTTTTGGGTGCCATGACTACAGCATTAATACCAAACTCAGCAGAACAGATAACTTCATTTGACAATCACTAGTTGATATTATTCAGAGAATCGATACAGAGTGCTTATAAAACCAGAATCATTCTTCTACTGCCTGGGAGCAGCCGTTATTGAATTAAAAAGAGGCCTTAAAGAGAAATCAAAGTGTCCTGGAGATGCAGCCAAAGTTGCAGATGAACAGATTTCAATGTGAATTAAGAAAACGTCCCTATCCTTAGTCATTTGTAGCAGCAGGGAAAGCAGCATCGAAGCATGTACATTCTCAGATTTCAATCATGTAACATTTAACTCTTCAATCTGGGATATCCCAGCTTCTTATCGAAAAAAAAAGGAACTCTTTGGTCTGGTCATCATCACAAGATGGCACCTGCAAGTTCAACTTCAACCATTGTCTCACGAATTTATCAAACTCGACTCCCTTTGATAAGCAATAGCATGCGACGATTGATCCGGTATTTTCATTGCTAAACTTCAGAAACTACTAAAACACAAAAATATGGGCCACCAAAAAGACAACACCAATACATTATTCTCGACAAAATGAAAAATAGGTGATACAGAGTCCACTAACAAGGTTCGTTCTCCAATTAACCGTCATCATTAACTCACCCTTCACCTTCTATGCGTAATTCTCGATTCTCGATCTTTATGCGCCATTCTCCCCAAGAATCCCCACGAATAACACATAAAACCCAAACATGCTCCTCGCACAACGTAACACATACTTTACGCTCCTAACTCAATAATCTCAAGCGTTCCAACAGTAACTCAACCGAAGAAAAAACAGAGAGAGAGAGAGAGAGAAAAATCATTCAGAAACAAATACCAAAACCAATTACGAACAATCTCAACGATCCAAAAACAGCATTTTGCTACAAAATCTTCGCATTAAAGGGCTCACCTTTCTTAATCCCAGGGCAATCGCCTGCACGGTTGAAAACGATCGGCACGTCGACCTCCAGCTCAGAACCATCCATCGCCCAAACGAGCACCAAATTCAGGATTTCTCTTGTCTCCAAATGGCGGTGAACCTGAAAACATCAAGTTCTAAGAACCCGAAAAAAAAATGGAAACAACCAACAAGTGCCAGAATCAGGAGTGCACCTTGATGGGCAAGACGGTGCCGGACTCGAGTACATGGGATGATCCGGGGCCGGCGCGAATCTGAAGTCCGAAGGTGCGGGAGTAGAAGAAGGGCTCCTCCACGGATCTGAGGAGAGAGGTGATCTGGCCACGCTCGGCAGTGATGAGGCGCTTGCGGGAGACTGGGAACCCGCCAGCGCCATCGCGCTCGAAGACCACCGCCGGGATCCTTCCCTGAGCCCTCTCCCGCGCAGCGAGCCTGCTTCCAGTGTGCTCCCTCGGCACCGCCTCGATCGTCTGCTGCGACGATGAGGCGGAGGAGGAGAGGAACCTCGACAATGGTGGTGGCCGCGCCCTACGAACTACTGCAGTAGCAGCGACGCGCCATCTCTGCATCCTTCCTTCTCTCTCGCTCTTTTCTTTCTTGCTTTTCTCTCTGGGTTTAGGGGTCACTTTTTATGCTCATATCCAATTTGGATTTGGATCCAGTTGGATACTTGACACTTGACATAGATCAACCCAATAAATATCAGACCCAGTTTAAGCTCAGTTTTTATCAGGTTCAGGCCAGAAAACCTAACAGCAGACTTGACCTGAATCAGACTGGCCCAGTGTCTGCGGCCTGACAGAACCACCCCTAGTCAAAAGTGGGCCTAAAGCCAAAATACACAACTCAAATCCAGTACATCGTTTTTGGATATGGATATTAAGATGGAAGCCAACTGTGTTTCCAAATGGAACAGACTTATGTGGTCGGATTATTCAGATTTGGTCTTGAATCCAAATCAACCTACTTTACTAAATCCGATTGAACCATATAAACATCAGGTTTAGATTCAAATATACTTCATCATTCTTTTTTCGGATTAGAAGTTACTACTTGAAAATCAGGTTCAGATTCCACGCAACCATGAACTGGCCCGCACCCTGATCCATTTGCACTCACACAGGGCCCAATAAATGTCGTTTGGATCAATACTCGATCCAATCCATTCTTAATTTGGTGCTTACGAATATTAAGTTTCTTTAAGGCCTGTTTGGGAGGTGGTATTTAGGAGGAATTCATGGAAATGGCTAGGAGGTGATCCCAACGAAACGAATATGGAAGGAATTAGGAGGAATCATTAGTTTGTAATGCCCAATATCATAAGTTGATCCTTGCTGTCCAACCGATTGAATCTGGATGATTAAGATTAGTCCACGTGTGATGTTGTGTATCAAATTTTGATCGTCCCCATCCAACCAAATGCATTTAGATGATTAAGATTAGTCCGTATTCTCACCTGTTCATATGTATGAGATTCTAGCCGTTCAGATGCATTTGATTGGATGGCTAGAATGCTCCAGCACCATCATATGTCATATGATACAATCCCTTTTTCACCCTTAGGTGGAGCTTTCAGAAAGGAATCGGAGTCTATCATGGAGAAGGATTTGGCAATTATCTACTCCGATTCCCTCTCGTTCTGCTATGGTTCCTGCTAGACATGTTCTTTAACAATTATAAGGACAGAAAAAAACTAGTTGGAGCCAAACTTAGTCCTAAAGTTAGGCCTATAATAAGAAACTCAGGATTACTATAACAAAAATAAAGGTGGAGTCCGATGCAAGACCCGGTTCCATAAGGATTTATTTAGATCTAATTTATATTTTGCATTTTTATCATTTAGATCTTTGGATCATTTTAATATTTGATTTATTTATAATAAATATTGGACTATGTATTGAATCCAATATTCAGGTTTCATAGATTGGGATAAGTTTTATATTTTAAAGGGTTATCAGATTAAGGAGTTTATTAGGATTAAAATTCTTTCTTTATAAATATAAGGAAGGCCTCGGAGATTAAACAAAAATACAATTGATAATTGATCTGAGAATTCCTATTACTTTCTTATTTAAATTTTCAGTTATTTCAATTTCATGTTATTTTCTTCCTTTTCATTGTTTCCTTAAATTTCTCATATTTACTCGCTTTTCTAAAATTCCTAAGAATAAGAGTAGCTTAGCGTAAATTTTATTGTAAATCGAGCCCTCTCGATTTACATGAGAGTCTCATTCAACATGTCAAGGATAATAACAATGCAATATGTTTCTGGTAGGAGCACTTTAACATTGTGAGGGTTTGAGTCTCTCTATCCCTAATAAATGCCTAGTTTACAACCTAAGCATTTTTCCTCTTTTCCTATCGGCTGTTTCATATATTAGATATATGGGTATTTTTGCGAGAAAAACGGTAAACTCACATTTTATTAATATGAAAAAGGGTTGGATTAGGGCGATGAGATATCGACCCTCATCCTAGCCAAAACAATCGGACGAGCCAGGAAGATAGGCTAGGTTCAAGAGACATCCGTCCTAGGCCATTTCAGTATGATCATATGCAATATATCATTGAGAATGTGCATTAACAAAGTTGATGCCGGGGTTGAGCATGCCTCAAAAGTTATATGATTTCTCTCTTTTCAAACCACCCACCATGCAGTGAACAACCAACACCTTCAAATATAGTACAACCTGCTGCATATAGGTGAAACTGTGGGGTAGATAAACAAGTCCCTCATGAAAGACTCTACCTGGACAAGAAGGCGCAAGTGCTGCCAGGTTGCTTCAAACATAGACTGAAAGTAATTGTAGAACCAGAGTAAATGTGACGAAGACTCTACATTAGATCCACATAAGCAACATACACTGACCATTTGGAAGCCCCTTCTTGACAAGTTGTTATGTGTTAACGTAACACCTCAAATTTTAAATCTCGAAAATCATAAAAAAAAAATTTGTATACTTTTATAAAATTACAGCGAAAATATCAATCGAAGCCAAAACTTGGTGTGTTACTTTTTTGTTTACATTCACATTCACACATACATTTGAATTTAAGAATTAGATATTTATATATGAAAGAATTACTCATACATGTCTATTATTAATAATAAAAATCCAATAAACAAATCAAATCAATATCAAAGTTTTTTAGCAAACTAAATGCTCTTATTCCAGAACTTCAGAGGTTTGAAAAAGGTATGACTCAGTCTCTGTCACAACCTTACACCATCGCATGTGAGTTCACTCACTTCCTAAAAAATATTGAAAATTCATAAAGTCAGATAAAACTTGTCTCAATAGGGTAGAGTTATACTAAACATGTAATCTAGAATTCATAAGCAAGAATTGCTTCAGATTCTCATGCATTTAACAAATCAATTACGATAAAGTTCATCAAGTATTGCAAATATCATTCATCAAGTATTGCAAATATCTCAAGTAAGCATGCAATTGCAAAAGTTAACATTTATCCATCATTCATTCAACTTAAACAAGTAAAAATGCATGAACAGTTAAAAATACATGTACTTACCAATGCAGAAGTTTTTTATATGCATGAACTGATTCTTATCTTTAATTATCTTTTCTTTTTTATATGATGCAGGTCATGCTTTTCTAATGCATACATACTTAGGTTTCTCTTCTTAGCTTCATGGGTATAAACACATGCATATACCTGGATCAAAGCCGTGATGCATGCAGTATTTTCATACATAGGTGGCTTTAGCTTGGTCATGCACCTTTCATCAGTACCGAGTAAGGGATGACAAGTACGAGAGAAGCTCCCAACACCACCATTCCGATGCATCAGACTTTCACTCATGAGTTTTTTTTTCCTATGTTGCAGTCTATTGCAGAGAGTTTCCCTTATCTTCGTGGTTTGGGAGGAGCAATTTTTCATGCTCAAAGACATATTCTCACGAAACCATTTGTATTGTTTGCCCTCACTTTGTAAGCCCTTACTTTAGTGTTATATGTTTTACTTATTTACATTAAATGACTTACATGCAACACCATATCAAAATTCATCAAAGATGATCCAGCCACTTCGAGACCAATGGATGCGAGTTTAGAATATTGTATTTGATAACATGCTTATATTTCTTACTTTGCAAACATGTTCACATATACATAAACAATATGATAAACTTTCATAACTTTGTATGCATAACATCAAACACAATTAAGCATCCCCACATAGGGATGACAAAACCTGACACAACCCGCCAACCCGCCTCTTAGGCGGGTTTGGGTTTGGCTTAAACGGGTTCATGTCATAAATGGATCAACCCACCTAACCCGTTTATTAAACGGGTCAGGTTCGTGTTAGGGGTATGCCAACCCGCCAACCCGACTGACCCGTTTAATAAATGGGTTAGGCGGGCAGGTCAACAACTCGTTTACCCGACCTCGACCTGACAACCCGTTTACCTGACCCAGCCCATTTATTAAACGGGTTAATCGGGTCGTGTCGGGTTACTTGTTTAATAAATGGGTCGGGTTCGTGTTTGCCATAGCCGACCCGTTTAATAAATGGGTTTGGTTCATGTTGAGGTATGTTGACCCGCCAACCTGCCGACACGACCTGCCAACCCGACCCGATTGCCACCCCTATCCACACATGTCATATTATGCAAACTCAAATCTCTGTTAACCTATTTTTGGAAAACCTATTGAAAATTACAGAAACTGAATTACACTCTCTCAATTTTATTGTGAATGCTGCTATGTCTTAAAAAAATAATCCAAGAAACATAACTAAAAACTTTGTTATAATAAAATCAAGAAAATTCTGATTCTAAACCCTATTCAAAAAAATATAAGACAGATCCTATCATCTGCAGAAATTTATCCTCGTTTAGAAATATTCTCTAGGCCTATAGAGAATTGTTTTCACAAATCCCTTTTTACTGGATCATCTTATAGAGGTTAGCTTTCATCTAGATTTTTTCTAATTTATTTTGATCAGTCTTAGTAGGGTCGTTAGAACCATAAAAAATATGGGTCGAAACAGTCCTGTAGACATGACAGAAAACCTGTGTTCTATTGCAATGAATGTTTTGACTTTAATACTAATTCAAACGAAGCGAAACAAGATTCTAAATTCAAGACCTTAATGTGTAGAACAATCTAGTATTTTTTGTTTTAATTTATTACTTTAGTTTTCATAGAGATATTGATTTTTTTATGAAACAGATTAGAATAAAAAATGATGACAGAAAAGCCAAGATTCAAACTCATACAAGATCCATAAAACAAGAATATGATTCAAGGTAAAAATCCATACAATCATAATTTTTTATACTCTAAATATTATTACATCATCATATAATGCATATTTAATCAGATTGATGCTAATCTTGCTAAAATAATAGCATACATCATCCAAGAATCACAAAATCTTCAAAAATAACTCAAATATGATTTCATCTATGCAAGAATCATAAAAAACCCTAAACAATCATAAAAAATATAGATTCATTATGCAATAACATGTTGTTTAATCATGCTAAACATGAAATAATCCATCATACATGCTCAAATTAACTTTCTTTATCAAAAACATCAAAACCCTAAAAACATTTTTTGCCAAAACCTTCTTTTAAATGATTTTTCGCATACAAGAACATGGATTCATGCATATAACAAATTTTCAGAACATATAAAACCTATATTTCATCAATAAAACCCAATATTAACCTATTAAACATGCTGAAACAAATAAGATTGAACAAATAACAAGAAAAACATTTCTCTAAATTTGTGAAAAGTCCAACTTTATTCGACTGTGTCAAAAGCTGCAATTTTTTTTTATTTAGTGATCATAGCTAAATTTTTCACAGATTGTAAAAAATTTTGTCAACTTTTTGATGCCACAAACTGTTCATAAAAATTCATTCGTATGAAGGAGTTACAAATATTTTGGTGTAGACCTACACTTTTTTGTTCCAACTATCACAGATCCGTACTCAATCCATAAACAAAGTTTAAAATATTATAGTAAATGCAAATTTTTGTTAGCTTTCTAACACAATAAACCGCTCATTAAAACTCCCCCAAACAATGGACATACAAGTGATTTACCGGTCGGGTATCAAGCCAGAAATACGCAATTACCATTTTTTTTAGAAACCTGGTAATACAAAACATGTATTTTCTTATGAAAACGACAATAAAAATTATTTCAATTTTTATAGCACGTTAGTATGAACATAATCTACTAATTCAAATCAAAATATACAGAAAAACAATTAGGTAACATGCGTATTTTGTAATTTTTACGGTTTTATTTTATGAGGAATCGATTTTGAGAGAAAATAATTTTTATAGGGGGTTTCTTTCAAAAATTCATTTCTATCACATGCATAGTCAGCCCTACGCCAAACCCACGTGTGTGAGGCATGGTTTAGGGTATGTACTTATGCAAAATTGAAGGAATTCATACCCACAAATTTTGTTTTACATGTAGAGTATAGAACTCTCTACCTTAATCCGGTTCTCAAATATAAATCGACATTCGTCTCTCATCTTCAAACCTTAGAGGAACTTCAATGGCTACTGAAAATTTTCCAAGAAGGAAGAAAAAAAGAAGTGAAAGAAGAAGAAGATAGAGAATTCTAATAAGAATAGGAGAGGGAGAGAGAACTAAAATTGTTAATCCTCCTTATGAGGGTTTCTATTTACATATGAGCTTAGATAAGAGTCTCATCTCCAATATAAGAGGTTAATATCTATTAATATATTTTATTAATAAAATAACTAAACAAATTATAGGTCCTAACTTATTAAATTTTGAAATTAACCAAGTCAGAGAAGAAAAGTAGGAACTTTTTATACTGCTTGAGCTCTAGTGACATGATAACCTTACAAAAAGCCTACATACCCAAAGACTTATCAGAATTTAATGTTTAAATAGTCAATTCGATAGCCCTCGAAATGTAGATCGTCGTGGTGTTCTTAGATTTAATCATACATGCATGGATCGGTAAAAAAATTTAGTCAATGTTAAAGAATATTAATTTTTGACCTACAATTAAGTATGAACTTCAGTCGATGATAAAATATTCAAATCAATACCAATTTAGGTATATAAATAATTGATTTTGATGCCCTCTAAATGAGAAACGTCAAGGTCGACTCTAATTTAATAGATAAGCCACTTATCAACCAAAATTTTTGTTGAAACAATAATAACAATTTTCGGAGTGTCTGACCTATGGGTCTAATTCAATGATATATGATTCAAAATATCCTGAGTTATATCCAATATAATCTATTCATAAATTGATCTAAATGTTATGAATTATATTAAACTTAATTGGGTTTTATCCAAATATCATTAGTTAAATCCGCTACCTAATTTAAGGTCCAAATCCATATAAATTTTTTTATTTATGATTAAATTCTAATTTTATGCCTAATTAAATTAAAATTCAATTCTTTATAAATTCAAATATAAATTTAGATAAAATGACATTAAATGACTCTGAATTATGCTTAAATGCAAATAGATTTTATCTAAAAATTTTGAGTTTTCATGTATTTAAATTATTTATTTTAAATATTTCTTAAGAGGTTAATTCAAGTTTTTCAAAAATAATTTTTGAAAAATTAAAACTCAATAGGGTCGATGAGACCTTTGAGCATATAGGGATGTTTCTTACACTTAAATTTTTTTGTCTAAGTCGTACATACTCTATACTCAACACAAATTATCATTATCTTGAATGTTTAATTTATTTTCTAAAAATGCTATTTTCTCAAAAATGAATTTCGAAAGTGATCTCTACCAGGGTCGGTAGGACCCAATATCATTTTGAGTGTTTTATTTTATTTTTTATAGATTAGATTTCAAACTCATGAAACTAAATTCAAATTTATTGAATTTACATTACATACATATTGAGTTATCATAAATTGGTCTGAAATCATATTCAACTTTATTTTGGTGAAATTTACCAATTATTTTATTAAATTCTGATCTTTTTCATAAATTCAATTCTGAAAATGAATTTTATAAAAATCAACATGAATCAACTTTAAGTTTTCATACGATATTTCTTATAATTCCTCATAGGCTAATTTATATTTTTATACTTTTTTTATAAAAATTATTATTTATTTATTAAAAATATCCTAAAGAATTACATGTATTACTTATAAATTAAATTTAAAATCATAGATTCAATTTCAATAAAAGTATAATTTATTGTAATTTTCAAGCTTAAATTAATATTCAATTAAGTCTTAATTTAGACTTGAATCAAACTCAAATCTAATTATAATATTTGAGACATATTTATTAAATTCGAATTCAAATTCAAACCCGATTAAAAATAAAAACCCTGATTCAGAATAAATTATCCACAGAAAATTTATTCTGAATCCTAATAAATGTTTGAATTATAAATTAATTCTTATCTTAATTTTAAATAATATTTTTAGCCTTAATTCAATGTTATTTTTCATTAAATATCAAAAATTTGAGGGCTTTACAATTAATATCTCTGCCTCGATGACCAACCAGCCAAAATGTCTTGCTCTAGGAGAAGGCCCACTCGCTCATACTACATTTTCTCGACTCTTTGACAAATGGATCCTAGCATTTTTTCTCTTGAAAAATAAATGAAGTACATAGTCTATCAACAAACATAAAGTATATATGTATATTATGTTCATTCAACAAACATAAAGTAAATAAAGATTTTACGTGGTTTGATAAAAAACTGTCTACTTTTATTGATTGAAATACACAATACAAAATCTTTAAATAGGAGAAGTCAAAGAATTTTATATGGAGTCTACTAATGTTGCTAGATATAATGAGTTTAGAATAAAATTATAGAACTACCCTTAAAAAAATTGTCTATGGGGATACCACCTTAGATCCCCACCTTAAGGGCTGGGGGAAGACACCCCTCCAACCCCCCACCAACTTATCAAGAAAGTTGAATCCCTAAAAAATATAGATTTATATTCAGATAGAAAACAGGCTCCAAACTCCTCTACACATTTCAGCTGCAACGATGCTAAACATTTTCCCATGCGGAAAGGGTTCCACTTATCCCAAATTCCCAATCTTTATACCCTAATGCAATAGGCCTTGTGGGATCTCTTTGTCGCAGGTTGCTTTCACTAAATCAAACACCACAAATGTGATCTCTGTAATCCATCTAGTAAAGATTGGCATTTAATTGCAGAAATCCACCACGGACACACAACTAAAATGGCTTGTCCCTGTATCCTTGAGAGAGCTTATAGAGTTGCCAAGGTCATAACTCAAAGACGGTTATTTGTGCTTAGTTGTGGACAAACTCAACTGTTAATATGACATCAAATGTATTTGTAATTGTATTATATGGTACTTGTTGATGCAACATTTCAGCTGCAATGGTACTAAAACATTTATTTACTCATGTGGAATGGAATCCACTCATCTCTATCTTCACAACCCTAATGTTATACGCCTTGTGGGATCTCATTGTCACAGGCTGTTTTCATTAAATCAAACTCCATACTCCATTTAGTAAACTTTGGCATTTTAATTGTTTAAATCCACCAATGGCACGCCGCTAAAATGGTGACATAGCATATAAGTTGTCAAGGTCATAAATTAATGAAGTTTTTTTTTAATGATCAAGCTGGGGGATTAAGGCTTCCCTCACAAGCCCTACTGGTGCATACAAGTTTACATTTTTTTGCTAGTTTATTCTAGTTTCTTTGTGTGTATATATATATATATATAGAGAGAGAGAGAGAGAGAGAGAGAGAGAATCTCCTACCAAAGGAAGGTCCAAAATTTACAACCGATGATAATCGGTGGCATTCTTATATAATGATCTTAGTGTGCTGCCGCTGCACCTGCTCCGCCCTCCATCTTTAGGAGGGTCTCACAGCTGACATGTTGTAATGGAGGGCGCAACAATTATGCTATATTCAATCTCTCCTGCACGTCTTCCTTAAAAATTGTGCATCGATCTCCTCTGAAGGACGGATCCCATCATCTGACATGTGATGGGATGCATCTACATTCAATCTTAGCAAAAAAAATCATTACCGATGGGGCTTCACAGACGAATATAACGTCGCCGGTGCCGGCGGGTTTAGTTGTCAGTAGAGGCAAAACCACTGATCACAAACTTAAAGCGGGAGATTTCCCACGCTCTCCCTAAAAGCAAAAAAAAAAGAAAGGTTAATTTGTATTTTATTCTTTTTTGCCATCGTCGTGCCAGCAAAGTAAAACTCTTAGGCTAAAAACCCTTATTTTAGGGCTTATGTTATGCATTGACTTGTGCAGAGGAGCAATGAGAATTGAATCTTGACTGTCCGTCTAGCAGTAAGCCTCACTCATAATGTTAGGTGTGTCTACTTTAAATATTTAAAACCCGAGGGGCCTAAGGATGAATTTGCCATACTGCTGGGTACCTCAGAATAAAAACCATTAGTTGAAATCCTCATTGCTACAGTGACTTGTCAAATAGAATTAGCATCGAACATTGTGCCATGTACCAGGAATTAGCTCCAGCCTTGGCCGGAAAATATAAAAAATTATTCCAAATTCATTCACTCATCAAATCAAATAAATGACATTTAAAGAACCATGATCACGTCCACATCAAGGAATACTAACCTTAAATCGGGCTCAGCGTATGAGCCGTTAACCTGGAAATTCTATGGCCTTGATTTATCACCTTTTTCTTCTTTCTTTATTGGCCATGCTCATACATTAGAATGTACGCCCCACCATAAACATGGGACGCTATGACATATTTTCAAGGATGATAGATGAACTCTTCCAAGCAAAACAGATCGTTTCTAGACAATAAAAAAGAGATTGGGATCAGGTCCGAGTGCGGTCCTCCGGGTGCCGTTGATCTCAAAATGAACGGCATTCGAACCTGTACGAATAGATGCCCATCACTTGGATGGCCTCACTTTCTTTCACGACGCCGTTTGTGTTTCGGATGGATGAACGGCATCTCAATGGTTTAAAATGAATGTCTCACCAAGGTTGTTAAATGCGATGAGGCGAAGCGAGGCGTTGAGCATGTTATGAAGCGAGGCGTAAGCCTCGAGGCATTGAAGCGTAAGCTTCATGATCGGAATAATAAAATATATAATATTAATAAAATTATAAAAAATTTAAATAAGAACTACTAATTTGCTTTTAGTTATTTTAGTACAAAATCATAAGAAAATAAAATAAAGATTCATCACCGATCTCTACACCCGCCATTAACTGAACACACCAGATCCATATCCAAATCTGACTTTTATGTACAAGATCCCAACCCAAATCCATATCTAAAATTTGATAAAGGTAGAGTTTAATATGGATCCAGCAAGAGGATTTTGCATTGATAGCCAAACTAAGTGCACACCATAGTCACAAATACCGGCCATTTTTTTTTAAATATCGTGATTTTATTGTGAGATTTTAAAAAACTGACACAATCTCGAGAAAAATGTGATATTTCAAAATATCGGCAATTTTGAAAATATCACATTTTTTATCACAATATTTTCTTGTTATAATGTGATCTTGGCATTTTCATTTTTTTTGCCTATATTTTTCTACATAGTTTATCTAATATATATTAAAATTTTAAATATACCAATATTTTTTAAGATTTTCCTAAGAAAAATACATTTTACAGATTATCATGACATTTTCCTTTGTCAAGATTATCGCTAATTAGATTTATGACTATGGAATACACACGCATCTAGACTGGTGCATGCTAGCATATCGGTAATCAAGTACACTTTGTTCTTTTTATTATATCTCTGGTGATGTCACATAGATACGTAAATAAACATGGATGTGATATATGGATTCGAGACATGAGTACATGATTTTTATGCAAGGTCAAACACAGTGATGATATATAATTATATATTTCTTAAATTTAATATATAATTTTTGATCTTTTTTATTATGAAAATCTACTAAAATATTATACATAGTGTCTCTGTAGGCCTTGACATGTCTTCGTCCTTGTGACATAAAATTCTCAAAGTATTAGGAGGTCATAAAAGTCATCTTATAAACAAATGAAATATAAAAAGGCTAAAAGAAATATCAACGCTTCAAGTACTGAGGCCTATGCCTCTCACAACACTGCGGCTCACAGTAAGCCTTGTTCACTGTTTGATGAGTGCCGTTCATTTTTAAGATGAACGTCATCCAAGTGCCTTTGGCAGTGTCACGGTGAGAGGTGCCTCTGACCTAATCCTCTCTCACTAAAAAGGGTACTTATGATTTTTGTTAGATTTAGTGACGAGAAAGCATCTTCATCATCTTAATTTAAAGAAGTGAACATGCAGCTCCACTACTGCTGATTGTCTCAGCATTTTTCAATATGGACACCACACTCATCTCAAGAAATGTCAAGATGAATGGATGTCAGGCTGGTGGCTGCATGCATGGCATGCAGCGGTGCTGCATATAATGTGAAGTCTTTATTTAGTTAGATTATTCATATATTTACGGGGCAATTCAGCTGGAGGTGCTTTCCCCACAAGCAATTCCAATCCAAAACCCTCCCTTGCAGCGACATAAAAGATGCACTACTCTTAATTTGTGTCACAAAGACACGACCAAATGGACACGAGACACACCAATTTGGTGCAAGGGAATAGCATATAAGAAGACACGGCATAAGATCGTGAATTGGAGTATCCCATTGTGGTATGTACACCGAAAGTTGATTATTGTGCACCAGGTATGGAGTAAACTTTTTCATCATGTACATGGCTTGTGTAGCAAAATACTGCATGTAGGCTCTTCATCGTGTGATCGAGCTGTGTAGGAAGGGTTTCTAAAGTTTAAAAAATAATCGCTCAACAATATACAGAAAATTTACGGCTCAAAATTGTAAATTTACTGTCAGAAAATAATAAAAGTTTTTGTTAAAATCCCGTATATCACCCTGGTCCAAAATCAGTGTCACCAATCTGAGATGCAGCAGATCTTGTTTCCCAAACACAACACAACATGTTCGATCGGTGTCAGTATTTCATACTGAGCTAATTACTCTTAATTTTTGAAACAGAAGTTACCGCTATTTCCCATCTAATATCTCAGATAAAATATGAAATTGAATAGAGGGCTCCTTCCGTCACCGATTGGTTACTTTCAAAAAGTGTCATCTCGTCAGTCCATTTTGGGCACTGCAATGACGAGGAGAAACCTGCAGCAAGGGCTCACAAGTGTGTCCTCCCTCCAGCTAAATGTCCTCTTAGTTACATTCAGTGGGTTGTCATTGTTCTGAGTTCCACCAAAGTTCAATCACAAGGCTTGGCCCAGACCGAACTAGAAGTTCAAATACTTCTTGGGTGGTTAGATCTAAAGTTCACTTGTGCTCATGGAAGCAAGATCTTTGCAGGATAGAGAAAGCTGGGACCAGTGTTGTGAAAAGCGTTGAGGCGTAGCGAGGCGCTCCACCAAAATCTGAGGTGAGGCGTAAGCCTCGAGGCGTAAAGCGTAAGCCTCAAAGTTTTTTTTTAAAAAAACTTAAAAAAAACTTAAAAAAAACTATAAAAAATATCTAAAATTATAAAAAAATCTTTATTGATGAAGCAACAACCAATATGAAATAAAAAGCCTCAAATAAATACTGAAAAAATATGAGATTAATTTGTAAAAGTAACATTAATGCAACAACTTGATCTATATAAGTATCTAAAAAATAAAGCATGGGCATTCATTAAATTTAAAAAATAACATTAACAACGAAATGCATCTTAGCATTAACAATACAATGTCATAATTAGAAAATGCATGTTAGCATTAACAACCAAATGTTAATATAATTGCGACACCATACAGATAGCAAGCACAAGAAGGAAGACTAACACAAATTAACCATGAGATGATGAGATAATAAAATTACTAAACTGCATAGTAAAAATATACAGAACAATTTTTTTTAAACAAAAGTTTAAAAGTGATATTTTGTATGGATTTTAACCATTAATTAATTTCAGCTTTCTGTTTGACAGCTCCAGTGGAAAGTTGTCTTGAAATGTGTTTTCAAAACCTTAGTCGTTTTTTGCTGCATTCTCAGAAATCAGGAGATCCTCAGAGATTACACTTTGAAAAGGACACTCACCATCTTAGGAAATTTGCGACTTCAGCACTTGTAGCTTGCTGATACAAACTAACGCATTTGATTTTGACCTGTCTGCATTTCTTGTTCACCCAACTGAACCAACAACCAGACACTCAAGCAACTCGGCCTACAGTCCAACCCATCAGATGGGTTTCAAGCACCAAGAACTAATAGTTCATAACCAGAGGGTCTCGATGAGTTAGTAGCCAAGAATCCTCTTCCTCTCCGTCTGCACCACCGCACCCCTCGAGGAAGTAGCCAAGAATCCTCTCCACGCAATCGATGTCGTAGAGGGTCTCAATGAGGTAGGAGTAGCTCGGCAACAGCAGATCTTCCAACATTGCCTGGTCCAGCTGCCCGACGATCTTCCTCTCCAGCGTTGTCTGGCATGACTCTGACGCGCTCAGGATGTTCGTCGTCAAGAGCAGCCCAAACAGAAGCCTCGTCGTCGTGGTCGAGCTGCTGCTCTTCCTCACCAGCATATGGCTCACCACCGTCTCCAGCAACTCCCTCTGATCGTCCTCCGTCGTGACGGAGTGCGAGGACGACACCCTGTTCCGTCGTGACAGGCCTGGAATGAACTTCTTGGCATAGCACACCAGCGACCCCTCGATGCTCTCGACGCACAAGTCGCGAGCTTTCATGGTGGAGATGACCCTCTTGTAGAAGGGTAGCCCCAGAAAGGTGAGCTCATTGTACCACCAGTCGAACCTCACCGGATCCCAGTGCCGAAGGCCTGTCTCGATCTCGTTCCAGAGGATGCTGTCGCCGGGGCTCGCCATCAGATCGCCGGCGACGATGGTCCTGTTGTCGTGCACGAAAACTAGAGGGAGGGAGATAGGTGGGAAAAAAAATAAAAACGGGTTGGTTGGGCTTTGTTTAAGCCCTATTTTTTAGGTCGAATGAGGGTTTTGACCCTCATTTGACCAAATAAATGGAGTGTGTGCGCCTCAGCCCGAGGCGCGCCTCGCCTCAAGGCCTACGAGGCGCACACCTCAAGGGTATTGCGCCTTAGGTCTGCGCCTCAAGGCACAAAGCCCCTCGCCTTGAGGCGAGGCACGCTTTTTGCGCCTTGTGGCACGTTTTTAATAACACTGGCTGGGACGCTCCAGATATAGGGATACACCAAATATCGGTCTTGCACAGGTGGATATGGATCCAATCTCAAGGATCTGGTCAAATCTGAATGAAATGATTATGTCAGCCCTGTAGTGAGATCCCATTCTGCAGCCATCTGGGTTGGATGATATCCTAATATAAGAAGATTTCACATTCTTTGCAGCATTACTGTACCACGGTGGACATGCAGCGACCTGCGACAACCATCCATCTTGGCATTTCTCGATATGGTGTGTAGTCCGTCTTGAGAAATGTTGAGATGGAGAGCTAAGCATGCAGCGCCTCCGCTTAAAAAATGGCCTCTGGCATCAACAAATTTGTGACACCCCCTTTTTACAAAATCACGGCAACTGTGTCTCCATGTAAAGGATTTCTAAGATGCCTTTGGGTTTCTCGTTTGAGCTTTTATAATGATTGAATTGCCATTTAAGAAAGTCGTTGTGAAGAAAATCAGGTCTTCTAAAGATTTTATAATGACACGTTATATATCAGACCAATGACTTTCATTCAATGTTGGGTGGATAGGACCTTGAATCAATGCACCCACCAATTCACTAAGATTTTTGGTTCGTTTGAACAGAAAACAAATTAGAAAAACGCTGAAAAATAGATTACGGATGTTGGGAGCTCATTTTATGCAGTGGATGTGTCTTTATCTGTTTTTTTTGTGCCTGCAACATTACCGGTGATCTCAAATAGTAATCATTGAAAAGTTGAAGATTACCATACTTATGGTTGCCTGATCATGGCACAGGGGTTCCGATCTGACCTGAACATTATTTCTGGTGCTCAAACGCTACGTACTAGTGCTGTTGGACTTCACTTGAGGGAACCTAATTTTACAAAAATGTCACATGCACGAGACTACTGTCTTCTAATAGTTAACAGTTATTTGGCCATAACTTTCTAATTGAGTCCAATTTGAGGTCCTTATTTTGTTTTGTAATTCTGATAGCTTAATCATTCCAACGATATTTTTAGTGCCCATGTATTGCATCTTGTGCATGAACAGAGTCAATTCTTACTAAAACTTTAGTTCAATGTTTGATTAACTTGTTTCTTTCGAAAGAAAAAAAATGTTGATTACCTTGGAATGACCAATGCATAACTTGTCAACTCTATATACGATTTGCGTCTTGTGAACACAAGAGTTTCTGTTGTTATAGTGGTTTGAGTTGATGTCAAGGCCATCCAGCAGCAGATTGTCATAAAGATATGATTATCTTTTGGTGAAAGAGTTCATAGTCAAGGCATCTCTTCTAATGAATTAATCCTTCTTTGTTTGATCTACTTAAATAAAGTTCAATCTTAGATCGTTCTTATAAAGGACGTCGTTGTTAGTCATTTACCTGCATGCTGTGCAGAAGATCGATCGATTGGACGGATCTAAATTTGGGCTGTAATGTGAAACTGACTTAAATAGAGATTATTTAGGCCAGAAGCATAAATAGGTTGTGCAAGAAATTGCTATTAATTTATATGGGGAAAGTGTCTCACTCAACGTTTGTGGTATGTATGGTTGGAAGAAACACAGCATTATTTGCGGGTAAAAGTTCAAATACTCGTCTCCTTCACATCTGTCTACAGCTAGACATCAGATTAAGCATGAAGTTGAATGGCTGAGGTCGGATCTCATGTAGATAGGAGAGCAAATGATTAAATGCAATGGTTGATCCTCGTTTTCTTTATCTATTTTTTTTTTTTTTTGAGAATAAAAGAAGCCATGGCATATGCACTGATTCTCTTTTTTCAACAAAAAAGATATTCCACAAGCATTTAAGTAAGTGAAAGCTTAAAATGAAGTACTTTATTTCTGCCATTTTCGCTTTTGCAAAAACATGCTTTTGTTCTAGTTCCTTATTCCCTTGCTGCATTTTGAAGTTTTTCACTACACATTGTGACCGGAGAAAGAATAGTACTTTTCTAAATAACTTCATCTTACATGTCGTTTATCAAAAAAAAACTTCATCTTACATGTCATACGTTTACCACAACCATGATTGGCATATGAACAATCATTCAAGTATTCTTGGGTAATAACAAAGACATCACTTTTCCTGGGGATGCTTCAAAGAAATGATATCTTCCTTCTGTGGCATCTACTAACAGCACTTAAAAATGACCAATTTTTTTACAAATAGATAATTGGAGAAGGCTTCAATTGCAAGGCTTCTATGCAAGTTTCTAGCTGAAAAAGGCTTCACCATTGAGAGAGAGAGAGAGAGAGAAATGGTTCTCATTTGAATAGAAAAATTCCATAGTGTTTCATGTAAATAAATAATAACCTAAGGATGGTAATTAATAATTCCCATTAACAGATTCAGAAACCACAGAGAAACAGCAAACACTTGATGAGCAACTCATTGAGACCATTAGTTCTCCAGGTAAGAAGCTGAAACTCAAAGGATAAAAACGATGCAACTCACCTAAAATGTTCCTTGAATCCTTAGTTTATAGAGGCACCTACAAACTGAAGAACCTCGCTTGATTAACTCCGGCACCATGGTCGGAGGAGAGATTGCTGCAGTTGACAGAAACAGTGAGAGAAAGGAACAATTGCATATGAAGCATTCAAAAGAGAAACAAATCTTCTAATTTTAACTAAGTTCTACTAAAACCTCATGTACAGAGGCCTAATTTACGGACCCCACGTAAAAAAAATTCTAAATGGTTGTTTATTGATAAGCTTATAAGAAACTTATATTGTTTAAAAGAGTTTGAAAGTGACAGCATCAAGTATAATTCCATTCAAAGTGCATGATAATTCACAGTGGTTTCTCGAGGGTCGCATACTTATGGTATTCAACAAAGAGGGACTTACTCTCATTTCATTGCCATGTATGAAGAAAGCAACATTACGGTCCTGCTGAAGAAAAAGAGAGGAGCGGTCAGCAAGAATTGGGACATTAATGCGGGCATCATCACAGGTTCTGAGAGATCATTAATGGGGAAAATATGGAAATGGAAAAAAATGAATAGATTGTGTTCCCAAAGAATGAAGATACTGCTATTACTACCTTCTCCGGCGTAGGCGGTATCGGTGGTATCAGGAGATCTTACATGGAAATGTCAAGCATATCAGAAAATCCACACGCAAAGAGAGAGAGAGAGAGAGAGAGAGAGAGAGAGAGAGAGAGCTGCGGAATCGTAACGAAAAGAGGGAGGCAGAAAGACTGATTTAGAAAATTGAAAAAGTTGATAATGCGAATTTAGCGCATCTACCAAGGAATGTCATCAGACAAAATATATTGAGATAACGTAAGAAAGTAAAGCTTGGATCTTTTGACTTCTTCCCCACTTCTTCCCTTTGTCTTCTTGCATCTTGGCGAAAGGGGTGACCAAGCTGGATGAGACTGCAAAGAGATGAGAGGACCATAATGTGTGTGAGAGAGGCGGATATGCAAAGGTTTTCACTGAAATGCTTCCAGTAATATGAGACAAAGGCCTTGTTTCCACATCTGACTAGCTGAAGACAAATCCAATAATCTGACCAAAATTGAATGCCATTTTCTTGTTAAAAGCAGCCAAGGCATTGCCACTACGTTTTCAAAATCAAAAGTTAGTGAGGTTTGGTCTCAACATCTGTTATATTCATATGAAACTTTCTGCATCCAAAGAAGGGAAGACTACCAGTTAGACAGAAAAAACAATTTTCAATTATAAATTGTTCATCCGAGTATTGGGTTTTGCAAATATGAAACCATTAAGGTGATGCTGTTGGCTACTTGTTCCCTGCTTCCAGAGGGGGTGAGCACCTTGGAAAATGGATAATATGCAAAATGTTTTAACCAAAAAACTTTTGCAGTAAAAGGAGCAGAATGGCCATTGTTTTCCGCATTCGACTATCTGAACGCGGATAAAGCAATCGCGGCAAAGAACATTTTCAATTAAATCATTTTTCTATAAATGAGTTTTGGTGTCTGAAGATGAAACTGTTCGAGTAGTGAGTTTTGCAGACCTAAAGCCATAATGGTCATGCCATTAACTACTGTCGAAAAAGGAACGCGTTCTTGCTTCTGGTGGGGACAATCACTCTGAATACAGAATCCATATTCAATGAATGTTACGCGCAAACGTTTGGTACAAATTGGTCATGTTAGAGAAGTAAAACAAGATAGGTAACCAGACCTGGAAAAAGGAATATTCACAAGGGATTGAAGTCTTATGCGGATGGACACACTAAGCATCCGGCTACTGTGATTAACTGAAGGCAATATTTGTGCAACTTCCTCAACCTCCTTTTCATAAAACCACCTTGAAGATGAAGATGTTTTTCATATCATGCCCTCACAGCGTAATAAGGAAGAATTGGAATTGTTGAGTTATTACTAAAGTAAATTCCGAATAATGTACTCAGAGAAAATGTCAATTTTAAAAAAACTCGGGAAAAAGGCTAAACGGTACGTTTCTAATCTCTCAAGAAAGAGTGTCGGGATCGAGGGAAGAATTCCTCGGGTTAGTTTCTTATCGTGGAAGGATGGAAATGGCGACCCATGAGGCCATTACGGTGGCACTCGTTGAAGTCGATTGCGGCAGGGTTCATGTGAAAGCGACTTCTGTGTTTACGCCACCTAGGGTTTTGTACTTTCTTTCTACCTCTCCCCACCTCCCGTTCTCTGCTGATGAGCTTGAAATTGGTTCACATACCCGGCTGACGATGATGGAGACAAGGCCAAGTGGTTAAACGCTATTCCCTCACCATCTCCCCCTCCACCAACTCCTTGCTCGAACCCAGGGCTTCTGAACCGTGCAAGACCGCTATGTTCATAGTTCCTCATCATCTCTTGTTGCTCTCTAGCGGTCACCACAGCCGCAGCAGCGGCCATCTGTTCGGACTCCACAATCTGCTGTTGCTCCGTATACAATTGTTCCCTCGACGAGGGAACGAAACTCACCCCGATCCGAAGAGATCTGGAAGGCGCCGCATTCTGTTGGTAGTATTGCTGCTGCTGGTGTGCCGCGATGGCGGCAGCTTGAAGGAAGGAGGCTGGAAGGGGGCCTGTCATGCCTGAGGCAGCCATGTACCGGGAGAGCTCCGATCTGGCTGCAGCGAGGTCAGTTTGGAGCTGCTTAAGCTGGTGCTGCAGTAGCGAGATGATCCCGACGCACCCATAGACGGGGTCGCTGAGCCGAGCTTCGGCCTCGTAGGCAAGGGAGTTCACGGCGTCCTCCCGCTGGCGTGGGTGGAGCTCGTTGAGCAGCTTACTCACGTTGCTCGCGCCGAAGACCTTGTGGACATTGGCGAACTTCTGGGGGGTATCCGGCGGGAAGTAGGGAGCGAAGATGCACTCCGGCGTGCATTTACGCCTCAAGAACTTGCAGGCCGCGCAGGGGGAATTCGAAGACGACGATATTGCTGGCAGTATATTAAGAAAAAAAAATGAGAAGGAGAAATGAGTCAAATCACGAAGCGACGTTCGAGTCATAGCCCTTTCTCTTCTTTCTGTTATCAAGTGCTGAAAAAGCGACTGCTCCTTTCTGATTTTGGAAAAGGGCACGATCAGATCGTGAATGACAGATTTCCGTTTTACAGAAGTCGATTACGGTGTCAAATCCTGAACTTACGAAATTCATTTTCTCCTGAAAATTTCCTCCTCTTTTCTCTTTTCACGAAAATAGAGTGGACCAGAAGGAGAAAAGGAGAGAAAACAAGGACAGAAGATTTAAAAAGAAGAAGAAAGAGAATAGAGAAAGGCAAAACGACGAAAGGAAATCAAGAACAGCGAGAGCGTACCGTGCATGGAAAGAAGAAATACCGGATTCTCTCCTCGAACTTCCAAAAATTTTCCGATTCGATCCGCTATCTCACTCGCAAAACCGGATCTTGACCGAAAACTCTCGAGCAAAAAGATCGGCAGTAGTCACAGTAAATTGATTGGCTTGCTCGTGCAACTGACCGGCAAAGCAACTCCTGGTGGCTAAATTGATTGGAAAAACGCAGGATTCCCGATTTTCGTCCGACTTCGCTGCAAAATAACTCTTATTTTCTAAGATCTTACATGGGAGGAAACGTAATGACTCTCCTAAACTGGCCGCTAAGTCCAAATTTCTCTCTCCCTCTTCGGTAATCGGCCTCCGATCGTCCGAATCTGGACTTCGTTATCTTCTTTTCTCACGCTCCCGCTACTTGGTCGATCAGAGAAACTCCTACTCTTCGGTTTCGCCGATTGTACCGCTTCCGAAGTGTTTCGGCTCGTTTTTGCCTTCCGGGAATCGCGTCTTTAGCTGTTCTTCGGTCCTCTAGATCCGGTTCTCGCGTCGATTCCTCGATTGCCTAACCGTCTTTATCCAGGAAGCCAAAACCGTAGTCTATAAAGAAATAAACCACCATTAATCGTCTCTTCTACCGAAATTCCATCGAGAACATCGCAGAGATAAAAACAAAAAGACGATCAATTCTAAAACTAAAGGCAAAAAAAAGCTAACTTTATTACGCGATCAGAAGAGAGTGTGCTCGACGAAAAGCACGTTCTTTAGATCTCTCGTTTCGTCAGCGAGTGAGAGAAGGTCGACGAAACACTCTATGATTCGTTCCTACTTCTCAGTATAGCGATTCACGGTTTTTCTTCTCCTCTCTCGATTTAGGGTTCTCCTTCTTCTTCTCTTCTCTTTCTCTCTCGTCACATCCGCCCAGTTTGTATTGCAAGAGCAGAGTCCGGTTGCTCGGATCGGTATTTATAGCACGCCATGGAATGGATCTCCGAATTGGACCGTCCATTTCAAGGCCATTCCGGGTCCCTCCGTGAGCCGACCACTTCCCCCGGCGGTGTCCACAGAAATATTAGCATTGATATGGCCTTTTTCGTCAATTCTCCATGGTGCCGGATTTGCCGTGCGAAACATGAAGGCCATTTTTCTACCCTGACGTCAGGAAGGCCGGGTTTATCGCTGCCCACTTTTACGGCACCTTGTCCCCCAGATTCTCCGAAATGACGAACGCACCCCCTTCTAAAGTATTGGCCGTCATTGACCTGTGATTGTGCGGTGTCAGTTTCCAATACGCGGTCTGGTCATGCCAATGGATCGGATCTACAAATTGGTTCGTGAAGATTAATTTGCATTTGGTTCGCTTCAGTATCCGGAGCCTCCTATATTAGTTAACCCAATCTTGTCAGATTCCGCATTGGGCCTGAACCAATTTTCAAAACGATTTGGACTCTGAATCGAATCCAGCTTAATCAGCCAATCTTTAACCAGCAGATGACACGTGCAAGTGAAATATTAAAAAATATTTTAAACTTCCTTTAAAAAAAGATTATAAACCCTTTTTGAATTGATTTTTTCCCATTCCATATGGATTGAGTGATTGAAGCCAATTCGCACCGATTCTTACAACAATGGTTTGGATATATGGTTGTGCAGAACCCGATTTGAACTCGAGAGATCCGGATCAGATAAGGAAACTTTAACTGGTCCATCTACCTTGGCTTGGCTTACAAAAGAACAATTGAAGGGACGAGGGGGTATTTTGGTCAATTGATTGAAAAAGCGCAGTCGATCCTCCCAAGGGGGACACTGACCTGCTGTTCCCGGTCGCAGGTGTACCTGGGGCGTTCGAAGAGGCGGGAATTCTCAGGGTTTTCAGCGGTGACAAAACAACGTGGGTTTGCTCGCTTCCGATTTGTCCACGTCCTGTCCGTTCTTCCCTCTCTCTCTCTCTCCCACACCTCCCTGCTTCAAACTCTGTGGGAAGTGACTAAACCTTAAGTTCTTTTGCCCGAAGCTGTCAGCGGTCAGGCTCCGTCTGCCCTTTGCCCGATAGCGGCTCCGTCATCATCATCATTGTGACTTCCTCCCCGACTCCCTTCTCGATCGGCGTCCCCCCTTGCCGATCTTTTCAGTGCGCCAGGGACGGATTCTTGTGGGGCTTCTCTGTCTCGAGATAGTTCACTTGCGGTGGTCAAAGCACAAGTTACACGTAGTACATCAAAGTAAGAGCGGATAGCCGAATTGGAAGTTCCGGTACCTTTAGGTCTTTGAAATTTTATATTTTCAGGTTTTAACTGGGGGTGAAAAAACAGACAATTGAGAGATGTCAACAGAATGAATTCACATTATGGTTACCATAAGATCACGTTTGGGAGCAAGAAAAACTCATAGGAAAACAAATTACCTATGAGAAGTTTTGATATGATATTTTTTTTTAAATAAAAAGTTTTTACTTGTTTGGGTAAAATAAAAAAAGTAAAATAAAAAACCTTAAAAAAATGAGAGAGGAAGAGAAGACTGTGGTGGAACTTATTTAGCATAGTTTTTTGGGAGGTGGTGATGGTAAGATGAACAATAGTGAAAAAATCATCGTGAGGGCAGGTTGTAGTGTAACTTCTTCAGCACCATTTTTCAAGAGGAGAGTGATGGTGACGGGTGATAGATGGTGGGGAGGGCAGTTTTTGGAAAGGTGGGTGACGGTGGTGGTAAGATGGATGGTGGTGATGATGTTAGTGAACAATGATTGTGAGGGTGGTAGAGCTTCTCCGGTGCTGTTTTCTAAGAGGTGGGTGATAGTGATGGTGGTAATAAATGGTAAATAATAGTGGAGAGGGTGGTTTTTTCGAGAGGTAGGTAGTGATAGTGAGATGAATGGTGGGAAGTAGAAATCACCATTTTCTCTTTGTAGAAAACATTTCTCCACCTCTTTATAGAGAAATGTTTTCTATAGAAAAAAGTATACTTTTGAGAAAAAAATTCCCATAAAAAAAGTCTCTCTTGTTTGGATGCATTTATTTTCCATTTTTGGTATCACTTTTCATATATCTTTCCCACTACAAAATGTGCCCTAATAATAAGAAAGTGCAAAAGTTGATGCCAAGCCCTAAACATTTGGTGTGAGAGCAGAGTGCAAATAGCTTTTCGTTCAAAAACCTTTTATTTAGAAAAACTGTATATTCAATCAAAAAATCGAGGAGCTAATCTTTCTGAAGTGCTGACATAGGTGAAGTGTAAAGCATTTAGAAAGCATAAGAGGAAGCACCAACGGGGCTCAGCTTGTTTGGCAGTTAGTACAAGTCACCTTGTGTTGGGGGCGTTGCATCTTCAAATCCAAATGGTATGGTTGTATAACTGGTAGGGGTGCTTTCTCTGTAAAAAAAAAACATGAGAGGAAGCAAATAAAAGGCAATAATAAAGAAAAAGTAAGCAGTGATATGAAATTTAGTTAAAACTTGGGTTTTTGTTTAAAACAGATTTTATCTATGGAGAATATTCATAGACATGTAGATTTATAATTAAAAAAATGCAAATGTAAAAAAAAAAAAGTATAATCCTTCACAAAGGACTCCACACACCTAGTTAGGCGGCTTAGCTTAAGGCATTCAAGTTAAATAAAGAGAGTTTGGTACCATGGGTGTGTGTCCAAGGTCAAATCCCATTTCATGCTTTTGAAGGGAGCTTATGCTGTTTCAAGAAGCTTTGGTAACTATGGTACAAATATTTGGTCCATTGACCATAGTTTAGTCAAATTTAGCAAAAGATTTTGGATTAACAAAAAGAGCTGGATTTAACTCTAGAGTTTATCATTTAAATTCGAATTCAAATTCAAATCCAAATACATCCTAAGTGTAACCAATTACACTAATTGGAACAAGATCAATAATAGCTTTTACCCACTGCATCTGAATCCAACTCTCAAGATGATAATACCAGATACAATTATGTCATAATTCACAATGCTTACATCCAAACCTAATACAAACCATTTACATCCCTTGAGGAAGAGTGGAGAGTGAGGGCTTGATGTAAATCAGTTGCTCGATTTACGAGAAAACTATCAAACTACGACTACTTTGACCATTAATTTAAAAATAGCAAAAACTAAAAGAAAAATTCAAGAAATAAACTAAAAAAAGAAATGAATTGAAATAAACTGAAAATTAAGAATATTGGATTTCAAACTCAACTATGATCTTCATTATTTGCCCTTGTCATCTATATATAGATGAGATATTACAATCCCATATGACTCAGGTTTCCTGCATCAATTAGCACCTAACTAGGAAAGCAAATCCTAATCTTACTAAATTGTTAAAAATAGGATATTGATCAATTTCTTGGATCCAATATTCATTATAATGACCCAAAATAAGAAAATATTCAAATTTTATAAAATATGGATCTCAAATGTTCAAATGAATCATATGGACTCAAATATGTGTCATTCTGCTACTGCATCATTCTTCTTGATTTAGAGAAGACTTACCCTCAAGTCTGGTTTGTGTTTCTTCCAATTTCATTCCACCTTGCAGGTTATGAGCGCATAATATAGAACCGGATCACTTCAGTGTTCCAAAAATTGAATGGCACAAACAGGATCCATTACAAAGTCTATAAGGAAATCTGAAGTATGCTTCTCAAACCAGCCATAATCATGTGGACTTCTATACTGATTTGGATCAAATAGATTGAATATATCCAATACAGCTATACTCCAAAATATCCATCTGTCCATGCTCCACATGTTGTTGTTAAAGGTCTCTAATCAAAACCGCCACTTAAACTAGGTCTGGGTTGGGGAAATCAGATATGAGGGACTTTTGCATCCGAAAACAAGGTTTGGTTTAAGAGGATTCACTAGAAGGTATACCCAATGGGTTCTGGGTATTAAGACATGGGAAGATTTATTTTGATTTGGATATAACTTATCTGGGTTTAGGTCTATATTGGGTTTATTTATAAATTCAGTAATGGATTCATCAGGAGATTTTGGATCCAAATCTAGAATAACTGGATCTAGGCATTGAAAGGGTTTGGAACAAGTTCTACATAGAGTTCATTTGGGCTAGGTTCTATAATAAGGTATCATCTAACTTGGTTTGGGTATGTTTTCGATCAAAAGTAAAAAGTAGTCTCTGTAAACCTGACCTGCATCAATTGTTTTATCTTGACCCAGTCTGACATTCCTTTTAGACCTTTGCATCCACCAGTGACTTGCACGTCCATCCACCATCATTCAATTATCTCGTAAAATGAAATAGTGGCTAGGAGAACTTTTCGATTCTTCAGGATTTGATGTTGCTCAAAGATCTGCTTTATTACTTGAATCCAATTAAAGAATGCATTTGGACCGTGTTGGCCTATGAACTTAAGAATATCTAACTTGTCACCATATTCAATACAGATCCAATATTCTAATAATTGCTTTGTAGATCTTGATGAATGTTTAGATCCTAGAACTTGTGAGTCATTTTTTGTTTGGGATAAGGTTGGGACATGTGGATTTGGACCTGCTCAGTCAACTTTATGATGGAGTTGGACCTTCGTAAGAATGGATCTTGGGGATTGTGGATTTTTTTTGGGTTTCAGATTGGGTTGAGGTTTGTAGATTTAGGATCAAGACGGTGCTTGGACAAGTAAGAGGATGAGTTTGCATAGGATCCAATTGGTTTAAATTGGGATTTGGATCATAGTGAATTGGCTTAGATTGGTTTCAGAGTCGGTTTAGGTCCAAAATAGAGCTTAAGGTCAGATTTGGGTCCAACCTAGCTAAAGGTTAAAGGGTAAAAAGGGTTTGAGAACCAAGTTCCTATACGATTAAGAGAGCTAGGAATCGATGGGTCGAACCGATTTTAGAGATAACTGGTTGAAGGACCGCCAACTCAGTTTGTTGACTGCCACAGGTGGTGGCTGGCAGTGGGTTGAAGCTCACCACATAGCACCGAATATTGGGCTAAAGGTCGACTGTCCTTCCCAGCCTCGTTGATATCTGCCAACATGCACTCTGACCAATTGGAATTGGAAAGGAGAGGAGGTGGGGAAGTATCCGGCAGACGGTTTGGATGTTTGCTGATCTTAATGCGATGATGATGGTGCACTGACCAACCTCTAGCCAAAGGATGGAGTGGATTCAACTTACTCTTGCAGGTGGTACAACGGAATGGAAGATCCACTGGTAATGGCATTTCTGATGATGGCAGCTATGTGTTAACATTGTGAAAGATAATATGGCCATGTGTTACCAAAAAATTTATCAGCAAGTTGCCTCGATTGTTGCAGATCTGAAAAATCCATTGGGGAGTCTTATATTAACCTTGCTTCGGTCCCATGTAGGGATGGAAGTGGACCGGGAGAAAGCGGGCCCCTGCCCCGCCTCTCCCCGGGGATGAAGGGTATGAAACGGGGATGGAGGCGGGGACGAAAGTTAATTAAAATCCATCCCCGTTCGGGGATGGAGGCGGGGATGGACATACACTTTTCCCCGCCCCGCCCCATCCCGTCCCGTCCCCGCTACTTTTCCCCGCAATAGGCCTGCCCCACCCCGCCCCATCCCCGTTTGAACCGGTGATGGAGGACATGAAACGGGGATGGAGGTTAAAATCCATCCCGGTGCGGGGATGGAGGTTCTAATCTTGAGGCGGGGCGGGGGTGGAGGCCTTGTCCTCCGCCCCGCCCCACTGCCATCCCTAGTCCCATGTGTGATGCCACTCTCAAGTTTATCCATGGGTGATTGAATGCCTTGAATAGAATCGAGGTGATGATCCCATGCTCTGATGATGTAAATCAGTTGATCGATTTATGAGAAAACTATCTAGCTACAACTACTCTTCCGATTAACCTAAGAAAATCTAAAAATAGCAAGAAATAAATAAAAATTAAAAGAAATTAACTAAAGCACGAAATGAATTGAAATAAATTAAAAATTAAAAGCATTGGATTTCCACTAGTCAACTCTGATCTTCTTTTCCCTCACGTCTATATATATAGATGAGATATAACAATCCCAGATAACTCAGGTTTCTTATCTAAATAAGCACCTAACCAAGAAAGCAAATCCTAATCCTACTAAATCATTAAAATAGGATATGAATCAATTTCTTAAATTCAATATCCATTACAATGACCCAAAATAACAAAACATCCAAACTAAAAAAAATGGACCTCAAATGATATAATAGACCATGTGAAACAGGATATGTGTCGTTTTGCTCCTGCATTAGGACTAAATTGCTATTTCACTTAAATCGGGGATAAGAAATTCATTAAGTTTCCAAGGGTCTTTGTTCACCTTATATTACAATTTAGGCTCTACTTGGGAGCCTAGAATAGGAGGTTTGTTGCAGTTTTCCCCAGTGCTCTTATGCTATGCACTATTTGTGGGCAGTGGTGTTGCCAAAACACTGCACTGGAGTTAGCAACCCCAAGGTCACGCTTCAATACCAAAAGCATTTAGGGTGTTAGTAAGGAATCGCTGGTTCACGTCTTAGGGTCTTAGGGTCACGTTTGGAAGAGAGAAAAACTCTGATAGAAAAAAAAAATTGGCTATGAGAGGTTTTTATATGAGAAATTTTTGAAAAGAAAGTTTTTCACTTGTTTGTGTAGCATGAGAAAAACAAAGTAGAAAAAATGTGAAAAAATGAAAGAGAGGAGGGTGGTTATGATGGTAGTGGGTGGCGGTGGTGGTGGGTAGTGTATAAATAAAATTTCTCTTATTAGGAAACATTCCTCCACCCCCTCCCTCCTCATGGAAGAACGTTTCCTATCAAAAAGTATACTTTTTAGAAAAACTCTCTCAGCTAAAAAGTCTCTCTGGTTTGAAAGGGTCAGAAAATCTGTACGATTTCTCTATTTTGCATCATTTTTCTTACATCTTTTTGGATTCCAAATGTGTCCTAAGAGCGACCACTTTTTTTCAAAATGCAGAAGGTTGGGATCATCTCTAGTCCACCCCTTCTCAGCACCTTGGAATACAAAATAGTACACTTAATCTCCATCCACCTGAAATTTCCTCAAGCCCTTGTGCATAAGAAAATTTGGATCTCAAATATGATTAGTGTCTCACTCCATTTTGTGTCTTGTATTTATTTGTTTTTTTTTTATAGAGAAAGCTGAGATTAGGCAGACCCCTACTCAGTTATACAACCTTACATTTGGGGTACGAACTTGCAACCTCCCAACACAATGTGACTTGCACCAACTGCTCCCGCCACACAAGCAGAGCCCCTGTTGGTTTAATTTCTTTTGTTTATTACACAAGAAAACCAACCATTAAAATAGTCCTACGGTCCATATGCTCTAATTAATGGCATAAAATCCTGAAGCTGCCACTCTCATCTCTCAGAAGCCTGCTGTTTTGTTTTGTAACAAGGGACGCACAGTCTAGGTATCGAACTCTCCTGTTATCCAACTTGAATGTCTTTTTTTTCTTCTAAAAGGCAAGATGGGGTTAGCCAGACCCCCCACCAGTTATTATTCAACGTACCAGTGGAGTTTGAACCTGCAACGTCTCGCCACAAAGCGACTGCACTGACAGTTCCTACCAACCACGTGGAGCTCCCATTGAAAAAAAACTTTGAGGGCTTACCCCTCAATCCCAGAGAGTCGCCAAGTGTGCAGAGCTCTTTTTTTTATTATTACTCAAAGAAACCACATCAAAAACCTGATCGTGCTGGTTTAGCCTGCCATACATTTATGGTCGTTATCATAAAGATGTAAAACTCTGTAGTTAGAACCCCTCACTTCCAAGACTTATTCTGGGTGTCGGCTTGCATAGGGAGTGACACCCGCAGGGTTTCACAAGAACCGAACCCTGATTGTCCATCTGCCAGCTTAAGGCTCAACCCGCGAAGCAGGTTATATGTTCTCTCCAAAACACGCAGGTGCGTGTTCTCGGGTCGGAATGAGCGCCATGTATGTAAGCATGTGAGGCTCATTTCTCCGTGTGTGTCGGCATCACTTAGCATCGAAGTCTCGTGTGTTTGCAAAGACTTAAGTACCCTTTCCCGCCATTAGCGTCATGAAACAATGTTTTGAGTAAAGGATAAAAATGTCCTCTCGCCAGAGTTTGCAAATACTTAAGTACCCTTTCCCGACATTAGCACCATAAAACGATGTTTCGAGTAAAGGACAAAATGTCCTCCCTCCAAAAAGGGTTAAAATCATCATCGTTTTCACCCTAAGGAGTAAACTTATCTGCTTTAACAGGAGCTCCTCGCAATATGTCATCCTAAACGTTTCGGATCACCCTTTGAAGACACACCATCTGCTGTAACAGGAGTTCCCTTTGACAACTCAGCCTTTGCCGTCGTCTGCTGCCGCCAGAGCACCCTTTGTCGTCGTATGCTGCCGTTGGAGCATAGTCGGAGCATCGTTGCCACCATCGACTGCATCTACTTTTTAGGTGTTTCTCCTCCACTGTCGGATTAGCAAAACTTGTGTCCTAGAAGGTGAGTTTTGTGTAAGTTTTCGTTATGTAAACAAATCGATTTGTAAATCTGAATGTAAAATCTTACAAGTGCTTATATTATACATGCTAAATAACACCTATTTTCATACTGAAACAAGAGTCGTGAAAGGCAACGATATGTACTTATGAAAGCTAAATTTCTACAACGACTTATAAGTTTGAAATTAACAAAGAGTTATACATTTAATACAGTAGTGATTTGTTCGATGCAACAACGATTTATACATTTGAAGCAGTAGCGAATCTAGCGATTTATGATTTATGATTTATGATTTATGATTTATACATTTAAAGCAACAACGATTTATACATTTAATGCAGTAGCAATTTATAATTTACAACGATATGTACTTATGAATGGTTCGATTTCTACAACGATTTGTACATTTGAAGGAGCGCTTTGTACGTTCGATGCAGCAACGATTTATACATTTGAAGAAGTAGTCATGTGTATTTATGATTTATGAAGTTACCACAATTTGTACTTAAGTTTGCTAAATCATACTACGATGTTTACTTAGGAAGCCAAAATGTGACAACGATATCTATTTATAAAGGTTGTGATTTGTACAACGATTTATACGTTTGAAGCAGCAACGATTTATACGTTTGATGTAGTAGCAATGTGCAATTATGAAGTTACCTCGATTTGTACTTAATTTTGCTAAATCGTACTACGATGTTTATATATGAAACTAAATATTACGATAGCTTATAATGTTAATGATTGTTTAACAAATGTGATAATTTGTAATAATATATACTTGGGAAAGCAGTTGTAACATACAATGATGCGGTTAAATTTATGTGTTGTGCAAGTCAGCAATGACTACAATTCGTAAGACAAGAAAATCTTCTCCGTTTGAGGGCATGACTCTTGAAGAAATCATCCGCCAATCCGATATATGTGAGGGTTATGTAAAGAACATTGAGAATGAAAAAGACAGGAACAAATTGTTGGATATTTATTATGCGGAGCCTGATCCTTTAGATATTGAAGATGAGAAAGATGAGGAAGAACTAAAGATGAAGAAGAAGAATAAGAAGGATGACGAAGAGAAGTAAGCAAAGGAAGAAGGCGGAGGAGAATGAAAACTATGCGCACTTATGAGGCAAAAGGATTTCTTCTTGCCGATCATACAAAATTAAATCTAGATGCACATCATTCTTCATGTTATCTGTCATGATTATCAGTTGCATCATACTATACTATGCATCGAGTTGTTATTTATCGTGACAATAAAAGAAACGACTTATTGTATATGTGTGTTGACAATAGCAATTCAACAGACAATGATTTAATGACATCTACGATGTTGCAAAGCGATTTCAATTTTAATTGCTAAATGAATAATGATTTGAATATGCACATCGCCACCGCAATCATGCAACAATGTAAATAGTGTGTTAAATACAAATATCATACAAATCGATACTAGAAAACACATAGTATGTTACAAATCGATATACATATCGTATAATATATTACAAATCAATATTAACAAATAAAACAATATCTCGCAAATCGATAGTATGTTACTACAACTGCGATTTACATCATACTATTCCAATATTTTTTATACAAAGGCAAATCATTGTTGCTTACATAGACGTCATTGTTTAAATCACAAACATTACAATCAGAATCCAGGTCTCACAAGGCATAGCGATTTTTGACAATGAGCGGGATATGAAACTACGTTTCTTTTACAAATGAATGACACATATTTTTGTAACAAAGGAAAATCATTGTGGCGATTTATGATTTATACATTTAATGTAGTAGAGATTTATGATTTATAAAGTTACCAAGATTTGTAATCAAGTTTGCTAAATCGTACAACGATGTTTAATGTAGAAGTCCAAATGTTACAACTATATGTACTTATAAACGGTGTGATATCTACATCGATTTGTACGTTTGAAGCAGCGATTTGTACATTTAAAGCAGGAACCCTAAAACCGTTAATGCCTAAACCCTAACCCTAAAACCTAACCCTAAACCCTAAACCCTAAACCCGAAACCCTAAAACCCGAAATCCTAAACCTAAATCTAAACCCTTAATATCTTACTAAACCCTAAAATCCGAAATCCTAAACCTAAACCCTTAATATCTTACTAAACCCTAACCCTAAACCCTAAACCCTTAATATCTTACTAAACTGTAATGCTAAACCATAAACCCTTAATATATTACTAAACCTTAAACCCTTAATATATTACTAAACCCTAAACCCTAAACCCTAAACCCTTAATATATTACTAAACCCTAAACCCTTAATATCTTACTAAACCCTAACCCTAAACCCTTAATATCTTGCTAAACCGTAATACTAAACCATAAACCCTTAATATATTACTAAACCCTAAACCCTAACCCTAAACCCTTAATATCTTACTAAACCGTAATGCTAAACCATAAACCCTTAATATATTTGTAAACCCTAAACCCTAACCCTAAAACCTATAAACTAAACCCTCGATTATGAAGATGATTCGGTATATCGATTTATAAGCTATAAACAAAAATTTTCATATTGATTTGTATGATATTTGATAATCAATTTGCGTTATACTATGACAATATTTTTATAACAAAGGCAAATCGACTAAGCATTACAACGATTTATAAGATATCAATAGGATTTGCCATATAGATTTAAGAAAATGTTTTGATTCTTAATATCAATTTAAGATATTGTTTTTATTCTTAATATCAATTTAAGATATTGTTTGATTCTTAATATCAATTTTTAAGATATCAAAACGAATTTGCAAACCGATTTAAGATATTATTCTGAATTTTAATATTGATTTCTGTGCTGATTCTTGATATCGATTTAAGTTATTGTTTTGATTCTTAATATTGATTTATATGTTATTGTCATGATTCTAAATATCGAGTTATATGTTGATTCTGTATATCGATTTATAAGCTATCAACAGGAATTTCCATATCGACTTGTATGATGCTATGATAATATTTTCGTAACAAAGGCAAATGGACTAAACTATTGTCACTGAACAAATCATTGTAATGATCGCTGGTCATGTATATTAACAAATACATATTTGTTGTAAACAAACTATACATGATTTCATCATGTATATTCAAAGTAAGGGATTATCCATGCCGGTATGCATCGTCACCCCTTTTTATAGTATATTGGTTATCTTATATGTTCATTTTATTTTTTGATTTACTAATGTACCTGCATGTTTTAAACTTACTAATATTATTGTTTCGTTCGAAAGAGTATCGTCCGCTGAATGCCATACGCGGCTGTATTTTTAGATGGACTACAATACTGGGGTGACGATGACCAAATGGCAGACTTCTCATCAAGTGAAAAGGTTTATGACCATATCGATTTGCAATCAATAAGCTATCAATAGGAATTTACATATCCATTTAAGATGTTGTTTTGATTCTTAATATCGATTTATATGTTGGATCCTAATATCAATTTAAGATATTGTTTTGATTATTAATATTGATTTATATGTTGATTCTTAATATCTATTTTAAGCTATCAATAGGAATTTACATATCAATTTAAGATATTTTTCTGATTCTTTATATCGATTTATATGTTGAATCCTAATATCGATTTAACATATTGTTTTGATTCTTAATAGCGATTTCTATGCTGATTTTTAACATCGATTTTCAGATATTGATTCCTACATTATGGCAATCGAAAAAGCATTTGGTCTTATACGTATTGGATGTATGAAAAAAAATTATGGTTATACAACTCCTTGGACTATAACATTGGTGTAGACAGTGACATTGTGCATTTGGTAATTTTCTATCTATAAGATTACTGTATCTTCTACCGTGGCCTGAAATTTACTTGCTTTTGCATAAACCACAAGTTGGATATTTCAGAGACATGTTGGGTGTCGACATTGGCCCGTGGAGGATTCACGTCATCGAGGATGCTTCTTTACAAAATAATGGTGTCGATTATGGCATCTTTGTAATGAAGTATATTGAAGCAATATACTATAGACGAATACCAGAATTCATTGTTGTATGTTGTACACTTAAATATGTTTTATTATCCAATATTATTGCTGACTACATTTCTATATTTGTCAGACTCGATTTTCATTTTTTCAGGATGATATTCCTGGATTTTGCATGAAACTATGTGAAAAACTGATGGATTTTCTAATTGCGATGGATACAAAACCCCAGACTACAGGAATACCTAGAAAGCAATGAAGAACGTGAGGCCCCCAGGAGTAAGAGGAAGTCAATTTAAACGTCTACCTGTTCTCAAGGATAATGTGAAGAGGGTTACGTTCTACTATTGAGAGAGAGAGAGAGAGCAATTTTTGGTTCAACATTCAATTTCCCGAACATGAGAATTTTTTTGTGTACAGACATTTGTAATAGATTTTGTAGACTGTGTATACAAATTTTATAAGTCTGTTCAAATTTCATATTGATCCATTAACCAATATTACGCACTGGCACATGTGTGTTGAATACGCAAATCGCCACTTCAAGCATGCAAATCACAACAATGTCAATTGCACAGGCACACATTTCAAAATCATAATAAAAATATCTTAAAAATAGAAACATCTTACAAAATTACGCAACTGGCACTTGTTAATATCGATTAGTAAGCTATTATGTTGATTTGTGAGATATTGTTTTGTTTGTTAATATCGATTAGTAAGCTATTATGGTGAATTGCTGTATATCGATTTGTAAGATATTATGTGTTTTCTAGTGTCAATTTGTGAGATATTTTTCTGTTTGTTAATATCGATTTGTAAGCTATTACGCTGAATTGCGGTATATCGATTTGTAAGATATTATGTGTTTTTGAATATCGATTTGGTGATATTGTTTTGTTTGTTAATATCAATTTGTAATATATTATGTTGATTTGTCGTACATCAATTTGGAAGATATTATGCTGAATTGTTGTAAATCGATTTAAAGATATGAAGCCAAAGAGAAGTGAAAATTCTTACGAGCTTTCTTAGAAATAGTCACTTTTAGGTCATTAATTGATGAAATAGGGAAAGATTCATCAGCGGGTTCAATCTTTGGCTTTTTAATGTCAGTCTGTTTACTATTTTTGTCATCACACCCTCTCTTTTCTTGAGGAAATTAATGAGGCAAAACCGCATCCACAACCCGCCTTTTTGAGAATGAAGCTTCCCGATATAGTGTCAATCTGTGAGATATTGTTTTGTTTGTTAATATCGATTTGTAAGCTATTACTGGTGAATTGCCGTATATCTATTTGTAAGATATGTGTTTTCTAGTGTTGATTTGTGAGATATTGTTTTGTTTGTTAATATCGATTAGTAAGCGATTATAGTGAATTATCATATATCGATTTATAAGCTATTATATGTTTTCTAGTGTCAATTTGTGAGATATTGTTTTGTTTGTTAATATCAATTTGTAAGTTATTACGCTGAATTACGGTATATCGATTTGTAAGATATTATGTGTTTTTTAATGTCGATTTGGTGATATTGTTTTGTTTGTGAATATCGATTTGAAATATATTATGTTGATTTGTTGTATATCGATTTAGAAGATATTATGTTGAATTGTCATAAATCGATTTGTAAGATATCAAGCCAAAGAGAATTACGAGCTTTCTTAGAAATGGTCAATTTTAGGTCATTAATTGATGAAATAGGGAAAGGTTCATCAGCGGGTTCAATCTTTGGCTTCTTAATGTCAGTCTGATTACTGTTTTTGTCAACACACCCTCTCTTCTCTCGAGAAAATTAATGAGGCGAAACCGCATCCGCAATACGCCTTTTTTAGAATGAAGATTCCCCATATAGTGTCGATTTGTTGATATTGTTTTGTTTATTAATATTGATTTGTAATATTATGTTGAATTATCGTATATCAATTTATAAGATGTTATGTGTTTTCTAGTGTTGATTGTTGAGATATTGTTTTGTTTGTTAATATCGATTAGTAGGCTATTATGCTGAATTACCGTATATCAATTTGTAAGATATTATGCACAATTGTTGTATAACGATTTATCAAATATTATGTGTTTTCTAGGGACGAGTTTTATGATATTTGTAGTATGATTTCTATTGTAGAATTACAACAAAGAATTATAATATTACAATAAAGAATTATAGAATTACAAGAATTATCGATTTACAACAAAGAATTATAGAATTACAACAAAGAATTACAGAATGCTAAACATTGCAATGATTCACACTAATGAAAGTTAAATGCTATAAGTATTTTGTAGCTGAAGAATCCATACGCGATTCTTATGTTGTGTTGCTTACTTTTGAATTGAACTAAGCATGTCATTAAACAAAACAATATCCGACACTATAATAAGTTCAACAAGAAATGCGAACATCATCCCAAAATTGTTACATACCAAAAGACTTGTCAAACTCATGTTATCGTTCCACTGAAACAGGTCGAGGGGATTGCAGGTTCCAACGTTGTATTGCGCATCTGTAGGGTATTACTGCATGTTGAAAATTACACAAATTAGATATTGATAAGTTACACATAATACAATTTACATGGGAAGCAATATACTGTATTACATACCTTTTCATGTGAAGGGCTTGGTTGCTTAAGGGTTGGTTGTTTCTTACACATTTTCTTGCAAACCAATTCTAGTGAACCCTTTGTCTTTCAACGACTGCGATCAGAGGCAGATTTCCTTTTAATACCCTTTGCTAGGTGAATATTTCTATCATAATCTACAAGGTTTACTTCTGACTTGCCGGAGCAACTTGTCATAAGAGTCAGAGGAAATATGAATTTCACCTACGCTGTTTGATCCCATTTTCTTAGATTGGTCTTCATGAGCTGCAACAAACTCATGGTGAATTAACTGCACTTTTTCAAGTAATTTTCTTGATACTTTTCTCATACATACATAGGCTTCTTCGCTTTTCGATGCCAATTCTGCAACATACATAAGTGACCTACATAGTTGTTGGTAATGGGAGGTTATGTGGCACTTCTCATCAACACCAGATGAACTGACATTATTTCTATCCGGCAGTTCAATCTTTGCTTATCTCGTCCATCTTCGCATTATATATGACTCATGTATTTCTTGTATCTTTTCTTGATTAAGTGTCTTTAATGCATGAGAACATAAAATACCTTTGAATTTAAACATTTTGCACGTACATTCAACTATTCTGTTGTCAACATTGTATGTAACATGTGCTTCTTTCCTTTTTAGTTGCTCTTCGCCCTCCCATACAACATAGTATTTATGCATATTCTCATATCACACACGTCCTTCTATGTTGCAATTCATGACTTGTATAATCTTCTTCTTAGTCCATTCAAATACAGTTAGTGTATACTGATCTGCAGGTAGTGTCAATATTTTCATGCCCAAAGTTACAGGGCGGGTATTGAAGCATTTCACATCTTGTTCAAGCTCATTTTGTCTAAGACCGTCTATAAATAATTCATATTGTTTCATGAAGCGAAACATTGTTAAATATGAATATAAGTTTTTTTTTTTTCAGTGTGGCATGCATAGATTCAGCTCTTTGTGTGCTTATCATACCTGCACAAAAGTATTGTCTTCCATATGTCAATGCCCACTTCTCTTTGTCTGCATACAAATTTTGTAATCGAACACAGTCTTCAAGGTCGTACATCTGAATCATTTGCTCTCAGTCAAACAGAAAAGTGACCTCGTTCATACTGTCAAGTACACACTTTCTAAACATTTTATCAAACCCTATTTTCTGATTAAAAATGTGTCTTATGTTCTTTGTTGCATTTTAAAAGATATGCTATAAACATAGGCGATGATGTGTATATGGCCATATATGAGACACTGTAGCCGCAATTGCATGATCACCATCTCTAAGTACAACTCCAGAGTGCTTCCCATTTATTGCCTGTGCAAATACTCTAAACAACTACTCAAAGGTTTCCTTGGAGTAGTCATACAAAAAAGCACCGCCTAATATGCAACTCCGTGAGTGATGGTTCACTCCGACAAACTGCACAAATGACCATTGTTTCGTATTGATCTTTACTGTCGTATAAAAAACAAGTACATCATTGAAGCATTCATAATCTACTATTGACTTTGAATTTGCCCAAAACATATTCACAGCATACCCATCTTCATTCAGTTGTATTGTACTAAAAAAAACAGGGTCATTGCTTGAATTCTTCTGTAGGTAATCAACCAAAGAACATATTCTTCCATTCTTCATGTTATCTGACCTCTTCCTTCTCAAATGGTTTCTTAGATCCATAGGTGTGAATGATACATTCTCGTGACCACCATCTATGCATGCACATAAATTGTATGTCTTTCTTGGTGCAATGTCGGCACTATCAGCTATTTCAACAACTACAACATGCACTTCAGTTACTTTATGATGTGACCTTAATATAGGAGTCATAAAAGAAGAAGCTAATTCATGGTTATGATCATTGATTAAAGTACGAACTACATATTTCTCATTCAAAAGTCTTCTTAACACTATTCTCGATGGACAATCACATCTTAAATCTCGCTTGCTCATTGTTGAATTTTCACTTGACTTCTTCCAACCTTACTTGGAACAAACATATGCCTTTCTCACCACAACACTCTGTGCATTTTTTGCCCAAGAATACCTTCTAACATTGAATTCAAGTTTTAAGGCATAATCATTGTAAAATTTGTATGCAGCTTCCTCATTATTAAACTGCATTTCCTCTACGAGAACAAAGTCAAGTGTAATATCATATAGACTTGAGGTGCTTGCACCTTTGTCAAGTGCACTGTCATGATCGTTTACCTCATTATCGAATTACATTCCGTCTGATAGAATATCATTATCGAATTGCATTTCGTCTGCTAGAATATTCAAGTCTAGAGTGAATTCAATGCCTGCACCTTATTATCATGTGCATCAATAGTGCACATCATAGGTGGAGCGGGGGGGGCAGAACTGGGTTGTAGCCCAGTCCTGCCTCCCAGTCCAGTTAGATTTTTTTTTTAAAGCCTAGTCTTAACCCAACCCTGATTTCATATAAAATAGTTTTTTATCCATTTTTGTAGCCCAGTCCTAGCCCAACCCTGACTGCAGCAAATAGTTTGATTTGTCCATATGAAATAGATTTTATTAATAATTGTAGCCATTTTTTATTTTATCTCAAAAAAAAATTCAGGGGCACTGCCCCCAAACCCCAGACTATCACACCATTTTTTTTCTACACCCCTGTTTACCCCCCCCCCCCCCTGAATCCTAGCTACGCCACTGGTGCACGTATTCACTTCTTCTGGTACATCGATAGTACGGATGTTCATTGCTCCATGACTTTCTAGTGATTGAGACACATCATCTTCATTGCAACAGTTGATATGCTCAACACTGTTATGAGCAAAACATCAATTTGTGGTAGCCAGCGCATACGTTTACAATAATTCAGCAAAATATATTACAAATTGATAACAACAATAAAAAAAATATCTCAAAAATCGACACTGAAAAACAAATAACATCTTACAAATCGATTTACAAATCGAGATTAATAAACAAAATAATATATCACAAATCGACACTAGAAAACACATAATATCTTATAGATCGATATACGACAATTCAACATAATATATTATAAATCGATATTAACAAACAAAACAATATCTCATAAATCGACACTAGAAAATGCATAACATCTTACAAATCGATATACGAAAATTTAACAAAATATATTACAAATCAAGATTTTCAACCAAAAAATATCTCATAAATGAATCTAGAAAATACATAATATCTTACAAATCCATATACGACAATTGAGCATAATATATTACAAATCGATATTATCAAGCAAAACAATATCTCACAAATTGATACTAGAAAACACATAATATATTATAAATTGATATACGATATTTCAACATAATATATTATAAATTGATATACGATATTTCAACATAATATATTATAAATTGATATTAATAAAAAAATCTCACAAATCGATATGCGTGTTACTACAACCATGATTTGCGTTACATTGAATATACTGAGTGAATGAACGATACCAGATGGGGTAGAGGCCCTTGCTCACATTTGTAACCAAGCATTCTTGTCAACGGGTCCCAGCGTCTTACAAATGTCTTCAAGTTTCTAACTGTTGAAACGATAAAATCTACCTGCAATAACAAAACAATGCCTTAATGACACTCACGACGACATACGTTCTTCAACAATAGCATGATGACATGAAAAGATACTCACGATGTGACCTTAATGACACTTGTTGGAATGTTTGTGCGTTATTGTTTTTTTTCATACTGCCTAACAAAAACAAAGAAGAAGATAAGTATGTAAAAAGAGATGGCCGACAAATCCCCCCATGACGCCCACCAATGATCTAGTCAGTCGTTCAATTTATAGTTATCCCCACGAGGTAGGAATGAACCCCAAAAAAATTCTATCTAACACAAGGCAGGAACGAGAAGGCGGTCATGTGTTGTAACACAAGCTAAAAACAAAGGCGGAACATGCAAATCTATTTACTGAGAGTGGGAAGACATTTTCGTCCAATGCATATCTATCTTACAAGAGGATATTTTCGTCAAAAGCATATCTATTTTTTTTATATGTTATTTTATTATAAAGTCATCATGGGCAACATTGGCATATGAATTATCGCGGATCCCAAAATATTCCTCTGTACACATCGTAACACGCAATTTGTGTTCAACACCCTCTCCTCAACCCTACTATGCCAATGAGCAGGGATACAAGGATCACTTAAGTGCCTGCTTGCGTAAACCCGGGCAAATCACATGACAGTGAGCAGGGCCTGCATTAATATGTTGCTGTGGGGCTCATACAATGCTGCCATGTGATTGGCTTAGGCACTTGGGAGGTGTTTGCATGTCATGAAATGGGGGTACCGCCATACCTCCTTCAGTTGATTCATCTGCCATCAAAATGAAATTTGATGCCCTCATGAGAACCGTTTCTGCAGAAAACCCACATCCAGTAAGTAAAATGGCACGTCCATCGAAGTTTTTTTTTGCGAAAAAAATGGCACTTTTCCACCGTTGTGCTTGTGCCCCGCAAAAAATGCATAACCGTCTACGTGTTTCTGCCGAAACAACCCACTTTTTGCGACACACAAAAGCGAGTTTAAGCAAGCCCAAGAGCTCGTTCACAATGCTAACCGTCTTGGGGCTAAGCGAGAAGGGCCCTCGTGAGCTTGATCATGATTTATTTATAAATTTACGTGGTTGAAAATTTCCCCTTTATAACGTGCCTGGTTGGAAATGAAATAGGCACCGAAATTCACGTACTCGACACGACAGAACCACATTTTCTCCACCGACTCTGAATTCTACGGAGCCAAACATGTCATTAAATTGCTGCATGTTGTGGGTTGTCGTTTTCTCAAGGCAATTCGTCACTTTCCCCCTGTTTTTGAAAAGGTGGGAAATTCGAGATGTCCCCGATTTCAGCAACACCAGAAGCCCGGCTCCAAACCGAGTGACGGAGACAGAGAGACTTATCGTCATAATCTGGAAATGTTTTGGGCTTTACGGTAATTTAACTGGAGTAGTAGTAGCAAGGTGCATTTTTTTTTTCCTTTGTTTTTTTTATTGATAGTGACGTCATGATGATCTTCATTTGCTTTTTTCTAGAGTTGTTCGTGCACGTGATGACACGCATGCACCAAAAGTGTGCAATCACATTGCACCTGATCTCCTGGGCAAATACTTGCAGTTTTTTTTTTATATAGAAAAAACTTAGGTTTGGCAAACCCCTTCCAGTTATACAATCATACCATTGGGATTCGAACTTGCAACGTCCCAACACAAGGTGACATGCTGCAGCTCCTGCCAGACAAGCTGAGCCCCCCATTGGCACACTAATTGTAGAGTTTTACACCCAAATATTCATGTTTAACATGGCACCTCTCCTCCAGCAATGAGACATTCTTACTATAATGGTGGTTTCTTCTCTATCATCCAAAAATATTTAACTCATGAAGTCTGTTTTATGCGATTATCATACCTAATTGGACCGCCATTAGAATATGAGAACTAGAGTGTAAACTACATATTTTTTTTTATACTTTTTTTATATTTTGCAAATCTAATCATGCAGATTGTTCAGCATGATCCATTAATTTGTTGGATCATGCTTTTCGACAAAAAAAATATGATTTTTAGATGCTTGAATATTTATCAAAATTCTTAGACATCAATTTTATAGCCTTAACAAATCCTATGCACCACAATCAGATGAATCAAGAGCTGGTTCATTTAAAACCAAACTTGTAGACCACGTCTGCACAATGAGATTGAAGAAATTAAAACACAAAACAAACCACCAAAATCTCGGTTCATGCTTTAGTCTTCATAATATATATATATATATATATATATATATATATATATATATATATATATATATATAAGGGAGAGAGAGAGAGAGAGATGCATAGTGTACAGACCATTTTTCACCTTTGTTTAATTTTTCTTAAAATTTTGCTTATACAAATGTGTTCTACATGGTTGAGATCATTCAATTCCAACAAGCATTTTTTAAATGTTGAAAAATCAAAGGTCTACAAATTTTAAAATTTTATAAATTGCACTTTTTCATAAAAACACGAAAGATTTGGTTTCTAACCAATGGAATATGCCAAACACATCAGCACTGTTGGATGATTGAAAAACAGTCGCTATTACCAATGAACTCAGGGTGTGCACAACCATGATCTCTCTCTCTCTCTCTCTCTCTCTCTATATATATATATATATATATATATATATATATATATATATATGACCTGTTTAGTTCAAAATCGTGGGGTGTATATACCCAATCTAACCTCATCAATTTGGTTGAACAGCTTGCTTTGTTTGTTAGATATTGTGTCTAAAATCATGTTTTTATTGTAAAAATATGACATTCTTTTAGTCATGAATTTTTGATATATACATTATAGACTATCGATTTTTTAAGTTTTTGAATAGCCTTCTTACAGACGATGTAAGCCAATATTATTCTTGGGTGCACTCGTAATGAGTTTCACGTGATCACCTGCAAAAATTATAAAATTTGTAAAAATCTAATAATTATGAAGTATTATGAAATTTCTTTTTCGTGCGAAAAATTCATACAGACATAGTATAACAACAAATGTAGGGTTTCACAGAATCTAGGGTTTTTGTGGTCTCCAACCAAAAAAAACCTATAAATATTTTTTAAGGTCAAGCATCGACGGTAAGAACATCGGCAATGCTTCATCGACAAAAAATCATTGACGAGGAGTTTTTCTGGCAAGAGCATCTTATGGTATGGGTAGCATTGAAAATGAAATCCACAATCTATTTTCATCATAGAGAACGAGAACGATGATGGGAGCCTCCGCTCCAACGACCAGTGATAGCTGGATAAATGTGTTTTCTTTCATAACACAAATTTGACGTATCTCACAATCATCATTCAATCACATGATATGAGTGAGATAGAAAAAATTAGAAGAACAACAAAGAGTGTGGTATTTTTTCTCCATCAAAGATGCAGTGATATACAACATTCTTAAGGCCCTAGAGATGAAAGTACCTCTGCACACACTCTATTTTCTTTCTATTAAAGAGGCAGTGAAAAATATCATTTTTATAAAAGAATTAAATGAATGCAATGTATGAATGACTTCATTTTGTGAAAGAATGAAATAGATGCAATGTATGAGCGACTTCGCTTTGTGAAAGAATGAAATGAATGCAATTCAATCACCTATTATATAAACAATTCATTCTACTCAAAAAACAAGAATCAAACTTTATTCTCTATTATATACACAATTCATTTTCCTTGAAAACAAGAATCAAATAACTTCATTTCATGTTATATATATAATTTATTCATAAACAAATGCATATACGTGACAAGACACTTCATCAGCTTTTATTGCCGCAAGTTCAGCCTCATTTTCTTGTTCACTTAATCCCAAATATTGCATATACAAAAGAACATATATTTTTACAATCATACCTGTAACATTCTTATACCAAGTGAACAAACATGTATAAAATCTCTAAAGATCATAAACCTTAAACGATAAATGAGAAAAAAAAAGATACTACAACCTTAATATCTAACTAGAGAAGTGGAGGAAAAGGATACTGCAACCTTTCATGAGGTGGAGCAAACAACTTTCACAAGAATCACATGAAGGTTTGAGGTTCTAGAGGGAGGATAATTGGAGTTAGCGCTCTTTCAAGATACAAATGAGAAAAAAAACTAAATGTGCATTTATATGGGACAAAATTTCACAAGATAAAGGAATTTCACAATATAGGTGCTATGCGAATAAGAAATTTCTCAAAATCTGACTTTCATAAGAAAAAAAAATTCACAATACTTCATGCGATACTCATCTACAATTTTACATTATCGAACTTCTGCAAGTTTTATGATTTTTGCAGGCGATCGTGCGAAACTCGTAATGAGTTTTATAAATTGTTTGAAATTTGGTGATCTTTTTTTAAAAATCACAACCTCGAATGTGATTTTGTTGATGAGTTTCGTGAGTGTATTATTTTAGTGTCATAACGTGCAAAAATCAGAAATCCATACCTACAAGGGATAAAAGTGTAAAAAAAAAAATAGAAACCTACGATATTGTTCATTCGGTGAATTTGATAAATTGCGAGGTATTTTTTAAAACACGATATTTTTTCATACAACACAGTCATTTTTCACATTTTTTATGTGTTTTTTACTAAAATATGTTGTTATGTATTACAATATTAAAATATTTTTATTGATAAAAAATTAGAAAAAAATATATCTTCATCTTTTTTCTTCAAAAAAAAAAAACTTTCATGACATACCGGCTAGTGCCACGGGTCGTACCCGTATATTTGTGACATAGATAGATGGCATGAAAAGTTATATAGAAGTTACTTGATTAACAGCTTATATTTTCTTGGACTGTGTCACAATCTTGAGTTTTTTTAAAAATATAGGTACATGTTTAGAAAAAAAACCAACAAGATATCTTGAGTTTTTTTAAATTGTAGGTATATATTTAGAAAAATACCATCAAGATTTCATTCTTCATAAATTTCTATTAGACTACCGAAACAAAAGAGAGAAAACATGCCATAAAAAACACCTTGTTGATTTTTTTTTACAGTTCAAGGGAAAAAACCTCATCGGTGACCGCACATTGGCTGGCCTTTGGTTCAAAAAGCTATTATTTTGATCGTATTGCAATTCCATAAGAAAATGTTATCATTTGGTAAAATTTTCACTGTAAAATCAGAAAAATTCAAAACATTGGTGATATATGTCACACTCAAGTTGGAGGACTTTTCTTACGTGCCCGTTCAATAGCCAGAGTGTGCGTCGTTTATCAAAAGGCCAAAGCAATGGGGGAGACTTTTCCAGTAGGCGAGTTTTACACCTCAAACACCTAAACATAATGATCAACGTAGCATTTTCGGCTGGTAATCGAGATGTCTGAAACATAATGATGTTTAATTAATAAAAAATAGAAAAAAAAAGACAGCTTTTAACCATTTTTTTAAAAACTGTCTTTAAAAAAAAACAGCTTTTAACCATGTACTCGCCGTAAGCAGGGGTCTTAGCCTCAGAGTTTTTATGCTGCCGGCAGGACGACCGGAGGTAAAGCTGAACTAGCTCAATCTTGGCTCGAGCTTGACTTGTTTAAACCTGACTCGTAATCGTTTGAGTAATTAAACTAGCCGAGCTTGATTAGGAGTTCAAGCTTGATTAAGCTCGATTGATCTCGGCTAATAGAGATATATGGGGATTAATTTTAGGATATGTATTGTTTTTGTTAGCTAATAATTGATAAGTGAGCTTTTAGCTAAGCGGGTAATGTGTTTTCCATGAACCTATGTGGTCATGAGTTCAAATCTCGACCTTTACAGATTTAAGTTCGGCTCGAGCCAAGCTTGTACACATCCTTTCAAACTTGGCTAGAGCCCGACTTGTGTGCGTAGGTATAGTAGGCTAAGCCAGCGTGACCAGGTCTTTATGCCAGGGTTGGTTTCTTTGGATGTTAAATCCAAAAACCATCTACTTGCATCAAATTGATCACAATTCACAATTATGCTTGGACTTAAATGATCCCCATAGGGCCCAATGATGTCATTACCAAATCTATCACATGTATGCAGGTGCCTTTCACTGGTGGGCTTGGGTGTCGAACAGGAGATTACCTGGTTTGATAAGGAACTTCGTTATTAAAAAAAAAATGATAAGGTTAAGCTAGGGTTTTGCTTAATAGGAAAAAAAATATCTATCTCACTACCCCAGCCATAGCATGCCTGTTGATCTTCTATCACTTATCTGCAGAAGGAAACATCAAAATAATGGCCAAGACAGTGGGTGGGTCACAGCCCCCATAACCCTCCCACCTTCCCACTCACCCAAAAGGGAGGACAGAAAGGGGGGACAGGCACACCCTGCCTCCCTCCCCTACCGTACAAGCGTTCACCTATTGGGCATTGTGGGTCATCTTTTTAATCTCAATTGTACCTCATAGGGCCCCTTGCAGATCCTTGCAATCCCCATGATAACCCCAACTTGGAGCCTTTGGGGGTACAACTTCTTCCACTTGGGTGCACAGAAAAATGCATTTGGGTGTTGACAATCTTGTCCTACTTGTTCATAATTAGGCACTCCCTGTTATCTTTTGGTGTTTAATAAGTCTGCCAATTGGACGGTTGGACCAAGATTATATGTGTTAGGTCTGTCTTTGATTTGCTGCCTACCACACTGTTAGAAGGGATGCAGAACATACATTTAGAATGTAATTTACTCCAAGACAGTGAGTTGGGCTGTTAATAGTGTAAATTACTAAAAGAAGCCAAACATATGAGAAATTCTCAGAAAGCAACCCAATGTTTTGAATATTATAATTGACTACCAGCTTTATTTGAATGCATTTCACATATCCGTTTGAAGAGCTAAATGATTTTTCTGTCTTTTTTCTTGAACAATTAACTCGACTGGTGCACTTTCATTAAGAATAAATAATGAAGGCATTATAGCCATTTGATTTGACTAAACAAAGGTGAACTTAATTATTGAAACAGTGGGAAGCTTCTCGTAAATAGCCGATAATTAGGTATTTTTTTGTAAATAGCTGATAACCTAATCAACATCATCATCATCATTACCAGTAACAACTGCACTAATACGTATTGCTATCTCAGCACTGGGACTAAACACAATGAGTCAATGGCCACAAGGTTCAGAAAATTAACATGAATATGTAAATTTCAACCCACAACTTTAGGACCAAGATATAAAAATTTATGAGATGGATACATGATACTAACCGCAATCACAGTGTGAAATTTCGGGGAGAGAAAGTTAACAGTCAGTAATTTCTATGATAATTTCAGTCTGAATTCTTTAAAAGATGCAACAATTAATTTTAAAAATCATGATCTTTTTTTTAAAATGTAAACACCTTTTTTAGCTTTTTATGTAATTTCTATTTATACTTTTCAACATTTAATTTCTATATTTGATGTTAAAAACAAAGACTCAAGGGGTTTGGCATAGTGGGAGGGGGCCTTGGCTAGCTGCTATGCGGGTGGTCAGGGTTCCATTCTCACGGATATCAGCCCCTTGCATATAAAAAGGGGCAAGGGCATTATGTCCCTTGCTTATCTCGAAGCAAGGTGACTCCCTTGCAGCAAGGGGTGCACCACATGTTTACACCATCAGGAAAGGGTCCGTAAGTATGGCAGGCTTAGCAATCACGACTAGGTCTCCGATCCCGGACCGGGGTGGTTTACTCATTCCTCATGGAAAAAAAGTTTTTCTTAAAAAACAAGTTCTTATAATTTATCATGAGAACTTACCCACATTTCTTCTCAAAAAAAAAAAAAAACTTTCCCACGTTGAAAAATCTCAATAATAGATGTTTGTGCATTGTTTTCAAAGCAAAAATTTAAGGCAATTAATTTCACGAAAACTGCTCTTTGCTAATTCACTTATTCTGGTTTCATAAATCTCATAGAGAATCTGTTTTAGCTAATTGTAACTGACAACAATGCTGCCATAGCATCTATCACAACCATTACTAAGCAATTTATCTTTCTCCAATGATTTCATGCTACACAATCACAAACTTTTCCAAAAATCTAAAACAATATTGAATCCTAAACCATACCAGTGGAAGCAGTTATGATAGAAGGGTACTACTCCGAGTCCCTGACTGAAAAGATCAGGTGAAATCACATTGCACATTTCAAATGTGCTGCTGCACTTAAACACCCACCATCTGCTGTTGGGTCTCACAGCTGACAGACTAAAGGGAAAAGATGGAGGTGGTCAGGTACAGCAGTACATCAAAAATGTGCAATGTCATTGCACCTGATCCAAGCTTATCCCTAACCTTGAAAAGGAGGATCGGCCTCTCCGGACGGGAGCAGCAGCTTGGGATCATTACTGATGGTGTTGATTTGATGGTTGCAATGAACCGTGGCACATTATTGAACCCAAACAGCAACAAGCAGACCTAACCAAAAGACATTGTCATTAATAATTCTACAAAGGTCGCTAGGCTTGTCCTTATACATATAGCTCTATCATTTTTCTCTCTTGCCCTTTTTCTTTCACCCATTTGTTTTTTCTACAATTTTCGAATAAGTATATACGTGAAATATCCACATAATTACCAAAGTAAGAAGTGGGTGTTAGAAAAAAAACCAAAAGTGAATGTTTGTGAGATGTCTTATGCGTTAAGCTGAAGCCAAGTAAGAAAGCAACATAAAACAAGTAATAAGACTATGTTTAACTTTAAATGCATCTTTTAAGCTTCTTTTTACCAAGAGCACTCTTCATAGGTGCAACTTAATAATAAAAATATACTTTTTAAAAAAATATATATAATTCTTCTCGCATGAAAAGTAATTTCCTACATCAAGTAAGTTTAATTAGTTTCATGTTCCCAATAGAAACAAGTGGTCTTATGCTTCCAAAGCTGGCTTTTGAGTTTTTAAAAACTTTTGGTAGCAATAAGTTAACCAAATAATGTAGCCAATGAAAGGATGAAATGATTCCACCGCAATTCCCATTAAGAATTTCTCAGTGGTTTGTTTTTTGCCTTTTTTATGACAAGGAACTTTCCTAGGGACGTGGGTAAAATTTATGTTTATTCAAATGTCTAGTTTACCAAACCTACCTGTTGAGTGTTTATGTCCACCCCTGAAAGCCAGCAACCAAAGCCAAGATGTGAATGATACCAACCAACAACCATTTCTGGCATGCCCAAGCAAAAAAAAAGAAAGAATGAAAAGAGATATTTTTTCACCCAAAGTGAATTGTCATCAGAAAGTAATTTAGCTGAAATTACAACCATACATCAAATATACTGATCTACACACATGCACACACATTGGGGCCTTCAGAGTGGAGATATTCAATTCCCCTTGCAGCTCCGTGGGCAATTCGAGACCTTGTCTCCCAATTTAGTGTTGTTCTGGCTGCTCCTCTGTTTCCTGTTCACATAGATGTTCTATCAGAAGAAAGAAAGAAAAGAAAGGATACAAAACACGAAGAGACTTATCTAATTAATGTCACCAAGAAAATCCTTCACAATTCAGTATGATATGAATAAAAAACATAGAGAAGGAAAAGATCTAAATGCTATCAACATTAATCACAAAATGCCAAGACCAAAATCACCAACCAAATTTGCTTGTCAAAATTTGACAAGAAAAGCTGGAGTAGAGAATGAAACTACCAAATCAGCTAAAAGAAGAAATAGATGAATTAAAGAAGGCCATCAATATTAACAATGGTACCAAGAGTGCATGAAAACACAGTGAATCAATCAAGTTACTGATACTAACAAAGAACCAAGCAAACAACTCAATAGGAAAACAAGTCCCACCAACCCAACCCAATCAATTCAATGATAAAAGATGAAAACTACCACCAATAACAACTACATGAATAGAACAAGCTTAACCGCATTAGAAAGCATCAGATTAATTGAAAGCATCAAGCAAAAGCATGTGATACCAAGACAAAGATCCACCAAATATAATCAGAAAACAATCGAAGGGGGGTGGGGGTCTGCCTACTCTTGGTACACAAGATCGATGAAATGATTGGTCTGCAATAAGGACATGGAAAAAGCATTAAGTGTTGAAAAAATTTGCTTAACTTAGTGAGTCATGCAACTGAACCAGGTAAGCTCGGAGGTATGCATATACACACACTACCTTTCAAGTGATAGTTTCCCCACTTAGGATCAAGTCTTTGGTGCAATGGGTACTCGTGCAACTATGCTCTTAGGATACAACCAAAGCTTTTGCCTACTTGCAAAAAATTGGTTCACACCCTGCACTTACTGATAATCTCAACATGAAGCACCTTGAACCTCTTGACTAGAATAGGAGGATTTAGGCTTGAATTGGGTATAAATCTTGGGTTCAAATATAGGTATGGATCTAGACTGCAAGGGTATGGCTAGCTAAACGACCTTGAAAAGATCAAGATCGATCAAGACGTCAATAGTCAAAAGTCAAACTAGTCAAGGATAAGGGGCAATTTTTGGACCGTTTGAATCTTTAATACCCATTCAATAACATTGAGCAAGGTTAAAAAAGATCTGGGTTTTAGACTTGAGGATTAAATATGTCTCAAGTGCTAAAAAGAAAGTTCAAGCCCAAGCCCAAGATCAAAATTAAGGTCCAAGAATAAAGAGATGCACACGCCCTTGCCTTTTAAGGTATTATCCCTCTATATAAAGACAAGGTTTATCAAAATCCTTTGATATGAGACTAAACTTTTATAGAGAACACAACACCCACAAACTTAGGAAAAAAATAGAATAATATAAGAAAACTTAAAGATAGTTTTGAGCCAAGATCCAACAATCACCACATAGATCAAAACTATAAAAAAAGACTACATAGGTTGTTCACTAAGATTTAATGCATAAGTGAAGATACATTTTGGGTTTAAACCTCCACGTTAGTGTTACTTAGTCTGGGACTTCAATAGCGTTAGCTTTGAATTGAGAATCTTAATTGACCTTTCAGACACTGTAACATATACCTTTACTTCAGTGATCATAGTGTGTCTACCAATATATAGAAGTAGCACATTAAGGGACATGCATTGTGTCTCAGTTTCATCAGTGGTTTAAAGACTAAATCTAAGTCCCATAGAAGGTGACCCCACCTTCACACTCACATACGTAAGTTCATCAAAGGTGTAAACTTATTTAAAACACCCCAGTTGTAAGGCCTGTGGATCTTATTAAGAGTTCAATTCGAAATCAACCTTCTTATATAGGTTTTGAGCACTTGACATCGAGAATAAGAAAAATATTAAGTACTCTATCCAATCACTCAGAGACATTTTTTCTCATTGAACCACTAGACATGGTTTGACCCTTATCATTTATTTGGGTTTTCATCAACGATGATTGATTTTATAGACATTAACATCATTTTCCTTAATGTCTTAAAAATGATATATCGAGAAAGTCTATTTGCCAATGGATCCACTTAGTTTTGACAAGATTTCACATATTCAATTGAGATTACTACTTACCTGAGTAAATTATTTATGTAATTATGTTTTAGACTGATATGTCTAGATTTTTCACCATATATAGTTGCTAGACTATTGCAACACATATCTATCAGGGGTACTGGTTTATCTCCTAATAGTATCTCTATTAAGAAATTCTTTAGCCACTCAACTTTCATATTAGTTGATGTTAGTACTATCAATTTTGCCTCCATTGTTGAATGAGTTATCACAGTTTACACTACAAGAAAAATGTGGATTAGCGACGGATGCTATCCGTCGCTATTTTGTATCTAATTCGTCGCTAAAAAGTTTAGCAATGGATTGACGATGGATAACGTCCATCGCATAATCTTGGTCGTTAATTAGCGATAGAACTTATTCGTTGCAACTTTCGGCGCTAATTTGCGACAGATTAACGACAGACATGATTCATCGTGTGTACATCATTATTTTAAATTAGCGACAGATAATATCCATCGCGAGTTCATCGCTATTTTAAATTAGAGATGGATAATATCCATGGCTAAATTTAAAAAAAAAATTGCTCCCTGTCGAGCGGTATTCCGACATCAATAGGTTGAACTTGTACCGCACCACATATACGTTGCACCCGAGCGACCCGGCCCGTCACTGCTCGGTCTTTTGCAAAGAACATGCATGCTCTCCGGCGTGCTCTCCGACGCGCTCTCCGACGCACTCTCCGACGTTGCGAACGATGACTTCAGCCCTCTCACCATGAGCAGGCTCACCCCCTTCCCTTGGATCAGCCAAGACCGCCTCAAGATGTCAAAGATCTCTCCCCACTTTCGTCGCTCGAGACTCAGAAAATCGAGCGAGAAGTGAAGCCAAATGTCACTTTCGGTGTCGTAGATGTGGAGGGACTCCGACGAGGCATGACAGGACTTTCGGCAGTGCGAGGGGTGGACGACGAACCAACTGAGGGTGGTGCGGAAAGCGACCCGCTGGAGGAAGAAGGGGCAAGTCAGGGTCTGCTGGAACAACTGGCACACAACGTGGTAGGCAAAGATCTCCCAGAGGGAGAGGTGCGAGAAGATCTTCTCAAGTGGGTCGGTCGGCAATTGATGTATGGTGGTTTGGCTCATCGGCTCCATTGGACGCCAAAAAATCTACTCCACCTGGTCCTCCAGTGCCGGTGGGTGACTCTGACTCTCCTTCTTCCTCGCGTTCCTCCACCATAAAAACGTCATCGTTCGAAAAGTCCTCGGTTTAAATTTCGAACGAGGAGAGAGAAAAAATTGTGTGCCTCAGTTCAGACGGTTTAAATAAAAAAGTAGCGACGAACTTTTTCCCTCGCTAATTCTGTCGCTAATTAGCGAGGGAATTTTTCCCTCGCTAATTAGCGACAGATTAGCTACAGAATAATTCCCTCACTAAGTCCGTCACCAATTAGCATTTTTTCTTGTAGTGTTTGGTGACGAAAAAATGTCATCGCTAATCCGTCACTCATTAGCGATGGAATTACGAGGGAGATATTTTTGTCGCTAATTTTGCAAATATTTTGAATGTTAGCAATGTATAGTTTTCTCTCGCTAATCCGTCGCAAATTTGCAACAAAAAAAATCCATCGCAAATGTCCGTCACTAATCCACGTTTTTCTTGTAGTGTTACTTCTTTGATTCTCAAGCAATTGCTTCAAATCTAAGGGTAAATATTCAATCACTTGTAGATAATAATTCATTGGAATCAAAATTTTAGTTTTCATCATTGTACTCTTCAAGTATAGCAGGTTTTCTTCTATAAAATATTTTATATTCTAGAGTTTCTTTTCAGTACTTTAGGACTCGATATATTACATCATAATGCTCTTGCCTTAGATTATTAGTATATCGGCTCAACTTGCACATGCTGAAAGTTATGTCTGGTCTAATTTCATTCATAACATATATAAAACTACCAATAATACTTGCATACTCCAATTGAGATATACTTCTTCCAGTGTTAATCGATAGCTTAACACTAGAATCAATCGAAGTAGCAACATGCTTATAATCATAATTAAGGGTGTCAACGAGCCGGGTTTGGTTTGGACCCTGGTGGAACCAAACTTGGACTAGATTTTTGGGTATGGTATCAGGTCCAGAACCAAGTTTAATCGGGTCTGCTATAAGAGAAACCATACCTAAACCCAATAAGAGCTACATGAACCAGACCCGGACCATACCTGGTAAAATAATATTTTTTATTATTTTTACATTAAAAAATTATAGGTCTTAATCAGAACTCGAGTCAGGTCTAGTATAAAATTTCACAAACTATACCCAGGTCCATGTAATAATCGGACCTTTAAGTCCAGACCCAGGTCTTAATCGGGTCCTCTAATTTGTCACCATACCTAGACCCTATAGGGTTTGGTCTGGGTCGGGTCCGAGTAAACCTGACCCGTTAACACCCTTAATCATAATAATTATATTTTCTTAATGTAGTGAAATTGAGTTACTGCATTTTCATTATCATGTCTAATCAATTTAATACCAAGTTTAACATTCATTAAACATATATCTTTCATGTCAAATTTAGATGAAAGAAAACTTTTGATATTATTTATGCATTCTACATTATTACTCATGATTGGCATATCATCCACATAGACAAATAATTATAACATAATTATTTTTTACTTTGCTATATATACATTTATCAAAGTCATGAATTTTAAAATTATATAAAATGATTACTTTATCAAATTTTTCATGTCATTGTTTAGGTGATTATTTTAAACCATATAATGACCTTAACAATATGCAAACTTTCTTTTCTAAGCCTGATGTGATATAACCTTCAAATTGTTCCATATAAATTTATTTTTCTAAGACATCATTCAAAAAAAATAGTTTTAACATTAATTTGATAAATTTTAAAATTATAAATTGATGCCAAAGCAACAATGGTTCTAATAAATGCAATCCTACTTACAAGAGAATGGGTGTCAAAATAATCAAGTTTAAGTTTTTGTTTGAAACCTTTAGTTACAAGTCTAGCTTTAAATTTTTCAATGGAACCATCAATTCAAAGTTTTTTTTTTTTAAATTCATTTGCATTTCAAGGTTTAAAACCAGGAGGTAAATCAACCAAAATTCAAGTTTTATTTTCTGTAATAGAATCTAATTCACTCGCTACAACTTCTTTCTAAGAAGGAGAATTAGGAGAGCTCATAGCTTCTGAAAAATAAACAAGGTCTCTCTATCTATCATGTAGGGGTGAAAATAAGAACCAAAATCTTTTGATTTTCTTGATCTTTTACTTTTTTGAATTTCAGGATTTTCATACTCACAAATTCTTTTTCTTATATTATTTTCAATAACTTTTAAAGATTTAAGTGATTTTAAAGTTCAATCTTCTCTACATTCAGCGTGAATAGATTTTAAAATTACTTTGGTTTCAATATGCATAAATCTATGTGTCTTACTATTTTAAGAATATTCAATAAAGACACATGTTTAGATTTTTAGACCAAGTTTGGTTAATTTTTGTTTAGTAACCTTTGCATAAGCAATATTACCCTATACTTTTAAATAATTTAAATTTAGTTTTCTACCTTTTTAAAGTTCATATGGTGTAGTGTTTGACTTGAAATATGACTCTATTTCAAATATGGCACAAACTAAGCAATGCATCACCCCATAGATTATAATCTATACCAAAACTAATAAGCATTGAATTAACCATGTTAATGAGAGTCATATTTTTACATTCACCTACACCATTATGTTTAGGAGTATATGGACCAATATTTTGTGATTCTTCAACAGTATAATTCTGTTGGATTCTATTACAACTTTGAAACCATGAGTTGTAAGCAGATAAATAGATACAAGATTTTTTATGAAGGTAGGTACATGATATACATTTTAGAGAGTTATGCATTTTTTGGAGGTGAAATAAAGTTTCACACTCTCTTTTTCATGAACCTTAGCTTCATGTTTATCTCTCATATAAATCATATGGTCTTCTCTCATGGTTTTATATGTTTTAAACATACTTCTATTATTTCATGAATGGATCGTTAATCCAAAATTTATATACCAATTAATCATATATTTCACTAACTGTAGTCACCAGGTTATCATCAGGTTTATTAGCTTTATTGTCTTGAAATTTCTTCCTATATCGACATTCTCTTGCACAGTGACCCAGTTTTCCATAAGTATAGTATGAAAATAATTGTTCTTCTTAGCAATGAACTTAAATTTCTTATGCTTGTTTCTAAGTATGGGTTTGAACATTTGTTTGCATTCAATCCTATTTACCTTAGCACGAACTTCTTTTACTTCATTTTTCTTATCTCGAGATCAAGCTTCCTCCTCGATTTTAAGATGTTGAAGAAGTTGTTTTAAGATAAACTCTTTATTCTTATGTTTTAATTCATTTTGATAATCTTTCTAAAATGAAGGTAATCTACTAGTGATTGAAACTACCTAAAATGATTCTTCAAGGTTCATACCCTTAGACTTGATCTGATTAACCAATATATGCATCTCATGGACTTGAGGAAGGAGTGCCTTATCATCGAAGAATTTGAAATCCATATACTTATTAACCGAAAACTTACGATTTTATGTATCATTCATGTTATACTTTCTTTCAAGGGTTTTCCATGGCTACTTTGCAGTGCTGACTTCTAAGTAGAGGTCGAATAGAGTGTCAGAGAGTGTATTAATATGTGTCACAACACACGAAGTCATCCTGCATCTACTTTCATCTCTTGCGATTTTCAACAATGGTTTCATCCTCATATTCTTCAGGATAGTCCTCTGTGAATATGTACACCACATTTGCAATCATGAGGAAGATGAGCACATTGTGTTGCCATCGTTTGAAATTGGTGCCATCGAACTGAAATAACTTGGACAACTCTTGATTTCCAACATTCACAGTTGTCATATATAGAACTATCACATAAAAATTTTGCTTAACTTAGTGGGTTAGGCAACTGAGCTTAAACCAGGTATGCTCGGAGGCACGCGTATACACGTTCTATCTTTCAAGTGATAGTTGCTCTACTTAGGATCAACTCCTCAGTACAATGAGTACGCATGCAACTATACTCCGAGGATACAACTGAGATTTTGCCTACTCATGAAAAATAGGTTAGCGTCATGCACTGGGTAAGACCAATAACCTCGACATGAACTGCCTTGAACAACCTCTTGACTAGAATAGGGGGATTTAGGCTCGAATTGGGTATGGATCTATACCATAAATGAGTATGGATCAGAACTACAATTGAATCTGGATCTCATGATTGAATCTGGATTACAATCGGATCTGGATATCAAGAATGAATTTGAACTACAACAAGATCTAGATTTCATAATTAGATCTGAACTGCAATAGGATCTAGATCCAAACTACAACTCTAAAAGAGGAGAGAGAGCATAGCTCATGGGAGAAGAGGAGAGAGGAGAGCTCGAGGGAGAGGAGAGAGGAGAGAGTTGAGGATGAGATGAGAGAAATAGGAGAGGGGTTGGGGTATATATAAGCCCCAACTACCATAAAGGCCTTTAATAGACCCAAATGGCCAGGAATAAAAGGGTATGGCTGGCCAAATGGTTGTAAAGACATGAGCATCCATTTTGGGTCCAAAATGACCCTGGAAGGGTCAAGATTGACCAAGATTGGGTCAACACTCAAATCAATCAAGGATAAGGGGGGTGGTTTTTGGACCGTTTAGACCTTTAATGCCCTTGCAATAACGTTGGGCAAGGTTCAAATGGATTTGGATAAGATCTAGAATAATCTGAAGATGATTTAAGGTTGGGTCAAAGCCCATTAATAGGATGGTCAAATGTCAGTTTTAGACTTGAGGATTAAATCTGTCTAAAGTACTAAAAAGAAGCCAAGGTCCAAGAATAATGAGATGAACAAGCCCAAGATCTAATGGGCTTGAGGGTATTTCCCTTTAAGGTACCACCCCTTTATATATGGACAAGAGGTTTTCCAAAGTCCTTCAATATGGGACTAAACTTAGAGAAGAATGGAATAATATAGGAAAACTTAAGGATAGTTTTGAGCCAAAATCCAACATTAAGTCCTGATTCACCAATTCATTAGCATAGTAACAATTATACGTAGGACAAAGGACTATTTACATACAAAAATAACAATCAGTAAGAGGAAGGAGTCCACAAAGTGTAAACAAAATTACAACCTAACAAAATGTATAACTATTACATGTAACAATAGCCTTCAAAAGGTCCCAACAATATACCCAATAGCGATTGCCTGAGCCTGACCAAACAGCCCTTCCTTATGAGCTTTGACAAAAACAGCGTGAGAACTTTCGTACCCACATTTGTTTCTTTGGAAAATGAAAAAAGTTATTGAATTGAGAATTAACATCTACATGCAATACAAACATCAAATTTCAGGCCATGAGAAAAACTATAGGCGAAAGATTTAAAGTCCATTGTATATAGCCCTCATCAGACACGAGCTGTCTTTTTCCATTAAACCATTAAATCTAACTAACGAGGATACAATATTTGGAATTTGACAACTACTAGCAGAAATACCCCTTTGAAACCAAATTTATCAAATTTCATCAGAGATTCAATCACTAGCACAAGAAAAAGAGTAACAAAAATACTTTCAGCTTGAAAAATTTGTCCACCTTTGATTGTTTGGATCTTCACATAATGACCTTAGAGATTCTTGCACTTCTCTACAAAAGCCACAATAAGTTAATACCTATAAGGTAAAATTACACTTAAAATGTTATGCCATGTCAAACCTTATTTCTTCAAGTCCCATCTCCTCAACATAAAGATTAGCAACTTCAGTCTGCCAACACAATTTTGACTACGTCAAACAATTTGCAGAGCTCCTAAACTGATGCAACAGTTCAGTGACATGAACAAATAGACACCATCTGAGAATCATTTTAGTTGCAATAGAACAGACTATCATCTTCGAATCATTTTACTTTCAACAAAAAAATTATCAAGACCTACAAAGATAGTTCTTATTTCATCAAGACTTAACAAAGTAAGCTACAGATACTTTGACATTATTTAGAAGAAAAAGACTTGAATACTGCAACCATGTCGCCAATGATGTTGTCATGCAGCTGAAACTAGGTTGTAAACAAGTGCAAGCACAAAAAACTTTGAAAATATGAAGAAGCCAAGAATACCTTAGAGGTCTTCAGGTTAAACATCATCACGGAGAAGACTAAATCATAGACCAAGTGGAGAATGACCAGCCATGCACTATAAAAATGAATAACAATAACTATTTCTTGAAATCCCAAGAAGATACCATTTTCTTGTTCAAGGATACTATTAGTAGTTGAAGGAATATAGTATAAAAAAGAATATTGAGAAAAACAGTGTCTTTTGTGTAATGAGAAAAAGCTAACCTGTAGTTGGTATGAGCACCAGCACCACTACAATCACCTTGTTTTTCATCAAAGGGAGAATTTTAACACAATTGTAACAACAAATTAATGCAAAGAAAGTTTAAAGTCAAAATCAATCAAATCAGTTTAAATTCAAAGTCAAGAGAGTCTCAGTAAACAAAGTCTTCACAAGATTAAAAGACAACCATAACCATGGATTCCCAAGATGAAGGAATTAGAATACAAGAAACAGTATATACCTGAACATTATGAATTTCAAATTCCCTGCACTTATTCTTTAGTACTGTCAAGTCCACATTCAATTCCTTGGATGCAACAGAGAGAAAAAAAAAGATGAACCCACACACATATAAAACACAACTTGACACATGCACGGTTATGTACTATACTGCAAGTAATTTTGAGCAGGAGGCTAGATCCCCGGTCAAATTTAATAATAGTTAGAGATGCTTATTTATGCTAAATATAAGTTCACATAAAAAACACATAAAAAAGAATAATAGACTGAACAAATAAAATAATTATCTTAAACTATAGTATATCTACTTAAGGAAAGAGCAATGTGTGAATGTGGCTTAATTAGCATGTGCAAGCATAAAAACAAAACCATGTTTTTTTGTATCATCAACAATAATGATCCAGTCAAAAGAAATATATGCACAAAAAGTCCCCAGCAACTGCATGTGAGTACTGCCCTATGAATGCCCTTGCTACCCGTGTGTTGTAGCCCATCACTCCAATCCACTTATCCGTTCTTCTAACATGGCGTTGTGTTGCATAAGCACTCTATTACTTGCTTCTGTACATACATGGCCCCAGGATGTGCACCCAATCCATAGGTGTGAACATGCCCGTGGTGATCTTGACCTGCAACTTGGCCATTGCTAGCCAGTCGATCCTGCGCATCTGCTGGCATTTGAGATGCAAGCTCTTGGAGCCTAGTCTACATTACATAGAAAGACCATTCAAAATGTATCACGTAATTAAGATCTTAGCAAGTTCAGTTCTTCTCTGTTCTTTTTTTTTCTCGAGAAATTTGGACAGGATTGTTATTCATATGCCCCATTGATGTTTATCATGTGCATAATTAATGCATGTGTTTAGCTTGCATTTCTTGGTGGCTATGTTGTCAAGATCAAACAGACCATTTTTCCAATCGATATAGAATCAATTCAGGCCTGATTATAGGCTGAATTACTGCTTGAATCGGGTCTGAATCAAATATAGAATAATAAACCAATTACAAAGAATTGATTCAAATATTTTTTGCTTTAAAGATCTACCATATAAATGAGTTCAAGCCTGAATGACGTTTTGATAGAAAGCAAATTCATGCTTATTGTATGAAATTATATGGAGACCCACATTACAAAGTCTTAGAAATGGCAAACGCCTATTATTTGATTCTCAAAGAGTTTTAAAATTACTTGTCGTTCCTCTCAAAACTGTTTGAGCATCAAATAGTAGTCACCACATTAGTTATATATGGTATCTACAAGCATAATCAGATTACAGTTCCAATTCTTTCATCTTCTAAGAGAGAACATCATAAATCCCAGAGTCAGTACCCTCTCAGCTAGGAAAAATCTCACAAAAGTTCAATAGATATTTTTGGGAAATCTTAGGAAAATGTCATCATATCTAAATCTTAAGAAAAAAGTAAAATATAAAAAAATATACAGAAAATATGCAATTATAAAATAATTTAAAAGTATCAATATCATGATAAAATTGTGATACTTATTACTGAACACAAGCACACATTTTCTGCACATTGAACTGATTATGATCGACCCTAATGAACAAAAATATCATTTCAAAAAAAAAATTAATAACAAAACCTGGGAAACAAACTTATAAAAAAAAGAAAACAGTTAGAAATGTTCACAAAGAGAGCTACAGTCTTCTCTCGACATGCAAAAAAATGATGATATATACACCAAAATATATAGGTGGTAGGTTGTAATTTGTAAGGGATTGCAGAGTGAGACTTACCTCTTCTGCAATAAAAAGAACTTGCAACAGATTTGAACACAATTGCACTATCATATCATAAACAACAACAAAATTTGCAGAAAAAACTTTAACGAAATGGACAAAAATTTGCAGGAAAATTTTTTAACAAAATGAAAAAAAAAGAATAAAAGAATTTTCATATGAAACGACCTAAAGCGCGGGAGAGAACGAAAGAACTTTAGGGTGAGAACGAAAAAAAATTCATTTGAACACAATTTTCATATGAATAAAAGAAAAGAAAAACAACCTGAACAAGTCTTTGTGCCGAGTGTGTTTTTTCTTTAAGTTATAAATTCAAATGGCGGCTTGAGTTGCCATTTTATTCATCAAACTCTAGCTAACTTATGAAAATGACAATGTTGAAACTAATTAATCACAAGGACAAAGGGGGTAAAACTCGACCAGTTGACACACCTAATCCAAGAAATTGCTCAAATGGCAACTTGAGTTGCCCTTGCATTAACACTATTAGAGATAATGGTTCAATTCAAGCTGAACTCCCACGCACCCCCACATGGTAAGACTTCCTAAGTGTAAAATCAACAAATTTCTCAAAATTTTCAAAATGAATAAAAGAGGATTTTTTTAATTAAATAGTTAAATACTATTTTTTGGCAAATTATATGTCGATTAATTAGCAAATTTATTATCGATAATATTTCAATATTTATTCGAGTTATAGACATTTAATCAGGAAATTTACGAGATTTTTACAAGGTATTTTATGCTTCGGATCAACCCAAATAGATTTTGGTAGGGTTTAGACCTATATCAGGGTTTAAATCAGACACAAAAGGAATTAGATCCATTTGAGACCCAAATGGATTCCTCCTAAAGTAGAAAGTGTTTTGAAGACAAGATTTAGATCCATTTGAAGACCTAAATGGATCCCGCTAAGTAAAATATATTTTTGAAATTCATTTGAGACCCAAATGGATCTCACTAAGTAAAAAGTATTTTTAATTCCTTTGAAGACCCAAATGGATCTTAGTAAGAAAATAAGATATTGGATCCATTTGGAAGACACAAATGGATCTCACTAAGAAAAAAATAATTTGGATCTATTTGGAGACCCAAATAAATCACCCTAAGTATTGGATTCACTTAGAAATACAATTGGATCCCACTAAGTGAAATAGGGATTTCAGATCCACTTGGATACTCAATTAGATCCCATTAAGAAGATAAGATTTTGTATCCATTTGGAAAAACTAAATGGATCCTACAAAAATAAATATATATAATGAGATTTTGGATCCACCTAAGATCCAAATGAATCAAATTAAATTACATATGTATGTATATATATATATAGTTATAGTTATAGTTATAGTTATAGTTATAGTTATCTAAGTAGGATTGAAATTGGATTTAATACAAAAATCTAAATCCAAACCTACTTTTACTTTCCTCTTAAAACCAAATCCAAACCCAATACATAAAACCCCATCCAACCATGTGGGTTGGGGTTGGATACAAATGGATCCAACCCAACCCCAAAAGTCACCTCTCACCTCCCATCAAGCAACCATATAGCCCCCTACCTATGACCGTACACCCTACCCAATACATCTTACTCCCTACTTAAATACCTCTCTCTCTCTCTCTCTCTCTCTCTCTCTCTCCTCCTCCTCCTTTTTGGTGAGTAGAAGTTACCGGCACCACCACTTGTGTGCCCAGCCGGCACCCACTCCACTTCTCATTCTTCTTGGCACTCTCTTTCTTCATGCGCTACGAGATAGGTTTACGGTAATTTAAGTACATGTGTAGTTTTAAGTTATTTGAAAATTTTGGTTTTTTTATCTATGTAGTTTTAATATATATAGTTTCAAAAATTGTTCTATTGTACGCTTTGCGAGAAAATGCAGTATATTTATAAAAAATATTAATTTTTTATGATTAATTGTATGCTTATGTTTTGAGAGTTTGAAATCATCTGTATGTGTATATTTCAAATACATTTTAAATATATATGTATTCAAGTTTTACGAGCATATTCACACACATGCACTTTGGAATTTATGAACATGCATATATGAGTATATTTTAGAGTTTTATGAATAAATGCATGTAAATGGTTCGGGCTTTTTGGAAATGCATATTCTAGAATGTTTACGCAAACTAAATCTTGTGTATGAATGAAAAATCATTTTTTTGATGCATAAGTACAATTTGGATTTACGATGCATGTTAATATGATGGTTATGCTTATGATTGAATGTATATTGAATGATGAAATGATATCGAATGATGTATGTTTGTAATGCATAATGTCCATGATGAAAAATGTGTTATGAATTTACTATTTTATGAAGGCTTGAGCCTAAATGAGTGCTCCTAACCTTGTACATGGTCAAATGAACTGATATGTGTTAAGTATCTTAAATAGGTAGCCAAGAGCCTTACGACGATTTAATGTGAAATCATGCATGCTTTAATTATATTTAAGCATGTATGTCAAGAGAATTAAAAATATGTATGTGAGCTTACAATGAAAGGGTAAGCAGTACTTTTAGCTCTGCGGGATATTGTTAAGCACAAAGGGTTGCTTTTGCAGCCATAGAGATAAGAGATAGCTACCACCAATGTCGTGAGGTGGTAGTAAGATTGTTTCAGTTGAAAATAATTTTAATATATGAGGTTAAGGTTAGTGATAGCTCTCACTCGACACTATCGTCCCACACTTAGAACCGAAAAAGATGAGCATGGCTAGGGCAATAAGCCATAAATTAATTGAATGTACCCCTTGGGTTGAGCCTCATTCAAATATTATTTGTGTTAGTATCCACAAAGTATTGTGAAAGAGAAGCACAAAATGTATTGTGCATATAAGTGAGGCATGACATGCATTATATAAGAAATAAAAATATAAATAAAAGAATTATAAGTAACTCATGTCTATTATAAATGTTTCACCTGCACAGGTAAGTCATGCATAAATTGAATGACCATGCATGAATAAGTTATTGCATATGATATTGAATTGTTATTTGATTGTATTGATAATCGTTTATCATTTCATGTTTTTATACAATTATGTCTTGTTGTGGTATTCCTATTAGAGGCTTGTAGATATTGACCCCTACAAATTACAGGTACTGAATGACTACTGGGGTATCAAGAAGTTGTGGCATCATCGAGAACCAGTCATCTTTCTTCTCAGAAACTGTATTTTGAGTACTCGGTTGTACATTTTGTAAAAGCCTTATGGGTCATTTTTGTATATGAAAACTTTGATTTTAGATCTGGATCTTTTAAATATTATATTGCTTAAGGATTCAATCTTACTGTAATGGATTGTTCTATAACACATATAACACAAATATGCATTTTTTTGGGTTTTAAATCTTGAGGCATTACACTAAGAGTCCTGCAAGAATAATAAAAAAGGTTCAAGAAGAAGAAGACTTTGTAATTAAAGAACCTGTTATTAGCAAAGAGTCCTATGTAACTAGGAAGTCTGTGGTGGTGGTGAATATAGAGCTCTTGATCACTTCTTGAAAGAATCTGGTATTGGCCATCAGTGTTTCAGAATGTAAGCATAAGCATGTTGTTGATACTAGCTTGACTTTGATGGCATAAGTCAATTATGTCCCATTAAAATATTGGACCTATGCCTTTTCTACAGCTGTATACCTTATCAATAAATTGTCTTCTTCAAACCAAAAGTTTAAGTGTTTTCTTGAAGTGATTGCAAATTTTTCAAAACCTTTGGTTGTGCCTGTTACCCTAATCTGAAACCTTATCGGAAAAACAAACTTACGTGCAAGTCCAAAGATCATACTTTCCTAGACTATAGCAACAACCATCATGGGTATGTCTGCCTTGAGCCTCAATCTCACAAAGTCATCATATACCTTTGATGAGGCTAATTTTCTCTTAGGCAAAATCCAAGAAAACCAGAGCTCACCTAGTCACATCGATTTCCCTGTTATTATCTCTATTGATCCAAAAACTGTGACACCCTCACAAATACCCCTACAGCATGAACCGGTTTCACTCTCCCCAAGAGTTAAGACTGAATCGTCCAGTATTACTCCTCCCAATTCACATGACAGTAGTTTTATAGGTAGTTCTGGAGTCCTACTTGAAGTGTTTGAGTCAACCCATGATACCCTTCCTCAACAGACCCATCACATGACCACCCGTGCCAAGATGAAACTCTTAAACCCAAAGCTTACCACGTGTTCAAATACTTTCTTCCTATAGCCATGTTGAGCCAACTTACCCAAGATCAGGAACCTTCTACCTACAAACAAGCTGTTAAGGACCCTAGGTGGCACCGATCCATGAATGAAGAGTATGTTGCCCTTCTCAGAAATAACACATGGCAGCTTATTCTTGTAGATCAGTACTCTTAACCTTGTAGGATGTAAGTGGTTCTGATCAAGAGAAAGGCCGATGGAACCCTTGAACTTTATAAGGCACGTTTAGTTGTCAAGAAATTTTATCAAGGAGTTGCTTTTTTAAGACATTCAGCCCAGTGGTCAAACCAACCACTATCCCTATTGTTTTATCTCTTGCCCTGAGTACAGGACGTAGACTTTAAAAATTCTTGTGTTTGTGTGAATGTGTGTTTAGTGTGCATTGGCAAGTTTGGTACTCTTTCAAACACATCATGTGTGTGTTAGTCTGGTTAGCTGCTGGTGCATTAGAATTCGCTAAGCGTTTTAGGACTGAGGTTTTCACTAGGGATTTCAGCCTTCTTTCTTTAAGAATGTTATCTATGTTGAGCGATTTTGCACCCGCTCATTATATTTGCAACATCAGGAGTTTCATTAAAGAATCATCGTCTGAGGTGTAGACTATTGGGTGTATTCCTCTGTTACTCCTGTAAAAAGGAGTAGATGGTGGTTAAGCATCTGGCTTCTAATGCATTCACCAAGTGGCATTTTCCCTTGGCCGACTGAGTTTTGGCTCACATTGCCTGAACAAGGTTGTGTTGATGTCGTGGGCAGGTTATATGTCCCCCCCCAACATGCACTGGTAGCTACAGTGCATGTTCTGGGGTCCCGACTGAGCCTCGCGTGACGCTTAGTCGGGTGTACGGATACACCCGTACACGGTGAGAGAACAAGCAACACCCTCTCGTTGATGTCTATAGGCTTGATAGGTTGAGGTCATTGGTCTTAGAGCAAGTCTCGCCTGGAGACTTCTTCGAACCCAAACATGTAGACCACATCTGGAGGGTGTGGAAATTTAAGGGTAATTTACATATAGGCACTTAATGTATGGCGAAACTATGATTAACCACCTGAATCGTCAAACTTTTAAGATATGCCTAAGGTATTGGGAAATTGTTCAGATGGGTGCTTTGGTTACTCCCAGTACAAACTGGCGACAAAACGGCTATAAGTCGAATGCAAAATTACATATTTACACTATCTTTTGCATTTTCACCCTAACCTTTGCAACCTCTGTTAGAGTTCCGAATGTTCATCTGTCGTTGAAATTGAGGATTCAACCATTGAAACCGATCGAAGCATAGAGGTTTTCTGATTGTATCTGAAAAAAGGATATGGAGTTGTCATTGAGCATTGATGCACCTCTCTCTCTCTCTCTGCAATATAAACCATGGTTTTCTCTTTATTGATCAAGTTGGTGCTTCAAATATTCACTGTTCATCCGTCTACAGGATGCTTCCAAGTAGTGCTAGGTGTGTACTTTTTAATCTCGCAATATTTAACTTTGCTGTTAGCATTTGCATAAGTTGCTGTTGTGCCCATAAGGGCACCGCACATCTGGCTAGGTGGGTCGGCTTAATGCATTCGAGTTGAAGGATGTCATGAGTTCGATAGTTGGAGTATGCATCCTTTGCCTTATGGTTAAACCAGCAGGCTCCCTGGTGGGCCCAGCGGCCTAGGGGTTTTAACCGCAATGGGTGGGGCATATGGCTGAGTGTAAATCTCTCACAGGCTCCACCACCTGAACTGGGGGTTTCCTCGATAAATATCAAAAAAAAATTTGTTGCTGTTGGGTTATGGATTATCAAATTGTTTAATTCTGAATTTGTGACAGCATGAGTATGTGGCCTTTGAACAGACTTTTGGTTGTTTGTGAATTGGATTTGTCAAGTATTGACAAACATTGGGATGCCGTCTAGGTTTCTGATAATTGGCAGGATTCTTTGCGAGTAGCTGCTTCTATTGAATTTAGTCCACATAATGTTGTCACAGATGCATGCAATCTTTTGAAACAATCGTGATATTACCGCAATATGCTGAAAAATTATCATATAGGAAAAATATCATGATTTACAGGAAATTTGAAAACAATGCATTAACTTGGTGATATGGCTGTGATAATATTGTTGATCTACGGTTCTATTTGCTTTTTTTTTATTCCTTTTCTGTATTCCAAACATGATTTTTCTATAATTACTTTTAAAGATTATGCATCGTTTACTTGCATTTTTAGAAAAAAGAGAATTATCTACACCTATTTTTTTCTTATTTCATGTGTTATTCTTAATTTTTTTTTAAGTCTTTTGAGCGCCAAATTTTCCCGAGTTTTACTTGAGATTTATTAAAAACCTGTTATATCCCAAGATTTATCCTTGCTGAGATATACCTACGGTCACAATTGTGGTATCAATGCCCGCAGTTGGAAGTGAGAAGTTGGGTTAGATGGGTTGTCTGTTGGGAAAGACATTTGAAGGCCTAAAATTTCATATCTGGAAGTCTTAAATTATGTGAGAATCCGATAATAGAAATATGGAACTTTTATATGAGATCCGTTCTGTTCTTGGTTGCCTTAAATTATGTGAGAATCCGATAATAGAAATATGGAACTTTTATATGAGATCCGTTCTGTTCTTGGTTCAGCTTTCGGTTGATTCAGATTGTCTTCTTTATGAGTTGAGCTGCCAACTCTCCAAATTGTACTTAACATCCACGTACTTGTCATAGTTGCGGTCCTTAATTTTAACTTCAAAAACCAAATTGAGGTCTTCATAGGTAACGTGGCATTTCTTTTAATTGTTTGTATCCCTTCTAATAAAAGCATGTCGCACTGGTTGTGACCCACTTCCTTAATGGCCTTTGAAGTTTTGTAAGGGGAAATCCTGTTTAGGGCCTAACCTAGCGCTATACACAAGAGCTAATTTATGCTCCTGTCAAAGCCTTAGTGATCTATTGCTTCTTCAGTTGGGTCTTATCCTCCTTCTGTCAAAACTTTAGTGATCTTTTGCTTCTTCTTTTCCTTAACATAATGTCAACATATTCCTTTGTTAAGAATGATAGGTAAGTGGTAAACTTGCAACAAGTGCAATCACGCATGTATACGACTTGCCTGAAGTTGTGTCATGAATTTAGATATGTTGTTCTTGTGATTACATGGCATCTTACTACCACGAGTGGAAGCCTTATGCATATTGGAAGCTTATACACAGGCAACTAACTTGAGACAACCTCATGACATCAAGGACCCTCACCATGTCTTTTAGGGTTGCAGCAACCGAAAGTCTTAAAAAAAAAAGAAATCCATCATGTTTCTATACAAGGTTTTACCTGTAGTAGCTGGATTCTTCTATTTGGATCATTCTTCTCACTATCCTCTGAATGGGGAGCCAATTCACAATCAGATGATACTCCCTACCAGATGGGAATTTTTCTTTGGTGGTGCACATAATCAGTACATTATTTTCACTCCAAAATAACATTAGAAACCATAATTTCATTAATTAATTCAATCTTCTATTATTTGTGCGCTCAATGCCTTTATGCGGCTTCTCTTCTTCAGGAGGCAACATGGTTCTCAATTCCAGGAAACAGGAAAAGGAAAACTTATATCAGAATTCCATTTTACGAGAAACGCCTTAAGGATACCTATCTTGTTTAAATCAAAATCTATGCTGTCTTATCCAAAATAAGAAACAAGATTGATCAAAACTAGTTTATAGCTCTAGATTATCTCCAAGAATGGTCCATTGCAAATAAGAACGAGGATCCTTCAATCCAATTATTTGACTACAGAATATTAGACATTACTGACTGTCAGAGACTCGGAATATTAGACATCAAGACGACTAAAAGCAAAATGGAGAACAGGAACCAGCATTACGGCATTAACTCAATTCGATGTTTGTATTCAATATAAAGATAGCACCTGACTAGGTGGATCAGCTTAAGACTTTCAAGTTGAAGGAGATCGATAGTTCAATACCTGGGGTACACATCCTTTGCTGCAAGGCCAAACCCAATGAGAAACCATCCCTAATGAGCAGGGGGGAGAAATCTTGCAGTTTTTTTACTGCAGACACCGACCAAGTCCATGGTCAATGTGGCACCACTCGATCCATAGTGGGACGTCCAATTCATAACGATCCTTTCTCTCTATGAGTCACTAGAATATGAGAACTGAAATATGAGCATTTCCAACACTTTTTTTTTTGCAAATCCAACCATGCATGTCGCTGTGATTGACATGGTGAATTTGGTAGGAATCAACCATTGGATCGTGCATTTTAGATGAAATAATGTGATTTTTGAATTTTTGACAATTTATGGAGATTATGAGCCATTGATTTTAAAGCCTTAAAAAATCTTGTTTATGCATCCAAATATGATGATTCAAGAGGTGGTTATTATTAAACCAAGCATGTAGATCACATCCATACGGTTAGATTCAAGAGAAAAGAACAAAAAATCCAGAAAAAATGTGGTTCACACATTAGTTCTTATATATATATATATATATATATATATATATATATATATATATATATATATATATATATATATATATATATATATATATATATATATATATATATATATATATATATATATATCGTTCAGTACCTGCACAATCTTTGCAAGGGTATCCACCAGTTCATCCTTCTAAAGCTCCCCAACTTGAAGCATTTGGATCCCAGGAGATACCTTGCATGCCCTGTTATTTTGTCAATTGTCATCTGGAATAGATGATAATCTGAAGATTGCCTTTTTGAGTTATCCCATTTTTAAGAGAGTGCATCAGGTTAGAGGTGATGTCATCCATTTGATGAACGGCAGCCAGAACACCATCGATGGATAGGTTATTTCTTAGATGGGCCCCACAAATTTTTTGAGATTCAGTAAAGTTTGGATGAACGGCATATACAGTGCAAAAAATGAACAGCTGAAACAAAAACAAACTTGATTGTGTTTTGGGCCTTGGCTGACGGTATATCATCAGCGCTGCCTGTCCTGATGTGCTCTCTTTTTTCAGATAAGTGGAAGTTACTTGAACGGAAAGTATCTGGTACCCTCGTGGGTAGGGCTGTCAATGGGTCCACTTTGTACCAGGCACCCGACCCTACCCTGATTTCCTGGGTGTGGGCAAGGAAAGTGCTGACCCCAATAATATTCGGGTCTACCCAAACCCGACCTGAAAAATATGTGGGCCGGGTTTGGGCCATGATTTTTGTCAGGTACCTGGCCCGACCCCTGTATTTTATGTATTTTTTATGAAAATAAATGTTTAAAATATGTGGGTCTGGGTATGGGGTTTTATTTTCGTGACCAGATAGAACCTGAATTTGAACCCAGTTAATACTTATATGGGCAGGTCTGGGTCAACCCTGACCCAACCTGTTGACAGCCCTACTTGAGGGTAAAGAGCCTCTAGTTGAAACTTAGTAGGAGGTTGTTTTGACCAAACATATCCACATGGATGTGTTCAGCATGGTCGAAATAGCATGAATAAACTTTTGGAATACATTTTTTCCAGGTAAAAATACTATTTTTTGGAGGGCTGAAAATTTGGTACATTATAGGTCGTTGACCAACCCCTGCAAAACCTTACAAGCTGGAAAAACATGATCAAAGCACTGATTCTTACTAACACCGATCATCCACTGTTAGTCGGACGCATACTCACCGCTGATCGGTCAGCAGGTGTTTTTTTTCACAGAAAAGGACATTTAGCAGGAGTTGCAACCGCTAAATGTCCTTTTTTTTTTGCAAAATCAAACAAACGAGCATCATTCAACAATTGCCCATCCACTGTTATGGTGTGTATATATATATATATATATATATATATATATATATAGAGAGAGAGAGAGAGAGAGAAGGGGGGGTGTTATAGAATGTTATGTATACGTTGCCCTCTTTCTCACACGACAATAATGGGAATGAAATTTGGCGATCACTGGCAAGTAAATGCTACATGGTACACAATAGGGATGGCAGTGGACTGAGGTAGATGCTGGGGACAAGGCCTCCACCCCCGCCGCTCCATCTCAAAATTGACCTTCATCCCCACCTTCCTCCCTGCATGGGTTTTGATTTTAACCTCCATCCCCATTTCATGTCCTCCATTTCTAGTTCAAATGGGGCAAAGCAGGGCACAAAAGTTTTGATTTTAACCTTCATCCCCGTTTTATGTCCTCCATCCCTGGTCCAAACAGGACCCCCCCCCCGTTCCACTGCCATCCCTAGTACAGAAAGATGGACAAAAAAAATAACCTGGAGAACAAGACACCTTTAAATTCAAGCATTGTTTAAAGGCAACCCAACATGGTGATGGTGAGAAAATATTGAACTCCTGTCAAGGAAAGGATACACCCAAATTGCACGACGGCTTCTAAAGCTTTTGGAGTAATATTGGAATTGAAATTCGATTCATTCAATAGCTCAAAAAGTCACTACATATGCTAAAGCCAAATAAACAGATTGAAGACTAATTACCTACTTGCTCCCAATCAGATGGCCGGATCACAAAGAAAACAAACGAAAAAGGGAAAAAACCCAAACTGATCTCAAAATTCATTGAATATAGTACTAATTAAATTTATAGAGTAGCCTAAGGAAAACGTAAAGATTGAGATGCTAATCTCTCATGGATCTGCAATCGTTACTTCAACCTCTACACCAGGTTCAATGGTGATTGATGTTATCTGCTTTACAACTTCAGATGAGCTTACGAGATCGATCACCCTTTTGTGAACCCGCAACTCAAAACGGTCCCAAGTGTTAGTACCTGATATTAGATGCAGCAAACCTTGTTTAATTTCATCTGAAAAAATAAATATTGTATACAATTGTGACTTGGTGCCAACTGGCTCAAGCTCAATAACAAGCTTCGCAGACTCTAGCCAAAGTGGTCAACATGGAAGCACAATCTAAAAAAGAAATATAACATGGAAAAACCAAAAGACAATGAATTTTCACAGAATATAATTTACAAAATATCCAAAAACACAAAATCAAGATCTACACTAATGTTTCGTTATTCTATATTTCGAGTTTTCAGCAAATTTTCACTTGCATGTTTATTCCACATCCTCTCGAAAGCAAGACAATGAATTTTGTCCTTATTCCAAGATGTAGCACAATGACTTATAAACACAAGACCCTTCACTGATGTTGAACATGAATTGGACAACACTACTCCAATATCCAACACTGTACATGCATGTAGCAGAAATACCCACAAAAATAATCGGGTAAGCAATATGCATCAACAAAATAACTGAGATCGGCGTTCTGCTAAATCCATTCCCACTCAACTCCATACAAAACAAAGGGGGAGAAACATATTCATTGCACTTGAACTCCATGGAGCTAAAGTACCTATTGCTGCATACTATCCTAAACTAGCCCACACACAATGCATTATATTAAACAACAGATAAATAGCTATCTTGCATATATAAAACTCACTAATTCATTCAAGCAACGTCATAACAATCAAATAGCAACTAGCCAGTAACATACAGCTAATAATATTTAATATGTTCTGATACCTTTAATTTAATTTAATATAAGAAATTACGAAAGATAAATGAAATTTTTTTCCCGTCACAAAGCATACCTTCACCACATGGTGACTTTCTAGTAGTTATATGCAACACCTTCGTGGGCATCCTTACTGGTCCTTTGACTTTCAGCTGTTTGTCCTTTGCACCCCCGACAAGATCAGCACAAACTGTGTATATAGGCAAGCCAGGAAATATAAAAGATTCAACCCGTGGAATTTGAATTTTGGGAAACATCATAAGATGGAAGTTCATCCCAAAAAAATTAAAAATAAAATGAAACCATTATATACCTTTTTCAAGGTTCTTTACACTTTTGGATGAAAGAGTAATTCTTATCCTATGAGCTTGCTCTTGTGGTTCTTCCAAACCAGGTTTCATAGGTTTCATCATGCCCAAAGCCATTGGCTTGAAGAAAAATCACTGCCAAGCATCAAAAAACAATAAGAACTCATAAACTGGGATAAAATAGACACTAACTGGGTTGAAAGAAACATAAACCTCAATAGCACAAACATTGATAAAAAACTGGAAATTTGGTAATAACTTCCAAGATAAAAAAGAAGAAAAATCCTACTCTTCTGCTAATGCTCTCTATGCACAAAAACATTTTATGTAAAGTATGAGACTGTGATCCAATTCTCAAAATCTCATGGAAGATTAATCCAAAGTTCGGAATAGGAAATAAAACTACTCCTGTAGGTTCTTTGGACCAGTTTCACAAACATCACTGGTGTTGTGAGTTTCTGTAATGTTCTCTTCAATAATTTGAGCACTATTATTATTAATTGTTCACAAAATATAAAATTCAGTTTATTAATATGTAAAAATATCTAAGACCTTAACAACCATGATAAATAATAAACATTCTGAAATCAACCACATATGACATTATAAAAAGTGAATCAAGTCAAAATTCAAAATGCACAAACATGAGTGAAGCCAAGACAGTCTTATCCATCTTAGACACATGTTTGACCATGCATATGTCGTGTTTGTGCGCACGTGTATAGGGTTGATATTTGGTGCTAATGAAGGTAAGGAACTATTCAATAGAAATTACCTTTTTTAGATTTTTTTGTAGATTGGACCCTATATATGTGATCTATTGTTTAGTAGAAAATGGGTTTTGAATCATGTAATTGTGACATGTAAGCACATTTTTAAAGGGCTTAAAACTTCAACAGCCTACAATTTATCAAATTTTCATGTCCCAAAAAAATATATTTTTATATAAAAAAACACAAACCAAGAATTAATCCTTGACAATCAAACCATGCTATGAGGCCAGATTGAGTCTATATATCTTCAACCTATGATTTCCAGCTCAATAGTACCATGATGATTGGACGGCCCTTCTTTTTTCAATATTTGAGTGTTTCATTGATCAGACCTTATGTATTTGTTATAATTTATTTAGCTAGAAATATGCTTTCCGAAACACACAATTAATGAGATTTTACATCTACAAATGCTTTTCGAAATGCGAAAAAACGATGGCTCACAATTAATGAGACAGGATATTGGATCTGGATCCAGATTCACGTGCTGTTATGTATTTTATGTTTATTTTCTGTTTCCAGTATTACCCCACTTATGTTTTATGTTGTGTATTAAGAAAAGGGGCAATATAGTTTTTGTACCAAATCAGTTACAATGTTATTAAAAGAGGAATCCTCCCACATGTTCTATACATTGGGAAACGTGCATTGGGATTTGTGCATCCCCTTCTCTCCTTGCCCTCTCTTCTTTTTCTTCTCCTTCCATGGTGGTGCAGATCTGATTAAAAATGGTATCAAAGAGTGTATGGTCCTGATTTGTTCATAGAGGCGAGTCTAAAAAAGCTTGGCTATTCCCCCTTTCTCTCATCTTCTTACCTATCTTCCCTCTTTCTTGATTCTCCCTTCTTGAAAACCCTAAATCTTGGTTTTGTCCCTAGATTTTTCTCTTCTCTGATTTTGTTGAATATCTAATCTAGATCATTCATTGTGTAGTATTCTTATATTGATGAATCTTTGCTGCATATTCTGTTTTTCAAATATCCACTTTGATTTCCCTCTTGATCTTCTTTTATTCAATCTTATATAAATTGAACTTAGCTGCTACAACATATTTCTGATTTTGTAGTTATTCTCTGATCTACAAAAAGAAGAAGAAGAAGGTGCAGATATGTTTATTATTGAAGACTGATTTCCTTTAATAGAGTTTCAGCTTCAATATGTTTTTAACAACCTCTTTGGAAAAGAAAATTATTTTTTCTTATCTTCTTATCTTCTTGAATTTCCTGAGATCTAGTTTTACTCTTTTTCCTGTTTTCTCCAATGGATTCTTCTTCTTCTTCAGATCTTTCTGTCAATTATCTTAATCAACTTGTTTCTAAAAAATTAACAAATTTCAAGTTCCACACATGGAAAAGACATTATTTCTTTTATCCGTAGCCAAGACCTTTCGAGTTACCCGAATGGGTCGATCAAGATCCTTCTAGAGTTTATTTTGCCGGAAGAAAATGATGAAAAATTGGTTGTCTCTACCTCACATGTTCAGAATCCAACAATAAAAAAAGAAAATAAAGTACAACAATAAAAAAACAGAAAATTAAAAAATAAAAAAGACAAGTCAATCCCTAAAGGATTGACAGCTATTACATAGCTAAAATGACTGAAATACCTATAATTTAATACTTCCCCTCAAACTTACGATGTGACCACCAAAAGTTTGCTAAAAAGAGACATAAACCTCGTGAGGCCAAAGCTTTAGTGAAAAATCCGTCATTTGACATTTTGAAGTCACATAAAGCAGTTCAATAGTTCCTCGCGAAAATTCCTCTTAGACATAGTGGTAGTCCATCTCTATATGCTTGGTTTGTTCATGGAAGGTATGGTTGTTTGTAATGTAGACAACACTCTTATTGTCGCAACACATCTTCGAAGGACTAGAGATGACTAAGCTCATATCTTTGAATAGACTCCTTGACCAAATAATCTCCATAGTTGTTGTCATAGCTCAATATTCAGCTTTGGTGGATGACAGGAAGACCATAATTTAAAATAATTGAAATACCTATAATTTAACACTTCTCCATAGTTAAATTGCTTATATTGATGCATATTAGGGTGGTAATCGTAATGATAAAGTCTCAGCTTATAAGCAATTAAATTTAAAGAAGAAGAGGAAGATAGAAATAGGTCGTTAGTAATAGATTTTTTTATATATCTGACAATTCAAAGAACAACACTCATCTGCATCGTAGATGTGGCATGCTGAAATTGACTGGTTGAGTGTACCACATGAGCAATGTTTGGTCTTGTGATGAATAAGTAGGTCAAGGATCCAATCAGTTGTCAATATGGAGTTGGATCTTCAAGAGGAGTTCCATCTTTCAATCTTAATTTTGCATTTACAACTTTCAGCGTTTTAACCTTCTTATCATCAAAAATTTCAAATGCAATAATATCTGCAGCCAACTTCATTTGGGACAAGATATATCCTATAGGTGAATAATCCACTTCAATACCTAAGAAATATCTCAGAAAACATCAAAGTATTTTTTTAGAATATTTTTAATTTCAATGATTCCCTATTTGTCACTCCATGTAATGTTCATATCGTCAACATATAATAGAATAATAACAATGCCAATACCTGTATATTTGACAAAAACAACCATGTCATTATAACAAGATTTATAACCTAGGTTTAACATAACTTTGTTAAACCTATCATACCAAGCTTTGGGTGCTTGCTTAAGCCCATATAAAGTTTTTCTTAACCGAAGAACTTTTTCCTTCTCGATTCTAAAACCAAGAGGATTCATGTACACTATCTCATTTAGGTCCCCATTTAAAAAGGCATTGTTGGCATCAAGTTGGTAAATAAGTCGTTTTCTAATGGAAACTAATGCAATTAGTGTTCTAACACTAGCCATACAAGCTACGAGAGCAAAAGTTTCTTCATAGTATATCCCATACTTTTGGAAATAGCCTTTGGTCATTAACCTAGCCTTATATTTTTCTAACGATCTATTCCCTTTAGTTTCGACTTTATAAACCCATATAGGTTTTTTTTCCTATAGGTAGGTTTTGGCTTTCTCAAGGACTCCTAATTCTAGATTCATAGCATTAATCCATTCGAGAACTTATTTAGCATCATTGTAGGTTGAGGGTTCATGAAAGGAGTGAATAGACATGAGACAAACTCTATATCTAGGTGAAAAGGTTTCATATGACACAAACCTTTCAGAAAGTCTAGAGGTTCTACTAGATTTCCTAACACTAGTTTTTCTTAGGTTTTGGTTTTCAGAATACCTATCAAGTGCACATGGAGGGTGTTCAACAGTTCTTCTAGAATAGATTTGAGTATCACGATTCTAGATACCCACCATGGGAACACCAGAGCCATCAATATGCACATCATCAAGATCATCATTAATATGTTTAAGTTCATCAAAATTCTTCTTTGGCAATAAGTCAAATAGAAAGGAATACTCAAGATGAGCCTTAGATTCATCAAATCCTTTTTCATTTTCGAGAAAGTTTACATTTCTTGAAACATATAATGTCATTTTTCTCATCATAGAATCTATATCCTTTTGGTTATTGGCATAACAAGGAATACACATTCAATGGGGTAATAATTTGTCTCACTTTTCAAAAAACACAAAATATTTACATCCACAAATTCTTAATCTACTTAAATCTGGAGAAGATTGATAAAGTTTCTCAATTGGAGATACATTTTGTAAAGAAGATGAGGGCATTCAGTTGATAAGATAAATCGCAGTTAAGGCACCTTCAGCCCAAAACCTTTTTAGAACATTTTTTGGAATAAGCAAAGTTTGTGTAGTTTCAATAATGTGACGATGCTTGCTCTCGGCTAAGAAATTTTGTTAAGAGGTATTTGGACAAGATCTTTAATGTGAAATCAAACTTTCTTTCAAATAACTTTTGAAATCATTAGACAAGTACTTTCCCCAAGAGTCTGATCGAAAAATGTCCATATTGCTTTGAATTTGATTTTGCACAATATTGTGAAATTCTTTGAAACATGAAAATACATCGGATTTATGCCTAAGGAAATAGATTCAAGTATGCCTATTATAATCATCAATGAATATAACATAATAATAGAGCCATCCTTTTGACATGACTAGAGTTGATCCCCATACATCCGAATGCACAAGTTCAAAGGGTTTGGAAGAAATAAAAGTTCTTGATCCAAAAGAAATTTTCTTTATTTTTCCAAGAATACAATCATTACATATTAACTCTTAATACAAGAGTCTTTCAAAAATGGAAAAAGAGACAACTTAAATACATTAGGATGACATAATCTTTGATGGCACAAAGAAATATTTTTTTTCTTAACAAAATTACAAAATGATTATTTAGTAAAATGAAGAAAATTCATGTAGTAGAGAATTTCCCTCCTATGGTCTTCCTCACTCAACTTCACTGACTGACGATCCTGTACCCAACATTTTTTGATGAGAAGGAGACCTCATACCCATAATTTGAAATTTGAGAAACTGAAAACAAGTTTAGATTGAGTTTTGGAACAACCCTTAACTTTTGGAACTAATTTTTTTTTAAATATTTATGAATGTTCCAATACTTTTTATTTCTAAATTGGTTTCATCGATCGTAGAAATAGTATCACAAGGATTATAAAAAGGTTTTGTGTATTCAAATAAGAGGGACTCTAAAGGTGTCATGTAAAAAGAGGCACCAGAGTCAAGAATCCAATAGAGCATACTTAGAGGAGGAGAAGTAGATACGGCGGCACCGAAAATAGATGTGAAAGAAGTCTTAAGGAGTTGATGTAATGCCTTCGTTAAATAATGAATAGAATCCTTAAGATCTCTTTTGTGATAGTTTCATCACCCTTTTTGGGTGGTGTCTCTCCAACAGTTGCAACCTTCTTTTTGAGCTCGGGACACTCCGGTTTGATGTGTCCTAGCTCTTAAGACTTTGGACCTCCATCCCCAAGATGGGGAAAACTTTGAACCTCCATCCTCAGTCGATCCCCATGATGGGGAAAACTTTGGACCTCCACCCCCACCCCGTCCCCACCCTGAGTAGTTTAATAAACAATGAAACTTTGAACATTGAAATTTTGAACTTATTTTGATATATATATATATATATATATATATATATATATAAAGGATTGGGTGTTTTATATATTAAATTGGATAAACACAGAGTTATCAAAAATGCCTAGCCAAATGGGGAAGCACGCTTCTCCGAAGTGCCAAAAAAATTTGGGAAGCGCATTTCCCATAAATAGAAAACATGCTTCCCCCTTTTTTATATTTTTTTGTATTTTTATTTTTAATTTTATTTATTTTTCTCTTTTTCACTTCCCCCTCGCTTCCTAGGTCGCTTCCAAGACGATTCTTATTTCGCTTCTAAGTCGTCCCATGCTTCCCGCTTCCTAAAATTTTGAAAGTGCCTCACTTCCTGCTTCCGCTTCCTGTATCGCTTCTCGCTCCTGCTTTCTCGGCGGGCAACCATGAGTAAACATTAAAATTTTGAAACATATATAGAAATATATATAAAGGATTTATATGTAATTTTATAAAAATAAATAAGAGTATTTTAATCATTTTAATGAGGATCAATGCAGGTCGTGCGTCCATCCCCGCACGGGTCTTGACTTTCACCAGTATCCCCGATCAATTCCCCATTTCATGTCCTCCATCACTGCCCCACATGGGGCAGGTTCAGCCGAAAAACCGTTTTACCCCGGCCCACTATCATCCCTAACCTTGATGTGGTATTCTTTTAGTGCATTTTCTCTTTTTTTTTATCATTAAGGGCTTTAACTTGGTCACCATTCTTTGAGTTGTGGTTCATATGTACTATCACTCAATACCCCATAGTTTTTTGCCTTTAATATGATGCTCCATAGCGGTATTGTTAGAGTCATTTAGCTTGAATGTGATCACCATGGATTCTTTTCCTTCAATTAAATTATTGGGGGCATTCCTGTATCTCTTTCTTAATAAGCATACTCTTTCTTCTTTGTTTGTGTTCCCCAACTGCCTCCCAACACTGTATATGTTCATAACAAGCACAATAATTCACCAAAATCGACAGAGAAGTTTGGTAACATGATCGAATCACATCTGCAAGCATGCCCACGTGCACAAGATCGAACACAAAGCATGCTACAAAAATATTGACGAGTACCAAGTTCATCAAATCCATGAAAACCACATAAAACAAAAGGATAAACGCTCAGACCATAAGCATCAGCCATAAACGAACATGAATAACCACAATCAAAGCAAAGAAAGCGCAACCCTCTCAGCCAATTCTCAGGATAGATTAATATCTAATTAGCCTCTCACCAACCAAAACATTACAAAACCTTCTCGGAAGCAACATTCAAGCATTCCTTGATTGTTCTCCCTCATTCCGGACGATTAACAACCTAGATTGCTACTCCCGCAGAAGAAGAGATGGGAACTAGAGATTAGCAGCGAGATAATAAGAAAATCAAGGAGAGAGAACAAAAACTTACAGAAAGGAAGCAAGGAGTGGGAGAAGGCACAGCAGCGCGGCCGTCGTCCTCTCTCTCTCTGCTGCGCGGTGGTCTAGGGCTCCAAAAGAGAGACCATCCAACGGTTTATATGCTTCGCGTGGGTGAAATTGGACGTGTCGGATCGAGTCTATGTAGGAGTCTGGAGGGCCAGAACCAGACCCGTTCTTATTCGGGTTCCGATGATTTTGGTATGGATCCATATCTGACAGGAGCAGTGGATCCAATAGGGCTACTGGATCACAGGTTTTGAGAAAGAAATGTTGGGGAAGTTGTTTGCATCCAAATCCATAGCCCGTCCTCAGGACACACCCCGAACACGCTCATGCATGCACGCAGAGAGTCTAAATGGGCTACTAACATAATGATAATTGGGGGCACCAATGGGTCAGATCTGGTTCGGACCCAGGTGAGTCTAAACCCCAACCTGACTGATTGGGTCCACTATGAAAAAAAAAAAAAACCCTGTCCCTATAAGGACTATATGAATAGACCCAATCCATACCTGCGAAAATAATATTTTTTTATCTTCTTTATATTGAAAAATCTCAGGTGTTAATCGGAAATCCTTTCATACTTGGGTCCAGTATGAAATTTTACAAACCATACCCAGTTTCATATACTAATCGGACCCTTTGAATCTGACTTGGGTTTTAATTGAACTTCATTTTTTATCACCAAACTCTAACCCTATAGGGTTTGGTACAAGCTGGGTCCAGATCAAACCCGACCCATTGACACCTCTAGAGATAAATACTCTAATAGGGAGAATAGGATTCAATCATTCTCTAAGTCATTATGGGATCTCAATAATATTGGTGGTTTTAGTCAAATAAAACCCCATAGATGTGGTCTGTTTGGTGAAGATCAGCATTTGAATTGCTAGAATTCCACTTGTGTGAAGGATTGTTTGACGATTCAAAAATCAATGATTGTAAAAACACTAAAACTTTATAATTTAAAAAATTATATCTTTTCATGACAATGGGGGTGATTGGACCTCTTTTCCTAATAAAGGATGCAAATGGATCAGGTTGGGCTGGATGAAGGCGCTATTAAAGTCCCATATGATGGGGTTGCCCAATCAGGGTTTTCTTTAGACATTGATGAGAAAAGTCTTTCTCAAAATGGCCCACAAGGCTCCCCTCATCTGGTAGAAGCTACTTGTGAATGTCACCAAGTTGATTTAGCGTTGTAAGGGATCCCCCTAGTTGTAAAATATGGTTTAGCGTTGTAAGGGATCTGGCCTAATCCATTTGCACCACCTAATCCAACCCAAACCTTAAATAATGTCAATGGTTAGTTCTTTAACGAAAAGCACAGGATTAGTTATTTACTTATTTTATCAGCAGACAAAAAGTAATTTTATAAACTAAGAAGGCATTTGCCACACTTGAAGAAAAAAAAGGTGGTTGAATGTAATAGATTAAAAATTAGACACTTTTTTGTAATTTTCAAGTGCTTTTTTTTTAAAACCCATCATAAACGTAAAATGGAAAAGTGAATAGATATTGTTTATGCCAATGTTGTAAGTTAGGGATGGCAGTGGACCGTGGTGGTGGTGGTGGTGGTGGTGGATAAGGTCTTCACTCTGGCCCCCCATCATAAAATCCTACCTTCCATTCCCCGGTTTTGATTTTAACCTTCATCCCTGCCCCTATTTTGTTTCATGTCCTCCATTCTTGGTGCAAACGGGGCGAGTTGGGGCAGGACTTCGTTTCTTCTCCGTTCACTGCCATCTTTAAAGAAAGATTGAGGATGGGGCGGAGCGGGGCAAGGCGAGAACAAGGCAGGGCGGGGAAAAGCATAAGTTTATCTGCACCTCCATCCCCGCACGGGTTTTAATTTTAACCTTCATCCTCGTGTCCTTAGTCCCTAGTTCAAACGGGGTGAGGCGGGATGGGGCCCTGTTTTCCTTGGTCCACTACAATCCCTACCGGTCTGCTTTGGCAGAAAATAGATATGCTTTACTCTTGGATAGGTTATTTTTTTAATAAATATAAAAATTATTAAAATTTAAAATTTTTTAAATATTATTTTAATGATTTTAATGTGTCACATTATGATTAATACATAATATTTGTTTTTTTTACCCATACAAAACGATTCACTTGAGTATCGGTACAGACGGATACAGCTGAATCGTTGGCCAAACGATTCAGGAACAATACGATATACTGACAACATTGGTTGGTGCAGTTCTGATTGGCCTGATCCATCAGGTTTTTTCATTTTCATTTTTCTTTTTTAAGCCATAGAAATACTGACTGTCTTTATCTCCAAAAGATGAATTTGCTTGAGCCAAGAGCTAAAGCCCTTTGGACAACACGTGGACTGCATGGAGAGTCGTGCAACGCTTAAAATTTTGGGTAATTACACATAGGTGCCAACTTTATGGCAATTTTGTCTTTAGCGGCTTGAGATTTCTAATATTTAAGATGGATCCTTTAACTTTAAGAAACTTATCTTTATTGAGTTGCCTTTTCTCTTTGAAGTTACTTATTTACCCTGTAATTACTAAAGTGAGATACCGAAAAGGTTTAAATTTGTTATTTTCATCTCTAGACAGCTTTGGTATGAGCTTGTTCGTTAAATAGACGAGCTTGAGCAAGGGATTAGCAAACCAGTCTTGAGCTTCTCCTGAGAGGCTTGGCTTGAAGCTCCTTTGCTTGAGGCTAGGCAATAGGCTGACACACTTCGAGCTGGCCCGTTGCCATGATTTTTATCTCATAAATCATCTTAAACCTCAGAATTTTTATAGATGTATTCTCTATAGCTTACTTAATAGTAAACATATATTTAATTAAGTATTTTTTGTGATTAAATATGAATTTATATATAGCGATAAAAAATCAATAGCACATTCTGCACCAAAACTTAGTGAAATAAAATTCAAAGTTTCTCTATTCAATCTTGTTGGATCCCTTAGTTTTGAAAAGTCAAAAAGAGAGTTTTATTGAAAAAAGTGTTTAGATTGGAAAGAAACGAATTCAAATATAAAATGAGAGAGTCGTGGGGTTCGGTCTTTAAGTTGTAAGCCTTTCCTCATCCATCGAGTAGGGATCAACTACACCAAGAACTTGAAATCTTTAATGATGTGAGATACCACCAAAACTTGAAAAAAATACAAAAACACTAACAAGTTTACTAAAGTTAGAAAAAATCTACACTTATAATGATAGAATTTAAAGAAATAAAAACACAAAAAGAATTGAATCTCACTTCGAGATTGGTAGCACTTTTCTGTGACATAGACGAGCATAGGAAGACTCTGACAACACTCTAATTAGGCGCAAGCTTCGAGAGGCTAAGTAAGACAAGGGATCTAGAACCTAAATTAGGTTAAGTGGGTTTAGTTGGGCTGGAGCTACCTAAGCAAAGCTAAGGTATTAGGCTCTAATAATCTAGGTTGAGTGGTGATGCAATAGGATATTGATGCTCCTAGATCTCAAGTGTCAAATGTTGGGTCTGAAAGATCAGGGTTCTATTTATAGATTTTTTTTTGCCAATATGGACCTTAATCTTACATATCCGAGATCCACAAATTCATATCTACCAGGAATGATGTGACAAGATATGATTGGTTGAAGGTTTCTATGATTTTTTTTATTGGCTTGAGGTTATCTAGCTTAAGATCAAAGAAATCAAGATGAGAGGATAGACAAACAAGTTCTTGGTAGTTCCAGAATAATTGTTGAGATTTATTGTTCAAGTTTTTCCAAATTTTGGGGTTAAGAATGGAAAGGTTCTGAATGTCTATCCCTTATTTGTGCATGAATCTGTACCAAATGGGTCAAATGTTGTGCTTATGTCACTAGGTACTAACATAATGGTGCTAACGACACTAGGTTAATGCTGACGACAATCCCATTTTGGACCACTTCTAACAACATTTTGAAAATTCTAACCATGACAATAAGTAGTTTCTAACGACATTCCTGTTGTGTTAGCAATTGAGCTAAAACAAGTTTGACTTGTTTTGGCTATACATTTATTCCGATGCATATGGTTTTGAATTGCTTCAGAAATTTATAGAACATCTTATGGACCTAATGTATATATCTATCTAAGTCTACGCGAGGATCCTAAGATAGGGTTGAGTAGGTTTTTTAAAGGATCAAGTTAGGTTATTGCAAGACAACATGTTAGAGCAATGCATGATATGAATACAAAATACAGAAAATACATGAAGATTGATTAGAAACAAGGTAGGTTTTTAAAAAACCACCCCTCCCCTTTTGAAATCCATTGATTCTATGCATTTTTCACCAAAATCAACGGATCCAATCAGTTTTTAGATAAAAAAAAATGGTGAAGGGGCTCCTTTTCCTACTTCAAATTGTCAAAATCATGGAAAATCAAAGTGACCCTTCGATTTCCTGGAAAAATACTCAAAACAGGTTTTTTTGTCAAAATCGATTGAAAACTCGAGTTTTTGAGTTTAAACTCGTAGGGAATAGGTTTAGCAATAGATTAAAAATATTTTTCCTAAAAAATGTTGGCAAAAATCATCCAAAATCTGATGAAAAAGGGCTCAAAAAAGGTTATCTAAAACCCCACTGCTAATGACAGTCATGTTGTTCCATCGGATTTCCTGACAACACTTCAAAAATTGCTAAAATGATGAAAATCAGACTCTCATAAGCAATTCCCTAATGACACTCCTTACTGTCATTAAGAGATCCTTGTTTGTCATTAGAAAATGATGAAGAGTACTTACCTGACTTATTTTTTTGGACTGCAAGGAGGCTGCTACTGATCTCCAAGCCCTGGTGTTAGTTGGTCTGGTCGAGGATGAGTCTGTGACACTTGAGAGGGAGACCCACGAGGAGAGTGGGTGTCTGATGCACTGGCGATCCTCCCCCGATGGCTGTTTGCCAGAGTTGGGGGCGACCACTATGTTCAGAAGGCAATAGTAGTAGCCCAGGGAACGGTGGCACCTACTCTTGAGGTGACGACATCATCAGATGTTTACTTCTTATGTTGAGTTCCTTGATCTTCAGGCAGTCTGAGATGTCCTGCTGACTATAGTTTCCACATCTCTAGATTAGCATTTATGAGAGTGATAGACCTTCTCAGCCTTTCATTCTTTTTATTCTTTTCTTTCCTCACTTCTTTCTTTGAGAAATCTTCTGACATTTTTTTTCCATTCTGATGTAGGAGATTTCATAAAAAAAAAAGGTGTTTAGCACACCTCGAGCTTATTCGCACCAAAGAGGACGAGTTGATGTCTGGTACAGAGGAGATTGAGTTCAGCTTAGCTTGTTGCAGGATTATCAAGGCCAATAAAGGTTTACACTATCCTTGGTGGAGAGGTGAAGACGAGAGACCAACAACTTTCACTTTTTTTTAAAGTGAGATGGCCTTCACCCATTAAAGGTATGCCATATTCTGGGTCTTACAGTAGTCCTAGAGTCGATGTGATGAGTGGCAAGGATCCTTACATGACCTTCAAATGGATCTTTGGTCAGGCACCTCCTCCCCTTGCAACAAGGTTGTGATGCATTGGCTACGGGGCAAGTATGCATCCCTGGTGATCCCGAGAGGAGTGGAGTCACATATTTGTTGTACTTGATGGATGTGATAGTGTACCCTTATAGTGACACGACCCATGTACACCTACAGTATGTGGAGCCCGTGGTCGACCCGATCTACTTAGACTGGTGTAGCAGGACACTAGCCTATGTGTACCACTACTTCGGCTAATACATAGTGAGGAAGACTATGGATGATTTGATGGGTTGTACCATCCTTCTTTAGGTATATAAATCTATCTGTCTTTTCTTCTCACTAGTGTTTGAATTTTCTTCCTAATTCACTGCATATCTCTGACCTTTCTTGTCTTGCTATTGCAGATCTAGGGATATACGTGGTCATTCCTCCACCTGCCGATTGTCCTCGCATCAGTAGGTGGTTTACTCACCACAAGAGGGACGAGCATCCACAAATTGAGCTCAGGGAGACGATAGATTCCCTACACCATTGAAGAGTGTCATTTTCTTCTTGTTGATTTATCCTTCATGACCTTTGACTTGTCCCTTGTTTCTGACTAGTTTTCGACTCCTTTTAGGTGGTTTGAATGTCTTATACTGAGGAGGAGGTGCAATAGTTGGGAGGGGCTTTGGTGTTGGACTATGCTCCCTGCCTGCTCATGTTCAATAAGATCGAAGAGTTTTCAAGAAACTGCTTTAAATTAAGAAAAAAAATGCTAATTTCAACCTTCTATGCGTGTTTTAAATAGTTTAAGAATTTTTTATTTATATTTTAAGTAATTTAGGATTGAGTATTTTTGAAAATTAGTTTTTAGCAAGGTTGTTTTTTAAATTAATAGAAAATTAAACATAGTTTTTAGAAAAATCGTGTGTTTCCCTATATGTTTAGTATAAAAATATTTTTTTGAGACAAAGGGGGCGTCCTCTCTTGGGAAAAATGCAGGCTCATTCTCTCTTTCTCCTCTTCGTTCTTTCATCTTGAGTTTCATTCGATCACCGGTTCTCCCTCACTTCTTTCCTCCTTTGATCTTTATTTCATTTTACTTTGGATCTTTGCTTGCGCCAATGTTTCTTGCCTTATAGTGGGAGTGCATGTTCAACCACGAGAGCTATCATTCTTTTTCTCAACTCTTCCATTGAAAGCAATCGTGAGGTACACTTCTTCTCCCTCGTCTCTTTATATATATATATATATATATATATATATATATATATATATATATATATATATATATATATATATATTCTAGAATTATTTTCAACAATAGTGTCTCATTTAGAATACTTGATTTTTTATTTTATTTATTAGCATAGTAGATTAGATGCACATTACATGGTAGATTCGTTTGTGTATTTCATGGTTAATTTTTTTTTTTACCGCAACATCTTTATAATTTTTGGCCCTCAAAATGACCTGCGTGATTTTGCATAATCACGCAGACCGTTTTGGTTTTGCTCGAACGCAGCGTGTTTGGGTTGCTATATTTTTTTTTTGTGCTGGAACACAGCAGCCAGTCAAATCACGCATATATCTGTAGCTTGCGATCAGGCTATGTGTAGATCGTTGATTAGATCTTCGCTTAACACGAGTTTTTGTGTGGAACGTAGATCGGTAAAACGTGCTTTGCACCAGATTGAATTGTGATCAGTCTTTTATAAATTAATTTTTTTCTGGTCGTTCACACACACACACACATATATATATATATATGCATGCGAGTTGTTGGACCTGATCACGTTGGTCGTGCGATTTTCAGCAACCCACACTCGTTCGATTACCATGTTTCATGCTTGATCATACTGCGCACTTTACTGCATCAGGCCATGTGCAGATCGTATCCTTTCCAGCGTGACTGATTGTGGCTGATCACGACTTCCATAAATAACCTGGTTGCTGCCTCGTTTAGTTAGCACAAATTTTTGAACTTTATTAGAATAAGGTATTGGTCTTTATTTTGTGGCTTGACTTCATTCATTTAGTGTTGAATGATAGGACTAATTAGTTTTGTAGCTTCGTACAGTTTATTAATTTGGATCAGCATTAGTTTATTAATTATGCTTAATTTAGTTTCAGATTTCATTGGTTAGAATAGACCTACGTGTTTTTATAAGTTTTATCTAGTTAACTATAGAGTAACATGTTTTGTAGATTGCTTTTAGTTTGTTTTGTAATTAGTAGAACTAGCTAGTTGTTAATTAGTTATGATTCATTTTTTTTTTATAAAGCCAAGTAGTTAGTTTGTTAAATATTTGTTACAAGTTTGTAAGAATAGTTAGTTTGATTCTTGTTTTTATGTAATTAACCTTCATGTTAGGAATAATTTTTGTTTGTTTTATTTTTGTCTTTTTGTGTTTTGTAGGAAAGTGTTTGCCGGTGAAGAAAGGCTCTTCAATCCCTTCAAAAGAGCCCTCGAAGGTCCCCCTAAGGTCCCTCAGAGAGCCTTCAAGATAAACTATTAGTAGCTTTTAGAAGTCTGCTAATTCAGCTGAAACAATGGCATTGCAAGGGACTAGATCACAAACCAAAGAAGACCCTTTTTCTTTTCTTTTTTAGTTTTAGGGTCATTTATTTTAAGCAAAATTATAATAAGGCCTATTTATTTATTTTTAAACCCACTACAGAGGGTAACTCATTTTAATTAGTTAATTATTTTTATTTTAAGGCAATAAAGACTGCATTTCTGTGGAATACAAAGTTTTTCATTTCGTTCCCTGAGTTCGACCCGGATCTCACCCTAGTGTAAGCAAGTTTTTATTATTTGGTGTATGGCTTTTACAAAATATTTTATCAAAGACATATCTTTAAAAATCTATTTCATAAAAGTTTATACCAACGTGGTTTGATCGCTTCAACATTTTTTTGTTGGATATGGGTTTCTTTTATAGTGTGGCTGATTCATTTCTTTTCATATGCTGACATGCACGAAGGTATATTTTTTTATTATTGTATGTTGATGACATCATTATCACTAAGAGTGATTATGCTTTTCTAACCAATGTTATTAAGTAGTTGAGCAGATAGTTTGCCATGATCGATCTTGATGATCTTCACCATTTTTTGGGAGTTCAGGTCCAACGGTTTGATGCAGATATTTTCCTTGATCAAACTCGTTATGCTTATGAGATTCTCAACAGGCTCAAATGAAGGAATGTCACCCCATCTCCACCCCTATGGTTGGTCGCCCGTCACCACCTCCTTCTTCTCCTCCTTATGTCGATGTTTGCTACTATCAGAGTTTAGTTAGGAGCCTCTAGTACCTCACTTTCACTCGATCGGACATCTCTTACAGTGTTAATTATGTTTGTTACCAGGGGCGTAGCTAGGATTCATGTGAGGGGGGGGGGGGGGGGGCAAACAGGGGTGTAGTAAAAAAAAATAAATTGGTGTGATAGTCTGGGGTTCAGGGGCAGCGTTGCCGAAAAAAAAATTGAGATAAAATAAAAAAATGGCTACAATTATTAATAAAAATCTATTTCATAAGGAAAAATCAAACTATTTGCTGGAATCAGGACTGGGCTAAAAAAATGAATAAAAATCTATTTCATATGGAATCAAGGTTGGGCTAGGACTGGGCTTTAAAAAAAAAATTTAACTCGGTCGAGAGGCAGGGCTGGGCTACAGCCTAGTTCTGCCCCCCCCCCCCCCCCCCCGCCGTGCTCCGTCTATGTTTGTCAGGATATGCATGCTCCGGCTGAGTTCTATTTTCATATTGTCAAGCATATTCTTTGGTACATTAAAGGCACCATACATTTTGGCATCTGCCTTCTTTCTCGTAATCCTCTCGTTCTTTATGGGTTTTCGGATGCTGATTGAGCCGGCTGTTCCACCACCTGTCGGTCTACCTCTCGCTATTATGCCTATCTTGGCGGCAACTGTAAGAAGCAACCAATGGTTGCTCGCTCGAGCATCGAAGTTGAATATATATCACTCTTTATCCTCTGCCACTGCTAAGCTCACTTGGATCACATTTATCCTTTGTGATCTTGGCCTTTATACTCCACAAGCTCTTTCAATATTCTGCAATAATCTCTCTGCCTTGCATATGACTGTGAACCTCGTGTTTCACAATCGCTCTAAGCACATCGAGATCGACTGTCACTTTGTGCATGAGAAGGTCGCTCAGTGTCAGCTCATTACAACTTTCATCCCTTCCCACCTCCAAGTTGCTAATATATTTACTAAGCCACTGACGAAGGCTGCCTTCTATATATTCTCTCATACCCAAACTCAACTTGTGGACCGCATCACCTTCCAGTTTGAAGGGGGGTATTATCAGACTTAGCGGATCCAGACTTGTTATCCACATTTGGAGTGAAGAATTTGATCAAGATAGAGATAATGCTAACCACATTTGGCATGAACAGTTTGATGAAGGTAAAGATAATTTTAACCACATTTGGCATGAACATTTTGATCAAGATAAAGATAATGCTAACCACATTTGGCATGAACAGCTAGAGGCCGATCGATCTCTCAATGATATGGATAAATTAGAAAGAGAGAGATTTTTCTGATAACAAGAAGGAAATTAGAAAAGATAAGAAGCTTATCTTATCTCATAGGAAGGGTCATCAAGATACAAATGTTATGTATATAACTTGTAAAAACGTTGAAAAAACTTGAGGAAGATTACATTGTCAGCCGGTGGACGTAGGCATCATTGCCGAACCATGTATACTGAGTGTCTCTCTCTCTATCTTATCATTTTTTCTTTTATCGTTGGCTTCCGAATTCGTTTATGCCTAACCCCAGCTTGCCTTTAAAAAAAAAAATACAGCAGATTGCTGATCTATTCTACGAGCTACTCGTAAAGAGGGTTCAAATCCCTATCTCACCATTTGCTATGATCAATCCCTACTTAAAACGAACCTATCCTGCATGACTGATCTGTAAATTAGTGTTCCTACTAGGGTTGGTAAACTAAGGCAAAAAAGCTCATCTTGAAGTGTTCAAGCTTGGCACATTCTTGTAAAGATCCGAGTTTTGGCTGGCTTATTTCCAGAAAAAATACATTGTTTCAGGGCTATAGGTAATTGGTTTAAAAAAAAAAATACATTGTTTTAGAGTTGACAGTAACACTTTATCTCCAAAAACTGAATACTTCAATCATTTGTTCTTACGTATATTGTTATATAATGTAAATCTATCTAAAGTATTTATATTTAACAAGCTTATATGAGCTGAGCCGAACATGGAATGAGTTTGAACGAGCTCTTTGCAAGGCGAACATGAGTGCTTGGCCCCCATCCAACTACGCCAAACCCCTTGGTGGAGAGGACATGCCATTTTGTCTTAATTCTTACACCCGAGAGGCTTGCTTACAGTGACATGCACATCTTGGTGGCACGCACGCTCGGACACAAGGGCCGGCACATATACAAACATGTAAGGATTTTTATACTTTAATTTAATAATTTTGTATTATTTCTTAAATAATAATTTACTAAAAATGTATTTTTATTCATTAAATATCAAAAATATGTTTTTACTAAAAATAAAAATATCCATGTCCGTGTGTCCTTTATTAACTTTTTTTTTTTTTTTAATTTGCGCATCATACTCAGGTTGCTTGTCGTGTCTTTGTGACATGAATACATTCATTCATTCCTTAACTTGGAGGCAAAGGCAAAGGCAACAGAGGTACGTACTCTCCACACTTTTAAGAAACGCTGGTGCAGTTGAATGACACAAGTATCCAATTCCAAACAAGGAATTTTCTTGTCTTAATTTCTTAAAGATAAGCTTGCAACGTCAGTCCTAGTAATCTTCTAATCCAAAATCTGATCTTAAACCAAACTTGGACTAGTCTACCACACGTTTTCCAAAATTAGCCGGTACACCAGAGTTCCCAAAATCCTGAATTTATTATAGTTTCTCGCTTTTTACAAACTTAGAAAATCCAGAAAGTTGGACGTAATTTAATAGCCCGATTAATATAATGCTGACTCAATTTCGTGCATGATTAACAGATAATTTTTTTTTAAATCAGGCTTTCCGTGCCATAAGCCTAGGATAGAGGGCATAATTTTGAGACCGGGTGGCGGTAAATTAACAAAATACATATATATATATTCCATCAACCAGTTGGAGATGCGGGGAACTGTACGCGACGAGGCAGCCAACCACCCCCGCTAAATCTCAGCCGTCCCTTCCGAAAAAGCAACGGTTCACGCATGGAAAGGACAACCATTCCCTCGCAAGCCGACGAAAAGCTGCGTCCTCCTTCTTCTCTTTCCCAAAATCCCAACACAAGCGGCCACGACGCCGCGCTTCCGATCTCAGATTCCAGAAAGATCGACGGCCAAAAACGAAGACGAACGAAAAAAAATTAAAAATAAAAATAAGAAAACGATGGGAATTCTCGCAGATCGTCAGGATCTGAGTTTGCAGACCAAGAAATTTCTCCAAATCTTTCAGAAAAAAGGAAAATCGGGAAATTACAACTCCGAAAAAGAAAATCTAGAAATGCTTCTTGATTATCAGGATGAGTTTACGCTTCTTATCACCAAAACCTTAATTTCGATCGATCTCTTCAGAATAAAGAGCAAGAAGAAAGGTTATTTTTCTTTTCTTCGTTTCATATACTCAACAGATGTTACAGAAAACCTCACCAGCAACTCGAAAATTGAAGTGGGAAAAACAAAAACAAAAAAAGGAAAAATAAGAAGCGATCGATCCGGTAAAAACCGATACATCTCCGATCGAAGATCTATCTGTATCTTCAAACCTGAACCGATTCTCTCTCCTTCTTTTCATCTCTCTCTCATGCACTGTATCTCTCCCGTAGGAAGATAAAAAAAAAAGAAAAATAAGAAGAGAACGATCACGATCACTCTGTTGCTTCCTCCGAAACCGATCTCTGAAGGTGTCCCTTCCAACTGTAGCTCTCGGATTTAGTCTCCTCATCGTCGTCGTCGTCATCGTCCCTGCTATCGTTGCTCACCCTCTTGTTGCCGGCGAACTGGAGTGGGCCTTGAGGGGATGCGGACTGAGCAGGGCTCTTCTTCAGGGCCTGATGGTTCCGGCTTCCTTGAGTAGAGTACTCATGGGGCACCCAGATTCCGCCCAACAGGACCAGTTGAGTTGGTTTCTGGCCTCCAGACGGCGCCTGTGCGGGGACGTTTGTCCTTCTAGTGTGCAATCTATATTTCTGATACCAATTGATGCAAATTTTTAAGTCTTGTACTCAAAAATAAAAAATTGGGTGAAAGCAAGAAGAAAACAAAATTGAAGGAACTCACCTGCAAATGACTTTTCACTTCATCGTTTGTCAGCCCGTCCACCTTCATCAATTCCCTTATTTGTTTTGGCGTCGCCACTGAAACAAATAATCTTTAGGTTACAACTTTTAATCGATGCGACCCCAAGAGTTTTAAGCTACCAAGACAACAACCGTAGGGAATTGGGAATTACGATTACCTTGAGTACCGCCTAATTGCTGGAGCGCATTGACGAAGCGCCTGTGCAATTCCGGGGACCAGCATCGTCTGGCCTTTCTTTGAGGCTGTGATTGTGTACCGGATTGAACGGGAGAGGATGACTGAGCTCTGCAATTTGGTTTGGATTCGGTAGATAAGGACAGATCGGCGGAGACGTCCTTCTCCTCTTTGGGCGCCCCAGGAAAACCAGAGGTTCCTTTGAAGTGAAGGAAGGCGCCTCTGCTCTGATTAACGGAGAACTTCTGAGAATTTTCAGACGGGGCCGACTCTTCTTCCATTCTCTGCAACACCCATCATAAAAAAAATAGAAGATCAATCTATCCTCTCGAATAAATCTGAAGGAAAAATGAGAAAAAAAAAACATTTTTTAAGAAGGTTACCTCATTTCTCGCATCGGAATCAACGTGGTTATCGCTCCACAATTGAACAGAACTCATCCAATTCATCTTATCCCTGTAATCCTTCTCCTCCTTCAAGAACCCATCTCCCTTCCCCGCTTCCTCCGTCGATAATTTCTTCATGGGTATGAAATCCTCCAGAGCCGGACGGCTCGTCCTGCATTGTTGCCTCATCTGCTGCTTCACATTCTCGATAGCTATGGCGTAAAAAAAAAAAAACAAATCAGAAAAAAAAAACCATCGCACCCCATAAACTAAAAAAAACGAAAAGGAAAAGGAGACACCACCTTCATTAACGAGCTGCATACACAAGGGAAGCTCCCGTTTGAACGCATCAATCTTCTTCCTTTCTTCTTCCAAGCACCTCAGACGCTCCTCCAACCCTCCGTCTATCCTCAAATGCTCCTCCCTCAATAACCCCGCGCTCTTCTTCCTCGTCGGGGGATTGTAATCCAAATTCAACTCCAAAGGAGACCCCATTCTCTCTCTCTCTCTCTCTCAAGAACAAAAAACACCCAGATTGCACCAGCCCAGGAGTGGGATTTTAACGAAAGGCAAAAGGAGGAAGGAATCAAAGATCCGGTAAAAACCCACAAACGAAAGGAAAGACAGAACAAGGAAAAAGAAAAAACAAAGAATAATAATGAGAAGACACCCTCTCTCTCTCTCTCTATAAAAAAAAGAGGGGCTTAAAAGAAGAGAAGCTTGTCAGGGTCGTGGCGTCGCATAATTCCCCACAGTTCTGATGTTTAATTATATCCCCAGAATCTCCGCCTACGAAAACGCGTCGGAAAACCACCCCCAGTTCCGTCGCCGGAATCCAGGAAACCGTCTCCGTGGAATCTCCGGATATCGTTTTCCCCAATAAAAAAATTTTCGCCCACTTTTCAAGATTCTTGGGAGCAGGTAGGTTCCGCGTCTCCACCCCTCTTCAATATATTTAAATAAAAAAAAATGGATTTTAATATCTTTTGTCGATTCCGCACAATATAAAAAAAATCATAATCACCTCCTCTGATTTTCCGATATAACCAAAATACCCTTGTCCGCACCAAGGGTTAGGTTCGGTATAAAGAAAAAGACGGAAGAGGTAGAGAGAGAGAGAGAGAGAGTCAAACATCGGAAGGAATGTCCGGACGAGTCCATGTGCGGGCTTGATGAAGACACGTGGATGGGATTTCTCCGATCAGTGGTTGAGATTCTCTTCGGGGAGGCTTCTTTTCTTTGCGTCTCGAGATTCGTATTCGACCGGGTTCGGCTGATCGACACGTGGCGTACGCATTTTTTTTTTTGAGGAAAGAGAGGAGTTTTCCATTGGGTGCATTTGGTAGAAAACTTTGGAGATAAGGATTCCCTTCCCCACCGCTCCCCCGGCTCGTTGGTGGGGCCCGCGCCCTTTTGATATATTTAGGGGCACAGAAGCTAGATGCTGCTCCGCGGGCACAAAACGACAAAAGCCACTCACAGCCATCAGATTCCGTCTGTGCTGTGCGGGTATCTTCCCAGGTACGTCATTTACTGTTGCCCTTTATTCTTCATAAATGACATTCATGTCCCTAATGTTTTTCCTCTATCAAAAGTGGCCCCCTCTCAACGTGGCTAGCACCAGCAGCCAAAAACAAAGAAATGTACAGTATATTTTAGGATCCAGATCCAGATCCAGGTTCAAGCAAAGCATATAGGAATAGGGATGGCATTGGACTGGAGCTGGTGCGGGAGACAACATCTTTACTCTCGTCCTATCTTAAAATTTTGTCATTCATGCTCAGTTCATCCCGGTCTCAAAATAGCTGTTTCCATCTCCATTTCCGTTCTTACCCGTCTTCATCTCAAAATAACTCTATTCTTATTTTAAGAAAATATATATATAAAGGGTTTAGGGTTATATATATATAATATAAATATATTAATAATTTTATTAATGAAGATTGAGGACAGTGCAGGATCTTCATCTCAGTAGGGGTTTTGATTTTCACCTTCATCCCCAGTTCATTTCCCGTTCTATGTCCTTTATTCCTGTTCCAAATGAGACAGGTTTGAACTGATCCCCATTTTTTCTCCGATCTACTGTCATCGTCTTTTTAGGATATGAGGCTTGAGATTTAGACCAACCTTTTTTACATAAAAATTCTCTTGCTTTGTCACGCAATTTTGAAGCTCAGACTCGATTCAAAGGAGTTCGTTTTTGGGGGGAATTCAATCGGATCCAGATCTTTTTTTGCCAAGATTTTGATGGATAGGCATCTCCAGACTCCAGCCTGTTTTTGTCACTAACTGGTCATTGGTTTGCCTTTTGAAGTTTTGCTAAGTCAGAACCTTTTTGTGAAAACCACATACGCTCTTTTACGAAGCTCGCTTTTGAAGCGTGGAAAAAAACCACATGAATTTTTTTGCACGCTTGCCTAAAATTTATAAGAATCTCAATTATTGTGAATGAAAAGCTCTTTCTTTTTTTTTTTTAATCTTCAAAACTTTGTTTGATGTCGAAAAATGCTGTTTTTATGTTAGGAGAATTATTTCCTTTAAAAATATATGTATTTCTTTTAAATTATTAAAAAACAAACATGTAACCCACTTTTTATTCTCGAGACAATGACCATACGTACGTGACCAAGTATATAAAGTTCATCTAAAAAGTCATGAAAACGTTTAATCGAAGGCCAAATAAAGTGGCCGAGTTCTTGTTTTGCAAGGCCGATTTTGAATATATTGATATTTTTATCTGATTTGTTTTTTTTTTTTCATTTACCACGAGATTTTCGTCTGTTTGTGACTATCGTTCTAGGAGATTCTAGGGATAGGGATGTCAACCGGTGGGGTTTGGTTAGGATTCAGATAGAACCAAACTTGCATCAGTTTTTTGGGTATAGTATCGGTTCAGACACGAGTCTAATCAGTTTTACCATAAGAACTACATGAACCAGACCCAATAAAATAATATTTTTTTATCATTTTTACATTGAAAATTTGTGGGTCTTAATCAGAACTCCGATCGAGCCTCGGTCTAGTATAAAATTTCACAAACTATATCTGGAATAATGTATTAATCAGACCTACAAGGCCGAACCCAGTCTTCTTATTTATGACCATAGACCCTGTATACTGTTTGGTGCAAGTAAACCCGACCGGTTGACACCCTTCTCTAGGACACGTGAGGTTCCAACTTTTGCACGTGATTTGAGCGCTGGTGGTGGTGGTGGTGGTGGTGGTGAGGGGGGTGGGGGGCGCGTTTGACGTGTCATGCACAAAAAGACTGGCTGGTTGGAGGTTTTTGTTACCGCAGAGGTGTGGGCCTGCTGGACCAATTCCCATAATACCGATCTTGTCTTTAAAAGGGTATTCTGGTCATTTCATGGGAGAAAGAGGAAAGAGGTCGGAGCCATCGCGACTGGGGACAAAGGAGTAATTTCGAACAAGAAGTCGGGGTACAGTCGTCAGATAAAAAAAAAAGGAGGGAGGAGTGGGGTGCAAGTGGAGATTTGACGGGAACAAGGATGAAAGGGCGGGATTCCACGCTAGACGCACGAACCGCCGCATACGATCGGATATGCTGATCTGGAGCAGGAATATGGCGGGGCCCACACAGGATTCTATCCAGTAGGGCCGTGGGGCCCACGTGTCCTCCTTAAACGCCATCCCACACACACACACACCTGCCCCCGCGACAAAAAGATAGCGCGTCGTCTACCGTCGTCCTAATCCACCCGCTCCCACCACCTGCCGAAGTTACCGAAATGCACTCGGTTCGTTGTTTTCTACGTCTCCTCGGCCTCAAACCGATACGATTGATGGGCTCGGTATCTCGTATCGGTACAGCTACTCGGGAATTCGTGAGCAGGGTCCGGTTTTCTAAAACTCGACAAAAAAAAAAAAAAAACAGGTCAAATTTGGATCAGATGCCCAATTTAGTTAGGCATTGTTCACCACCCGGACCGAATCGGCGCCAACCAAGGTACCGAGATCAGCGAGTCAGTGCTAGGCGATGGGGAAACGAGACGGAGAAGGCAATCGAGGAGAGGGGATCAACAGGTGAATACGAATGGTTTTTTAGGGTATTTTCGTAAAACCGCATTCGGAAGTGGCCGTTCGATGATGCTGACTATGACGTTTGAGCAGGCCACTTTTGAACACTAAATCCAAGAATTTGGAAAATAAATATAAAAAAAGAAAAGGGAGAAGATCTGTGCAATCTTATCTGCAACGCAAGGGCTTTGACTTTTTTTCCCACACGGTAAAGAATCTTCTGCACGCTCTCATGATTGCTGTTCTCTTGAAAAGATGGCCCTCCTTTCTTTTTTAACCCCATCTTTACACAAAGGAAAAAGTACGAATTAGTACGTGGGAAACTTTTTAATGTATTTTATCGCGTTAATATTACGATAAAATTACGATATTTATCATGTGGGAAAAGCTTAAAAAAGTGTTTTTCGCGTTTATATCACGATACGATAAATGTGAGGATAGTTTCAAAATGGTCGCCTGTATCACCTTTTTGAACTTAATTTCAGAATTGGTAGTAGTTCTTTTCCTTCTGGAAAATGATCAAACGCATGAAACAGTGTTGGTGTTAAGAAAAAAGCATTAGAATATTGTGCTGCCACGTTTGAGACAGTACCTTACTGTGCTCTCTCTCTCTCATGGCACTTTTTAATTAGGGGTGTCACTGTCAACGGGTCGGGTTTAACCCGGATCCGACCTATCCGATTAGAATCTGGGTCGGACCTTTGGGTCCGATTAATACATGGAGCCAAGTATGGTTTGTGGAATTTTGTATCAGACTCAGGCCTGACCCGAGTTTTGATTAAGATCTGAAATTTTTTCAATGTAAAAATGCTAAAAATTATTATTTTACTGGGTATGGTCCAGGTCTGGTTCATGTAGTTATTATAGGATCTGGGTATGGTTTCTCTTGTAGTGGATCCGATTAGAGTTGAGTCCAGACCTGGTACCATCATCTCAAATCTGATTTGAGTCTGGTTTCACCTGAATCAGAACCAAACCCCAGCCGTTGACACCCTTATTTTCGATTGGTGGCTTGTTGTTAAGATCCAATTCCAGCATATTTTATTGGTATCATAGACAAAAGGTGAGGGGGTCTCTTATTACCATTACTTCAGCTTCAAGGAAAGGTGTGTGTGTGTGTGTGTGAGAGAGAGAGAGAGACTTGGTGACGGAGCATTGTGGATCTGGTGGGTGGGTTTGGTGAGGATCCCATGAGTTTTCTTGTCCATTTTTTTGAGTCCGTTTTAGTCTGAACCTACTTGGAATAAAGTGGCCAATGGGTTTTGGTCCCTTGCCTGAATTTAAACCCATAATGCACTGGTGAACCAGTATTCCGTCCTGCCTGTTGGGATCGTAACGGGATTCGGACCTCGTCTAGGGCTTGGATTTGGTTAGCCTGGAAATTGATGAAAAGTGAACCTCTTTTTACCCATGAATTTAGATCCAGTCAAAGTTTCAAAGATTTGGATTCATCAATTTGCTGAGGCACCCCGAGGCCCATTGACAACCTCATTTATGACTTGTTTCCTTAATTCTTCAAACACAACATGTTTATGAATTTAGGGTTTAGGGACTAGGGCTTGGATTTGGTTAGCCTGGAAATTGATGAAAAGTGAACCTCTTTTTACCCCCATGAATTTAGATCCAGTCAAAGTTTCAAAGATTTGGATTCATCAATTTTCTGACGCACCCCGAGGCCCATTGACAACCTCATTTATGACTTGTTTCCTTAATTCTTCAAACACAACATATTCAATCCCTTTTTCCAAGTTTTTTTCCTCTTTCTTGTAAATATTTTTTATTTTTTTATAGCCCAGCATGGGGAAGAATGGGTCCAACTGGGATTCGAACCCAAAACCACTATTTTAAGAGAGTGGTATTTTCTAGGGGTAACCATCAGTCCGGATGCCCGGCAGGCTGCCGGGTACACGGCCCGATTACATAATTGAGCCTGATTCAAGTCAGGTCCATGTGGAAATTGAACAGGGCCCAACCCATTAACTGGGTCAGGCCTAAATGGCCCAGCCTGACTGGAGTCCAAGCCTGAATATAACTGGGTTGGGCCGGGCCAAGCTGGTCCGATGGCCACTTCTCATATTTTCTTGATCCATCTATTTCATCTAGAACCTTGCCTTTCAATATTTGGAATTCAAAAAAGCATACCATGTTTAATACACTTTTTTTTTTTAATATAACTATCATTTCCTATTTTCGCCCCCACAAATGCTGCTTTAATCTTGAATAAAAGAAAAAAATGTTGGCTACATGTGGCAATTGGCTGTGAAACTTTTATCATATCTTTTGAAATGAGTCACATGGAGCGACAAGAGCCACAAGACATAAATAGGGATGTCAACTGGTCGGGTTTGGTTCGAACCCTGGTGGAATCAGACCCAGATCTGATTTTTGGGTATGGTATTGGATCCAGAACCAAGTCTAATCGGACCCACCATAAGAGAAACCATACTTAGACCCGATAAGAACTACATGAATCAGAGTTGGGCCATACTGGGTAAAATAATATCTTTTATCATTTTTTACATTGAAAGATTAATTATGGGTCTTAATAGGAACTCAGGTCAGTCCCCGGTATGGTATAAAATTTTACAAACTATACCCAGCTCTATGTATTAATCAGACTTTTGAGTCTGGGCTCAGGTCTTAATGGGGTCTTCTTATTTATCACCATACCTGAACCCTATAAGGTTTGGTACCGAACAAGGGCCTAGCTAGGGGGGGGCAGGACTGGGCTGTAGCCCAGTCCTGCCTCCCGAAACAGTTAATTTTTTTTGTTTTTTTTTTAAAAGCCCAGTCCTAGCCCAGCCCTGATTCCATATGAAATAGATTTTTATCCATTTTTGTAGCCCAGTCCAGTCCTAGCCCAGCCCTGACTGCAGCAAATAGTTTGATTTGTCCATATGAAATAGATTTTTATTAATAATTGTAGCCATTTTTTATTTTATCTCAAAAAAATTTTTTTCGGGGGTGCTGCCCCCGAACCCCCAACTATCACACAAATATTTTTTTTTTCTACACCCCTGTTTGCCCCCCCCCCCTCACATGAATCCTAGCTACACCCCTGGTACCGAATAGGGTCTGGGTGAACCTGACAGGTTGACACCCCTAGACATAAAGGGTACCCCACATAGCAAAGATAATGCGTGTTGTTGATGCTGAGGAGGAGGAGGAGGAGGAGGAGGAGGAGGCTACCCCACAAGCTGGATATGAACAATAGGTATTCATCTCAGCTCCGCCAGACTAAGAAATATATTATAAAAGTATTTTTTTTAAATGCTATTTCTTTTCGCTATAAAACAATGTATTTTTCCTATAAACAAACCAGCTCGAACTCGCCTCATTTAACTCAAACTGATTATGAGCTCGAACTTGGCTTGGCTCACCACAAAGCTTGAATACTTAAAGTTGATCTCATTCAGCTCGTCTACCAGCCCTAGAGTTGAGTTACCAAACTTCATGCTGAAGGGCTGCTCTTAAGGCAGGGCCAGGTACTCGAGACTACCAGCCAATCCAAAAGAGAGTTTTGAATGTGGGGCCCATCTAAACATGAGGCCCACAGCCAGCACATGGCAACAAGGATTGGTCGGATAAGTATTTAAGGCATGATGCTTCCTTTCCCTGGGCCAGGTCTGACCGTTCTTCCCCCACTTGCAAGGATCTTAAGTAGGGGTGTCAACCGGCTTGGTTTACCCAGACCCAAACCGAACCAAACCTTATAGGATCTATGATAATAAATATGAAGACCCGATTATGACCTGGGTCTGGACCCGAAGGTCCGATTAATAAATGGACTCGGATATAGTTTGTGAAATTTTATACCAGACCCAACTCGAGTTATGATTAAGACCCACATTTTTTCGATGTAAAAATGATAAAAAAAAATATGGTTTTACCGGGTATGGTCCAGGTTTGGTTCATTTAGTTTTTAACGGATATAGTTTTTCTTATAATAGATCCAATTAGACCTGATCCAGACCCGATATCATACCCAAAAATCTAGTCCAAGTCTGGTTTCACTTGGGTCCTAACCAAACCCCACCCGTTGACACCCCTAATCTTAAGCACAGGCTTATTAGTTATTATTGGTAGGTAGGATTATTCAAAGGTGGCCAAGCATGATCATAGCATTCTCTAGTAACCAGTATTAGACTAAAGCCCTATTAAACTACCAACAGGAGCTCCGCTTGTCCGGTAGGAGCAGCTAGTGCACGTCCCCTTGTGTTGGGGACGTTGCAAGTTCGAATTCCAAAGGTATCGTTGTATAACTGGTAGGGTCTGCCTAACCCCCCAGCTTGCCTTAAAAAAAAAACTCCGGTACTAGCCTCGCTCATTAGGATGGTGCTCTCTATGGCTTTTGTACAGGTGTATACATAGAGAATGGATCTTGGGATGTTTGGGAGAGCACAAAAAGTTGGGATTGCCTGAACCATGTGAGCGACCACGTCGTGAGCTCTTAAAACACCTTTTTTTGTAAAAACAAAATTAAAGACACAACAAATGGGAGTTTACAATTTTCCCTAATTTCTCTGTTTTTCTTATGTATTTAATATAAGATCTTAGTTTTTAATTTTTTTAGTAACTAATAAGCGAAAACTGTATGTTCAACCCCATCATTGCGTAACACTTGGTAACTACACCTAGAGTGCTAATAATACAACTAGATTTGGGAGTGGCCCAAGCTTGTGCCCCAAACTCGGGCTGGAGAGTAATTTGCTTGGGCCTAGATCCAGCCCGATTTTGGTCTAGTGCAAGTTTTCGCTAATAGGGCACTGATTATTGGGACCAAGTCCAGCCTCATAAAAGTGAGTTCAGGTGGGCCTATGAGAACTAGAAATACGGACATTTTCAACACTTTTTTGGCAAATCCAACCATGTGGATGTGCTTAGGATGGTGAATTTGCTAGGAATCAACCATTGGATCATGTATTTTTTATGAAAAAATGTGATTTTTTTATGCTTGAATATTTATGAATATTATGAACCATTGATTTTAAAGCTTTAAAAAAAACTGGTTTATACAGAAAAATCGGATGATTCAAGAGCGGGTTCTTATAAAACCAAGCATGTAGATCACATCCCTATGGCTAGATTCAAAAGAAAAGAACAAAAAATCCATGAAAATTATGGTCCACACATTAGTTCTCATATTCTAGTGACTCTCTCTATCTCTCTTTATATATATATATATATATATATATATATATGTGTGTGTGTGTGTGTGTGTGTGTGTGTGTGTGTGGTTAGCTCCCACACAAGGTCTATATTAATTACACTAAGGATACATATAAAATGCATGCAGATTTGAGATCTTGTATCTCTAATCTGACATCCGTAGATTTCTGCTCTGACTCCTCCACCCCTCCCCCATTGGACTAGAAATCCAAGGTGCTTCCAGCTTTTTGGATGTTCAGATCTAAAGATATGAGATCTCCCATTTGAATGAAGATTTGTGTGCATGTGTTTGTGGATCTCGCTTGAGACCTGTAAGGCCTTGTTTGTTTCATTCTCATATAAAAGAAAGGCTTTACATGAGAATGGGCACGGCTCACCTTATATGAAAGCATTCATAAGAGGGATGTATGAATTATATATAAAATGTGGTAAGTGGTGAGAAAAGCCAACATGATAATTTCTCAACATGATTATTTGACGTTTTCATGGTGGGATCACATCAGGGTTGTCAGCTCAGCAATTTCCCCTAGTAACTTGCATGAAGCAAACGAGGCCTACGAGTGGCAAAGCAGACTAAGCCACTAAATTTAGACATGCATTTAGAAAGCCAAACTAACACTTTTTGACTTAATATGATTTGTTGTTGCTGTTGTATTTAGCCAAAGCTATCAACCTTTACATCTAAACCATGCAAATGCTTGTGTGTGTGTGTGATGAAACATGCTTTTCTGCATTTTCGGGTTGTTTAAGCCTTTCTTTTCTGTTTAGTAAAGCCTTTCATATGTGCTAAATGAAACATGCTTTTCTGTTTTATTTTTAAATGTTGACCATACAGACGTGATTTATATACTAATTTTATAGGGATCAGCTCTTGAAGGCTTTGATTCGGACACATGGGGGTTCGAAAATTCAACAGTTCAAATTCTTAATAAATTTTTGAGGTTCCAAATATCATTTTTTAATCTAAAACACATGATCAAGGTGTGGATTCCTTGTAAATCAACCATGCCCAACACATTTATGGGGTTGAAACTGAGGAAAAAACAACAACAAAAATTAGAAAATGGCATTTAAGATATTTCATTTAGCTCCGATATATATACATATGAAAAGTGGTAGCTGCCTACTACTTTTGTAGTCTACTACCAGCCTACAATGATCGAACAGGCATTTTCAGATTGTTTTTCGTAAATCTAGCCCTGTAGATATGTTCAGCATGATCGATTTACTATGAAATGATGCTTGGACCATGTTTTTGGATAAAAAAATTTATGATTTTTAAGCCTTGAATATTTATAAAAAAACCATCAAATTTTAAACCTTATAAAAACCTAACTGCTTGTTGGAATCTGAAGATCCAAGCGTAGATTCCTATAAAATCAAGCTTGTATAACACATGAAAAAAACCTTCAAAAGCACGACATGCTGGCAGTAGGCTATCAAAGTCTTAGGTAACTACCACCTGATAAATAAATAAATATATATATATATATATATATATATATATATTGAAGTTAATAATAAAGGACGTTTAAATACAATATACATTGGCTTGGCAGGGTTTCCAATGAGTCAACTAGTAAATCATTTGGAATAAAAAAGGATAACCATGTCTTCATGATCGGGTGCTTAAGTACCTCATCTTATGGGTCTTGGAATCACTTCCAGCTAAGAACGCACTTCAACACCTGGAACGCATGCCAAATTCAGTTTTATTTAATAATATATATATATATATATAAGAGAGAGAGAGAGAGAGAGAAAGAAAGTACTTGTCATTTTGCACCGTGAAAAATGTGGCAGTATTCCATGTGGTAAGCGGGGTCCTGTGCCAAGCTGAAGGCCCATGTTCGAATCCCTCTGACACATGGGGCGTAAGAGATATCTGGTAGGGGTCTGCCTAACCCCAGCTTGCCTATAAAAAAAATGTGGTAGTATTCGTTTGCTGAGAAAGTACTCGTCCAACCACCACGAGCCTGATCTAGTTTCTTGGACACATGATATAATTTAAGTTACTTCTGCAGTAAGTGCTAGATGGTGAAGGGATTTGTAACACGTTCGGATATCGTCTGAAAATTTTGCTCGCTATTGATCACAAACTGAAAGTTTACAGATTAAACCAAACCCTAAGGCCTTTGATCATAAAGACCGATTGCCTCTGACATATTACAAAGAGGGGTTCAGATTAAGTTAACAATCTAAGATGGAAGAGGTAAAAACAGCAATCAAGAATTTGGAAAAGAACTATCAAGTATGCCAAGACATGACCTCATCTATTAGTGCTGCATATAGTACTGCATGTCACCATACTGACCTGAGGCATGACCTGAGCTCTTCCCTATGACACCTCCCTTATGTGACACCGGGCAATCACATGACAGCATTCCATAAACCCCACAGCAACATAATACAGGCCCCACTCAAAATGCAATCATGTGATTGACTGTGGCACATAAGGGGTGTTTGATTTGCCGACTGGGGAGGACAAGGATACAGTGTCATGTCCTATCAGTGGACTGCGTGCGCAAAGATACCTTTTGTTTTTTCAAAGGTGTTCACACTGTCCTGTCCTTTCCTTTCCTGTTCCGCAGGGGAGGCGGAACAGAGTTGGACAGTAAAATGTATAGTGTCCCACTCGTCCATGTGTGGGCACCATGCAGCAGGCTTCCCGCTGGATCAAACACCCCATAAGGGATCAGTTAAGAGATCTCTTGATTTCAAATGCTGCCATACGGCTCACCCTCAAGCAGTTAAAACCTCTTGGCTGCTCCTTTTTGCCTACCAGGAAGAATGCTGCTTGAGCTTGAAAGCAAGGGACAGTGGGACACACACCCCAGATATCACATAAGTAATTTGTTTATTGTGTTTACTATGTTGGAAGTTTTCCCTTTTGTTTCAACAGGCTGCGAAGGAAGTGCCTTTCATATGAAAGGTATGCTCGTTGAGAAAGCACCATGACCCCATGGGAAATCATTCCATGCAAGGAATCCTACGAAAGGGTTCTCATACTAAAATGAGCTAGTCATATGAAAACATATTGGCCCCACATGAGCCTTGCAGTGATGAAGTTGTTTCACCGACGTGGCATTTTTTCATATAAAATGGGCCACTATCCCATCCCATGGGATTGAGTGAAACATAGCAGGCCCTTAGCGAACCATGTACAATTTCCAAGCACACCAATACCTGGTTATGAGTAGCCTTAAGTCTTGTGCTACGAAGCAACTGTCTGATATGTGGTTTTATCAGGCCAATAATGCCTAAAGTCACCTACCTCCCAGTCATCTTCTGCTTGCCTACTAGGGATGCAAACAGTTTGGATCTGGAACAGCTAAATACTTTTGGAGTTCGAATCCGAAAGAGCCAAAATTTGTAAAACCTCCATCCTGGATCCAACCCATTTGCATCCCTATCGCCCACAAGGACACCTATAAGATATATGCAACCTGATCTCCCATCTGATTGTGTGCCTGCGTACATCAGATCAGGAACTTTGCCAGTGTCATATAATATCCCCCTAACTAACCCGAGGAATGCTTTTGAGCCCCCAAGTCAAGTCCCTTAATGGCAACTTTATATTCATCTGATATTGGACCAACTATTCTGTACGCAGTTGCAGTAATAGCTTAGAACGTTTATCCAACAAAATGTACAGAAGTTGGGAAACTGCATTATGCTCCATCCCAATTCTGATCATGCTGGTTGAGACATCCAAACCATGGTTACCAGAGTAGGAATCCGGCAAGCTGAAGCAAAATGCAGCACCTTTAAAATTTGAAAGGACTCAGGAAGCGAAAAGATTTGGATTGGTACCTTTGACTTGACGTGACTCGTGAGAGAAGTAACGAAAAATAAGTTTGGGAAATAAAGATTTTTGCGAAGATACGGGAAAACGTAGGAAAAAACAAGCATGAAAAGAACCACGCTTTAAAGATAACCTACCACATTTAAAAAAATGAAAACAAGCATGCAATTATTAGAACAAAGTTTATAAAATAATTTCTGCAAGAATCTCAATTCCTTAATTTAAAGAACCACGCTTCTTGAATACAACGAATCAGGAAGCCTCATATGAATCAAGATTCCCTACTGCTGTCCGTTTGCATTCAAACTGAGCTTCCTGGAAAATGGAATTCCCACTAGGGGCTTCCAGCAACTATGGTTCAAACTCAAGAGTCAGACAGCAACATCAAAACAGAAATAACTGGGGATTGAGGTCTTGCAATCATTCTTGTTGTGTTACTAGAGCTGGCATTGCCTTGTGCCAAGGAAAAGTTCTGCCTTATTGCATCATATGGATGTAATCAAATGCCATGAACCTCCACATATCATCAATCATGCTACCACCAAGACACGTGGAGTGGGGGTTTTCCCCTACTTATTTCAGTAAAGAATCATGGCAAATGGCCATCACCAGGCACCACCTTTTTTCTATAAGAGGGTCTTTAACAGCTATGCATCAACATCATCAGACCCTACAAAATTGCCCAATCTGGGAAGAACATCACATGCCAATGACATCATTTGCAAATCCATTATCTGACTATGGAAATCACATCAGGAACAAGTTCACAAGAAGCGACTTGGTGGTCAGCATAATGCACTTTCCACCAAACAGGACCACCCTGGATCATGTGGATCACCCACTCCCACCACTTTTCGTGTTCCTGTGAGGGCTGAATCAGATCAAATCTTTTAGGTTAACCTACTACCAACCACTGGTACATTCTTGTCATTTTTTAAGCTTGTTCACAATTATAGGGATAAAATCTTTGAAATTTTGTATCCGCCCCCAACAACCAGCCAACTAATCAAGAGCAGTTGGTTGTTTTCAAAATTTAAGTTCATGACCTGAAAATAAAATTTATTGAGCATTTTTTAGAAGTCTTGGTCATTCAAGTGCCCGAGGGGCTGTGAGGGATAAAAAAGATCTTATCACTCTAGATTCCATGATGAAATTATATAAAAAAGGAATCCTATTATGCTTTTCCTTTGTTACAGGCAAGCTGAGGGATCAACCCCGAGGGTTCGAACCAGAGAAACTCAATTATGATAGTGCAACCTAACCTAACCATCAAGCTATCTCATTTGATTTCTATTATACCTTAGTATTCATCTTTTGCTGGGACCTAGATCAGCAGACATTAAGAAGGCCAGTCCAAAATGGTCTACTAGGCTGGTGGGGACTGATTGCAACAATCAGGAAGGCCAGACAGAACCATTGTAAGGCAACTAAGGTGAAGAGTACCCATGGAGAAGTACCATCCCCGGTGAGCAAGGGGGAAGTACTCATTGAGTTAGGAACATCGCCAATGTGGCACCCTCAACCCTAAACGGGATGTCTGAACCATAATGGTGGTTTCTCCTCGTTATCGAAAGATCAAACTAAGGCAGAAGAAATGTAACCGATTAAATGGACGGGACAAGGTCAACCTGCACTATACAATTCCAAAATACTCTAGTAAAAGAGGTATAGGGCCCATTACTCAAAATAGCGGGTAAAAGTCTCTGAGCCAGAAACATGAAAATGTTGAGCAAAATTGAGAGAGCATCAATAACTTTGCGTTAAACTAATCGGACAATCATGGAGGAGAAGAATGCACATTTTTCTCATTTCATTTTCCTTTTTCCCTTTTTTGTTTTCACATATGTGCCGGCCCATTGAAACCTGAAAAAGATAGTAGGCAAGGCCAGAGCAGTACTACTTTCATAATCTCCAAAATACAAACTTACCAAAACTTTGGCTTTTGCCAGTAATTGGGTTCTCTGGAGCTCTTCAATGCTCTGTCTTGACAAAATGGGCAGAAAGTAGCTTTGGAACGGTGAAACCGGTGAAAGAATCGACCTCAAAGAGTTCCTTCAACTTCTCATCGCAAATAATTTTCCTCTTGTCAGCAGGATCCTTTGAAAAGGGATATTTTCAGAGATTCAGAGAAAATAAATTCAAAACAAAGAGAGGCACGCAAGCAACACCAATTAGTGGACAATAGAACTGTATAATGCCTAAGCAACCATCATAGTTTAGAAGTTGAACAAAATAAATAATTCAAAGCTCGTGTAATGAAGCATCAATTCCCAAATCTCCAAGGTTTAATAACTGCATTTCTTTTCATTTCTTTACTGATGATGATTTACCTTTTCAATCGAATATAAATAATTAGCAGATTCTGAAGATTGCTTTGTTTAGTCATCATTTCAGTTGTAAGCAATGCCCAGGCACTAACCCGTGACTTAAACCAAGTAGATCAACGTACAAAAATTGCAGTGGCATCGGCACTTAGCAGTAACAAATGAAATTCCTAGTGTAAGAAAACCTCCTTAACGTTCTATCATAATCATAAACGATACGCTTATTAAAAATATCATCCCATAAAGATAACTCCACAAGAAAAGAACAAAAGACTAGGTTCATAGTCCACCAACATACCAACATAGGGTTCTGTCATATTTGTTTATCTTAAGCCAAAGACTCAACAATTTTAGCTGGGCTTTGACCATCCTATAAGTGCCTCAGACACATCCCAATGAATTGGGTCAAGCAGTATGGAATCAATACCATGGCAAGTGTACAAATTCTTGTGCTAGTAGTAGACAGATCATGGCTCTGAGTTATGTTAGACACGCCACACAGTTGCCTTGTACCAACTTCACATGTAAATCTCCATTGGAGACCGAACATTTGATACTAAGTAGAAAAAAAAAACTGCAGAATATGCATCAACATGAAATGATTGTAAGCACAAAATTGCATCACACTGGACATTTGGTTTAAAGGCTTTTCTTCTACCACCTCATCTCACCCACATAAAACACATTCTTGAGAACTGAAATGGTCCCAAACTGCTTCAGACAATTGACTAACAATTTTTTTTCAATGAAGAACGCCTGGGTAATCTCCCCTATCAATTAACGTTGTTCCTATAGGAATATACTGTAAATTTTAACCTCTTTTACAATAATAACTGTGATATTTAGTATGAACTTCTAACCGATCTTCATAAAATACTAATATTGATTTATCATTCTTAAATGTCAAAAACAGAAATCATATAATCTAAACAACATAACTACTTCAATAGCTGCATGGAACTCTGCCCCAATGACATAGCTAGACATGATACCTTTACCCAAGCATCTCAACATATGGATACTGGTACATCCCTGCAGATTCAAGTTCAAACCACATAGTCTATAGAGAACGTATTAGTCCCTTTCAATTATTTCAGTGTGCACATAGCGCACTACTACATAAAACTTCCGCAATACCTAGTCTGCTCCTGGGAAACCAAGTAAAACAACAACATTTGACAAAGTCAATGATTTACACTTACTACCTTACAATGAGAAACTGCTCAATTAAAAACATTTGACAATGTCAATGTTCAACAAGGCAGTAACCCTAGAACAAATGGATGATGATGGTAGACCTGACTTGAACAACATAGATATCTTGATGAAAGGTCATTTTCACAATAACCTTCTCTTAGTGCATTTGATGTAGCTATGAATCATGGTGTGCATTGTACAACAGAAGAGCTGGGGATTAATGTAAAACTGTTCTAGCCATTGCAGTGCGTATTTTTTCTTAGATACAAGTCTATCCTTGTATTTTCAAAGTAACCAATGTGCATTTTCTATTAGATACCCATTTGCACCTAAGTGTCTTGTCACTCATAACCAGTAACTTCTTCATATTTGTCATAAACTGACAGTCATTTTGAAAATGATATATCATATATTCAACTAACCTCAACCACCCTGGAGTAAAGAAAACGAAAACCACCACCATCCGCGTTGGTGACCAACATACAACAACAGCAAGCAACATAGGAGCATATGTGTAAAAGCATTAATGCAGAAAGATTCCTAATATTGTTGAGGCTACACGTGAAGCTCAAGTTGCAATCATTAGCATACACCGCAGAAACACAGTAATGAGCTGCTATCTTCTGGAATCCAGTATGTCCCTGCTTTTAACCAACAAACTCTTGCTAAAAGTTCACCAAAAGGAGCTTCAATCAATTCACCTTATACAAAAGCTGTCCACACTCCATTCATGATGATACAATACATTTTAGGCACAATCAACAGCTAGCATGGTAAGAACACTTTTTCCATGGTTACCAAATCTCCAACTGCAAGGCCGTGTAAAAGCTATTTTCATGGATAGTTGCAAAGTGAAAACACAATGTGGTATGGGTGTGAACTGGAAAGTCAGTCACATGGATACGGATGCAGGAGCGGCGCACAATGAGAATTCACCTGGTACGATTCGATAATTTTCAATAATTAGGACACGGGGACACGGATGTACACACACATAGATGTATGTGTGTGTGTATAAACAACAATTTTTTTTTATGATGAGGAACCCTTGCCAAAGCAAGGAAAACCCCAGGTGTGGTCCCACAACCACCCTGCCTTACGTGGCCCACCTCTGAAAGCTACGGACACACCCGTGTGCCATCGGGGTTTGATCCGGTGCCTTCATGTCATCACTCTCACAACCACCACACTGGCCATGCAGGTGACCCCCGCAGTGGTTATAAAACAACAATTCTAAATCGCTATGATTAGGAACATCAAATAATTAAAGTAAATTGAAATGTAATGTAATTGGTGACATTTTAAAAGAAAAAGAATTCAAGTGGATATTAAATAAATAAGATCATAAACGAAAAATAGATAAACTTAATGCCACAATGTTGACTATGTGAAACTGGTTTGACTGTGCCCATGAAGTGTCATGTCATGTCCATGAAGTGTTTGTATCATATCATGTCGATATGGGATACACATGCTAAGTAAAATGTCCTTGTGACATAGCTTAACAATACATGACAGATTGTTCATGAGCAAGTCATAAGAATATAAGACGCAAATGGAAATATTCATTAAGTGAAAAGCTAATGCAATAAAAGACAGTACAAAGCCCACTAATACTTAATTGATTTTAATAAACAGCTGGGTGATAGCATGCATTCAATGCAGTTGTAAAAATAATTAAGATTTCTCCACCAAGAATTAGAGGAGGAAGTTTAGACAGAGCAACCATATGGATATTCCTAAGCCTGTCCTTCTACAACTAATTGGGAACAGTAAAAGACCGATCTATGCACTGGAACAAGCCTTTACGACATGGTTCTAAAGCTTTTATAGCATTAAAAAAGAACATGGACTCGTTAGGGTTAATGGAGATGATAAACCATAATGATTAAAAAGAAGTTTATATCATAAACTTCAAATAATCGCCTTCTTTTATCCAATCATAATCATGCCAAAGGTTCTTCGTTAATGACAATTATTCGAGATTGCCAACTGAAAGTCTTTGTTCAATAAAAGACTGTATTGATGATGAAATCCTCACCTGTCCAGAAGCCTAAGTGAAAATTGGTAGGAGATTAGTATCTTAATCTAATACACTAAGCACAGCCTTTGGGTTTTCTCAGGATCACCAATCCACATGCATGCTGGACAACAATTATTGGCTATACCAGTTATTAACAGAGTTGCAATCATGTTTGAACATAACGTGTTAATAACATTTTTTGTAAGATAAAACAATTTGTTAGCTACATCATTTTCAGCCAACCACGTAATCATTTGATAGTAATCCCTGAATTGAGTTATTTCGTATCAAAGTGGAATCTAAAGAAACTGCAGTATGATATGAAAGGAAAATAATAGACAGTAACAACTAAATTCACCACTGGAAATAATATGGCTTTTTCAGGGTCCACAATATTAGGATCAGTCGTTTGCAGGTTCCAGATCAATGTTTCCTTCACTCACCATTGTCCTGAGTTGGTTTCCAACTTCAGTGTGTTGTCCCATTGACCAATGACTAGTCTCTGTCTATGGCTGCCTGTTGAAATCAACAAAATTTTGAAGACACCAGTCCTAAAAGAAACTGACTGAAACGGTATCAGCTTCAGGCCAGTGTTTTTCCATCTCCATTTTACATTTAGTTGGTTCTGGAACTATCATGAACTGGCAAGCAATGCTCTGCTCTATGCAGAGATATTGAAGATTTTTCCTTTTTAAGTTTCCTATTAAACAAACTATTTTTCAATCTCTTCATAAAAGTACATGCTTTTGGTCTTTTAGAAACAAACCTACAAGAAACAAGGCAATGAAAAAACTTCAACTTTAAGGTCCCAGGGCATTTACCTTTATTAACTCAGTGAATAGTTATTCATTTAAAAAACCTACCTTGGCAAAATGTGAAGACCAGCATCTGAAAATTATGATGTTGACTGAACAATAGGAACTGCTACAGATAAGTCTCCTAACAATCACTAAGTTTTCAACTATGATTAAATAGGTGTAACTTATGTCTCAACAAAGAAATTCAGTTACAGAGACAAGCAACTCAAGTTTGGCATTTTAAGCAAAAAAATGTAAGATATAACATATTTTATCACAATTTGGACTGGATAAGACATGAACATGAGAAATGGGTGAAAATATTTGCACCCTGAACGATATGTACCCTATAATGTTAAAAACGAAAAGGGAAGACACACACAAGCCTATGACGAGCAACATACTTGGTATTAAGTCCAGTCTAATAGAAACCAATCAAACAACTAATATATATCACGAATCAGCTCATAAATGCAAGGAAAGAGACTTAGAACACCTATTACCAGTAGCCTAGACAAAACAACCTTACCTTGGACTGTTGATAGTTGACAAGGTTAGTCATGCATATCTAGTATAAGGACATAAACAAAGAAAAGCATATACTGAAAGCCATGGATCACCCATATACCTAGCATGATAGCATCTACACAAAAACTTGTCCAACAAGCTTCCAGCATTACTTCAAGTATATGGCTAGCAACATTCAGCAAGTTTGTTCTAATTAAGGACTTTAAAAGACAAACTTGAAACCACCTGCAGTTCTTTTTCCTTTATATAAGCCCAAATCCTCTTAACAACCTCCCCTCGTGATAAGGCATCTTCACCAGTACCAATGAACTTCACAAGAGCAGCCGAAAGAGGTAGAGGAGCAAGCAGACCTGTACTTCTTCCCTTTCCAGCTTCTCCTTTCTCTTTTTTCAGCCGTTTTGCTTTTGGTTTAAATTCATCCCTACCTAAAAATGAAACATTACAAAAGGTTGCATCCAGCATGCAAACCGAAGATCATAACAAACAATAGAAAGATGGGATGTAAACAAAAACAACAAAACAGGCCCAACTTGATCATCGCAAGGGAAATTCTTGTTGTATTCAATCAACTGTTTCCTACATTTCCGGCTTGCAAACACACATACATGCTTACTTGAAAAAGCTAAGTTAGCATAAAAATAAAGAAAAAAAAATGGTCAAGAAAACCAAAAGTTTAAATTTGTTCAATATTCACACACTATCTACACTATGCAGACACTTAAAGAAATGATAAGCAAAACCATATACATGGACTACACAACATAATACCAGTTATTAAAAATAGTGACCTTCAAGATGGATCAAAAGTGTTTATCATGCCCAGCATGCTCATAGAACCGTCTTTATCAGATTGCTAACAGCTTTATTTAAGATATCTATCAGTCGAGCATTCAATATGACGAGTACAAAGTAACTATGCTCAAGTTGTTTCTGTACAATACCTTAACATGCTTAATCCTATTCTTTAAGGACAATTCTAGACTCATTGTTGCTCACGTCTCTATCCCTTGGATCTGGTAGCAACCATAATTTACGTGTAACTTTTGCCCACATCTATCATACAATATAAAAAGTGGTCTTTCTAAATCAGCATCTCCATAAGGTTTGGTACCATTTCTTCCATGGCTGGCACAAAGAATGCTATTTGTTGAGCTTTTATCCTTAAAATAATATCCAAACGTTTGCCAAATATTACTTGAAAGGTGAATGCATGAATCAGCTCAAAGAGCTGAACAAAAAATAATTGATTGTCCCAATGAAATGCAGATTCAATCTATTGAAAGTCTGTAATATAGTGTAGCATAGAGTTATGTAAAGTAGTCTTATATAAGTTAGTATGTACATACCCTATAAAGAAGGGGGGCATACTAGTCATTTTAGTCTTTTTACCTTTATGTTGTACTAAAGGGGGTCGACCCTCTATGAGAAAGTGTTCCTCACTCACGATAGTGAATAGAAGAAAACTTGTTCTCTCTTTTGTGTTGTGTCTCCTCTAAGCCTAACCACTTTCCTCTTATTTTCCATGATTTCTAACACAATCCACATGCCCAGACCCACTCATATAATAAAACCAAATTGTCTTTAACTGAACCCATCTCTTTTCTATACAGATCAAATATTTTTCCCAGATCAACCAAGAGGTCACAGAACTGGATAGGTTAGATGGAGAAATGAGTTTGTGCTTGATGCAACATGATGCAGATCTGACCCATATATCCTATTCTCTCTTTTCTTTTCCTTTTTGGGTGTTGGGGGGAGGAGGTCAACGGGAAACCCGCTATGACTGACCCCACATTGGCAGGCCTCTGACTGGTAAAACCCTTGATGTCCCCCTTGGCCACTGAAGTGAAAACAATGGATCAGACACGGGATCAGATATGATCAAGCAACATCACACGAAAAGAATGGCATACGATTTTACATGGTTCGACTGGGCTAAGCCTACGTCCACGGTTAACTCTCTCTCTCTCTCTCAATGATTTTCCAAGAGAGAGAGAGAGGTCTATATTTATATTATCTTGTTACAAGAAATAAGGGAGGTTTCCCAATATCACATAAGGGAGGTTTCTCAATCTTGCAAGGTTTCCTAATCTCGTAAGACTTCTTACAAACTTCCTTTCCAGATACAACTCTTGCTAAATTAGACAAGATGGGACTCTTCATAACGTGTGGACCTTCCTCTTGTGAATCTGGATCAAGACTCAAGACATGTGGATCTTGTGGATCTGGATCAATTTGTTTAACATCGCAATGCAAGCTCATCTCTCCGTTGGTGAGATTGAGCTTGGACCAAATATTCAATAAATGCGAGTAGACAGTCAGAATATCTGCTAATTGTTCTTCGGAAGTAATGAATCGAACCTCAAGCTCTTTCTTTTTAACCTTTTCACGAATAAAGTGAAAATCAATCTCAATGTGCTTTATGCGAGTATAAAAGACAGACAGGATTTGTTGCAAGATATGTAGCCTCAAGATTATCACATCATATAACAAGTGCATTTTGTTGTTCAGCATGTAACTCTCTTATGAGATAGCTCAACCATGTGAGCTCAGAAACAAGTCATGCCAATGCTTTAGATTTTGCTTCATTACTAGACTTAGCAACAGTTTGTTGCTTGGACGAGTTCCAGGAGCGCATATTACAACCAAGAAAAGTAAGATAGCTACTTGTGGAATGCTTGTCATCCGGACATCCTGCCCAGTCAGCATCTGCATATCCTGAAAGCTAGAATGAATTAGTTTTATGAACATGTAATCCAAACATAACAATTCCCTTAAGATATATGAGAATCCTTTTAACATGATTTCAGTTCTCTTGAGTTGTGCATGCATGAATAGGCAGGCAATATTCACTGCATAAGATATATCTGGACAAATGAATGTAATATATTGTAGAGCACCAACAACACTTCGATAATGTGTCACATCTTCAAAGGGTTCTCCTTCAAACTTGGAAAGAGTTACATTGACTGTTGTTGGTGTGGTCATCGGTTTAGCTTCAAGCATATGAGCCTAATATATTCAAAGTCGTTTCCTTACATGGTATCAAAGCAAGGTTGAGATCGAGTTGCTCTTTGTTGCATTGGGAAGCGTGCTAATCAAGAAATTTTAAAGAAGAATGGTGAAGTTTTCGTCTCTCTTTTGCTTCTTAAAATTATTTGGTATGCATTATATTTCTTTAAGTATTATGCATTATGAAGAATTAGATATGTTTTTGCATATATGTTTCTCTCTTTTGCTTCTTAAAATATTTGGTATGCATTATATTTTTTAAAGTATTGAGCATTATAAAGAATTAGATATGTTTTTGCATATGTGTTCTCCATGTCATTATGAGTTTGGATTTTTAACAATTCCATTGAACTTTTTATATTATTCTCTTTCGTATGTCTTTTCTTGAAAAATAAGTTTTTTAAAGAAAGTTATGTTAGAAGTAAAATGTTTGTGAGAGATGTAGCATTGCTCACATACTCTCATCATAATTATTTCATATTAAAGGTATGTGTTTACCCTCTAAAATGTCCTATATGAGGGTTTTTCATAATAACATGTGTCCTTGAAAAATGATGTTTTATTTTCCTACCTAATGAACTCTTTTTCATACGAGCAATGTTTGATTAAGAAGGCATTTTTATAATATCGGTTGAATTAAGTTTTAAAAATGATCTCATAAAATATGGTTATTCTCTTTTCATTCTTCAATTCAATTTCAAGAATATGTTTTATTATAAGATTTATGGTCTTCATTAATGTTGCATACTTATTACATATGTTTTAAATATTTCATGTTGTGTTTATTTAAAACATATTCATGCCATTGGTTATAATCTATTAAGTCATATAATATTATGAATTTTTGTTTATAGATTTATGCCATAACGCAATCCTAGTATTCTCTTTGGAATTTTCTCCACTTTAATAAAGTTTTCCCTCTTCCTTTCGTATGTACCCTCATTTGAGAATTTTGTTTGTTGGATCTCTCTTTGAGAGGCCCTTTTGATCCTTGTGAATCTTCTTATGAGTATATACTCTTTGAGAAGATTTCATGATTGTTATAAGCTTCTTTTAATATCGGTTTTTTATGAGATTTTTTAAATATTACCATCTTTGTGTAAGCTTGAGAGTCTCAAGCATTTGCACCTTTTATAAAATACATGCATTATTGCATGTTTGCTATTATTATGCTTTTTGCGTATTTTGTTCAGTGTTGTGAGAGTGTCTTCGTACACTTCTTTTATAAAGTATTCATGCTTGTATGCGTATTGTCTATTCATAGACAATTTTCACATGGTACTCTCTTTTCAATAAAGAGATGATATATATTGCCTTCCTTAGGGCTTGTTTTGTCCCTTAGTGGACTTGTGAGATTGTTTCTTTTATCATTATAAGTGCTTCCGCAATATCTTGTTACATTTGTCCTAAATTTGCTCACTTAAGATTATTGTCATTCTACATCTTGGTATGCATATAATTGCAATTTATAAAAGCTTGATTTGATTCTTGGATTATTCCAAATCCGTCCTCACACATGACATTGCTTAAATATTTCATGTTGTGTTTATTAAGTCTTTTGATAATGATCATGATTGAACATAATTTTGTATTTATGCAAAATTATTATAAGGCATATTGTTGTGATTAATTATGTTGGACCTTTGAATCGGCCCTCTTTGTAAAATCACATATTTGGAAAATGATTTCCCTAAGTGTTCATTGCCTTTTTTATGACATTTTTATCCATCACAAGTTATATGATGCATCAATCCTTTTTGTATGGCCTTATTTTTATATTAGAGATGATTGTTGAGGTGAGTTAAGGGCACCTTGTGTTATGTCTTTTTAGATTGTCCAATTACCATATTAAAGATGGTTGTTGAGGTGAGTCATGGGCACCTTGGGACTCTAGAATGATTTGTTATATGATCTCTAATTATGAGTGTGACACTCATTTTCTTTTGGCCATTGATCTTATGGATGCTCTTATTTATATATAAATGTGATGTATATATGGTGTCTTGGAACCTTAAATGTTTTAAGGTATATTTAATTCAAAGGGTGTTGGGGATTATTGCCCAACTTTTTTATTGTTTATGAAACTTATGAGTGCATTTGCACATTTGTAATTTCCTGATTTGTGCTTTTGAGCACAAGTGTTCCAAGTGTTCTTGGTGTGTGTATGTTCATACATTTATATCGTTCCATCGATTATAGTATCTTGTTTCATGCTTTTGTCCACAAGTGTTACAAGTGTTCTTGTTGTGCGTATGTGCACATATTTATTTTCAAAATATTGTCCAAGGTTTTATTTATATGTTTGTCATTACAAGTTTTATTGCCTCAAAAGTCTTCTCCTCTTATACCTCTTATCTAAGTGTCATCATATGTAGACAAGACATTTTATTACACCATTGTGTGTTGGTAGCCCTTTGTTGGCTTTGTTCTCTTGGTCTAGTAGTTGAACACACTTGTCTTGAGTGTTATTATATGTAGACAAGGTACGTTGATTCACACCATGGTGTGTGATTTTAGTTCATGTTGGCATTTGTGTCCTTATTCTAGTCGCTGAGATGTATGCCCATGGTCATTTTATGTAGACAAGAGATGTATTGTGTTTTAGCCCATGGTTGGCTTGATACTCTTGTTCTAGTAGCTGAACATACTTGGTCTTGAGTGTATTTTTACGTAGACAAGAGATGTGTTTGGTCCATGTTGGCGTGTATTCTCTTGTTCTTATTGTTAATGCACTCATTTCAAGTATTATTACATGTAGACAAGAGGTTCTTTTACACACCGTTGTGTGTGTCCTTGGCCTTTAATGGCATTATATTTATGTTCTTGATCTAGTAGCTTATACACTTGATTTGTGGGTTTTTGAGGACTAATGAGGTAGTTGATTGTAATGGATGAATTATTGTTGAAATTTGTGAAATTTTCATTCATATTTTGTCTTGTGAATCATATCATTAATATGCATATTTTAAAATCAAATTGATTTTTTGGTCACCTTTTATATTTGATATGCAAAATGAGTTTTTGTAATTGCAATCATTTGAGTGAGATGTTCCTAAATGTGTAAGGTTCTCTACTCAAATAACTCTCATTATTTTGCCTCTTAAGTGGACTTAAAACCTTTTCAACTCTTGTGTTTTATACTCTTTTGAGCATTTTCCTCTTGAAATCGCTTTCAAAGGTCTTGCTAAAATCAATAACACTTGTTTTTCTATCTTATCGGCTCATATAATTACTTGACTAAAGTATGATTGGAGCATGATCATTAATGACTCTTTTAGGTGTTGATTCATTTCATGATATTATATGCATATGCTCATTATGGCATTTTGGCCCTCATTCAATAAATTATATGCAACTTATGCCTCTTCGTAGGCTTCTTGTGGTGTCCCTTGTGGACCATTATGTTATTCCTCGTTATGAGGTTATGTTTGTCCAATGTTGGACTTTATGAATGCATTATGCATTCTTGTAATTTGTTTCCGCTCCCTCTTCAACATGGTATATGATTATGAAAAATTGGTTTTCTAAAATCACTTTGCATACATAAGTAATTATCTTGTTCCATCAAATCTTGTGATGAATTATGCATAGAATATCTTTTTGCACCATTACTTTTGGATGAATTATATGATATGATTTTTTGGTTAATTCATCTTTCATGGGTTGAGATCAATAAATATATTATTTTTATTCCTTGTTTTTTTGCCCTTTAGTGGGTGTTTGTGAGCGAACCCGGGTGTTTGTGAGCGAACCCATTTGTGGTTCTTTGTGTGTTCATTTTGGTATTTTGGTCGAACTCTTTTTAGTGTTCACTTTTGGTGATTTAGTGAATATCGGAGAAACTCATTTCTTTTATGGTATCAGAGCTTGGTGATCAAGCTGAAATTGTTTCCGGTATATTGGGAAGCACATCACTCCAAATTTGAAAGTGTTGATGCTCTCTTGCAATCTCTATTCAAAGTACTCGTGATTGGTAGTGTTTGCCTGGTGGTAGAGTACTCGTGACTTTTACCTTTACTCTTGTTCTTTTTCTCTTTGTTTGGTGGTGGAGTGCTCGTGACTTTTACATTTACTCTTGTTTTTTCTCTCTTCTTTCTCTACTTCTCTCTATTTTTTCTTTTTTTATACCCTTGTAAAAATGGATGACAACGAAAATGTCACCATAAAACCCATTAAGCTCAATAATTCAAACTATGTAACATTGGCTTCAATTATGAAGCACATCATATGGGGAAAAAGGTTGTGGGGATTAGTAGATGGGACTCATTTAGAACCCAAGCTAATCCTCACCAAAGTAGGAGAGAAAGAGGTGTCTCTTACGGAGAGAAAAAAATAAGGCAATCACCACTTACGAGAAGAAGTGGAAGGAATGGAGAATGGGGCATGCCAAGATTATGTCTTGGCTAATTAGCAGTGTAGACATTAAGAAGTGTTCTAGTCTGGATACATTCGAACATGCAAACGATGCATGAGATTACCTTAAAAGAATTTATTCTCTTAAAGATATTGCATATGTGTGCAACTTGCAAGACAAGATACAAAATATGACTCAAGAAGACGAGTATTAGAGAATACTATAATGGATTGTCCGAATTATGGGAAGAGATGGCTCTTCTTAAACCAAAGTGGCATTATTTTGAAGATATTGAACTCTGCCAAAATCAAATAAACGTAAAGCATTTTTATCAATTTATCAATAGTTTGAGATCGGATTTTGAATCTACTAAATATGCTCTTCTTTATCGAGGGAAAGTTCCCTCAATAGAAGACACCATAGAAGAATTGAGTATGGAAGAAAATAGGCTTAAAGAGCGAATCAATAATAGTGATAATGACTCGGTTCTACCCGTATCTATACCGACTATGTCCGTACCTACAAGCCACTACATTATGGGAGGCCAAATGATGAACATTATGGAAAGCAAGACAATGAATATGAGAGAAAGAAAGTTATTTGATACTATTGTCGTGAACCAAGACATGTGAAAACATATTGTCCTAAATTGAAGAAACCTTATAAGAACAAGGTTGCCTTTGTTAGACTTTCACAAGAGTCAAGTGATACAAGAATCTCACAAGATTCATCCATTAGAAATATGTCCTTGACACAATTAGTGGAAGTTCTTCAACCTCTAATCAAAGGAGTATCCTCATCACCTGGAGCTGCGATTTCTTCCTACAACTTCTCTAATCCCGATAAATCTCTTTGGCTTTTTTACTTAGGTGCTTCTTTTCATATGACACCAAATGGTGATATGTTATCCGAATGTCATAATTCAAGTGGGTCAAATGTATTTGATGCTCATGGAACATCTCTTGAGATAAAAGGAATAGGAATTTTGAAAACGTTTCTCAAAACTCAAAAAGATTTTTTATTTCAAAAATTAAATATATTTCTAAATTAAATTTAAATCTTTTATCTGTTTCTCAATTATCTGACCATGGGTATAATGTTTCCTTCTCCTCTCATGGTTTCGAGTGCAAGATCGCCAGTCAGAGAAGTTGATTGAAGGACATAGAGAAGGAGGCTTGTACTACATGGATTTTTTGGAAATACCCCATAATACATTTTGTTGCAATGTTTATAAATTAGATTTGGATTTGTGGCATAAGAGGCTTGACCACCCTATTATATCCAAAATTCAGTTTTTTCCAAAGATGATTTTTTTTGTAATTCTGAAAATTTTACATGTAAAAATTGTATTCTTGGTAAAATGAAGAGATTATCATTTCAAGAAAGAACATTTGTTTCTTCCCGACCACTTGAGTTAATATATTAGGATGTTTGGGGCCCAACACCTATTTCATCTAACGGTGGTTTTGTGTATTATATAATTTTTTTAGATGATTTCATGAGACACTTGGATTTATTTTCTTAAACACAAATATAAAGTTTTTTCACATTTTCAAATATTTCACAATTTGGTTAAAAACCAATTCAAGAATGATATTTTCATCTTTCATACCGATTCAAGGAGAGAGTTTTTATCAAAAGAATTTAAAGACTAAATAAACTTAAATGGTATGACACATAAAAAAATCTTGTCCTTATACACCTCAACAAAATAGTTTGGCCGAAAGAAGCAATAGGCATATTATAGAAACAACAAGAACTTGGCTTATTACAAACCAAGCACCCAAAGAATTTTGGGCTGAAGCCACACTGATTGTGGTCTATCTAATTAATAGAATGCCATCTTCTTTGAAAAATGTATTCTCTATTGAAAAACTTTTTAAACAAATTCCAGATTACTCTAAATTGAGTCTTTGGGTGTAAATGTTTTGTTTTTACAGATAAAAATGACAAACTCTCTCCCCGTGCTATTCCGTGTCTTTTTTTAGGGTATGCAAATAATCAAAAATGCTATAAATGCTTTGATGTTAAAAATAAAAGGTTATATGTTTCAAGAAATGTGCCTTTTTTAGAAAAAGAATGTTTTTTTGAAATTGAGAAAACTAAGAAAATAACTGAGCATTTTTTTATGGGTCTAATTCTAAAGATTGGTGATTGTGATATTGATGAAGATCAGGAGGTTAGTGAAGAAAAATCTCATGATATGAGTGAATAATCATTTCATTAGGATCAAGGTTGTATCCAATATTCCAGGCGTAGTAATTTTGAACATCCATGTGCTCTTAAAAAATATACCAATGATGAAAAACACGTAGAAACACAAACTAGAAGATCGTCTAGAGTATCAAAATCCTCTGGGAAATTTGTATCTTATAAGTCCTTTTCACTTAAGTATCAAGCCTACGTTGCGTTGATACATTCTTATATAGAACCCTCCAATTATGTTGAACCAAAGGACCATCCTGAAGGCGTAGAAGCAATGAAGGTAGAATTAAAAGATTTAGAAAGGGCAAATACTTGAACTGTCCAAGATATACACCCAGGAAAGAAACCTATAGGTTATTGATGGGTATATAAGATTAAAACCGAGACTGACGAAACTCTGCAAATGTACAAAGTCAGATTAGTTGCTAAGAGATACTCTCAAGAGTATGGAATAGATTATGAGAAAACCTTAGTACTAGTTGCACGAATGACCATTGTTAGGACCTAAGTCACACTGACTCGGCTTTAAGGTCGACGCACCTGCGTCGACACGCCCCGACACGGGTGCGGCTTCGGACATGGTCAACGCACTTGGGCCGAGTCCGTTCACGTTTTGGACTCGATCAACTTTGACCGAGTCTATATTCATCTATTTTTAAAAATTAATTTGGACTTGGGTCGGGTCGGGTCCAGATTCGAACCCGACCCGGATCTGAAACAGTCGAGGGGTTGGGGCTCGACCCTTAAGAGGCGCAGGGGGGGGGGGGGGGGAATACCCCCTTCCCCCCAAATTCTTTTTACAGAATTCTAGGGTTAGGTCCTCTCTCATCCGAGCACCGGCATGCCACGGCGACCCTCCCTTTTCTCTCCCGTTTCCTAGCCACCCGGCGCCGGTAGCCCCCAACGCTCGACTCTCCCTCCCGCTCATCATATTCCGGCAGCCGACGCCAACACCCCCCATACGCCATCTCCCAACGCCGGCAATGTTAAAATGTATCCATCAATTGTTGTAATTACATATATTTTATATATATAAAAGATGATACATATACATATATGGTATATATGTATATGTATCCTCCTATTTATATATATAAAATATATATTTTCCTTTTGTTTAGCCATAGGGGTATTTTAGTCTTTTCCTCTGTTTTACGCACATTCACTTTATGAATGTGATTGTAATTTATTTTATTTTTCTTTTTCTTTTATTTTTTATTTTTTTTTTCTCAAGTACCAAAAGGTACCTTGGGGGACCCACTCAAATAGACGTTGGGCCCCTTCCAAAGGTCACATTTGTGACCGTTGGAGGGGCTCCAACGTCTATGAGTGGAGCCCCTCCAAGGCTCCTTTTTGTTGTTATAAATAGGGGCTCTCCCCTTTGTATTTCTTACTTCTTGAGGGAGCTTATGCTCCATTGTAATGGGGTTTTTACCCCTTGTGCATTGTTTCTTCAATGATATGCAACTTATGACTTTATGTCATATTTTTCCCTTTTTATGGGTTTTATGGGTTAGCACATTATGTGCTTGTGTTGTTTCCCTTTAATGGGTATATTTGCACTTCACATGCATAAGTATGGGTTCATTATTGAACCCAATGTATTCCAACTCACTTTCTAACATGGTATCAGAGCAAGGTTGAGATCGAGTTGCTCTTTGGTGCATCGGGAAGCGTGGTATTCAAGAATTTGTTAAAGAAAAATGGTGAAGTATTCGTTTCTCTCTATTGTCTTTCTTATAGTTATTCGATATGCATTCTATTTCTTTGAGTATTGTATGAAGAATGTAATATGTTCTTTTCTTTATGTGTGCTTTTTGTCATTATGTCTTTTTTGAGTTACTTGCTACTCCATTGAATCGTTTTCGTATGTTTTTCTTTGAAAAACTTTAAATGATAACTTGTTTGGCAAAAAATTAGATATATGATTGCTCAAAACTTGCTTTAATGGGTCGGTAAAAATTTATGACCGTTGGAACTTTGAATTTACATTTTAAACCTAACCTTGTTTATGAAAATACCTTTATATGAATGTTTAGTCTTTAAAGAAAGGTATGTTAAGATTAAAATGTTTGTGAAATGTAGTTTTTTGAAAAATGGTTGGCATATATGAAAAATTCCATATTATGTGTCCGTTTTATATGAGCAACATTTAATTAAGAAAGTTTTTTTTTATAATACCGGTTGAATTAAGTTTTAAAATGGTCTTATGGAATATGGTGATTTTCTTTTCATCTTTACACTCTTAAGGATGTTTTCAACATTTAGAGAGTTCTCTCTCTTTTCAATAAGAGACATTTATATTTTTATGTTGTGATTGTCTCTTGCGGGTTTTGGTGTTTGCCCTTTTGTTTGTTCATTAGTGAATGTTGTAAGTGCTTAATGCACTCTTTTGCTTTTCCGCATATTTCATTACAAAAGTTATGGTCTTCACTAATGTTTATTGTGTACTTATTTCATTAGGAGTAGGTAATAATCTATTAAGTCATGTTTTTTGATAAAACTTAAGAGTGTTAAATTTTTCCTCAATAAATGTTTACTTTTTATTTAAGCCATAGTACAATCTTATTTATCATAAGGTTTTGTTAATGAATCTATTTTGTTGGGATTTCTTCCACTTTAATGGAGTTTTCTCCTTCTTTGGGAGTTGTATATGTTTTTTGTTCAAACTCTCCTTAAGGAGCCTTTCGGTCTTTATAATCGTCTTGTGAGTATATACTCTTTTATGAAGATTTCATGATTGTTTATCATTTTTAAGTTGCAATAGTAGATTTCATAAGTTTTTCGAACTTCACCATCTTTATGAATGCCTATATTGGCCTAAGTTTGTTATTCACCAACTTCACCGTTTAATTGCACCTTATGTCTTTCATAGTTAAGGCTTGTTTGTTCCAAATCGGTTCATACACATGATGTTGCTTAATATTTCATGTTATGTTGCATAGTAAGCCTTTTTTGGTGTACAAGACTTCTTTTGAAGATTAAGCATAATTCGTGTTTATGCAAAATTGTTTTGATGGATTATATTGGACCTTTGATTCAATTTGTTAATCGGTCCTCTTTGTAAAAACTTTTATTTGGAAAATGATTCCTTATGTGTTTATTGCCCTTTTGTGGCATTTATGTTTGTCCATCACATGTTATTTAATGCATCATTTATTTGGCCTTAGTATTGTTATATTAGAGATGTTTGTCGAGGTGAGTTATGGGCACCTCGTGTTGTATCATTTTTAGATTGTCCACCTTCCATATTATAGATGGTTGTTAAGGTGAGTTATGGGCACCTTGGGACTCTAAAATGATTTGTTATTTGATCTCTAATTATGAGTGTGTCACTCATTTTTTCTCTTGTGCCATTGATATTATGGATGCTTCTACGTAAATGTGATAGACATATGGTATTTGAAACCTTAAATGTTTTAAGGTACATTTAAAATCAAGATGTTTCGGGATTATAACCCAACCTTTTATTTGTTTATGAATCTTATGAGTGCATTTGCACATTTATGATTCCGTATGTTGTGCTCGTTGTGCACATGTGTTCTTGTGTTTTTTCACAAGTGATTCTTGGTGTGTATGTTCACACATTTGTTCTAAAGAATATTATTTTATCGGTTGTAGTATCTTGTTGAAGATACGTTTTACTTGCATTTATTCCAAAATGTTAAGTATTCTTTTTTAAAAAAGGAATATTGTTTCATTCGAGGTTTATTTTCATTACAAGTTTATTGCCTCAAAAGTCTTTTCCTTTTATGCCCATTATCTAAGTGTCATCATATGTAGACAAGAATTTTATTACACCTTCGTGTGTTTTTAGCCCTTTGTTGGCTTTTGCTCTCTTGGTCTAGTAGCTGAACATACTTGTCTTGAGTGATCTTATATGTAGACAAGACACGTTGATTCACACCATTGTGTGTGATCTTAGTCCATGTTGGCGTTTGTGTTCTTGTTCTAGTCGCTTAGATGTATGCCCATGGTTGGCTTATTTCACTCATTTCAAGTGTCATCTTATGTAGACAAGAGATGTATTATGTTTTAGCCCATGGTTGGCTTATTACTCTTGTTCTAGTAGCTGAACATACTTGGTTTTAAGTGTATTTTTACGTAGACAAGAGATACTTTTTAGTCCATGTTGGCATGTATTCTCTTGCTCTTGTCGTAGATGCACTTATTTCAAGTATTATTATATGTAGACAAGAGGTTTGTTTACACACATTTGTGTGTGTCTTTGGCCTTTAATGGCTTTATATTCTTGATCTAGTAGCTTATACACTTGATTTATGGGTTTTGGAGGACTAATGAGGAAGTTGTTTGTAATGAATAACTATTATTGAAATTTGCAAAATTCCATTCATGACTTGTATTTTTCAAGTAAATCATCCTTTTGATATGCATATCAAGTTGATTTTTTAGCATTTAATCTATATATTAAGTGCTTATGGTTTTTGCCACCCTTATATGTAAAATGTTTTTTTTTTCAATTAAGTGTGACTTTCATAAATGTTTTTAAAAACCTTGTGAACTCTTGGGTTTATTTTACCTAAAGTATGCTTGGAGACTTCGTATCTCTTATTTGGAACTTCACTACATATTTGAAGCATGTTTTAGTTCTTTGAGTATTAATTCATATAATGATTCGTATATGCATATGCTCTTTATGGCCTTTTTTGGGCTCTCATTCAATAAAGCATATGTATGTTATGTCTCTTCGTAGGCTTCTTGTGGTATCCCTTAGTGGATCATTTTGTTATTCCCCATTATGGGGTTATATTTGTCCAATGGTGGACCTTATGAATGCATTATGCATTCTTGCAATTTTTTGCATAATTTGCTTCCGCTCATTTTTGTTTTAACATAATGTATGATTTAGAAACTTTGGTTTTCTAAATTTTTCGTTTCATACTAAAGTAACTATCATATTATGCATAAATTTTGCACCTTGTTAGGAATGTTCCTTTTTGAGTAAAGTGCAAAGATATTGTTTACTTGTTCTTTGTTGTTTTCTTTTCTCAGGATCTTGGAGATAAGACAAAGGGAAGTACCCTGGATGGTTCGGAAAATGGGTTCATCATTTGAAGACAATTGGAGGAAGGCTATTTCAAGTTTCATTGCATCATTGCCGAAGCCTCTTGGAGTCGCCGAAGCCTCGTGGAGTTTTGCCCTTTTTTCAATCTTTTCGTTTCCCTGCAAAGCTTGAGGAGGTGTGTTAAAATGTATCCATCAATTGTTGTAATTAGATATATTTTATATATATAAAAGATGATACATATACATATATGGTATATATGTATATGTATCCTCCTATTTATATATATAAAATATATATTTTCCTTTTGTTTAGCCATAGGGGTATTTTAGTCTTTTCCTCTGTTTTACGCACATTCACTTTATGAATGTGATTGTAATTTATTTTATTTTTCTTTTTCTTTTATTTTTATTTCTTTTTTCTCAAGTACCAAAAGGTACCTTGGGGGACCCACTCAAATAGACGTTGGGCCCCTTCCAACGGTCACAGGGGCTCCAACGTCTATGAGTGGAGCCCCTCCAAGGCTCCTTTTTGTTGTTATAAATAGGGGCTCTCCCCTTTGTATTTCTTACTTCTTGAGGGAGCTTATGCTCCATTGTAATGGGGTTTTTACCCCTTGTGCATTGTTTCTTCAATGATATGCAACTTATGACTTTATGTCATATTTTTCCCTTTTTATGGGTTTTATGGGTTAGCACATTATGTGCTTGTGTTGTTTCCCTTTAATGGGTATATTTGCACTTCACATGCATAAGTATGGGTTCATTATTGAACCCAATGTATTCCAACTCACTTTCTAACAGGCGACTCCCCTTTTTCCGACCACCTCTCAGGTAATATCTCTCTCTCCCTCTCGTTGTCTTCTTCTCCCTGTTTGCGCAGAGGAGGGGCCGAGCCCCTCCCTGCCATCCTGTTTTCGCAGGGGAGGGGCCGAGCCCCTCCCCGATGCCCCATTTTTGCAGGGGAGGGGCTGAGCCCCCCTCTCTGCTGCCCTGTTTCCATAGGGGAGGGGTCGAGCCCCTCCCTGCCTCCCCGTTCCTTCTGTACGCAGGGGAGGGGCCAAGACCTCCCCTCTACGTCACTTCCCCCTCCCCTCTTCGTCCTCTCCTTCATTGCCAGCTGGCAGGGGCTCGACCCCCCCTTTCCTGCACCCTTTGCTCGTAAAGGAGGGGTTCTGCGCCTCTTATTCCGTAGTGGAGGGGCTCGACCCCTCATGTTCGGCAAGGGGCTTCGCCTCCCCTTGCTGCTAGTTTGCCCATCATGGCAGGGGCATCGCCCCTGCCACACGTGGGTCTTCGGCATGGGCGATGCCCTCTGCCGATTGGGGTTTTTTAGCAGGGGCGATGCCCCTGCCCCTGAGCACCCTTAGGTAGGCAGGGGCCTCATTCCTGCCTCTTCTCCCTGTCACAGGCAAGCAGGGCAAGGCCCTGCCTCCCTGCATCTCATCCAGTAGAGGCTTCGCCCCTGCCGCTCAATTTTTCCAGCATTGGCAGAAGCGATGCCCCTGCTAGTCTCTCTCTCTCTCTCTCTCTCTCTCTCTCTCTCTCTCTCTCTCTCTCTCTCTCTCTCTCGCAGCGCAGGCAGGCGCAAAGGGCCCCTGCCCCTTCCTACTTTTTCGATTTTGTATTCAGTTTTCATTTTCACTTTTCTTTTCAGTTTTCACTTTTCAGATATAATGGCAAGTTCTAGTGGCAGTGTCAATACAGTTGGTTCAAGTTCTAACTCTGAATTAAAAAAATTTCAACCACTTTGGAGGCTTGTGACAAAAGGGATAAAAGCTAGTGGTGGTGGTGGGAATATGCAGTTTCATTGTAATCTATGGACGATTGTTTTCACGGGTTCTTATACGCGTGTAAAAGCACATCTTTTGCATATTCGTGGTCAAGGAATTAGGCCATGTTCTGGGGTTGACAAAGACATGTTAAAGCAATTAAAGAAAGAACAATAGGAAACTGAGAAGAAGAAAATTGCAGAGATGAGAAGCGATTCGATTAATCTGCCTTTTGCTATTGCTAGTGATAAACAAGAAGAGCTTTTGAAGAAAAGAAAGATGGACGGCAATAAAACAATACAAGAATCATTCAAAAACATGGCAAGAGCAGAAATTGATAAAAAGATTGGTTGATTCTTTTACTCAAGCTCAATTCATTTTAATGTAGCTAGAAGTCCATACTGGAAAGATATGATTATATCTTTGGCTAATTGTAATTTGAATGGTTATGTGCCTCCTAGTTCAGAAAAACTAAGAACAGTCGTTCATGCAGAGGAAAAAAATAGAATTAAAGACTTGTTAGAGACCCAAAAATTTGCATGCAAACGACATGAAGTGTCTATTGTTTCTGATTGGTGGACTGATATACAAATGCGACCCCTGATAAACTTCATTCTTACTCACTTAATGGGCCAATTTTTTGAAGACTGTTGACGCATCTGGGGAGTATAAAGATGTTGAATATTTAAAGAGATTATTTGTTGAAGTGATAAAAGAAGTGGGTGAAGAAAGTGTGGTGAAAATCATTACTGACAATACTCTAGCTTGTAGATTTAATAGGCATTCTGATCTCAAGTTACTGAAAGTTACTGAAACTCGTTTTGCTTTTCTCATTGTTATGATGAAAAGAATTAAGCAACTCAAGAATGCATTGATGATGATGGTGGCTGATAAAGATTGGGATTTTTATCATACTGAAGATGATGTTAAGGCTCAAGCTATCAAAAAATGCATCTGTGATGATTTTTTGTGAAATAAAATTACATATTTTGTTGAATTTACAGAGCCTATTTGAGAAATGTTGAAAAAAAGTTCAATGTATTATTTTTAAACAAAAGAAGAAAGATGTTGCACTTGATGATTCAGAATTTTACAATCGTGTACATTCAGTTTTAGTGAGAAGATGGGATAAAAGCAATACACATTTACATTGCATGGCACACTCTCTCAATCCAAAATATTATGCAAAAAAATGGTTGACAGCAGGTGTTGGTCGTGTTTCTCCAAATGAAGATCCTGAGATATTAAAGAATAGAATGATATGTTTGGGAAGACTTTTTAATGATCTTCACATGTTTAAGGTTATAAATAGTGATTTTGAAAAGTTCTCTACTGGGAGTTTTGATTCTTTAGCAAAACTCGTGGCAAGGGACGAGGAAGATCTCCTTAATTGGTGGGAAACATATGGATCAGAGACACCAAAATCTGCAACGTCTTGCAATAAAGTTATCCCAACCTGCTACATCATCGTGTTGTGAAAGAAATTGGAATACATATGCTCAAATTCACAGCATTAAAAGAAACAAACTCACTAGTAAAAGAGCAGAGGATTTGGTTTATGTTCACTCTAATCTACGATTAATTTATCGTCGCACCAAAGATGAGTATAAGTACTTTTTTTTTCTTTTGTATTTAAAGTTCGTATTTAAATATTTGTATTCAAAGTTTGAAGTTAGATACTAAGTTAGTCATATTTGATGCAGTTGTGGACCATCCAAGTATTGGGATGTAAATCCAGAAGATTTTAACTTGGAAGGAGAACGTGATTTGCATACTCTCAACATGGACTACCTCGATCTTGTTCTTCCCTCTAATTCAGACGATGAGGCAGATTTATGATAAGTTTTATTGTGATCATACTCACAAGCTTTTTATGTGTTATATTTGGTAAGTTTGTGTTGTTACTTCAATAGAATTACTTTTTTATTTTTGCTTTAAAATTTACAATCTTATTATTAATTTATTGTTATAGATATAATTATATATATATATATATATATTTAAAATATATATATAGCTGAGTCCCCGTGTCCAAAAATTTTGAAATTGTGTTGCACCCGTGTCGCACCCGTACCCGCACCCATATGACATAGGTTAGGACCTTAATAGCTCCTGCCTCTTTAAAGAAATGACTTATATATCAATTGGATGTTAAGAATGCATTTCTTAATAGAAATTTGATTGAATAAGTGTATATAGAAACACTGCCTGGTATAGTTATTCATAAAGGAAATGCTTTGCGTTTAGATAAAACCCTATATGGTCTTAAACAAGTACCAAAGGCTTTGTATGACATGTTTAGTCAAGTTATGCTTTATGTATTTCAATCTTATCTGACTGACACAACTTTGTTTGTTAAGATTTTTGATGCAAGTAATATTATTCTTCTTCTCTACGTGAATGATATGATCATCATAGAAAGTGATAAACAAGGAGTTGAACACATTAAAGGGCTTTTCAAAATACATTTTGAAATGATTGATTTAGAGTTTTAAAAATACTTTCTTGGTATAAAAGTTTATTCTTCTAGAGATTATTTGTTGACTTAATCTAAATTTGCTCTAGATATTGTTGTCACATCTGGTATCTCAGATGAGAAAAAGGTTAACACTCATGAAGTTGTTAATGTTAAAATGAAGATTGATGATAGGGAATTACTCGAAAACCCAACAACTTACAGACAACTTATTGGGGCATTGTTGCATCTCTCAATTACAAGGTCGGGTGTTGCACATGCAATTCACACAGTCAGCCAGTTTCAGCATGCTTCCACCATTGTTCATATGGGACCAATCTTGCGTATTATTATATATATCAAAAATTCTATTTTTTGAGAACTTTTCTTGCCAGCTTCTTCCTCCTTAGATTTACTTTGTTATAATGATGCTGACAACACTGGGGATGTGATCCAAATAACCGACACTTAACCACTAGTTTTTGTATGCTTTTATGTGACGCATTGATTTTATGAAGGTGCAAGAAGAAGTAGAAAGTTTATCTCTCTTCAACTGAAGCAGAATATCGAGTTATACGGAGGTGGTCTGGCTAAGGAGATTGCTGGCGGACATGGGCGTTCAAAGTACAAGAGCATCATGACTATGTTGTGACAACAAAAGTTTGCATCTACATTGCCAGCAATCGGACCTTTCACGAATGAACCAAACACATTGAGATAGACTGCTACTATGTATGAGAAGAATACCTACATAGCACTATTAATCTTCCTTACGTTACTTCAAAATATCAATTGGGGGACTTTACCAAACCTCTCACTGCTCCTAGATTTCACTTTCTCTTAGACAAACTTTCAGTTATTCAACTGTAACTTTGAGGGGGAGTGTTAAAAATGCAAATGTATATATATATATATATATATATATATATATATATATATGTGTGTGTGTGTGTGTTAGGTTAGTATCTAACTAGTAAATATTAACTAGGTTAGTTTCTTTTTTACCTTTTTCTTTTTACTGTTTTTGTTATTTTCAATGTAGAGACATTGGAGAGAGAGCCCAACGGCTCTATTGGAGCCGTTGGAACCTCTCCCAAAGTCTCGCTTAGAGACTCTTGTGTATGTATAAATAGGGGTGAAACCCCCTCTCAAATGCATTGTTCTTTCATGGGTTGAGAATAATAAATATATTATTTTTATTCCTTGTTTTTTTGCCCTTTAGTGGGCGTTTGTGAGTGAACCCGTTTGTGGTTCTTTGTGTGTTCCTTTTGGTATTTTGGTGAAACTCTTTTGAGTGTCCACTTTTAGTGATTTAGTGAATATTGTCGGAGGAACTCATTTCCTTTCACCATCAACAAATTTAATTAAATCATGGTTGATCATCATAGATTCAATTTGTGATAGCCACAATAGGTAATTATTAAGATCAAGTTTTATCGAGACCAAGCTCAAAAAGGTGTTCCACTGAATCGCGGCATTAGGAACAAGAGAAGAACTCATTCTGACCAAAATCACACGCACCAACACAACAGGGATCAACAAACCTCTTAACCGACCCCTACTCACTTAATGCAAGAACGAATTTAGAACCAACAAGCTTACCTCACGATTCCACATCAACTGACAACCGACTTTTAAATTCGCCTTGTCCGACAATACTCAACCAACAACTCCAATCGGTCTTGCACTCTGACTGAATATGATAGCTAGGGACGACTTCTAGGCTCAAACGATCATGGATTTGATACCATGAAAACAATATGGATCTAACATTGGATCAGATCTGATCAAGCAATATCACAAAAAGAATGGCACACGATTTTACGTGGTTCGGCGGGGCTAAGCCTACACCCACGGTTAACTCTCTCAACGATTTTCCAAGAGAGAGAGAGGTGTATATTTATATTATCTTGTTCCAAGAAATAAGGGAGGTTTCCCAACTTTGCATGGTTTCCTAATCTCATAGTAATTCTTCCAGTCTTCCTTTCCGGATACAACTCTTGCTAAATTAGACAAGATGAGACTCTTCATAACATACAAGATGAGACTCTTTATAACATGTGGACCTTCCATAACGTGCAAACCTTCCTTAATGTGAGGACCTTCCTCTTGTCAATCTGGATCAAGACTCAAGACATGTGGATCTTGTGGATCTAGATTACCTTGTTTAACATGAAGAGCACACCCAACTTTGACCATAGCCACTGATATCGCCAATATTTTGAGAACATCACGATGTTATCTGTTTTTCATCATAAGCTGAAATTATCGGCAAAATATCACCAAAAATATATATATCTTGATATTTTCCCGAGCATTTTGAAAAATATTCCTATTTTTCTATATTTTAAGCCTATGTTTTACTTTTTTTGTTTCCTTTGTATTTTAAGAACTTCTCTACTTCTTTCCTTATATTTTAGCAAGAAAAATTAATACAAAACCTTTATTTCTTATTTCTTTTATTATTCTTATACTTTTATTTTTTCAAAATTCGGAGATCTTCTTGAGAAAAAAAGACTTTTGAAAAAAAGACTTCCAGTAATACCCTTGCTGAGAAATTGCTGAGAACGATACTGGTGACTGCATGAAAAATGAAAGAAAATATCAAAAAGAGATATTAGGAGAGAATAAACTGATGAAGAAAAATGAATAGAAGAGGCACAAAGAAGAAGAGCTGAAGAGATAAGGTAGAGAATACTAGATATTTAAGCTTTAGCCAAAATTGTCAAAGTGAAAATACAACTTTGATACCATGTAAATCTGGCACCAACACCAGTAGGAGAGGACAGAGCAAGGCAGAAGCCTGGTTATGGCCTCAATCACTCTCAATAGAAAGGGACAAAGTGTAACTGTTCCACAAGTAAAATAAAATAAAGCATTATACAATATTACTTTTATAACCGATATTAATAGACTTCACGATCACATGTAAATCAGAACAAAGGTTCTGTTTTGTTATTATCTTTCTGTTTTTGTTTTTTCAGTCATCATTGTCTTTCTTCTTTCCATCAACACAAATTTTACCTCAAGTAATAGGTGCAAGAGGACTTACTTTTTTCTTTCATAGATTTCTCCATTTTCAGAGGCTTTTTGTTTGTTGCCAACTCCTTATTACCTGTAAAAACACAGGAAACACTAATAAATCTTCTAAATGCAGGTAATACCACCATGTGGGAATAAAATAGTGCAAAAAGAAAAGGAACATTGTATTTATTTTAATTCAACCGGTATACAACAATTTTAACATTCCAAATGCAAGAAATACATGTGGCAATAAAATAGTAAAACAAAACATATCACTTTAGTTCAACAAGTAAACAACAGTTTCAATGCTAATCCCAATGGTTCACATAAGTACAATCTTAGTTGTCAAAAGTGGCGCCTAGGCGAAGCCCCATCACCTGGGTGACTAGGCTTGGGCGGTGGGAACCTAATTTAGTGACTAGGCGGCGCCTAGGCTGGGACCAACTAGGTGTAATCCTAAATAGGTCTTTTTTTTTGTTGACCCATATGGGTCGTATAAAAGGGAAAAAGGGGGGCCTAATTGCCCCCTTTCCCCCCCTTTTCACACACTCTCCCTCTCTCCTCTCTCGGTTTTTGCAAGAAGAAAAAGAAGAGGAGGAGGAGGATGAGGTACAACATGCTCCTCCTCTTCTTCGTTTTCACTCTCTTTAATAACTCTTTCTCTCGTTCTCATTCTCTCTTTTTTTTGCGGCAAGAAGAAGAAGAGGAGGAGGTACGGTGTGCCTCTCTCTCTCTCTCTCTCTCTCTCTCTCTCTCTCTCTCTCTCTCTCTCTCTCTCTCTCTCTGGTTTTCTTCTTCTTTTCTCCCCCTTTTTTTCTCTTCTATTTTCTTTTTTTCTTTTTTTTTCTTCTTTCTGTTTTTCCTTCCCTTTTCCTTTTTTTTTTCTTCTTTCTGTTTTTCTATAACATCATGTTAATTTTGTTGATAAATGCATAGTTATTACTTTCTGAATTTTTATTTGTTTACGTGAATTTTTCTATAAAAATCCAAAAGCATGTTTAGTATTACTTATTATGTAATATTATATATATATATATATGTGTGTGTGTGTGTATTAACTGTGCTTCTGTGATTTTTTGTGAAATGTTGAAGTTATATTTTGCTGATTATACTCATACATTATGAGTAATTGAATATATATCTACATACAGTTATATATATGTAATTATGTATATTCTGCAATATAATCTGAATTTTTATTAGTTGAATTTTTATTTTTCTGTGAAAGCATGCATAGTTAATTTTGTTGATTTTCTTTGTCTTTTACAGTCCGAAAGCATGTTAATTTTGTTGATATGTGCATAGTTATTACTTTCTGAATTTTTATTTGTTTCTATGATTTTTCCTATAAAATCCCAAAAGCATGTTTAGTATTACTTATTATGTAATATTATATATATATATATGTGTCAATGTGTGTTTCTGTGAAAGGCTGAATTCATATTTTGCTGATTATACTGATACGTTTTGGGTAATTGAATATATATGTATTTCAGCGTATTATGTACTGCAGCATATATATTATATGTACTATTACTGTATTTCAGCATATAGATTAATATATGAGCTTATGTTATTTGTCGCTTACTCCTTTTAATTTAGCAAATTTACATGTTCTTTTTGTTTAAATTCTTTAGAACAATAATGGAAGGGCCTTCTTCTGCGAGTGCTAGCGGGTCCATTCCAAGTACGACACTTTCTTCTCATTTGTCTATTGTTTATATTATGTCTATTGTTGACTTGTTAATTCTTTTGTATACATGATTTTATTTTTTGTATATTGTTCATTCACGTTGTTAGTCGTATGGTTTGTTTATTTATTCTTTATTTTTTTAGCAGATTATTTAATATAATTTCTTTACAATGTTCGACGACATGTTATGTTTTGTCTATTGCTTATTGTTGAATGATTTTATGTTGCAAACATGTTTGTTATTAATTTTAGCAGTTTGTTAAAATATTTTGTGTATTTTTTTAATTTTTTATTTGGGGTACCGCCTAGGCCCCGCCTAATCCTTTTAGGGGCTCACCGCCTAGGCTCAGCCTAGCACCTTTGACAACTAAGATCACAATTTATAAAATCATTTAATACGTTGATAGCATTAACGCAATGCAAGGAATCCCAGAAGAAATATGTTGTGTTGCAGAAGACGGTGAACTCATTAACAGTAAGCAGAGACAACACCTAAATGCTTCAAACAGGTTGCATCTGTCTCTCCAACCAATCATACATATCTACCATAGCTCCTAAGTAGCTGACAGACCGCTTAATTCAAAAGAAGAATCATAATATACATCATTTAGAAGACTTGATGACAAGAAAACTTCTCGTTTTGGCATCACTTGGAAGACTTCGTGGTCAACTATGAAACAACTCATTGTTTCACGAAGACAACTCGATACCAAGTCTCCCGGGTACAGACAAGTCTACAAATATGCTCCAAGATCTGCCACTTTTGTTGCTTATTCTCTACAAAGCAAAAACAATGACAGAAAGTAAAGTCATATTCAATTGGGAAATGAAATAGTTCATCCACTATGTCACATGGGTGCGGGAGCGGGTGCGGGGATTCGGCACTTCCAAAAAACCCGGGTGCGGGGGTGCGGCAGGGGCAAAAATGTAAAATACAAATATATATATATATATATAGAGAGAGAGAGAGAAAAAAGGGGGTCGGGGTGAAAACTTGTTACCCACGTTCTGCTTGTTGTGTACTTTAGCTCAACGGGACAAAATTGATGAACCGAAAGGATTGGCAATCTGATCGACCCAGCCTGCTGCGTTCTGCTGACTGTCATGATTCAATCATGTCTGAAACTCCTTGGTCTTCACGAAAAAAAAATAAGTGAAAGGTTTGACGTGGTTTGTTGGAGAGAGAGTCTTCACGAGGCCTACGACACCACTGCCTAGGGTTCTTCAAATTTCATTTTATATACAGTTGCACACAGATGACAGCTAAAAGAAATTTATTGGATTTGACATGTGGAAAAGAGAGGTCTACACAAGGCTACGGCTAAAGCACCTCGTCAGGAGAAAAGTGAATACTAATAGCCACCAAGGTTCTACTCTACCACCATCATTATCATTTATTATGGAGAGAGAAAATCCTTGACGAAAAAGGATTTGGTTGGTTGAAGCATAAAAAAGACTTCAAAAGGCTCTTGAATTTTGGTTTTAATTTTTGAAGATGGATCATCTATGTCACAGGGATTCGGCTAGCAGGGTGCCGCACCCGCGTCGACGCGACTCGACGCGGGTGCGGATGCAGGTGCGGCACCGGGTGCGGTCAACCCGATCCTGGGTGCGTTGACCGCACCCAGGATCATTTAGGTCCATGGGCAGCTGTCTGTCAGGGCTGCGAATTTTTTAAAAAAAAAAATCTGCTGACAGGCAGCAGTTGTCAACTGTTGTCTGTCAGCTGCTGACAGCAGCTGTCAGCAGAAAGGAAACCCCCGACCCCCTTTATATATATATATATATATATATATATATATATATATATATATATATATATATATATATATATATATATATATATTTTACATTTTTGCCCCTGCCGCACCCCCGCACCCGGGTTTTTTGGAAGTGCCGAATCCCCGCACCTGCACCCTCACTCGCACCCATGTGACATAGTGGATCATCATTTCCAAGTTAACAGTATGTTTTCCAACGCTGTGAATTAATTGTTTGGAGGCAAGAATAGCATGAGATGCCAACAAAGCTCGTCAGATGTTGTGGACACAAGTGCCCCTTTATAAAACAAGAGGGGCAGCAGCAAGCATCTATCCAGAATTTTTTTTTTAAATTCTGCAGCCCATTTCGTAGGTTAAATTTTTTATTTTTTTAAAATCCAAACAAAAATGGACCAAAATGATCCTGGGTGCGGTCAACGCACCCAGGATCGGGTTGACCGCACCCGGTGCCGCACCCGCGTCGAGTCGCGTCGACGCGGGTGCGGCACCCTGCTAGCCGAATCCCTGTGACATAGTTCATCCATATGGTCATACTAAGCTAGTTCATCCATATGGTAAACATTTTTATTCACATCTTAGGTTTATTCATTTAACTAATGACAAACTTATCCTAACCTAGATTTATTAATCAAACTCTTTCAAAGTGAAGACTATCCTGTGTCTTCTTTTGGAACTTGACAGGAAGCTTTGGGTATCTAAGCAAAATACTCTCACAATGATTCCAAAATTTTGTGCATCTTGTAAGAAGTTGCTTGGATGCACCCATTTATCTAAAAAAGTGGGATAAAATAGGCAGGCCCATGCTACTGGTGCAAGAACTCTCAGCTGATTTTTCTAGTGACTTTGTAAATATTTGTAAACATTTTTCTATTTATGATTATAACTAATAAGCATAAATACATCCAAACAAGTCACTACTGTAATTGATCTTGAGTTTTTACTAAAAAACTACGAATGTGAGGGAAGTAACAATAGTTTCTTGTTATGGTCAAGGAGTAGCTGGGAAATAAAGGTTCCAACTTGTTCACCAGCCATTTTGCAATAGACATTGGGCAGCACATTCTACAAACCTAGGTTCAGTTTTTTAGCATACTCTAGATCCCTAAATTGGCATTTTAAAACCAGAAAGAATAAAAATATATACATATAAAAAGAAAGCAACTCAAATTTTCAGATTTGAACTGCGAGCACTTTTAACTCTAAATAAATTTTGGATTTATCCACAAGAGGATGGAAAATACCAAAAGAAAAACAAAAAGTCATGGAGCCAATAACCCTATAGACTTGTCAATAGATACATCCCAATTGAGTCGGTGTGAGCACTTGAACATTGGCCGACACTTATTAATTTTGGAGTTAGGCCTGAGGACCATGATTTCTGCCTATATTACTAACGGCTAAGCAATATTGCCTCTTCATCATGTAGTTTTCTAGTAGTGTGCTTGGCACCTAAGCGTTGATTGGAGACTGATGTGTGTGTGTGTGTTGTTTTGCCTAGGGAGGCATCTAGGCATGACTTTTTCTTTCAAGAGAGAAGAGAACTAGATAAAGCAAGAAATATGAAGGAATATTGTGAAAACCAGTCAGCCAACACATTTCAGAGGAAAAAAACAACAAAAAATTCAAAACACAATTATGAAATAGATCTGCAATTTCAATCTGGCATATGACACTAAGAAGTTGTCTTCTTGTGTACTTAGATGGTCATGGAATACACAATCATGAGCATAGCTTCATAGAGCATGAAACATTATGTTCAAGCCATTAGTACCACCAAGCCATTTCAATCATGCTTGATATCAGAACCATAGTTGTTAAAATGTAAACTTGTAAACATATATATAATAATATTATTATATATATATATATATAATATTTTTTCTTTTTCTGTTTTTTGTATTTTGTCATCTAGTTCAATTTGAACTAGAATGACATAACTAGTCAATTCTTAGTTAAGACTTGACTAGCAATAGAGTCGTTGGACTGAGCAGAGTTACCAGTCGAGGAAGCGGGAGAGGGAAGCGATACGGGAAGCGGGAGGGGGAAGCGAGGCACTTTCAAAATTTTAGGAAGTGGGAAGCGTGGGATGTCTTAGAAGAAAATTATGAACCGTCTCGGAAGCGACCTAGGAAGCGAACCGGAAGTGAGGGGTAAGCGAAAAAATAAAATTACAAAAAAATAAAAATAAATAAAAAAAATAAAAAAAATGGGGAAGCGAGGGGAAAGTGCGCTTCCCTGCACGTTTTGGAAGCGCGACGTTTCACGCTTCCCCCATGCGCCTAGGCGCTTCCGATAACTCTGGGACTGAATCCAACGACTCTGTTGAGTCCCTCATTCTCTCCCTCTCTCATATTGTGTATATATAGGGGTACAACCCCTCTTGTAATGTATGTAAAATGCTTCTTAAGCATTGCTTTCTCCTTGTTCAATAAAAGAATATTTTTATTTCTTTTGGTTTCCTTTTATACCCTTCTTAAGGGTTATGCTTAAATGTCTTGTTAAGACATCATTTTGAATCTCAGTTCGTGTTTGGAAGATCATCATCTCATTTCATGGTATCAGAGCCGCGAAAGTATTAGACCTTGAAGAAAAGCTGCCTCGGTTTTCGTGTCTGTTTGCAAAAGTGTTCGTCACTTGAAAAGAAGTGTTCTATCACTTCGTTGGGAAAGATTCCACATCTTGTTGTATTGTATCTCTTTCTTTTTCTCACTTCTCTTCTTGTTTCTTTTCTATCCCTATCCTTTCTCTCTCCTTGTAATCGATGGATGACAATGATAAAGTCACCATCATGCCTATGAAATTGAGTGATACAAACTATGTAACATAGGCTTCAATCATGAAGCACCATATATGGGGAAAAGGCCTATGGGGGATTGTGGATGGTTCCGATTCGAAACCTAAGCTATCTCTTACCAAAAAGAAGGGAGATAAAGAGATTCCTCTATCGGAAGAAGAGAAAATCAAGGCTCTAGCCTCTTACGAGAAAAAATGGAAAGAGTGGAGAATATCTCATGCGAAGATAATGGCATGGCTTATCAATAGCATTGACATTAAAAAATGATCAAGTCTTGCCAAGTTTGATCATGCTGATAAGGCATGGGAATACCTTTAAAATATGTATTCCCTTAAAGATATTGCACACGTGTGCAATCTCAAGGAAAAAGTTTGAATGATGACCCAAGGAGACAAAACAATTCGTGAATATTACAATGGTTTGACCGAACTTTGGGAAGAACTTTCCCTTTTAGAACCAAAGTGGCATTGTGCCGAAGACATCGAGCTTCATCAGAAACAACTCGATGTTGAACATTTTTACCAGTTTATAACTGGATTGAGGGCAGAATTTGAAACCACTAAATCGACCCTCCTTCGCCGGGGAAAAATTTCTTCTATTGTTGAAACTATTGAAGAATTAACAATGGAAGAAAATCGTCTCCGGAAAGGTTCTTCTAAAACTGAAGATGATTCTATTCTAGTGTCTAGACCAGGGAATCATGTTCGATCTTATAGACCTCCTCACTTTAATCGTCAAAATGGTGACTATGACAAGAAGAAAGTTATTTGTCATCATTGTCATAAACTGAGACACTACAGGCCACAATGTCCCAAACTTAAAGAGCTGAGAGAGAAAAGAGTTGCAATTGCTAGATCGGAGCCCAAAGATCAAGATGCACCAGCTTCCATGGCCCAACTAATGAAGATTCTTCAGCCTCTCATCAAAAGTGCCTCTTCTTCATCTGAAGCTTCAATCGGCGCAGCAGCCTCATCTTTTTCCGATCCAGGTAAAATTTCTTGGCTCCTTGACTCTGGTGCATCTTTTCATATGACCCCAAATAATCAAAGTTTATCCGAATGTGTTAAAAACAAAACAAGTGTGTCAAAGGTCTTTATAGCCGATGGGACTTCTCTTGAAATAGAAGGAATAGAAAATTTTGAAAAAATTTATAAAGCAAAGAAAAATTCTATTCCAGAAATTAGATATGTTCCCAAATTGAATTTAAATCTTTTATCTATATCTCAAATTTCTGACTATGGGTGTAATTATTCATTTTCTTCTCATGGTTGTTGGGTATAGGATCGCCAGTCAGGCAAGCTGATTGGGGAAGGCCATAGAGAATGACTCTATTACATGAATTTTTTGGAAATGCCGAAGAATGCTTTTTGTTATAATATTCAAAAAATTGAGTTGGAACTGTGGCATAAGAAACTTTATAAACCCTCGAGAAAAAAAATTTGTTGTTGGACCCGGGTCGGATCCAGATTTAGACCCAACCCGGATCCAAAAGGAGAGGCAGTCGGGCACCGACTCACTGCCCACCGCCTGCATATTTTATAAATAAAACACGCAGGGGGAGGGACAGTCGATGAGCCCCTCCCCCACGCGTCGACCATCGCCGCTCCCCCTCTCTCATTGGACCTCACCGCCGAAGCCGACCACCTTAGACATCCACGACCGTCGCCGGAGACCCCCTCCTCCGCCGCCGCCGACGACGACTGCCTTTGTTCCCTCCGACGATGCCAACGCCAGCGACTTCCAGGTACGCTCCTCCTGTTTTCTCTCCTCTCCTTTTGTTCAGTCGGCAGGCCGGCAAGGGCGACACCCCCTACAGCCTATGTCTGATTGGTTGGCAGGGGCTTTTGCAAAATTTAATTATTACAATAAAAAATCATGAAATTTAATATTAGTCACTTTTATTTTAGTTTTATTTGTGTTTCATTTTTATTCTCATTTAATTCTCATATTTCTTTTTTTTATTTCTCGTTCTTTGTTTCTTATACACTTTAAAATGCATCGCTTCTGGCTTCCACTTCCTAGTCTGTCAACCTTGGTCTACTCTCACTATGTTACAAGGCAAAAACAAAACAATAAAATATACATGACTAAACTGTAAAGAAGCGGCTTTGAATATATTGGGTTCAATAATGAACCAATACACATGCACATGAAGTGCGAATATACCCACTAAAGGGAAAACACAAGCACATAATGTGCTAACACATAAACCCACAAAGGGGCAAAAATGCCTATAAGGCATAAGTTAATATCATTGAAGAAAATAAGGGTGTAACAACCATTACATGGAGCAAAAGCTCTTTATTGGAGTGAAGAATACAAAGGGGAAAGCCCCTATTTATAAGCACAAAAAGGGACCACCTTGGGGGCTCCCAAAGGAGACGTTGGAGAGCCCCCAACGGTCACATTTGTGACCGTTGGGGGCTCCCAACGTCTCTATTGGGAGGCCCCCAATATGGGGCGAATACGAAAAACAAAAATAAAAAAATAAAAAATAAAAAAAAATATTACAATGCATATTCCAATTGGAATATGCGTTAAATGACAAATTACAAGAATACCCTTGAGGGTATTTTAGGAAGAGAAAATATATATATATATATATATGTATATGTATCTTTATATGTATATATATAAATATATATATGTACATTTAAGGATTATATTTCAACATACATATATGTGTACGAGTACACATATTTTAACACCCCCCCTCAATCTTTGCGGGGAAAAGAAAAGATTGAAAAAAGGGCAAGACTCCAAGAAGCTTTGGTAAGGATGCTATTGAAACTTGAAAATGCCTTCCTCCAATTGCCTTCTAATGGTGAACACATTTCTCGATCCATCTAGGGTACTTCTTTTTATCCTATCTCCAAGATCCTGTAGAATAACAACAAAGAACAAGTAAAAAATATCTTTGCACTTTAATCAAATGGAACATTCCTAACAAGGTGCAAAATTATAACTTATGCATAGAAATTTGAAGCACAGGATAAGATAATTACTTTAGCATAAAAAGAAAATTTAGAAAACCAAGGTTTCAAAATAATATATCATGTTAAATAGTGGGCGAAAACAAATTGCAAAAATGTATAACGCATTCATAAGGTCCAACATTAGACAAATACAACCCCATAATGGGAATAACACAATGGTCCACTAAGAGACACCACAAGAAGCCTACGAAGAGGCATAAGTTATATAAACTTCATTGAATGAGGGCCTAAAAGGTCAAAATGAGCATATGCATATACTCTCATGAAATGAATCAACACTTAAAAGAAACATTAATGAACATGCTCCAAACATATACAAAGACAAGGGTTATTGATTTTAGCAATTCCTTTGAAAGCGATTTCAAGAGGGAAATGCTTCAAGAGCATAAAAAGAGTGTATGAAGCACAAGATTTCAAAAAGATTTTAAATCCATTTAAGAGGCAAAATAATGAGTGTTATTTGAGTAGAGAACCTCACACTTTTAGGAAAATCTCACTCAAATGACAAAAAAACTCATTTTGCATATCAAAAAGTGGCCAAAAAACCATAAACACTTAATATATAGATTAAATGCCAGAATATTGATTTGATTTTAAAATATGCATATCAAAGATATAATTCACTTGTAAAAAGAAAGCAAAAAATGAATGTAATTTCATAACTTTCAACAATAGTTCATCCACTACAAGCAACTACCTCATTAGTCCTCCAAACCCCATAAATCAAGTGTATAAGCTACTAGATCAAGAATATAAATATAATGTTATTAAAGGCCAAATGACACACACAAAGGTGTGCAAAAGAACCTCTTGTCCACATGTAATAATATTTGAAATGAGTGCATCAACGATAAGAACAAGAGAATACACGCCAACATGGATCAAAAGCATCTGTTGTCTACGTAAAAATACACTCAAGACCAAGTATGTTCAGCTACTAGAACAAGAGTATCAAGCCAACCATGGGCTAAAAACACAATACATCTCTTGTCTACATAAAATGGCACTTGAATTGAGTGAAAGAAGCCAACCATGAGCATACATCTCAGCGACTAGAACAAGGACACAAATGTCAACATGGACTAAAATCACACACCATGGTGTGAATCAACGTGCCTTGTCTACATATAATAACACTTAGATATGAGTTATAAAAGGAGAAGACTTTTGAGGCAATAAAACTTGTGATGACAAACATATAAATAAAACTTTGAATCAATAGAACAATATTTTTCAAAAAAGAATACCCATATTTTGGAATAAACTATGTAAAAGTATCTTCAACAAGATACTACAACCGATAGAACAATATTCTTGAGAATAAATGTGTGAACATACGCACACCAAAAACACTTGTGCACAAAAGCACAAAAGCACGAAATCACAAATGTGCAAATGCACTCATAAGTTTCATAAACAATAAAAGGTTGGGCAATAATCCCTAAAACCTTGATTTTAATATACCTTAAAACATTTAAGGTTTCAAAACACCATATTTTCATCACATATATAAATAAGAGCATCCATAAGATCAATGGCCAAAATCAAACGAGTGACACACTCATAATTAGAGATCATATACCAAATCATTCTAGAGTCCCAAGGTGCCCATAACTCACCTCAACCACCATCTATAATATGGCAAGTGGACAATCTAAAATGACATAACACAAGGTGCCCATAACTCACCTTAACAATTATCTCTAATATAACAATAGGGCCATAAAAAATGATTGATGCATCATATACCTTGTGATGGATAGAAGATAAATGTCATAAAAGAGCAATGAACTCTTAGGGAAAACATTTTCCAAATATGTGATTTTACAAAGAGGGCTGACTCAAAGGTCCAACATAATTAATCACAACAATATGTCATATAACAATAATGTTGCATATATACGAAATTATGTTCAATCATGATCATTATAAAAAGACTTAATAAACACAACATGAAATATTTAAGCTAGGTCATGTGTGAGAAAGGAATTGGAATAATCCAAGAAACAAATCAAGCCTTTATAATTTGTAATTATATGTATACCAAGATGTAAAATAGCAATAATCTTAAATGTGCAAATTTAGGACATGTACCAAGATATTGCGGAAGCATTTATAATGATAAAAGAAACAATCTTACAAGTCCATTAAGGGATAAAAACAAACACAAGCCCTAAAGAAGGCAATAAAAACATCTCTTTATTGAAAAGAGAGTACCATGTGAAAATGTCTATGAATAGACAATACGCATATAAGCATAAATATTTTATAAAAGAAGTGTACGAAGACACTCTTACAACCACTTGAACAAAATACGCAAAAAGTGTAATAAAGGCAAACATGCAATAATGCATGTATTTCATAAAAAGGAACAAATGCTTGAGTCTCTCAAGCTTTAATTATGCAATTATATGCTTGATAAATGCAATTTAAGACAAAGAAGATCATATTATGGCCAATGTAGGCATCCTTAGAGATACAATCAAGAGGTTTTGAAACCTTATGCGAAAAATACAAACAAACATGTTTATAAAGTTGCATCATTAGAAGAAAAATAAAAAATTAATGAAATCTTTTATACCAAAGGAAGCAATAGATACACTATGCATTCTATATAGTGTGAGAAGATTTTTAAAAGATCTTTCCTAATGAACACAATGGTTCATACAACATATTTATCACAAATAATTTTTCAAAATTCTTTAAATAAACCAAAACCATTGAGAGACTTTTAGGAGTTCATAAATATTTATCATTAACAAGAACTACTTAGGGTTCATAAAAAAGTAAACTACAAAGATTTAGATGTGAGAAATTCTCATACAAGAATTATATCAAAAATTTAGCAAAGATCATTAACTTATACAAGAATTATATAAGTTATCACAAAAAAATGCACTAAAAACCATACACAAGAGTTTTTAAGCAAAGATCATTAATTTAGCAAAAAATTATATAAAAAGTTAACTTATAGGTTAATCACGAAATTCTTATGAAAAAATCATAAATCTCACATAATTGAAAAAAAAATTTGCAAAACATAAATTACTATTATATGTGATGAGGAATCGATAAATATATAACCAAGAATTATAATAAACAAATTTACCAAATTTAAAAGGAGATATTTTAAAATATACGAACACGTGAAATGTGAAAGGAAATGATTCAACTATCAAAAACACTAAATGTGCAAGAAAAATAGTTTCATAATGCATAATATGTTAAGAAAAGAGATACATACCGAAAACTTTAAAAAGAAGAGGAACAATGAATACTTCACCATTTCTTGAGCACCACGCTTTCCGTTGCACCAAGAGACAACCCCATCGTAACCTTGCTCTGATACCATGTAAAGAAGCGGTTTTGAATATATTGGGTTCAATAATGAACCAATACACATGCACATGAAGTGCGAATATACCCACTAAAGGGAAAACACAAGCACATAATGTGCTAACACATAAACCCACAAAGGGGCAAAAATGCCTATAAGGCATAAGTTAATATCATTGAAGAAAATAAGGGTGTAACACCCATTACATGGAGCAAAAGCACCTTATTGGAGTGAAGAATACAAAGGGGAAAGCCCCTATTTATAAGCACAAAAAGGGACCACCTTGGGGGCTCCCAAAGGAGACGTTGGAGAGCCCCCAACGGTCACATTTGTGACCGTTGGGGGCTCCCAACGTCTCTATTGGGAGGCCCCCAATATGGTACGAATATGAAAAACAAAAATAAAAAACAGAAAATAAAAGAAATATTACAATGCATATTCCAATTGGAATATGCGTAAAATGACAAATTACAAGAATACCCTTGAGGGTATTTTAGGAAGAGAAAATATATATATTTATATATATATATAAATAGAGATACGTATACATATATATATATATGTATACGTATCTTTATATATATATATATATATATAAATATATATATGTACATTTAAGGATTATATTTCAACATACATATATGTGTACGAGTACACATATTTTAACATAAACTACCCCTAACAATGAAATAATATACAAAGGAATACAAAAGGAGAGGGGGTAGCACAAGACTAGTAATACACTGTTTTACATAAGTCTCAACATTAACCACAACCTTGTTTCAGACTTGAGACACTATTACTTGTCTAAAGAGATAACAGCAAAGAAAATAAATAAAACCTAAAGGTTCCACAACCTGAATAAGGTCCTATATTTCAATCTATCTACTTCAATAATTGCATTGCCTGCAAGATGTGTCTCTCTTTTTGGTGATTACTCAATGCAAGTCGCTTATGTAAGCATACTCCATAAGAATGTGTGTATGCAAGAGAGGACCCCACGATCAACTATCTTTGGTGGGCAGTTGTTCCACTTTCAGCAGAGGGTATTGAAAAGTCACCACTTCTACCCTTCTTCCATAAAGTAACATCCTTAGTCCATGCTTTAGTCAAGTACCTTTAAGTAGATAGATACACTCCAATGCCATTAGAATAGGCCAGAGGGTGCATCTCTATAGCTGCATAACACTTCAATAAATCTGAGTAATAGATAGTCAAGATTACCTCTTAAACCCTAACTGTGCTTGGTGCTCCAGGAAATCTATAGGCCAAAGTCCCACATGATAACCATGTATATAGTCACGCAATAGTACATTTTGCAGAAGACTCCTAATATGATAGAAGATATATAACTTCATAATCAGTATTCCAAATCTACCCTTTTATATAGATGATTATATGATCAATTAGCTATAAATGATTTCATCACAAACTGCAGATACCAAATACCAAGTCCTTCCACCTTAGAATCACTTTACGCTTGAAGGCCTGTTTACCACATAGGTCATGATCGCTACAAGAAGTGACAATTTCATTTTTCCAAGGTTGAATATGGTGTTGCATACATTATTCTCCAAAAGAGAGCTATCCACTATTGGGCCAGAATTTGTTTTAATTAGTGCAACTACACGCAGATCATGGGAATTTCCACTGTGTCACCTTCATGACTTCCATGCTTCACGTTTTACCAAGGTGTACTATTTCACCAACAAGATTGTAAAAGAGATTGCCTGCATTAGTTCCATAAAACTGACTTAAAATAGTTACAAGTAAACAATTACAAGAAATGTAAAATAAAAAGCTGACCAGATTAACAGAATTCAATTAATAATAGTTGCAATATTCATAAATCACCATTGTAGCTAACAAACAGTTGTAACAATATGATAGCAGGCTAGGACTTCAGATTAAAAACTCATACTACAAAAAAAGTTACCTCCTCCTGGAGACAATGGAAAAATATGCTTTGACAAAAGTTTGTTCATTTGAAACATGTTGACTGAATCAGCATTAAATATGGTGTGCAACGTTTTATCACATCTTATATTTCGCCTATTTTCTGGATCTTGCAAATCATTCTCACGAATATAAACCCAGAGTTGTTGAACAACCTGTAAAAAAAGTGAAAAAAGAACAGAAAGAAAATTAGTCATTAACTTCTTATTTATAAATCTGATAATCAGGAAGATACTTTGGCGATGGTCTTGCAACCTTTGTTCGAGGTAGCTTGGAAACACCAAGAATTTTTTGAAGTTCTGGAGAAAGGCCACATAATTTGGTAAATCCACCACCTCCTGCTTTCTTCTTATCTCTGATAAGATTTTAAAAATGAACAAAAGCACTTAAAACTTTGCTCCACAAAAAAAATTGAAAGCATACATTACTGATGAACATAATCATAAAGAAAGTTTCGTAACTTTATGGAACTCCAAGGCTCTCACTCTCCACCATATCTGATATGCTTAATTTGATACTTTTAGGACAATCATGACGCTAACCTATGTCACCTGGGTACGGGTACGGGTACGGGTGTGGGTACGATACAGCAATTCCAAAAAATGTGGGTATGGAGACACGTATATATATATATATATACGTGTCTCCATACCCACATTTTTTGAATTTATGTGATATTTAATATATATATATCACATAAATACAACATAAATTCAAAATAAACTGAATATAATATAAATATTATGCTATATCTAAAATATATATTATATACTGAAGATATAAAGTTATAAACTGAAAAAATAATTATAAATTATAAATTGAATACAAACTTGTATGTACAGAGGGTAAAATGGTGTGTCCAGGTGTCGATGTGTGTCGACACGGGTACGGAGGGAAAAATGGAGTGTCCCTGTGACATAGACGCTAACATTCCTTCAAAGTGCTAAAACCTTTTAAAGGTCAACAAAAAGAGTACAACAATCATAGACACAGATAATATAATATAACTATATGAAAATATATCAAAAATGAGAAAACAGTTCACTGAATAATTGGCTTTGTAGCTATATTTATGAGAACTTTCTTCCACGTTCCCAAAGATAAAGCAAAGCTGCAATTTGTTCCTGAACACACTTGAATCCAAATTGATGCTTGTCATTGTGCCAAACTTGAGCAGATAATGGTTGGCAAGGAAAGCCTAAAACTTAACTTTGCAACCAGACTTATGGTATTATAGAATTGTGTGGTAAAAGACTGAACTAAAGATTGAATTCCTTGCAACCTGACTGGGAGATTGCTCCACTTTGACCTCAACCAATGTGCAATATGCCTGAGTCAGGTTTCATTTTATCGCTAATCAGACCCATGCATTTGATACAAACCTACCAACCCAGGGTAACTATTAGATCCCAGCATAGATCCAAATTCAGAACCTCTCCAACAACAAATTCTTTTCGTTTTTAATATTTGTGTTTTCTCTTACAAGAAAACATCAAGAATTTTTCAAGTAATTGTTCATGGGGTCATTACAGGGTTGTTATGGAGGATGACGAGCACGGTTGCTCATTGCACTTTGTGGCTTGCCAAGGCCCAAAAAATATGAGCTAGGTAGAATCATTTGAACCAAAAAAGACTGGTACATGTGGAAGGCCAAATTGTGGTGCTGCCACAGCGAAAAGTAAAGAAACCAGTAACCAAGGTATGGAGTGAAGGTAGCATCCAATCCCCAGACTAGGGTAGGGCTGGTAAACAAGCCGAACGAACAGAACAGGGCATGTTCAGGCTCGGCTTTACCAGTAGATTGAGCTCGTGATTTGGGTCATGTTCATGTTTAACAGAACCGAGCTCATCTCTGAATGAGACGAGTTGAACACGAGCTAGCTTGTGTAAAACAATTCCGTGTTATTTATACATGAAATATATATATATATATATATATATATATATATATATATATTACACTTAAGATATATATTTTATATATTACACTTAGTAGTTCATATTTTGTGTATGTATTTTCCATGCATCCTTTTCTTTGTATATAGTTTACACATTCTTCTTTTTATATATTACACTTAAAATATATATTCTTGTCTATACGAGCTCCTTGAGCCGAGCCGAACATCTTGTGTTCAGGATTGACTCATTTAAGCCAAATGAGTTGCTCATGGCTCAAGTCACTAGCTATATGAACCAATCACGAACGAGTTTGTGATGAGCCGAACCAAGCCAAGTCATGAGCTGCTCAGTTTGTTTACCAGCCCTAGCCTGGGGGGGTAGCAATACATAGGAAGGATGAATCTTGAAGAATCAATCCATGATCAATGTGCAGCAGAGAGTAGCTCAGACAAGGCCAAGTTGCACAGAAATTCCTCCAATCCAAAATGTGCTATCCCTCCTTTTCCAAGATGACTACTGTCACTGAGTGCCATATCATACAAAGGTGAATAACAATCACATGGAGAAGCATTTAGCTACAGGGAAGTCATTGAAGGATTTTCCATGACTTTAGCTAGACTTAGCCATGGTTTGCAAGAGAAATAGGCTTTCCATTAAGAAGAGGCAGGCATAGTGACAAGCACTTAGAATGGCAGAATAACGGTTACCAAATTCTTGTGAGAAATTGAAATTTTCATATGTTTCGTGTTTTTATTGGCAGAATGTCAGCAAAATATATATAATTTAATAAATAAAAATAACACATAAAAATAGAATCACCCTTTTCATGAAAAAACATAATATTATGATAAAATAGTGATTTTACATCTTACGAAACATAACAATATCTTTCTGTTCATGAACTAAAATATCACATCTTTTGCATGATATTTTCAAAATATCACTGATATTTGTCACACTGGAGACAGGTGTTCTATGTGACTATAAGATGATGAAGCAATTGCATATCAATGCACCAAAGTCTGCCTCTTTAACTGATAGTTAGAAGTTGGAGGTGCTTCTGTCATAGATGGATGCAGAGACGCCATTGAAATGTGTCCTGCTTTCATATTGCATCTTTTATTTATTTCCATATGCACTTCCTCTTTATTATCAGTTTCTCCCTAAACCTTTACCAAAAAAGGTATTCCCACTCAGCTGAATACCTTGTCCACCCCATGAATATATAGATGCCACCTTCAAAAGGTCATCTAGTCATTTCTGAAAAAGACAGCAGTTGGAAAACAGCTATCCCAATGCCAACTTACTAATTGTTTTCTAAGAATAAATGCACACATGTATTCCTTTCAAAAGTTGCCGTATAATATAGCTACAATGTCTTACTTCCAGTTTTTGGACAGATGGATATTCATTTAGAAGAATAAGGAAGAAACAAGCTTGATTCTCAGCCCATTTGATAAGTGTTTGTTAGATACTTCAACTCAAAAAGGTTCTAAACGTTTCCACCCACTCAAAAGAGAGAGAGAGAGAGAGAGAGAGAGAGAGAGAGAGATGTGATGATTCTTTGGTAGATGTATGTTTTCTTCAGTAACATGCAATCAAGATGACTCACTCAAGAGAAATGATGCCACAAATGACTTGTCCTTTTTTTTTAGGGAACACAACTGACTTATCTATTACCACTACAACCTTCCATGATCAAGAACATTGCAAGGTGATGCAACATTAAAACACACATTACACCAATCAAAAAGTGTTCTTATTCCACAACCCAAATATTTGTTGAAAAAATTTTAAAAACAAATAAAGCTAATTTCCATGCATATAATTTTTCCATCTAAGGATTCTTTAGATAGTGTGCTAGGCTTGTGTAACGACCAACCACATAGAAGTTGAATTATATATGTTCATGATAGAGAACAATATGCATTGGCATCTAACATCTAATTCCTTGTTCGATTTCAACAAGCACTGTTATGTACTCAACTTAGAGAAACCAATTATATTCACAGACGTCCACCTTTCATGCAGCACAATATGCCTTTCACAAGTATGCTCAATCTTATCAGTGGAAACAAAGCATACCACAATCCAGAACATAACATCACACCGAAAATTTAACTCAATGGAAACATACTGTGCTGCAGTAGCACATGCATAAGGAAAACCTCTAAGATACTGAATGAGAGAGAGGTGAATGACGGTTGTTTATGAAAGATCCATCCAAGCATGCCGGCATAAGAAAACTAAAACAAAACCCCATTAAACGCAACCAAGGTAACGAGTCAATCGCCTGTCTCAGCCCTACAATGAACACAAAAGGTGCCTTCTAGCAACCAGCAAGTAAAGATCCAATTACCACATCCGATAGACAAATGCATGTTCTTATCTATCAAGCTACGCCAACAGAAAAACTCAGCGCCGAGATTGCTCAATCATTGCGTTCTCGGTTGGTTACTTTAACCGATAAGGTAAAGCATGCATTGGCACAGGAATATGGTGCAAAGCTGAAATGTGGAGGTCTGAGAATATAAGCATTGATCAATTGCACAAAGAATGCAAGAATTGAACTCCAACAATCGCGGGAAAAGAAAAAGAAAACTGAAAAAAGGAAGTTAAAGGAGACCCTATTAATCTAGACTAAAATTAAGAGCAAAAACTTCATTCATCCACGAAAAAATTATCATGATTTTCGGAAAAAGAAACCAAAAGACTATCAATTCATCAAATACCGAGACGAATCCAAGCGAAAAAGAAAAAAAAAGAAATGAAATGAGCAGAGCAGAGAAGAAAAACCGAAAAAAGCAACGGTAACGACTCTCACGGTTTTCTCCGACTCCCTCCCGCGGCCTCTTTCTCTCCATCATCGTCATCGTCATCGTCTTCGTCTTCTTCCTCCTCCTCATCGCCATCGTCTTCCTCCTCCTCCTTCGACCCGGGACCAGCGGCGCCTCCGTCGCCGTCGCCGCCGTCTTCCTCGTCGTCCCTCTCGTTCTCCTGCTGGCTCTGGAGGTAGAGGTCGACCTGCTCCCTGATGAACGCCTTCTTCTCCGTCAGGTCCACCTGGAACTCCTCCTCCAGCTTCTTCCGCACAATGGCCGTCGTCGTCGTCGACAGGTCGGCCGTCGTCAGGAACTCCCTCAGGCGCTCGATGAGCTGCGCGTCGGAAACCATTTTCCCACCTTTCCTTTTCTCCTTCGTTTTCCTTTGCCTTTTGCTTTGCTCTCTCTTTTGCTTGTAAATGAGAAAGGCAGAGAAGGGAAGTTAGAGTGAGGAAGGAGCGGATTCTTAAGGAGGTCGATTTTTCCCGTTCTGGATTTGGGAATCCGACCCCCGGCGTTCTCTTTCGGAGTTTAAATGATAATTTCTCAGATAGCCACCTAGATTATAAGATATTTATATAACAACGGATTGATGCTCCAGTTAGAGGACGGCGAAATGGGAAAATATATTAGTTAAAAGAGGTCGGGGGTAGGCCTAGGAAGACATGGATAGAGATAATAGGAAAGGATACGAATGCTTTTAACCTCACCGAGGACATGGCATTGGATAGAAATGATTGGAGGAGAAGGATTTAGGTGAAAGACCCAGAATGATTTTCTTTTTTGGTTCATATCGCCGACCCCAATTGTTTTGGGATGAAGTTGTAGTTGTAGTAGTTGTTGTTGTTGTTGTTGTTGTATAGAACAACGGATTGATATTTCTGTGATTACATTGAACCTCCTGTGTTATCTGAATTAATGTCAGAAATCTAGTACTAGGGAAAATCTTGGCTGGGGGAAATCTTTCCAAATTTTTAAAAGAGGTTTGTTTTTTATGGAAAAATCTCAAGAAACGTTTGCATATATAATAATATAAGAAAATTTTAAGTAATACAAGAAGATCACAATGGCATTTTTTATCGTGCTAATATGAGTGATAAAAATGCAATATATTATGAATTTTTTGAGTTTTTGGAAAAATCTCAAGAAATGTCAGCATATATAAAAAGTTAGAGGATAGGGCCACATACCTGTCACTGCCATGACGCTGATGTGAGAGACACGGACGATCTCCTCAACCGAACTGCTCCTTTTGATGAGTAAAGGCCTTCAAGCAGTGGGTGAGCAGGGATTGGTCTCGGTAAGCCTTCAAATTTCACTTACAACACCATTACCCATCATGTGATATATATAGGTATCTAAGGGATACCTTCGAAGGGTCATAATGCATCATACCAAAAAGTATGATGCATGGGAAGAGGCACATACGAAGGGATATATTATTTTCCAACATTCTTTCACTTGACTCGAGTATGTGAAAGTTTATATGGATAGGTCTTAAGTCCACTTTATTTATCCAAATATATTATTATGCTAAACTCTTAAACATTATGAGCAAACTTGATGCATAACCAACAAAAGAAAGAAATAGAGAATCATGTCTTTATTACCAAAATATGATCACATAAAAATCAATGTACATGATTATAGGGTTTTAAACAAACTCATCATCTTAACATGTTCGACATATAATCTCGGGGACAAACCCATAGTAAGAGGATCAACTACCATTTTCTTAGTCCCTATGTTATCAATATACACCAAAAGATTCTATGTCATCTCCTTTGCAACAAAATACTTCAACTTCATATGCTTACAAGACGTAGTACTTTTATTGTTATTGGAGAAGCATACAACAACTTTATTATCACAAAATACTTTCAGTGGTCTCCCAATGGATTCAACCACCTGAAGTCTTGAGATGAAGTTTCACAACCAAATGGCCTGTGAAGTTGTCTCGAATAGAGCTATGAACTCAGCCTCCATGGTGTGGACAGCAGTAGTGGACTGCTTCCCACTCCTCCAAGAAATCACACCACCGGCTAGCAAAAATATGTATCCTGTGATAGACTTTCTATTGTCAGGACAACCTCTCAGATCTGCATCTGAATAGCCGATAACCTCAAGCTGGTGCGTATTTCTATAGGTTAACACATAGTCATTTGTCCCTTGCAGATAGCACATGACTTTCTTAGCAACCTTCCAGTGAGCTAGACCAGGATTCGACTGAAATCTACCAAGAACCCTGATTGCAAATGATATGTCAAAGTGAGTGCATGTATGAGCGTACTGCAAGCTACCGACCACTGATGCATATGGTATCATGGTCATCTATCCCTTTTCTTCTTCAGTCTATGGGCAGTCTTTAAGGCTCAATTTATCCCCTTTTAATATGGGTGTCGTAGTAGGGGCACAATGCTCCATCCCATATCTTTTGAAAACTTTATTAATATAAGTTTTCTGAGAGATACATAGTATACCTTTAGACCTGTCTCGATGGATCTTAATGCCGAGAACATAGGCAGTCTCTTCCAGGTCTTTTATTTCAAAATGGAATGATAGAAATTGTTTGGTTTCTGACAGCATATTCTTATTATTGATTGAAAGTAAGATGTCATCCACATAAAGTACCAGAATTATGAACTTACTCTCACTTATCTTGAGGTATACACATTGATCAACGATGTTTTTAGTGAATCCAAAGGTCAAAATGACTTTGGTGAACTTCATATACGATTAACAGGAGGCCTGTTTAAGTTCATATATAAACTTTTTCAACTTGTAAACCAAACTGTCTGACTTATCTTTATAGAAACCTAGAGGTTGTTTCATTTATACCTCTTCACTTAATTCACCATTTAGGAAAGTTGTTTTTACATCCATTTGGTGTAACTCTAGATCAAAATGAGCTACTATGGCAAAAATAATCCTCATTGACTCCTTAGTTGAGACAAGAGAAAATATTGCATTGTAGTCAATGCCCTCCATTTGAGTGAAATCGTTAGTAACCAGCCTTGCCTTATATTTTTTGATATTGCCTTTAGAGTCTCTTTTGGTCTTGAAGACCCGCTTGCACCCTTCGGGCTTGACTCCTCTAGGCAATTCGACAAGATCCCATACTTGGTTTTTGGCCATAGAGTCTAGTTCTTCTTTAATGGCTTCTATTCAATATGAAGATTACTTACACTTAACAACTTCCTTAGAAGAATATGGATCCTCAATATCTATGAAATCATTGGGCTCCTGTAGATACACCACATAATCTGGATGAATGGCTGATCTTTTAATTCTTGTGGATCTCCTAACAGGTGAACTAACTTGATCAACATGTGGATGCTCTTTAGCATAATCCACAAATGGTTCTTCTTGAGTTGGTGCATCACTAACATGATTAACTTTTGTTTCATCATTCGAATGAATAATGAAAGGAAGTTTTAAATTTTTAGGTGGAGTAACTTTATCCTGAATTTCTTCAAAAAAGAGAGTTTGCAATGCATTTATACAAACAAAACCATGTTTTAAAAATCTAGTTTGATCTGTTTATACTATTTGTGGTGTATGAGATGGATAATAAAAACTGAAACCTTTTGACCTTTCTAGATAACCAATGATGAAACCACTAATTGTTCTAGAGTCAAAAGCCTTAATGTGAGGATTATATAATTTTGCTTTTGCAGGATAGCCCCATATGTGCATGTAACTTAGACATAATTTCCTACTTGTTCACAACTCATAATGTGTTGTTGAGACAACCTTAGTAGGAACCTTGTTTAAGACATGTACAGTTGTTCGCAGAGTTTCACTCCACAGGGTGATGGGAAGGGTTGAGTAGTTTAGCATTGCACGTATCATTTCTTTAAGTGTACGATTTATTCTTTTAACTACACCATTCTGGTATTCACTTCCTGGCATGGTGTACTGAGAGACTATTCCTTCTTTCATAAGAAATCGCTCTAATGGTCCTTCTCATTGTCTCATCTCGATAAAACACTCATAGTACTCGCCACCTCGATTTGATCTGACTATTTTTATTACGTATTTTGTTTGTTTCTCTACTTTTTTCTTGAAGTCTTTAAAAGCATTATAGACTTCAGATTTTTCAAATAACAAGTAGAGATACATATACTAGGAGTAATCAACAATGAAAGTGATGAAATACATTTTTCCTGTATGACAAGGAAATAAGAGTCCACATACATCCGTATGAACAATTTCCAACTTGTGGTTGCTTCTTTTGGCACATTTCTTGTATGTGTTGGTTTGCTTGGCCTTTATGCAATCCAAAAATGATTCCTTAACTGTGAAATTAATGGATTTAAAAATCCTTTATTTCACAAGTCGTTTGAACCTATCTTTAGATATATGACCCAGACGACGATACCAAAGCATATAGGATTGTTCATCTAATAAGCCACGTTTATTGTCAATCAACATATTTTCTGAGGAAAAGGTTTCATAATTTTGGATATTAGTTTCCAAATGATACAATCCATCACATACATTCGCAGAACCAACAAGAACTGAATTCTTATAAATAATCATTTTTGAATTTTTAAATTTAAAACAATATCCAATGAAATCCAGTTTCGATATAGAAATGAGGTTCCCTGTTGTATGTTGGTACATAAATATATATCAAATAAGTCTAAAATAAACTTATTTATCAAAATCACTATGCAGGTTCCAACGGCCTTAACATGTGAGTGCATCTTGTTTCCTGAGAAGATGCTTATTTCATGATCCGTTGGATCCCTTTTGTTGAGGAAGACCTGCAAGGTGTTGGCAATATGGACAGTGGCACCCAAATCAATTCACTTGCTATTAGTTGAAATGTTGATCAAATTACATTCATGAGAAATGAATGACAAATTACCTTTCTTTGCCAGCCATTTCTTGTGCCTCATGCAATCTGCCTTTAAATGACCATTCTTCTTGCAAAAAAAACACTTGATAGAAGATTTTTTATGGGACTTGGTGCCTGACCCATTGGACATAGATGCATTTGAGTTCCTCTTTGTTTTTTTCTTAGTAACATTCTTCTTGGGCCCATGCCTTTTGTGACCTTTATGAGAAGACACGTGAGAACTATTTACCTTTTCTCCTTTTAGTCTCTCTTCTTTCTCAACACACTTGGACATCAAATCATTAAAAGTTCATTCGTCATTATGAGTGTTGTAAGAGATCTTGAAAGGTCCATATTCACTAGGCAGAGAAGTCATTAATAAATGGACTATAAAAGAATCAAATATGTTGACCTTCATATCATTCAATTGAGTTGCCATATTTCTTATTTCTAGAATGTGTTGTCGGATGTTCCCCCACCGATATATTTCATAGATATTAAACTTGTCATCAAGGTGCTGGCCCTTACTTTATGTGAACTGACAAACTGCTCTTTTATAGCTTTCAGAAATTCTTTTATTGTTCTGCATGTGGGTATGATGCTCTTAATATTCTTAGTCACACGATACTGCAGTAACAATAGGTTAAGTCTATTTAAACACTCCCACTTATTAAAATCAATTTTTTGTTCAGCATTGCTATTGTCAGTTAACGGATGCAGGCTCAGGCTTGCGCAGGGCTAAATCTAGATCCATATAACCTAATGTGAATTGTGCAGTTTCTTTTCAATCACTAAAGTTTGATCCATCTAGAAAAAGAATATGACTTGGACCATCAAGAACCACAGAATTGGACACTGTAATGACAAAAAGATATTCATAAATATTCATGCACATTCGAGATTTGAAAAGGTAAATGCAATAATAAGACCTCTTTATCATTTACACTTTTCTAGTCAAGTGCAAGGGTCCATTATGGTCTCACTTTGGTGAGTACCCATAACACGCAAATACACTTCGCCTCCCACTATTTGGTAAAACTGAAAAGACATGTAGCCAAAGACAAGTCAACATAGCTCATTTGGGTGCTACATGTTTCATGTGCTGGGATACATTCTTTTAATTTTATCCTGCCAGACTTTAAACATAACATCACTGCCTTTGGGTAGTTCACCGTTTCGTTAAGTCGGGCACAATTCTAATATTGATTCATTTCATTATTGGTACAGAATAACTTAATTAAGCATACATTTGACCGCTTTGGTGATTACAAATGCATTTTAATCAAAATTCAAATACCATACTTTGTCAATATTGTTCATATGATGCACAAAATACGTATTTCTAAATCATAAATGAAACATCAAGCATCATAACATAATGTGTGAAATAAACTAAGTGTTATACATGAAATGTGCTTAAAACTCCTTAATTGATTCTGAAATTGAACGAATCAATCACAATGATACTCCAAAACGGTCCAAGAAAGCCTCAAAAAATATTGACCAACACAAAAACCATTCAAACGAGTCATTTTATTCATAGAAGGTATTCAAAATATGATGAACCGATGAAAATGACCTCTAAATCAGTCAAAAAAATAGTAAACTAGTCCAGAAAACCCCTGAATCAGACTAGAACAGTTAGAATCAATCCTAAAAGACACTGAACCGACCTTCAAATGCCTCAAAATGGTTCCGTACTGACCAAAACCAGACCCAGAATGCAAGGAACCAGTCTGAAACTGATAGAACTCGTCCCAGAACCGGTCAAAAACTGATGAACCGGTTATGGAACCGATTTGTCTAGTTTTAGACAAATTTGTTCTGGAACCGACTTTTTTAATTCAGGACAGATCGGTTCTAGAACCGACTTTTTTAATTCCGGACAGATCGGTTCTGGAACCGACTTTTTTAATTCCGGACAGATCGGTTATGGAACCGATTTGTTCCCTGTTAACCGGTACAAGAACTGGATCAAGTCGAGTTCAATGAGAAGCAGTACCTGGGATCCAAAAACCAAATGAATTCTGGTAATGGGTCTAAAAAAATGGGTATCACTCGGGTCCTATGATCCGATACCTGATGGATCTGAGTAACAGATCCGAATTCAAAAAATGAGAGGACCCAAGATCCGAGAACCGAATGGATCTCGGTCTTGGATTTGGACCTTGGAGCACTCACAGACTTGAGATCCGTAAACTTAATGGATCTGGGTCGTTATGCTGGGTCGGTGACAGTGACATACCCGGATCCAGAAAACTTAATGGATCTGGGTTATGGGTCCGGGTCTCAAAACTTAAAGTAAACCCGAATCCAAAAACAAAAAATGGATCCGGGTTATAGGTCCAAGACCCGGACCCTGCCACGGGCCAGTTCAGGATCCCCCCGGATCGAGTATGCAAACACCAGACCCGATCCAAAAACCCAAATAAAATCCAAAAGGGTTTTATTCTTTTCATCTTCTCAAAACGAAGTTTTGAGAGAAAGAGAAAAGGGGAGACAACGGGCGGCGGGCCGACCACGTAGTTCATCATTTCATTAAGTCTGACACAATTCTAATATTGACTCATTCCATTATTGGTATAGAATAACTTAATTAAGCATACATTTGACCACTTTGGTGATTACAAATGTATTTTAATCAAAATTCAAATACCATACTTCATGTCAATATTGTCCATATGATGCACAAAAATACGTATTTTTAAATCATAAATGAAACATCAAGCATCATAACATAATGTGTGAAATAAACTAAGTGTTATACATGGAATGTGCTTAAAACTCCTTAATTGATTCTGAAACTGAATGAATCAATCACAATGATACTCCAAAATGGTCCAAGAAAGCCCCTAAAAATATTGAACCAACACCAAAATCATTCAAAATGGTCATTTTATTTATAAAAGGTATTCAAAACATGATGAACCAATGAAAATGGCCTCTGAATCGGTCAAAAAAATAATAAATCAGTCCAGAAAACCCCTAAATTGGACTAGAATAGTTAGAACCGGTCCCAATAGACACTGAACTGGCCTTCAAACGCCTCGAACCGGTTCCGTACTACCCAGAACCAGTCCCAGAATATAAGGAAACTGATAGAAAGGGTCCCAGAACCGGTCAAAACTTGATGAACCGGTTTTGGAACTGATTTGTCCAGTTTCAGACAGATTTGTTCTGGAACCGACTTTACTAATTCCAAAATCTTATGGTTTTTTCAACTCTTATAAATGGGAGAAATTTTCTCTCTGACGTATTTTTTTCCTAAACAATACAGTTTTGATATAAAACATTCTTTCCGGAATGAAGTGGAATGGAGGTGGAAGAATGTTTTCTACCAAAAAAAGTGATTTATACTCTTCACCACTAATCTCACCCCACCATCTCACCATCACCACCACCCAACACCATCATCACCATCCATCTCATCACCACCACCACTACCACCCATCTCTTGAAAAACTGTTACAAAGAAGCTCCAGCACCATCCTCCACGATGATTTTTCACCACCATCCATCCCACCATCACCACCACTCACCTTTCGAAAAACTACCCTCCTACCATCCATCATCACCCACCAAAAAAGCTCCACCACCACCATCCATGAATATTTTTCACCACCATTCATCTCACCATCACTACCCTCCTCCTCTCTCCCTTTTTTTGAAAAATTTCATTTTATTTTTCTCATGCTATCCAAACAAGTAAAAATTTTTTATTTTAAAAAAATCTATCATATCAAAACTTCTTATAGTCACCAAGGGCGGGAGGGGGGGGGGGGTCTGCCAAAACCCCAGCTTGCTTTTCAAAAAAAACTTTTCAAGGGAAAACATTTTTTCCTATGAGAGTTTTACTTGCTTCTAAACATGCACTTAGAGCCCTCCTACTCTATGGGGAGTGCACCCAGCTTGAATCTTGAGACAAAGGACATTTTCTGTAGATTGAAAAAAAAAATGACTTTTTATTGAGCTGGAAGACCATAGAGGATCTAAAGGTATATAGATCCAACCCAAATAAGGATATGTCCTATGTACCACAGACTGGATTGTGATCACATGGGATGGGGAGACTAGATATTAGATACAGAATCCACCAGTACATGGGGAACCAACAAAGACAATCCGGTCCTGGTTTGGTATGGATGACATGTTAGTGTGTGTACGGTCCAGGGACAATCGGAGAATTTATAAAATCGAGGATACTTCTGGAAAAAGTCACAAAAATTTACAGATGGCGACGTCACATTCAGCGACTTATTTACAGCATCACTTCATGTTCGGACAAACTTATTTTATTTTTCTGGAGGCAAATGGGCTTCAATGCCAATGGATTTGGACCATGTTAGGCTGAGGTCGAGGCTTGGTCGGTCTGTAGGTGAATAGAAAACTGTGCTGCGCCTAGTTTCTGGCCTAGTTTCTGGGTCCGTTCAGTTAGCGGACCCGGCGTGGGCTGAGCTCCCCGGCCTGGCTAGCTTATTTGAATGTCGGGGCCGGGGAAAAAAAATTGTGCTATCCTGAAAATAACCCGTTATTTAGTTTACTATTGCATTATAAATGCATCAGTTATTTTAAGATGCTAAACTTATTTCCTTTTATAGGCGACATTACAAATGGATAATAACCCATTAAAACCATCAAATCTACTGTCTCTCTCTCTCTCTATGAAAATTGAACATGTCGATCTCTAATTTAGTTTACAATTGAACATTTCTCTCTATTATTTCTTATTGAATATTTTAATATAATAAAAAATCGAAATGTTGCTTTTTTTAAGTGTGTAAATATATCTACGAATCAGTTGTGTTATTTTTTTATTATAGCAACAGATTTAATGATAATCTCATTTATCAGTCTATTCATGCACCATAACGAAGCCATATGAACGAGCATTCATGCTTATATAAATTCAGCAATTCCCATAAAAATTGTAAGTTACAACACACATTAGTTTGAAACCCATTTAAAAAAATAAAGTGGTGGTGAGGAAAATCCAATCTAACAGCAGCCTAGTTTGATCAGGTGGTGATCTTATAGCAAAAGGGAGAACATGTTGAATAACAATATTTTGAAACCCCCTGGTCAATGAGTGAGGATCAGGTGCAATGTGATTGCACACTTTAGTGTGCCGCCGCATCTCAAAGATGGTGGGTGATCAGATGTAGCGGCACACTAAAAGTGTGCAATCACATTGCACCTGATCTTAATTCCTAGTAAATAATGTTTACTATGAACCAAAACTGTGTACCCTGATGTGATTTCACTTGGAGGGGAGAAGCAACTTTATGGGTAGTTTATAAGTTGATAACTAAATCATCAACATATATATATATATATATATATATATATATATATATATATATATGTATATAAAGAGAAACAACAACTTAGAATAATCTGTTCTTAATTTATTAAACATTGACAATTTATTGGCAACAATCTGCATACATAAAGAATGGTTACTATTGCTATTTGATTATGGATTTTGGATGAAAAAATATGATCTTTTAAATTTTGAAATTTGAAAATTGTAAATCATTGATTTTCAGACCATAACAAAACGTGCTTATCGAACCAGTCGATCCAGAAAGTTCATTCCCACTTATAAATCACTAGTGTAGAACACCACTTATAAATCACTAGTGTAGAACACATCTATTACGGTCAAGTTTTTAAAAAGGTTAACAAAAAAAAGGCAGAAATAAATATGCACATCAACCCCTTCCCCCTCCTGCACCATCATAAATGAAAAAACAAATTAATGTGTGTTTCCTTTGGTTGCATCTCATTTTGAGAATCTAAATGTTTTTTTTTTTTAATTTTACTCGGAGAAACTGCCCGGGGCACAGAGACCTAGCTGCACTGGCTCAGCCTGCCGTATTACGGTCTCTGTCCATGTCGGGGTAAAACTCCAAGGGTTTACCCCTCGACCCTAAGCAGGGGGTGAAGTGGCAAGTTTTCAATAATAATAAAAATACATGCCTATTTAACTTTCCATATAAACTATTGGATTGAAGATGATTCAACGGTTTATAAGAGAGAGTAGCTACTCCAATAGCACGTATCATTACTAATATATGTATGTATACCTGCCATGCATGAATATATACACAAGTGCACACGAATGGCGCATCATTTGAAAGCAAAGTAAAAAAAAGTAGAACAGCTTTTGTTAAGCTTTAGTGTTAAAAAGTCGAAGCTTTTGCACCTTCCACAGAGCGATCGTATTAGAGGAGAGGCACCTCAGACGACCTTGGATGACGCTCATCCAGGAGATGAACAGCAACTTAAACACCATCATTTTTATTTGCTTTTCAGCGTTTGGTTTTTTGTGCTTTAGACCCCGTTCATCTACGAGATAAATGGCTCTGAAAATTCTAGTGGGACCCATATGAGAGGTAAAACTACGGTGTTTGGATTGCGGTTCATCACATGAATGAACGGCATCCAAGGCACAAGGTGATCTTGTTTCTTCCACAAAATAGTTACACCTCAACTGCAAAAATTGTACGGATCACCAGACGCCAAGCGGCGCTGCAATTTGCAAAGCGGACTCTTAACGGCTAACCGCCATTTTGTACGACCCTTAAAAGCTTTCATAAACAATGCAAAGGCATTTTGGTCATTTCAAAAGAAGAAAGTTTACGCTCACCACCGATTTGTTGGTCATAGTCACAAATCAAGTTCTGGTCCACTAATTATAAATAAATAAATAAATAAATAAATAATAATAAATGTAAGGGAAACTAAAGAGAGTGACCTTGCGGTTACAAATCGGATGCAATAAACGTAGCACTAAAACAATACCCAATCGGAGTCCACCGGAGTCACGACAGTTAGTGTGGAAAATTAAGTATGTCCACGTAAGCGCAACTGTTTATCCCAAAATTACATAAATATCCAATGCAATCGAGAATTTCACACCGAAAACAAAAAAAACAAGTAGGATGAAAGTGTCATTTAAGAGAGAGTGAATACCCATGCAAATTTTTCTGCCCGCAACTTCCTTTCCGGGCAGGTTGGTTCACTGGCAACAACCGGTATGTATGATGACGTGGCACCACAAGACGGTAAGCAGATCAGGTTTGCTCATGCCAACATCGTGACCGTCCGTTTTTTATTTTGAAAAGTAAAAAGTCAACGGAATAGTTATATAGGCATTCATCCAAAATGCAAACAGACGGCCACGATGTTGGTACGAGCAAAAAGCTCATGTGAACTCCTTTAGTGAGTAGAGAACTCGACCAAACTGACAGAGAGAGATTTCTTTCTTCTAAATTCTCGAACGGGATTAATATCATAAAATATGTATCTCTATCTGCTCATGCCAACATCGTAGCCGTCTGTTTGCATTTTGGATGAATACCACGTAGCATGTAACTGCTTCGTTGACTTTTTAACTTTTTTTAAAATAGAAAACGGACGGCCACGATGTTGGCATGAGCCAAAAAAGCTCATGTTCAGCACGACCTGATGTGCTTCCAGTTCACGAGTAGTCTCTCTTCCTCTCTTTTTTTCTTCAGAAACCTTACTTTTCTTTGCCCTAGATCAGAGGGAAAGATCGTTTTCACAGGTGAGAAATTCACGAATTGGATACGACCGTTCCTTTTCCCTTCGTCATCTCCTTTTTCTTCTTCTTTCCCTCGGCGAGTCTCGTTCGAACGGAATCGGAACTTCTGGCTGGTTTTCCGGCGTAATCTGCTGGAGAATGTGAAGGAGTTCCGGCGAGTGCCGTTTCCTCCTCCCGGCCTCCGGCGACACGTCTCGGCCTGCGGTTCCCGTCGGACACGTCATGGATATGCCGATAATGCACGATAGCGATCGGTACGAGCTCGTCCGGGACATCGGCTCGGGGAATTTCGGCGTCGCGAGGTTGATGCGGGACAAGCAGACGAAGGAACTCGTGGCGGTGAAGTATATCGAGCGCGGCAAGAAGGTCTGTCTTTCTGATTTAGTTTCTTTCTTTTTTTAGCTTGCAAAATTTTCTTTTTCTTTCGTTGTTAGAAGTATCTGAAATTTTCGGACCGAGTTTCGTGGAGTCTGGTCAGTTTACTATGAGAACTTCACATTTCTTATCGATTTTTATGGTTTTGAGATAGTGGATGTCTTGTCTTTGATCTTTGCTTGATCCTTTTTTGAATTGTAAGTTAGTTACTCGATAATTTCGTCAGCATCATTGAGAGATTGAAGTTTCGAACTCGTATATTGTTGGAAACTGGTCAGTTGCTTGGTTAATTTCTCATTTCTTATCAATTATTTATGGTTGATGCGTTGCATTTGATCTTCGCTTATATGAATCTTTTTTTTTTCTAGCTTGTCTTTTCGGCTGGATTGATTGTAATTTAGTTACTAGATTTGTAACGAATACGTTTTTGTCATCATCAGTTGCAAGGTTGAAGTTTTGATCTCATATATTGTAAGAAACTGCTCTGGTCTGGATGATTTTGAGCCTTTTTTTATGTCAAAAGGGTGATCAGAGTTTTAACTTGGGCTCACATGAAAAGCGATAGTTTTCTTTTCACAGATTGATACAGAACTCCGTGTTTGCGTTTTGATTGTTTCACTTTTTTTTTTCGGAAAGCACTCTCTTTTGGATCTTATTATGTTCTGTTTTTCTGTAACAGATCGATGAAAATGTACAGAGGGAAATTATAAATCATAGGTCATTGAGGCATCCAAACATTGTTAGGTTCAAAGAGGTTTGTTTGAATCAGTGTGGATTCCGTGGATGCCTACGTCTTCTTTGGAGGGAATTGTGCTGACCTCTCTCTCTCGCTCTGTGTGTGTGCATAGGTTATATTGACACCAACTCATTTGGCGATTGTTATGGAGTATGCAGCTGGTGGGGAGCTGTTTGAGCGTATTTGTATTGCAGGACGCTTCAGCGAGGATGAGGTTGGTTGAAATACGTTCTTCTCTTGTTCTTCCAGCTCTTCATTCTTGCGTTGTTAAATCCTGTTGTCTGTGCAGGCGTGCTTCTTCTTTCAACAACTAATCTCGGGCGTTAGTTACTGTCACTCTATGGTACTTGTTGCATTCCTTTGAGTGTTATTCTTGCCAAACACTAATATTTTGTTGTTGTTACTCATGATGTAAATTTTTGCTTGCTTTATCACGAAGCAAGTTTGTCACCGAGACCTAAAGCTTGAAAACACACTTTTAGATGGGAGTCCAGCACCTCTGCTGAAGATCTGTGACTTTGGTTATTCCAAGGTAAAAATGATGGTCAGATTGTGAAATGCCTGGATTATATGGTTGGCACATATATGTAGAAAATTTTATTTTAACATGTGTTTGCTCGAGAATGGTTTCATGTATGAATATATACACACATTACTTGCCCTTGTTTATGCCTCTTCAGGCATATGTATTATTGTGTGTTTGTGTAGCATATGATATCCTCTTTCAAAATTTGATTTTGATGGATTCACCCTTGTTACCATTCAAAATACTGCTATCCCAGGGATCCAATTTCCGCCTTATTAATAATGATAGGAATCTCCCTGTTGTGAAAATAAATTTTTTTGTTAGCATCAAATGCTGTAGAATTTTGTGACTGATGCTCAAGATTCTATGTGATTTCAATTCTTGGTCACTTTAAAACCTGGTTGTTTTTTGAATTCTTTCAGTCCTCTTTGCTGCACTCACAGCCAAAATCTACTGTTGGCACCCCTGCGTACATTGCACCGGAAGTACTACTCAACAAGGAATATGATGGGAAGGTAAGCTAAACATATCTGTTGTGCAGAAGTACAAATAACAGCAAGACATTGTTATTGCTACCACTTCTGCTGCTACTGTTTCTACTATTATTGTTAGTGGCTTTTGCCACAATTTATCTGACAAGCTTTGCTAATTGCTAACTTATGTAGTGTTTGTGCCTTGTACATTTAGGTTGTTTAATATTGTGTATTCCGTTTGAAGAATATGTTACATAAATATCTTTAATTCTTATCTTGCAATTTATTTGCATGATTTGTTTTTATGATGCTGATCATTCATAAGTATCATGTGTCTGCTCTGTGCTTTCCTTTGTTTAAGTTCATGTTTTCTCTGAAAGTAAAGTTATAAACTAAAACATTCTAAATGTAAAATATATTATGGAAAACAAGAGGCACCCTTAGTTCCAAGTGCTTTACTGTGTTTCAACATATTTCCCTTCTCTGGATCTCATGTTTCCAAACCTGTGATTTTGCTAGGACCACAGGACATGCTATTTATTATTTTTCTAATTCATTCTGATCTGATGCAGATTGCTGATGTGTGGTCTTGCGGAGTAACACTATATGTCATGCTAGTGGGTGCATACCCTTTTGAGGATCCTGCAGAACCCAAAAATTTTAAGAAGACTATACAGGTTATTTTACTCAGATGACCTTTTTTTGCTGCAGCATCTCACAAGCTACCATTGGATAGCATTAATCGACTCGACCGTTTCATTGTTTCTGGCAGCGAATTGTAAATGTGCAGTACTCTATTCCGGAATATGTTCACATCTCTCCAGAGTGCCAGCACCTAATCTCAAGGATTTTCGTCCCCAATCCAGCCGCGGTTAGTAAAATCTCTGGCATCGTTCTGCAAAACCCTACCCCTTCCAAAGTGGCTCTCGATATTAGTTTTATCTTCCACTTATAGACTTACGCTGCAGAGGTGGTTCTAACTTTCACTCATTGTTTGCTTTGGAACAACTAAATTCCTTTCACTTTACAGAGAATTACCATCCCCGAGATCCAGAAGCATGAATGGTTTTTGAAGAACCGTCCAACAGATCTCACGCAACATAACACAATGAATTTTGAGGAGCCAGATCAACCGATGCAGAGTGTGGATGAGATTATGCAAATAATATCAGAAGCTACAATCCCTCCTGTTGGTACACGTATGAGTCGGTTCCTGCCAGGATCTATTGACCTAGATGGTGATGAAATGGATGATCTGGACTCTGATCCGGACCTTGATGTTGACAGCAGCGGGGAGATCATCTATGCTATGTGATTTTGTTAATTTACCAATAGTGGTGGCCTAAGTATTTTATTGTGTTCAGATTATGCCTTGGAATCATCAGATTAGCAGAAACTGCTATCAGTGACAATGCTCTTCTGGACTTTTTTAAGTGTTTAGATCAAGGTCTAGAGAGTGGTGGTCGTTCTTCAGTGTATTCTATACCTTTCTGGTTCACTTGATGCGTGTATATTCTTGTACCAAGAGGCTGTTTGGTACATTTGTAATGGCTGTCAACAGCCCCAACTGCAACTGTTAATTATGTTTAGACTGGTCAGATGTCAAGCTTGCTCACTTGCCATGGAATTGTATTCTATATCTGTTGTGAAAGTATTCTGTAGCTTTACTGTTCTAGTAACATAGTGTTTGGTTATATATTTGTGGATAATTTGGCATTAACTTTGTAGGATCTTTGTAAATCCTGTCTCTAATGAGTTATCATATGAGCCAGAAAAAGGTTTCTTGTGATCTATAATGCAAAAGGTTTTCTTGTGATCCGATATACGATCATCAAACATCCCTGCATTCTCCTCTGCCCCGCTCATAGTTGGAAGCATAACAGGATCCCTGTCCCATTATTTTACTTGGTTAAGCAGAGTTCAAGCAAGGAGGACGGGCATGGTGTAAACCAAAGGGTGGATTGAGCATGATAGTTACTGAGAGTTGTGTGAATTTTTAGGTCCTGTTTAACATCTCTACCCGTCTATTCACAAGGTATGTGGCCTTAATGGTCTAATTTTGTTAAAGTATCACCGGAAACTACTTCAACGAAAGGCATCTGGATTTTCTCTGTATCACCTTTGTAATTGCAGGTGGGTCTCAGGGCAGCCTGAATGTGCATAAAGGGCTGCATTCTCTGTCTAGAGGTTTGGATCAAAGAAACATGTTTGCATATTAAGGCAGGGTTCAATTTTTCAGGCTGTGCATGGGCTGCAACGACCAGCTTAGCCCGACCATCAAGCACAATAAACCCTCTCTCTCTCTCTCTCTTGATAACTAGGGAAAACCATCAAATTCACTCTAGGTCTCCCTCGCCCGCCAGACCCCAAAGATTAAAAACACAAGGTCCCCCTTGCTCACCAGGGAGTACAGCCATCTTTGGCCTTGCCGCCGGGGATGCACACCCCATGGCTTTTGAACTCATGACGTCCTTTAGGCTCGGTGATGTTAATGCAATTTGGTTCCACTCACCCCCCTATGTCACCCCCCATCTTCATACCCCTCTAAATTTTATTGATTCAAGTTGATTTGATCAAATCTGACCTTATATATGGATTCAGCATGGCTGATTTAATAACAATCTACCTTGGATAATACTTTTTTATGAAAATTTATGATTTTTTAAATCACAAAGTTTTATGTTTTCTCATCCATTGATTTTTGAATTGCCAAAAAATACTAAAAAAAGCCAGATTTTGGTGATTCAAGTATTGATCTTTAGGCCCCGGAGTTTTAAGCTGGGCTCAGCATGATCAGATCTTCGTGCCCGGTGTGGTTTCTTCGGGTTATAAATTCAAAAAAAAGTATCTTCATTAAATGGAGTCACATCTATGGAGTCGGCTTTGATCAAAACAACTTGCGTCAATGAAATCCCAAAGAGGTGTATGAAGACAAGGATGACTTGGGTGATGAGTGGATCAGGAGTCATGTTTATGAGTCATCCCTATTAAATGAGCGGAGCCTTCCTGGGCTGCCTCTTTCAGACTTTGTAGCGCTGTTTATTTTAAAATGAGAGTTATAGGGCCCAGCCATCTTGTGGAGTCTAATAAGTGAAAGTGGTGAGCGCTGTTTCTTGATTGCCGATTCTATTTTAGTGAAGCAATATGGAGACGAGATTCATAGCGAAAAACGTTTAAAACGGGATCCAAGGGTCCGGTAAATTCAAATCAGAAATTTAAAGTTGGAATATTTCTTTAAAAACAAATAAATTAAAAGTATAAAATATATAGAGTCTAAAACAAGGTTGACAGAAAAAGAAACGAAACCCAGAAACCTCTTGGGAAATGGAAAAGGAAACGAGGTTTTTCAAAGGCATGTGAAACAGGAAACAAGAAACGTGTGGGAAATGCAGGGAAAACGTTTAAGAAAAAAAACCTTAATAGCATAATATATTAATGAAACAAAACATGAGTAACAGATAACGCTTGGGAAACACGTTTCACATAGTTTGGGAAACACGTTTCACATAATTTTTTTCGCGTTTTTGAAACTGTTAGGAAACTCAATGTTTCTTGTTTCGGAAACGGTTTCTCCAGAAATGCGTTTCCCATCCTCTTATAGCCTTTCCGATAACCCTGGTCTAAACTGCCACAATGGTTGAGGGTTGTTGCTTGATTGCCAATTCTTTATTTTAGTGAAACAATGTGTAGGTGGGATTCATAGTGAAAAAATATTTCAAAATGGGAAAATAAGAGTCGAGCAAATTGTCAAACTAAATTGAGTTTCACATTTCTCATGCTTTTATGGGCAAAAAATAATAAATTAAAACTAGAAAAAATATTTTCAATAAAAAATAAAAATAAAAATAAAAATATATTAAAAATAAAACCAATCCCATTTTTCATGGAAAATAACTGATAAAAAGCATAAATGTTGCAATAAAATTGTGATATTTACATTTTAATGTAAATGTCATGATATTTTTCCATTTAAAACAGCAAGCCAATATATTGTATATTTTCACAGTGAATTGCCACGTTTTGAGCTTTGGCGGCTTTGCCACGTAAGGGCTTGGGTGTCAACGACCCCACCCGGATATTACCTGCTTTGGCAGGGAACTTCGTCATAAAAAAAAAAGATTTTAATTCATGGTTAAAGAATTGGACTCAAATCCAAATATATAAGAGAAACCATACCCGGATCCGACAAGAACTATATGAACCTGACCCAGTAAAATAATGATTTTTATCATTTTTACATTGAAAATTTTTAGGTCACAATCGGAACTCAGGTTGGGCCCGGGTCTGGTATAAAATTTCACAAACTATACCTGGGTCCATGTATTAATCAGACCTTCGGGTCCGGACTCGGGTCTTCTTATTTGTCACCATACCGGAACCCTATAGGGTTTGGTCCGGGTCAGGGTAAAACCAATCCGTTGACACCCCTAGTTATTACATTCTAAGTGTAGATGACTGAACAATGAGAAGTAGACTCCTGTTTATGGGTTGTTGGGTGAGATTAAAAGTAATTTTAGAGGTTGTGCGAGGTATAGCCTGATTTGTCAAAATTCTTGGTAGTAGGCTCTAATCAAATTTGGATAGCTTAAGAATAATAAAAAAAAGAACGTCTGAATGATGCAATATATGAAAAAGCCTGTTTTTTGTAAAAACTTGGTTTTGAAACCTGGTTTGTTTGAGAGCTTGAAAACCAGGTTGTGGTGTTTGGATGACAACTTGTTAACTTGCCTTTTGTAACCTGATTAATGGATTTGTGTTTGGAAGACAAATAACTCAGTTTTGTGATTTTTTTCATCAAAATAACTTTTCAGATTGCCTTTTTGAAACAAATGCATACATCCAAACAACAAAAGCTACTGACGAGATTGTACATTTTTTTTCAAATGCTCCCAACTTACTAGGAAAAATAATTTGAAGAAAGACAACAACAATAACTTGCTCATTGTCCAGATAAGATATCCTTGAGCTCCTGTCAAGCAGTAAAAGATAGTTGGTAATGTACCATACAACTTTCAATCTTGGTTAAGTTTATTCAAACTCAATGCAAATGGTGGGATAACTAAATGGGTTGATACCCAAAACCTGGTTTAGATTAATGGGTATAGGTAGAACAGGTATCCAATCCATATTTGACTTTGTTTTCTACCTATATACCAGAAAATTGATACCCGATGATACAGGTGGAATGTCATTTAGTTGTGGATGTATAGAATGACAGTCTTAGTACAATCCAAGGGTCTCGAGTTTGAATCCTATCATGGGTAGTCCTAAACCTTGGCTTGAATTATAGGAAAAAGCAATGTTGAAAGAATTGTCTCGGGTCATGAATCTTTTTCCAAACGATTCAGGTGAATCGAGCAATACGGATTTGGAGCTGAATCAATCTAAATCGGCCAACTTTTAACCAGGGAAAGACACATCAAAAAAAATTATTAAAACAATATTTAAAATTTTTAAAAACCATTTTGACCATTTTCAGATTTTTTTAAAAAATTTGCCAGGGTTATTTGTGTCTCGATTTTCTGCTGAGGCCGACACCCAGAACACTGGGAAAAGAGAAAAAGAAAGCAAAGAAGGATGGATTAAAGTTTGAAGGTTGGCATTAAAGCCAAATGAAAATAGAGGCAAGAAACAAAATTAACGTGGTTGGGCTATAATGAGCCTACTCGATGGGAAAAACTCTCATTTCTCTCTTGTATTATTCAAGGGATGTCAATATATATATATATATATATATATATATATATATATATATATATAACAAAAGATGAGATTTGTTATCCAAGAACATTTCTAGGCAACGTCTTCAACGAGTGGATAATCTTGCTCCTGATATGATTTTCTTCTGATTGATTTTGTTTTCTTTATCTATGGTTAGCTGAACGTGTATCCTCCCTTATCTGCAAGTTACTGTTTTCCTTTTCTTTACCAGCAATAATATCAGCTCCACTTTTCGATTTGGCTTGGTGAAAACATCGGCTAACTGTTGTTGAGAGGGAACAAACTCTGTGATTAATAATTTATAAGCAACTCTTTCATGCACATAATGATAGTCAACTAGAATATGCTTAGACCTGTTGCGGAAAACATGATTAATCATCATGTATAGGGCACTGAGATTGTCACAGTGAAGAATTGGAGGATCTTTCAAGAAAACTCCAATGTCTCTCAAGATAAATAAAATCCGATTCACAAGAAAGCGGTTTTTATCTCACTCAACAGATGACAGCCCAAGAAAGAGTCGAAAAATCTTGCTGAGTACATCAAAAAATTCAAGGGTGTTTTGTGATAATTTTGGTGTCATTGGCAGTTGAAGACTAAGAGAAGGTCTTTTGGTTATTGCAGGGACTCGAGCAAGGCTATGAGCCATTTGTCTCATCAATGCTCAGGCCCTCGGTTCCTCCTTATAAGAAGGTTGTCTCTCTCCTTCAAAGCTAAGAAAATTGCAATCACTTCAAAACTTATAGTCAACCTTAAGTAGCTCACTATGGTGAGTGAAAACAAGGAAAGCGTTGAGGTGGCTATCCATGTTTTAACTCTCGAGGTTGTAGATTCGTTCAAAGTGGAAGTCAGCAAAACCAGCGAGAAAATTAGTCAAAGAAAAAATGGCAACGCAACTCCAATGCTTTTGCAAAAGGCGAGTCACCCGAAAGTTAAAATATGAGAATGTGACTTGTCAAATATGCAATAAATGGAATCACTCGGCTATAAATTGTTTTAATCGATTTATTCATTCCTTTCAAGTTGAGGATATTTCCTAAGCACTTATAGCTATGAATGTTTCAGATTCTCAGGATTCAGAATGGTTTTGCAACACCTCAATTTTTAGAACCCGAAAAATGATATATTTTTTTTTGAAATACTTTAATAAATACAACGAAAAAACTCAACAAGTTTTAAATTTGGCATGCTACTTTTCATAACAATTCATAACCATACGATTGCAAAAATTTAAAAGAAATAAATTTCAACATCATAAAATAAATCAAGTTCACAACCATTCATAATTAATTATATTTATCTTTTAAAATAAAAATTAATTAAATAATCAGAGTCCAAAATTTTCAAAGATATAGGAAAGGTAAGATCGGTCGCCGAGGCAACCTCATGTCTTTGCATGCAAGCATCTAAGTTCTGATTTTGTAGCAATTATCAAAAGAAACAATTTCAAGCATAACATGACATCAAATCAAACAAAATGAAACATACTTACAACGATGGTGGTCAGCTGGACGAGCTTTAAGCTATACTTTCCTTGTGATCTGATATCAAGTTGTAACACCTCAATTTTTATAACAAAAAAAAATGGTAGAAATTTTTCTTTTTTGAAACCCGTTTAAATATTTAACAAATAACAACAGAAAAACTCATCGGGTCTAAAATTTGGTGTGCTACTTTACATAATCATTTGCAATCCTATAATTGTGAAATTAAAACAAATTCAAACATCCATACGATAATAAAAATCAAATGTCTACAATTAATTATATTCATCCTTGAATGAAAATTTAAGAATTAACTAGAGTCCAAAATGTCTTGAAGGCAAAAGAAAGGTAGGCTTAGTCTCCATCACAATCTCCCGCCTTCGTAGGTAAGCATCTACTCACTTCCTAAAAAATATAAAATTATATGGGGTCAAACATAACATGTCTCAGTAGGGTGAAAGATACTAAACTCATAAAACAAAATACAAAGTAGAAATTTTATAAGACTTTACATAATTTAAACTAAAAATTTACTGAAATACTTGCACAACTGGCATGCATATATAATTTGCTAAATTAAATAAGTATGTATCAATTCACTCGTCCAAAACAAATAAAATGCATGTGCAATTAAAATGCATGAAGTTACCAAATACAGAAATCATTGAATACATGCACACATTTTTATCTTTAATTACATGTTCTTTCTTAAATGATGCATGCAATGCCTAACTAATGCACATACATCTTAAGTTATCATTTCTTAGCCCCGCGGGTACAACACAGGCATAAACCTGGTTCAAGGTTGTGACTCAGACAGTGTTTTACATATAAAGGTGACTTTGCCTTGGTTGGACACCTTTCATAAATACTGGGTGCGAGACGACATGAGCGTGAGAGACTCCTAACACCACCAACCCGATACATCAGACTTTTATTCATGAATTTCTTACCCTCTACGCTGCAGTCTATTATAAAGGTTTTCTCTATCTTTGTGGGTGTAAAGGATGAACATTTCGTGCTCAAATAGAGTTTTACGAAGCTGGATGTACTGCTTGCCCTATTTTTGCAAGCCCTTACTTTAATGTCGCATGTTATACTTAATTATTTTAATGGCTTACATGCAACATCATGATTGAATCCGTTATAAGGATTCAACCACTTTTTAGGTAATGAATGCATTCTTTGAAGCATTGCATTTGATTGCATATTCATTCTCATGTTTTAGCTAACACATATGCATGCACATGAAAAATACGATAAGAAAACATAACTTACATGCATCCACATAATTACAACATCAATATCACGATCATCATCATCATAACATGATCAGACATGCAACCAAAAATAATATTTGTAAATAAATAATGCACTTTGCATTTTGGACCCTTCGGTCCCTTAATTAAAGCGTAGCCCCTTTTTAGGCAACATGTCTAATCTTTTCAACATTCATTCATGCCTTAGAGTTGACAATCATACCCTGCATAAAATTTGACCTAAATACACACACACATATTCTACATGCTAATCATAAGAAAAAAATTATGAAAAACATATACAAACTACGTAAATGTCAGGATTCAGTCCTTAAACCGACTCTAATTTGTGAAACACTCAATTTTGCCTGACTGTTAAAGAAAATTTTGTGAGCTTTCCATAACCGCAAATCATTCATAAAAATTCCTTGATATGAGAGAGTTACAAACGTTTTACTACAAACATATCATATTCTGTTTTGACTATCACAAAACCATGCGCATTCTATGAACAGAGCCCAAAAGTTAACAATAGGTGTGAACTTTTATTATCTTTTCAATGCAATAAACCATTAATCAAAACTCCTTCAGACGAGAGAGTTATGCACATTTTATTGATCGAATGTCTGGTCGAAAAACGGTAATATCAGGTCTATGCATTCGAGCGGGGTCAAACTGGTTCACCCGAATCCATACATCCATATTTTTTCTTATAATTTAACTCAAAAAATTAAATAAAATTATACCTATTAATTCATCATAATTCATATAAGACAAATCTATTTTTCCTCAGCCCTATTGGCTAGAAAAATAGACCAGTCTCACACGTTCCTTATTTTCTCAGAAATTAATTCGGTAAAATATACAATTAAATAACTAACTCATGGAATTTCTCTATAATTAAAAATAAATAAAATAAGCAAAAATCATAAGATATACTCATGCACATATTCTACCAACTATAATTAAATATTTCATGATCTAAATTACGAAATTCACAATTTTCCTAAATTTACTATTTTCTTTTCTGAAGAACCCGATATGACTAAATCACAATATCTCAAAATTTTGACCATAGAAATCCACCAAATTTTTATAGAATGTCTAGAACAACATACTCTACTAACCCAAATTAATAATTGCAGGAAAATCATGGCATAACTTATGTATTTTAAAAATTTATAGATTTCTTTTCTAAGAAATCAGTTTTTGAGTAAAACATGTTTTCAAAAAGGGTTTTCTCTCATAAAACCATTCTTTTTCCATAGTATGACAACCCTAAGCCAAACCCACATATGTGAGGATTGGTTTAGGGTCTAAACTTATGAAAAACCCATGGAATTCGTGCTGTAAATTTCGTTTCACAAGAGAAGTATAGATCCCTCTACTTTTTGTTGAAACATTTGCTCCTACGCGAACCAATGAGTCTTTTCACATGATTTGACCATTTTATGCACGTTACAAACATGAGAACAACCTCCTAACACCTCTTTGAACCATGTAGAAGCCTCTTTTGTAGCTTAAAGGGTGAAAACACCACTAGAGAGAGATTAAAAGGGAGTAAAATGAGGGGGGGGGGGCATGAACCTCTTCTCTCCTTATATAGGTTCTTGAATTAGGTCAAGGGCTGGGATAAATCCTAGTCCTTGATCTAAATCAAGGGTACTTACTATATCTCAAGCCTACCCACTTTCTTATTCTTTTTTTTTTATTTATCTTATTTTTTTTATTAGCTAATATAGCTTAAGTACTATATTATATATTCTATATAGTGTATAATATATAATATCTAAGCTATAGGGAAAGGGTTGGTTGATCCCTCTATAGGAGCCAAACCTTCAATTTTGCAAACTTTAGCAACTTGCTTGCTTGGCAAGCAAGTTGACTAATTCAACTCTAATTTTTTTTCTTTCCTTTCTTCTTTCTACTCTTTCTTTCCTTCTTTCTTCCATGGTCCAGCCCCATCTAATGACCTCTAAGGTTGGCGCCATTCATGGAAGACCTTGTTTTACAACAAGGCAAGTTTTGACTTTTTCAAAGCTTGCCTTGTTTTTTGGTAAGTCTTATTTTAACATTATTTTAAAGTTTATTTTTTCTTTTTATAATTTAAAACTTTAAATAGGACGCCACATAGGATGAGACAACTCACCTATGAACTCTTACAATTTTATAAATCTTAGTTAATTTTTGAAATACATTCCATTAAATTCCAACTTAATTCTATTTAAATTTATTTTAAATTGAAACAAGTTTTTTCTAAATGAACTTGTAATTCACATGAAATGTAAATACATGAAATACAAATTGAATCTAGCCTAATTAAGTTTTAGTAATTACATTCTCAAAGTCATAAATATTTAAATTACTTATTTTAATTAATTTTTCTAAGGTAAATTTGAATTTTAAAAGAAACAATTTAAGAAAATGTACTTTGAATTTTCTAGAAACCCTAGGCATGTAGGGGTTATTTTCATACATAATTTTTTTTCCTTAAACCCTACAAACCCTCCAATGCATTCTTTTTAGCTAAAAATTAAGAATTTATTTTAGCACATAATAAGAAAATTAAAAATATTAAGGAAAAGTCTAAAAAAATATCGAATATTACAGGTTTCCCGACACAAGCACTACCTCGCATATGACAGGTAGCTTGAGTAAGCTTTTTAATTCAAAACCTAATTATGGTTTAGATTCTATTATGGTGAGAAATAACCATAACCTGCTCATTACTCATGTTGAGGAAGCAAAAATCGACTCTAAGTCATCTCCCATTATTCTTAAAAATGTTCTATGTGTTCCTCAAATTACAAAGGACTTGGTTTCCGTTAGTCAACTCACTTCGGACTTACCCTATATTTTTTGAATTTTTGTCTATTGGATGTGTGATAAAGGACAGAAGGACAGGTCAAACAATGGCGTCGAGGAGTAAGAGAGGTGATTTATATACCTTAGCAGAAGGTCATGTTGCATTTTTCTCTAATAGATTTAGAAGGATCTCAAAAAATAAATGGCATCAACGGCTTGGGCATGTGCAGATGAGTACGATTCGGTACCTTCATCAAAGGAAGCTCATTGAAATTGATTCAAAGAATAAAGATTTTGTGTGTCCTAGTCGTCAGCTTGGAAAGTCATGTAAACTTCCATTATTTCATTCTGATAATTCATGTGATAAACCTTTTGTTAAAGTTCACTCAGATCTATGGGGACCAACTCCCATTTTATCACATAAAAATTATAAATATTATATTGTTTTTGTTGTTGATTTTAATCATTTTTCATGGATCTACCCATTAAAAAGGAAATCAGATTTTTTTAATAGTTTTGTGCATTTTCACAAAATTGCTAAATGTTAATTGGCTATTGACATTAAGATTTTTCAGTCAAATGGTGGAGAAGAATATATTGATACCAAATTTATACAATTTTTAGATGATCTTAAAATTAAACATTAGATTTCTTGCCCAAAAACTCCGGAGCAAAATGGGGTCTCAGAGCGAAAACACTGAACTATCACTTAACATGGCCTCACTATGATGTTTCATGCTAATCTACTTAAGCGATATTGGGTGCTTTTACCACAATAGTTTTTTTAATAAATAGATTGATGTCATCTTCTCTCAACATGACTTCACCATATAAAAAAACTCTTTGGAAAAGATCCTGACTACTCTAGCCTTAGGGCTTTTGGTTGTCGTTGCTTCTCATACCTAAGAGACTATGCAAAAAATAAATTTGAGACAAAATCTTTGTTGTGTGTCTTCACTGGTTATAGCATTAAATATAAAGGATACAAAGATTTTTTATCTCTCAACACGTTGTCTTTGATGGGAATACATTCCCTTATGTGAAACCTGCATCTCTTTATGATATTAGCAATGTAGAAGGTAAGGCCACATCCTTTCGTGACTGGGCTGTTAATAATGATCATCATTGATCTAATGAATTCACAGTAAGGGATGTTGATACAGACCAAAATAGCAATATGCCCAACATTGAAGATGATGAATTTACCTACCAGCGTGACAAAAGGAACCGATCCAGTTTTGAAAATGAAAGTGTAGAACTTGACGTCATAAATGGGTCTCATATTACTCATGATGCTAGGCAACAAAACATTGACACCAATGAGTCACACCAGAACGGCTCACCTGATGATCATCAACAATCCGCTGAGCACCAGTTGATTACAGATGAGGAAAGCGCCTCAGGCAATGTTCCTCCTGATATGAATGCTACTCTTAATGAAAACCCAACTCCCTTAAATTACTCCATAGTTACCAAAAGTATGTCTAGAGTTTTCAAACCTAATCCAAGGTAAGCTTTGATCCATGAAGTTGAGACTAAGGTTCCAAAAGAACCAAAAAATATTTGAGCAGCTTTAGATTATCCTAGATGGCACGCTGCTATGCAAGAAGTGCTTGAAGCTCTTACTATTAACAAGACTTGGGATCTGGTCCGACAAGTGTCAAGCATGAACATAGTTGGTTCTTGTTGGGTTTATAAAACCAAACTAAAATCAGATAGAACTTTAGATCGTCTAAAAGTGAGACTAGTTGCTAAGGGTTTTACCCAAGCTGAAGAGATAAACTTTTATGAAACATTCTCTCTTGTTGTATGACCTAGAAGCATTCATAAGAATGGTTACGGTAAAAGGATGGGAGCTAAGACAACTTGATGTAAGAAATGCTTTTCTTCATAGGAATATAAATGAAACTGCTTTCATGAATCAACCCCGTGGTTTTGAGGATACTTCTTTCATGTTAGCAATTTAAAGAAGGGTTTGCACCGCCTAAAACAAGCTTCGCGAGCCTGGTTTAACATAGTTTTTTTTTTTAGTGTTGCCGATCTGTCAAGGTTTGTTCAACGTCAAAATGGGGAGACCATCATTTTGTTGATTTATGACTTTTGCAATGTTTCATTTTAAAACTTAGAAAAAAATTTGCTATGAAAGACCTTGGTCAACTTCACTATTTTTTGGGTATTGAAGTCTCACACACCAAAGGTCTTTTCCTGTGCCAAATGCAATACGCTCGGGATCTTTTGGAATGTGCCAATATGCAAGATTGCAAACACTTGTCCACTCTCATGGCATCCAAAATTTCAAATGAAAATAATGCAGCCTTTAAAGACTCAAAACTCTATCGAAGCCTTGTTGGTGCTCTTCAATACTTGACAATATCACGGCTTTCTTTCAATGTCAATCAGTTTATGCATGCACCAACCATTTCTCATTATCGGGTGGTAAAGTGCATTATCATATATGTCAAAGGCACGCTAGACTTTGGTTTGAGGTTCCTAGCCCAAAGTACTTTGGATCTCTATGGTTTTTTAGATGCTGCCCGACGATCCACATGCGGTTTTTATACTTTCGTCCGAAGCAATTGTGTTTCTTGGAGCGCCAAAAAACAGAAGACCATTGTCAGGTCCAGTATTGAGGCAGAATACTGGTCTATGGCCTTTGCCACTACGGAACTCACTGGGTTTTGAACCAGCAAAGTCCCAACACAAGGTGACATATGCACTAGCTACTTACCAGACAAGCGGACGTTGGTCTATCAAGCACATAGTTACTAGGCACTTGTACAAAAACAGAAAAAGGACAACTACAATCCTCAACACAGTCAAACCTATACTTTCCCCAGAAGGATGGGAATACCCCATTACGATGAATATATAACAAACATAACTTGTGCATAGTAAAAGGGGAAATATTGCTCATCACCTCTATTTCTAACAGTAACATATATCGATCAAAATTTCTTCTGATCAACACCTCAAAAGGCTATTATTCAGTTGAAATCATTTCCTAACATGTAACACCATTCAAGCATCAACACATAACAGGGGGGATGTCACTTACAGCCACAAGCAGTGGCGGAGCCAGGAGTTTTTCGTTGGGTGGGCAGACTTCGGGTCTCGGGGACAATGCTATGGTCTTGAAGGACAATCCATTTATTCGGATCAATGGCGGAGCCAAAAAAATTTCGTTACCGTTCGTGAAGAGATAAAACTTAAATAAGCCTTTGAATTATATTGAAATCGATTGGTTATCAATGTAAAAAAAAACCCAGCAATATTTATCACAATATACTCAAATCATTTGAGATCTGTCTTGCATACATTCAGCTCAAATAAACAACAAGGAACTGCTTTCCAAAAGCAGTTTCTAAAGCTTAAAACGCACAATCCAGAACCCGGTTGAATGCAGATTAGAACTCGGGGAGTGACAGACGCTGGTCCAGATTAGGTGGAAGCTTAGGGTGTATGTGATACCGCTGCCACGGGAAGACATAAACGTGTCAGCACCACTTGCTGATCGCTGTCCTGGGCGAGTGCTCGCCACCTAAAACAAACTGCATCTAAATGACAACACACCACAGACAATAATATCCAGAACAGGTCAAGTCCAACACTAACAATTTTTCAATTCCAAGCATGCGTTATTGATCCTCGAACAGATTGCTGGATTAAAAGTAAACATACACTTAATTTCTGTTTGTCACACACCAGACAAATTAAAACACACATAGCGGTAGGCATTAGCATACAAGAGTTGAAATCAGATTCTTTGCTTCTTTACGAAATATCGCTGGAGGCACAATATTTTTTTTTTTCGGTTTCAAATTCTGGGGTGGGCGACTGCCCACCCATGTCCACCCCTGGCTCCGCCACTGGCCACAAGAAACAAATCAGTAAACTTACTTGGCAACCTAGCTTACTAGAGAAGAAATTTCAAGCTCACTTCTTCTTTGGGCACATGCAGCTTTACTTTGCTGAGAGCATGCTCAAACGACTTCCATAAACTAGCAGTATCCTCATCACATACAACTGCTTTAAGACCTTTCATTTGCATAACTGATATAGGTAGTTCGCTCACACCTAAACACCACCTCATATCAATTCTTTTCAAATGCTGTAGTTCCCCGATGTCGTCGGGGAAGCTCTCAATGTTTGAACAGTGAGCCAGATCCAAAAATCTCAGGCTTCCAAGTTTACATAATGAATCTGGCAGGCCTTCCAAACCCGTACATGAGTGTAACCTTAGGACCTCTAATCTGCTTAGCGTACCTATTCTATCAGGCAACTCAATTAGATCAGGACAGTTTGTCACGCTCAGTTTCTGCAGATTGGTAAGGTTGCATATTTCAGGAGGCAATGTATCCAAACCATTGCAGTAGTCTATTTCTAGTTCTGTCAACATGGGAGAGATGTTCAGGATATCCCAGTCACTATCTTGGCTGACCTCACAAAGCACCATTACAAGCTTCTGTAGGCTTGGCAATGGTTCTGAAAACGTAGAAATATTGGGGACTGATATCCTCTCCAGCCTGATTCTTCGGAGATTCTTCAGAGAACCTAACGTGGAGAGCTCACTTAATTCTGCACGATGCAAGCTGTGATTTGCAACAATCAAAACCTTGAGATTTTCCATTTTCTCCAAAAATGGAGGTAAGCAATATGACTTTGCTGAGAAATTCAGGATCAAAACTTCAGCACGAGGGAGCACCATATCAGGCCAGCTCCCGGGACCCATTTCACCTGAATAGACATCAAGAGAATTATAATTTGTTATTTGCATTTGAAAACTCAACAATATTAGGTGTAGGTTACTCATGCTTACCACTGTGTATAGAAACAATCTGAGCTAGGGATGCTTGACCTTTTGGTTGCTGACCAATTTTAGGAAAATCTCTTGGGCTCATGATAAGCCTTGTCGGTTCGTGGCCACCATTCGATTGGCTGGTATAGATGGCCAATTCCCTCATCAGATCATGTTGAAAAACAAAGAGGTCACTAAAGCTTCCATCTCCATCTCCAGACTCGTTCCTGGTGAGAAAATAACAATCGCGCTTAGTAGAGAAGAATTCAAATTTCGATCCTATATAAAGCTAGATACATACTGTGTTCGTTCAACAAGCATGACAAGGTTTCTGCTGGCGAGTTCAAGCAAAGCGACATAAGCATCATCTTCACTTAGGCCATGGATTTCAACCCACATGTCAATGATAGAGGCAGCATGTATCTTTTCATCTTCAGGAAAGGAACCCAGGTCCATGAAACACTCTTTAAGTACCTTATTCAAGGGAATTAAGCTGGTGCTTAAGCAATCCAGGAGATCTTTGTGCTCCTCAAAGATTTGGCTTCCTTGCAGAAGCATCTGTGCGGTCTTACGCCATTTCCTTGTGGGTTCCTGCCTCAGTGAGCCTCCTATGACTTTTAGTGCCAATGGGAGACCTTTGCAGTATTTCACTATCTGCAATGTGACAGATTGTATACATCATCTCTTTTGAAAAACACGAGGGACAATACATAAAATTAATGTCTCAAGTTCCTGAATTCATAAAACTGTGATTTTATGGGTATACATGTAGGTGTATAACTATATACTGATCTGTTATTAATGTCTATGAATTACATGTAAATGATTGCATGTAGAGAAAAAGATAGAAACTACCTAAATATTTTATCTAGTCATACCTGCTCCAACTGTTCCACCAGCTCAGGGTCCAGTTTATCAAGGGTTTGATCGGGGGTAAAAGCTGAGTGACAGAATAGGTCCATGGCTTCTTTTGGTCCCAGCATTTTTAAAGGGTAAACAGAATCAATCAGTTTGAAATTGATTCTAGATGTGACAAGCGTTTTTAAGCCAATGTTTCTGAACAAAAGTTTCTTGAGTACTGCTTCAGACCAAACATCATCTAGGACCACTAGGACAGGTTCTGGCTTTCTCTTGTTTAGATTGTCTGACAGCTGATTAATTGCATCATCCTCATTTGGGAAACAAGGGATATAACTGGCATTGACCAACCTTGCCCATAGTTTCTGATAGATCTCTAACAAGTTGGGAGTGTCTGATACCGTAACAAAAACAATCTCTGCAAACTTGGCTGGAAATGTAAAACAAATAAAGCAATTAGCATCACTGACATTCAGTGTCCAACTTTTGCTTCCTTATTTGAAGGAAAACAAGTATCAATAAATTGCAGAGGCAAACTATTATATTCATCTTTCACTGGCACGAAGAAAGAAGAAAATTAACTCTTGAGTATAACAAATAATTTCTTCTCATATCAACCTAATCTTAGGATCAAGATTCTTTATAAGCATTAGCAAATTCAACATTATATAAATACCTAAAAGCTCAATTTTTTGAGATTTTATTCAATTGATGGGGAAAGGGGTGGGGGTAGCTTAGATCCATATCCAATTTTTATGATTTTGGTTTTCATTTTCATTTTCATTTTCATTTTTATATCTCCATTTCTTCATAATGCCATTTACATCTTTTCTGAAGCACACAATGTTCCCACTCTTTTATAATTGACTAACATAATGGTGTGACACATTACTAATATGTGCATGCATGCATGCACACACACATGCACATGTACTGATGTACATATATGTGAAAGCTATCAGAGTAAACCTACATAACTCATATCTAAGACATTCAATTGGATGCATGTGTGAGAAAAGTGGAAAACAGAGGAAAGAAATGGAAATTGTACCTTGAACTGCCTCATCTTGACAGAGCTTTGCCACTAAGGTTGTCTTCCCGCATCCTCCAGGAGCACATACTCCAAGCACAGACACATCTGTACTGAACAAGGCCATCTTTAACTCTTCCAAGGGGGCATGTAGGCCAAAGATTTTACTTGGAACTTCAGGCATTGCATAACCAGAGCAACCCATGCTTCCACCATGAACATTGGAACCTATACTCAAGCTACTCAATTCTTTGTACAAATTCTTTGCTTCTAACATAATCTTTTTGGTATTTACAAATATTTCAGTTTGCATATTCATATTTGCAAATCTTAGCAACTGTTCATCTAACTTCATTAATTTCTTGGCATATATGTACTTCTTCCAGATTTTCCAAATGGGCAGCTTGGAACACTTATAGATCAACTTCTTGCCTTTATTCAAAAGATGTAATAGTTGAGCCATGTCCTTTTGTCTTTGAAGTGTTGAATCATCTTCCAGTTTGCTATCTCTTAGTTCCGCATCTAACTGTTTAACCTCCTCTACTCTTAAGGATTCCAGAGTTTCTTGTACCCGATCAAAGTACACTTTAAAGTCCATAGCAATATTCTTCTCCTCCAAAATAGCTTTTAGTAATTCTGCGACCACAGCACCTACTACTGCTCCACTAATTAAATCTGACATTCCAGCATGGATGTTAGATAAGAACAATTAATAACTGTAACTTCAAAATGGAGTAAGAATGACTGAATGAAATGCTCTAATCGTGTCTTTAAGCTCCAATAATTGGTCCAGGCACACCCACCTTCGTTCTCACTATTATTTCACCAAATTTCGACAAAAAGAAGAACTTCGATCCTTCGACTGTAATAATCAATGAAGCCCTCTGTCTTCTTACCTGTGTATCTCCCGATCCTCTTATTGAAAAAGACTGAATTTTGGCAAAACACACACAAAATCACTCCAGCAAATTTACAGAAACAACTGCTGATAAGTGTAACAAGAGTGTTGTTAATTTGCATCTTGAATTCTTGACTCATCAAGTTATCTAAGTATTTCGGCCAAACTAAACACATGGATAAAAAGGATGAGTGCAACTAAAGTTGGAGTTTAGCCACAGATATATATCAATTTAATAGAGCTAGAACCATAATCATCTTGTCGTCCAAAACCAATGGAATCATACATCACAAACCAGAAAAAGGAGGAAAATATGGAGTTTCGGTATTGAAAAAGCTAAAACAAATGAAACAGCCCACTCTCAAGGCTTAATTTATCTTTGTCCTTATTCTTTTTCTCTCTCCTATCAAAGTTCTAAGCCTCATGGCTCTCTTCTTACTTGAGAAAGGCATTGCAACTTTCTTAATTTATTTCTTTTCATATATGAAGTAAAAGTAGATTTGTGCTTTCTAGAGCTAAAGAAGCCATAAGAGAAAACAAGAATTAACATGTAATGCTCTATTTGGATGTGTTTTTATTTAGTGTTTACAAACATAAATGAAAATACATTTTTTTGAAAAGAATCTTGACTTTATTTATTAGTGATTGTTTGGATCACAAACTATTCAAACTATAATGCAAAAGAAAGTGGATGAAAAAAAAGGCATAAGGAAATTGAAGATTGGGCGCATAGGGATGAAGAATGAAAGGTGGTGGTGGTTTCATGTTGAAGAAGATTGTGTGACAGTGGTGGTGGTAAATGTGATCTTGGTATTGAAGAAAGGAGAAGTGGTAATGATGGTTGTCCTAGGTTGAAGAAGGAGAAGTGGTGTTGGTGGAAATGGTAACGAAGGAGGGGTAGTGGTGGTGGTGACGGTGAACAATGAGCAGTGATGTTACTGTTGAAGAATGGGCTATGTCACATAAGTACGGCTGCAGATGTAGGTGCCATTGTGGGTGCAACATAAGAAATTAAATGGAAATTCAATAAAACTGAAAATTAAATGATAATCTCAAGCTCAACTATGATCTCCTAACTCCTAGGTCTTTTGTCTTTTTATAGATGAGAGCTTCTAACGTTAACAAATTGCAACTTCTTAATTCGATAAGCGCTTCCTAATCTTGATAAATCTTATCCTATCATAATGTGGATCTAACATGATGATCCAAAAGTCAAATATAAATAAACCTAAATAAAAAATAGAAAATGAGACCCATCTAAATTATGTGGATCCGGATCTATCCTACTTTACTCTTGCATCATTGTCTTTGGGTTGGATAAGACTCGCCCCCTCGAGTCTGGTACATACGCTTGTGCTTCTTCCAATTTCTTTCCATTCTACAAATTATGGGTCTGCAACATGCAACGTGAATATGTCCATGTTCCTTAGGTCGAAGGTGTTGAACACAGCCTCCTTTGAGAACCATAAGAAACCTGAGAATGCTCGTGCTAAGCCATCCAGTCTTCTTTTAAGCCCTTATAAAGATCTGGATCAAACAAATCAAATAGATTCAATAGAGGCTTGATCCGAAATAACAAAGCTACACTGGGTTGTTCTCAGATGAGATTTGGGTTGGATAAAGTAGATTTAAGAGGCTTTTGGATTCGGATACAAGGTATGGCTTGAGAGGGATTGTTATGGGTTAGGTCCAATTAGGTTTAGGTACGAAAATAGAAATTGGGTAGGATATGGGAAGGCTCACTATGAAGTGGACCTAAACGATTTGGTTATAGATAAAAGTTAGGTTTGTCTATGGATTCTAAAATGGGTTTTGGAGAATCCAACAAAATAGATTTGGATTCATCACATGGTTTTGGATCCAAATCTTACTTTAGGTTTTGGGAAAGGCTTTGGGTCTGGTTCTGTTGGATACTTATTTAGGTTGGGTCTTATCTACTTGGATTTAGGTAGTTTTAGGGATGTGTAATTGCTTCCCCATTTCCTGATTCAACTTCTCTTCAATATCCAGGGCATATTGAAAAGACACCAATGGTAAACAAGACAGGTCATGAATGAGGTTTCCAAAATCTAATTTGTGACACCAAATCAGCTTATCCGAGCTGGAGTACATTATGAACAAAATACATACATATATAAAATCTATTTTTTATATAACTAGCTTACGGAGCTTATCCGAGCTGGACTGCCTATTCAAACTCAGCTCATTTATTTTTTGGAATGAGTTTGAACCGGGCTTAAACTGGTCAAGCCCGATCCAGTTAGCTCAGCTTGTTGTGCATCCCTACAAAATCCAAGGCTGAAGATCAGAGAATAACACTAAATCCGTTTGTAAAAATCCTCCACAAATGATTTCATATTATAGGGATCAGTTGACTATAGATGCATGTGATCTCTCAAAATCTTGTAATGGTGTGGTTTATAAATAGTGGAACACATAGAAAACATCATCATTTCGGGTGTGAAGATCATGGATGTAGATGGTGCTCACCGAATCGTGTTAAAATCTCTCTTTATCAAGCTAGTTACTCTTTCAGCTAAATCTATATCGAAATTTCATGATCCCACTCTATATTCTGAGCATAGTGGGTGCACTACAATATCTTACATTGTCATGCATTCAACAAAACCTGTCAATATTTATGCAATCTCTTACCTTTGACCATTGACAGGCCATAAAACAAATCCTGTGCAATGTCAATTATCCTATAAATTTTGGGCTTCTCATACAATCCTCCCACAGTTTTACGTTATTTGCTTGCTCGGATGCGATGACCTCAATTCAACAAATGGCTATGTTCTTTTTTTTGGTCCCAATATCCTTTCATGGAGCTCCAAAAATCATAATATAGTGGCACACTCCAGTTCTGACGCTGAATATTGATCAATGGCTAATGCTGCAACTAAGCTTATATGGGTCCAATATCTTCTTCACCAACAAGGAATCATGCATGAGACACTAACTATTCTTTGGTGCGACAATGCCAGTGTAATCGTCCTGTTTATATATCTATATATAACAAACATGTAAAAATTGATGTCCACTTTGTTCGGGACCAGATTGCTAAGCAACAATTGGTTGTTGGCCATTTGTCTCCTTGAGATCAAGTAGTGGATATTTTGACAAAACCATGGCCTTCGAGTTCTGCGGACTAAGATCCAAACTCGAGGCCCATCCTGGACCATTGAATTTGAGGCGGATGTTAATTGTAAGCGAGACGAGTCAGGAATGAGGTTCTCAAAATCTAATCTACAATCCAAGGATGAAGATTCGAATACAGAGAATGACACCAAAGTCACCAAATACAAGGAGATAATATCTAGACCTCTTGCCAAACTGATAGATCCTAGCCAGTGGCAGATCCAGGATTTTGTTTAAGGGGGGCAAAATAATTTCAAAAGCTTAAAGGGGGATAAAAAAATTTCAAAATTTTGCTTAAAGTGGGGCAGAAATTTTTCAAAAGCTTAAAGGAGGGCAAAAATTTTCAAAATTTTGCTTAAAGAGGGGCAAAAAGTTGGAAAAACTGTCTTTTTTTTTTCTTTTTTATTTATTTTCAAAACTTTAGGAGAGGCTCAAGCCCCTCCTGCCCCCCCTGGATCCGCCCCTGATCCCAGCCAGCTCTATAAAAGATAAGATCTATGCCTTTGTAAGAATACTCCCTAAATGACCCCATAATTATAGGAGATCAGTTGATTCTGGAATTGTCTGTATGGTGAATGACCGGAAATAACGATGAAAGAGTAGCCAGTGGTGGTGGGGATGATGGTAAACAAAGGAGGGATGATGGTAGTGGTGAACACAAGTGGTAATGATGGTGAGAAAGTCTTGGTGGTGACGAAACATGTAATGATGGTGGTAGCTGTAATGGTGATGATGGTGAGTTGGTGGTGGTAGATTTGAAGAAAGCTGCAGTACAAAGAAAATTAAGTGCATCTTTGTCGTTTTTTGTTTTTTGCAGAAACAAAAAAAAGAGGCCCTTTGTATTTATATTTATCAAAACTTGCTTAAAAAAGCTGCCAAATCAGACCCTATAAATATGATATATAAGTATTATTTAGTATAACATATGTGTATATTTTTTAAAACCTGGATCACAATGTCCAAATCCAATTCTTATCAAATAAACTAGGTTGACTACATCCATAAGGTTTAATTGAGAAGAAGATACAACCTACAACCATGATTTCTATTACTACAGCGACATCTCTCATATATAAGTACCAAGCTATTTACAAAAACATTCAAACGGGGGTTTAGTTTGGTATCTCATATATGACACGACCACAAAGGAAAAACAATATTAAAATCCAAGTTTAAGCATCCAAACACATAATCCAGCAAGTGCTGAAGTTGGTCCACCATAAAAAACAAAGATCGAGCAAAAGTGCAGAGAATGGCATGCGGTACCAAAAGGAAGGCCAATGATATATCCGAAGACCCTTATCAACAACCAAAAAGCAGTATCAGAACTTACCCTTTCTTTTGTGAGGCATCTACACAGATGACAGAACCAAGAGAAGAAATCGAGCATAAAACTCCTTAGTGCAGATGAACTAATGGAATGCAATCATATATATATATACTCGCTGATGAGAAAGAGTTTAGCAATTTCCTCTGAAGAAGTCCTGCACAGCGATCGAGATGTTGCATGGGAAATCGCCTGATTGCTTTTCGTCCTTGGCCATTAAGTAACTTTGATTGCTTTTCGTCTCTCTCTCTCTCTCTCTCTCTCTATATATATATATATATATATATACGTCGTATCTTTCCCTGAAGGGTGAAGTTTGACCAACTAACAACATGATGTTGCGTGGGAAATCGCCTGACACCCACTGTTTGTGGTTTGTAAAGACACGTATTCAAGGTCCTATTTTTTTCGTCCTTGGCCATTAAGTAACTTTGATTGCTTTTCGTCTCTCTCTATCTATCTATATATATATATATATATATATATATATATATATATATATATATATATATATATATATATATATATATATACACGTCGTATCTTTCCCTGAAGGGTGAAGTTTGACCAACTAACAACATGATGTTGCGTGGGAAATCGCCTGACACCCACTGTTTGTGGTTTGTAAAGACACGTATTCAAGGTCCTATTTTTTTCGTCCTTGGCCATTAAATCAAGCCGAAGGACAATAAGGCTTGCCCATGAGTGTGACACCCGTGAGATTTAAACCCAAACCGTCTGCCTAGCAGCCTAGGTCCCGCACTCTGCCAAATCCCTTGGGGGCGATGAGAGGACATCCTTCCATGTGATCAAGTATATGATATGACCACTCAATCGACTGAACTGAGGACATCCTTCCATGAGAGGACATCCTTCCTTGGAGAAGGGAGTTACATATGAGTTTCACCGTGGACTCTTTTTATGCGTGTCATACATGCCTCTTGGAAATTGCATGAAATTTATATAAAAAAAAAGAAGAATAATGCAAACCAACTTTTAATGGAACATCTATTTCGCCATTTGAGTCATTGGATTAGATTCAACTTAATGGTCCAACGATTTGTTTATTTAATATCCTTTATCGGTTGTTTCAATGTTGACAATTAATTCATAAATATCATTTATGAAAGTTTGAATTTGTATGATGGATCAAATCTAATCTGTTATAAGATTCCAGCATGTCACCACTTATCTCTATCGTGACTTAGATAGAGATAAGTATTGGGTAACGATAAACCTTATCGTTATCCCATCCAATTTTGTGAAGATAACCACAACGTAACAAATATGTGTCATCCTTCTATTTCTGTAATTTGAATTGAATGAAACATTTCTTCTCTTCAGCCTGCGTTGGCTTTTCTTCTAAACTTTTTCTTCAAACTTTATTACTTTAATCTTAATATGGTATCAAAGCACTTCCCATGGCTTCTAAATTGATATTTGTACATCCAGCATAAACCGCGAGATCCTTCAATATCGAAAGAGATTCGTCTATGGAGTCTATTGTTAGCTTATACTTTTTACATCATTCTGACAACCTAAGTAGGTTGTTGGTATCCTAAGTTTTAACTAGAAAAAAATATTCTACATGAAAACACATGACCTTAAGTGCTAAAAATAAGTTAGGGATCATTGATGGAATGGTTTCAAAACCGGATATTCACTCTACCTTATTTGCGGGATGATAAAGATGCAATGATATGGTTCTTTCACGGATCTTGAAATCGATCCATAAGGACATGTCTTAAAAGTGTTATATATGCTGGCACTGCCTTTGATGTTTGGAATGAGCTTCACGAATGATTCTCTCAATCAAATGCACCATGCATTTATCAAATTCAATTTGATATAATTAATTACAAACAACATCATTCACCCATCGTCGTTTATTGTACAAAGCTTAAAGGAACGTGGGATGAGTTAGCTTCATATGTCTCATACCCAAATTGCTCTTGTGGAGCAATAAAAATAATCCAAGACATGCAACAAAGAGACCGCCTTATGCAGTTTTTGATGAAGCTCAATGATAGTTATAGCTCTATCCGAAGTCAGGATCCTTTTGATCGAACATATGTCTTATGTCTCAAAATGATATGCTCTCATTAATAAGGAAAAGAGGCAAAGAAAGATGCGAGTTCTTCCTCTGTCATCAAATGAACACCACATGTTGGCTGTCACTATTGAGCATAAGGACGATAAGAGTGTGAATTCAAGAGTTTCTCAACCAAGATTGCGTCTAAATTGCTCAAGACCCAAGTGTGACTATTGCGATAAGTTGAATCACATCAAGGCTAAATGCTATCAACTTCATGGTTATCCAAATTCAAGTGCAAGAGTGAATTAGACAACGTCAAGAGAGGAGGCTGCCCCACCACAGATCACACTTGAACAATCTAAACATCTCATAACTCTCATGTCACAAGGTAAACCGGAACTCCAAGCCAATCTCGCAGGTAAAACTCTAACTTTTCTATCCTCTTCTTCCTGTTGAATAATAGACTTTAGGGATACTGACCACATAGTTTCTAGCCTAGATTTACTACATTCTCCACAATCTATCATTTGTCCACCAATAGGATTACCCACGGGGCTATCTGCTCCAGTCACTCACATTAGCAGTTCAAACATAAATCCACATATATATCTCATTAATGTCTTATGTGTTTCTAGTTTTAAGTACAATTTGATATTTGTTAGTAAGTTGACCAAAGATTTACAATGTGATATCGTTTTCACTAATGAATCTTGTACTTTTCAGGACCGTCGCTTGAAGCAGACGATTGAAGTGGGTAAAATGCAAAATAGACTTTATATGATTGAAATCCAGAGTGGAGTCGCTCTTTCTAATTTCAGTCTTGCTCATCTTTGGCATTATCGACTTGAACATATCTCAACTTTCCGTTTTCAATATCTTGTTAATTCTAATAAATTGAATTCTTGCAACTTTGATAGAATATGCTCAATTTGTCTTTTAGCTAAACAATCACATCTTTCTTTTTCGAACGGATCCATTAATTCAACATCAACCTTGAACTCATCTATATTGATTTATGGGGCGTATATCAAACTCCATCCCTATCTGGTGTACATTATTTTCTAACCATCGTAGATGATTTTTCTCGCTCTACTTGGGTATACCTCATGCGTTATAAATTTGAAACATTTTTTCTTATCTAAGATTTTTTTTCATGATGAAAACGCAATTTAAAACTCAAATCCAAAAGGTTAGAAATGATAATGGGAGTGATTTTTTTTCAACCGATATGCAGACACTCTTTCGAAATCAGGGTATACTTCATCAACACTATTGTATATATATCCTTCAACAAAATGAAGTGGTGGAATGCAAGCACTGAGACCTTAATATGGCTCGAGCTTTGCGCTTTCAAGCCAATCTCAGTATAAAATTCTGGAGGAAATGTATTATGACTGCCACATATCTCATAAATCGTGTTTTCAGCACAACTCTTAATGGGAAAACTTCACATGACGTTTTATTCCATAAAAGTCCTAATTACCAACACCTCAAAGTTTTCGGATGCTTCTGCTATGCTCACAATATTCATCACTCCCACAAATTTGATAATAGAGTAAGAAAATGCGTCTTCCTTGGATATCCATATGACCAAGTTGCTTATCGTTCATTCGATCTTGAGTCCCATGTTATTTTCACTAGTAGAGACGTGGTTTTTCATCAACATGTTTTTTCTTTCCAATCTGCTTCATGTATGCCATCTAACTCTAGCGAAATTGTCTTACCCATCTCTTCTAATTTTTTGTCAGATGTCTCCCATTCACTCCACATAATTGATCCTCAGAAGAATATATCGATTTCTCAAAATTGTCCAAGTCCATCACCACCTATCCCTTCTGCTACTCCGAGTCCTCTTTTGGCACTCCCCGGATCCGCTATTCCTATTCGACATTCCTCTAGGACAAAAGCTCCACCTGCTCATCTTCAGGATTATAAATGCTATGTTGCATTTTTCTTGCCCCAATCAGATGCTCTGAGCACTCACTAGAAAGGTATAAGATATCTGCTTTCCCATTACCTTATGATAATTTTTCTCTATCGCATAGTGCCTTCTTAGTAGCTCTTACCAAAAATCCTGAACCCCAGACCTTCGCCCAAGCCATAGGGTGTGTTCATTGGCGGGAAGCCATGGCGACCGAAATTCGTACACTTGAAGACAACCATACATGGACAGTTACACACCTTCCACCAGGTAAACGACCAATCGATTGCAAATGAGTCTACAAAGTGAAGTCCAAATCTGATGGGTCAGTTGAGTGTTACAAAGCACATCTTGTTGTGAAAGATTATACACAGGTTGAAGGCCTTGACTACCATGAGACATTTGCTCCCATCGCTAAACTTTTGTTCAGTGCATCTTGGCTGTGGCCGTCATTAAACATTGGGACCTTCATCAGTTTGATGTCAACAATACATTTCTACACGGTGATCTTGACAAAGAAATCTATATGACACTCCTCGGTTTTCATCGACAGAGGGAGCAACGACTTTGTCGGCTCAACAAATCCAGCTATGGACTCAAACAATCATCTCAAAATTGGTTTGCAAAATTTTTAAATTTTCCTAAGAGGATTGATTTTACTCAATCCAGGGTGGATTATTCATTGTTTTCTTGCTTCACAACGCATAAATGCATATTTGTTCTCGTATATGTTGATGATATCATTATTGTTAGAGATGATATTTCAACAATCAACCAACTAAAAGTACTTCTAAATAATGCATTTCGCATCAAGGATCTAGGAGTACTCAAATATTTTTTGAGAATCAAAGTCGCAAGATTCAATAAGGGCATTTTCTTATTACAATACAAATACGCATTGGACATCATTGGAGATCACGAGTACTTGGGAGTAAAGCCGTCAGATTTTCCCATGAAACAATACAAAAAACTTAATTCAGATGAAGGAGAGCCATTGAATGATCCAATTTATTATCGAAGACTAGTGGGTCAACTGATATACCTCACCATTACAAGGCCTGACATAGCCTATTGTGTCAATATTCTAAGCCAATTTATGCATACACCAAGGAGGCCACATCTTGAGGCTACACAGAAGGTCTTGTGTTATCTTAAATTCACGCCAGGTCAGGGCATACTGTTGTCATCCGATAGCAAACTTCAATTGTCTGTCTATTATGATTCATATTGGGCATCATGTTCAGAAATTGGAAGATCTACCTCAAGTTATTATACCATGTTGGAAAAGAGTCCAATATATTGAAAAACAAAGAAGTCGACAATAATATCAAGATTGTCAGCTGAAGCAGAGTATAGATCGATGACATTTGCAAGTTGCGAATTAACATGGTTAAAATATTTATTGACAGATTTAGGAATCAAACATCCTCAGCCTATGTTGATGTTTTGTGACAACCAGGCAACATTGCATATGGCAGCAAATTTAGTGTTCCATGGAGATCGACTGGCATGTTATAAGAGACAAAATTCAAAACGGTTCAATCAGAAGTCAACTTGTTCAGACAAACTTACAATGCACAGATATATTTACCAAGTCATTGAGACAAACTTATAATATCTCTTACCTCAAGTGTGAACAATGTGCTTTCACCGCAATCGAGTTTTCAGGTTGCTGTAACAGTAAGATCTGAACAATACACAACCATGCTGACATTAATGCATAAAACCACCTACAGAACTACGAAAATACCCCTCCTGAATTGACTCATGAACCCTCAATTTTTGCATCACTAATTTAACCAAAACTACTAAGCAAGTAAGTTTCTCTTTTCAATACGAGTCCAACGCACCAAACCTCACTCAATTCTGAGTTTGGAGTGCAAAGTTATGTCTATTTTACCAAAATGGGTCTTAGGTACGCAAAAGGGTATTATGGTCATTTCAAATTTTGATACAATTTGAGACTATCTTATGATCTGATTCGAATCCATTTCTGATCTGGATCCAACCTTGTCTGCTTGGATTCAGATCTATTCTCATCTGGATCCAGAACAGTGTGACTGGATCTAGAATATTCTGACTAGGTCCAAAACTGTCTGACTGGATCTAGGACAGATTGATCTAGACCCAGTTCTGATATGGATCTAAGACTTATCCAATCAAGTCCAAAATAGTCAGTCCGGATCTAGAACAGGTCCAGATCAAATTGGATCCAAACTGAGAACCCAAATTCAGTTAGATCGAACTAGTTTGGCATGACTCGAGTTCATCTAAATCGGTTTGGCTTAGACCCGATTCAGTCTGAACCGGTTCTCCATAAATCGGTTTGATCTGAACCGATTCAGTTCAAACCGGTCTGGTCTGAACTGACCCATATGAACCGGTTCGGCTAAACCCGATTCGACCCGAACCGATTCAACCAACATGTATATATTTTTTTTCAAACTCAGTCCATCTCGGTCTAGGTACAACTCGGACCGACCCGGTCCCCCCGATAAAAACCCTAACAGAAAGAGGGAAAAGAGGCATTGCCCCTTCCACCTTCCTCTTAAATAGAGAGGGGTCGGCCACCGAAGCCGACCCTCTCTGTCCTCTCCGAAAGGAAGGGTCGACCACCGACATCGGTCGACCCCCTCCTCTCTATCTCTCAACCTTTGTATTTTTTTTTCTGTTTCCTCTGTAAATCGCCGGCAACCATGGTTGTCGGCCCTCACTCCCCGAAAAAGGAAAGAAGAAGAAGGAGAAGGGGAGGAGGTGCTCACCTTGCCGTTGCCGCCATCGTCGCCGGTAAGCTGCCTCTTCTCTCTCACACTCTCTGTTGCCCTCTCTCTGTCTCTCCCTCTGTCGCTCGTTGAGATGCGGTGGAGGGAGGCTGCGTGAGAGCTATAAATAGCCCTCATGCAGGGTGAGGATAAGCCTCACCCTCATGGATTTTGGGAGGTGAGGTTTATCCTCACCCCCTCTGGAACGCAGTTTCCCTTTTGGGGAAACCGTTGTTTCCTTAAAAAAAAATTCAATGTTTATCCCCTCCGACGACTTCGCCGGAGGGGGTTTACAATTCTATCCCCCTTAAAAGAAGATTCGTCTTGAATCTTACTTGGAAATAAATGTGGGAATTGCTCACAAATGTCTGATTCACGCTCCCATATAGCCTCCTTATTGTTGTGATGACTCCATCTAACCAATACCAGAGATAATTATTTGTTTCTTAGTTTTTGAACTTTCGAATCCAAGATCTCTATAGGCTTCTCACTCAAGCTTAAGTCATCTTTTATCTTCAGTACTGACTCAACAGAATCCAGTATATGAGAAGGATCAACCACATACTTCCGCAATATGGATACGTGAAACACGTTGTGGATTTGAGATAAGGAAGGAGGTAAGGCTAAATGGTATGCCATCTGACTAATTCTCGTGAGTATCTCAAAGGGTCCAATATATATGAGATTCAACTTTCCTCTTCGACCAAAACACATCACTCCCTTAAACAGAGATATCTTCAAAAATATATGGTCGCCTTGCTCAAATTCTAACTCATGACGCCTTTGGTCTGCATAACGCTTATGTCGACTTTGCGCTGTGAGAAGACGATCTCGAATGAATCTCACTTGGTCTGTCATCCGTTGCACCAAATCCGGCCCTAACAATCTTCTTTCTTCAACCCCGTCTCAACATAATGGTGTTCGACACCGTCGACCATCCAATGTCTCAAATGGAGTCATGCCTATACTTGCTTGAAAGCTATTGTTGTACGCAAATTCTATCAAAGGTATAATATTGTTTCACGAGTCACTATACTTTAAGGTACATGCCCGTAGCATATCTTCCAGGGTTTGAATGGTTCGTTCTGATTGCCCGTCAGACTGGGGGTGAAAGGTCGTACTCATTTTTAATTGTGCCCCCATAGCTTCATGAAAACTTTGCCAAAATCATGATGTGAACTTCGAGTCTCTATTTGAAACAATCGAATCTGGTACTCCATGAAGTCTGACGATATCCTTGATGAACAACTGAGCCAACTGATCACAAGCGTGTGTTGTCTTACAAGCCAAATAGTGAGCTGACTTAGTTAGCCAGTTTACAATCACCCATACCGAATTCATCCCAATTTTCGTTCTTAAAAGCCCTGAAACGAAATCCATTGAGATATTCATCCATTTTCACTCAGGTATGGGAAGTGGTTGCAAAAGACCACTTGGTCGTTGATGCTCAATCTTCACCTACTGACATACTAGACACTTACTAACAAACTCAACAATATCTCTCTTCATACCACCACCAAAATGTATTTTTTAGATTTCGATACATTTTGGTGTTGCGAGGATGGATGGCATATCTAGAGTGGTGTGCATCCTCAAATAATTGATTTTTAAGCTGGTCGTCCTTAGGAATGCACACTCTCTGTCAAAATCAAACAAGACCTTGATCATCAACTTTGAATTTTGACTCTTCATTTTCTAGAATTTTCTTTCTTATTTGGGCCAATCCTGGGTCCAAGGATTGTTTTTTCCTAATTTGCTCCCTCAATTCTGATCTCATGGTGGTTTGCATGAATAGCAACCGACCTGGTAAGCATTGAGTTTTTGCCTTTTGAAGAGCCACTAAAGAAAATAACTCCCAATCTGCGAGTCTGGCCAGTGCTCCTGTCTTTCTGCAAAGGGCGTCAACGACTACATTCGCCTTTCCTGGGTGATATTTCCGCTCGAAATCATAATCTTTTAAAAATTCCAACCATCTCCTTTGCCTCAAGTTTAAATCTCTCGGCCAAAACAAATACTTAAGGGTTTGATGGTCGGTAAAGATCTCAAATTGCTCATTATAGAGGTAGTGCCTCCATATCTTGAGGGCGAATACCACCGCTGTTGGCTCCAAATCATGCGTCGGATAGTTGACTTAATGAGTTTTAAGTTGACGAGATGCATAAGCTATCACTTTACCATGTTGCATCAAAATGCAACACAATCCCTTATGAGAGGCATCACTGTAAATAGTGAAACCTCCAGATCCAGAAGGTAAGACCAATACAGGAGCAGTGATCAAACACTTCTTTATCTCCTGAAAACTCTGCTCACATTTATCGTTTCATTCTAACTTTACGTCCTTCTTCGTGAGATTTGTCATGGGAGCTACCAACAAGGAAAACCCTTCTACGAAACGTTGATAATACCCAGTCAACCCCAAGAAACTACAAATTTCCATAGGGTTCTTGGGTCTAGCCCAATTGGTGACTACTTCAATTTTTACAGGGTCTACCATAATTCCATCTTTAGAAACAATATGTCCAAGGAAAGACACTTGTTCCAACCAAAAAACACACTTAGAGAGTTTGGCATAAAGCTGATGTTCTCTGAGTGTCTGCAGAATTATTCTCAGATGCTCTTTGTGTTGCTCCCTCGTGGTAGAGTATATGAAGATGTTATCGACAAATACCACTACGAACGTATCCAAATATGATTTGAAAACTCTATTCATCATATCCATGAAGGTTTCTGGTGCATTAATCAGACCAAAAGGCATGACCAAGAATTCATAATGGCCATATCTTGATCTGAATGTCGTCTTAGCTACATCTTCTTTCTTAATTTTCAGCTTATTATAACCCGATCTTAGATCCAACTTCGAGAAACATGCATCTCCTTGAAGTTGATCGAACAAATCATTCATCCATGGCAATGGATATTTATTCTTGATGGTCACTGCATTTAACTATCTATAATCTATGCGCATTCGCAGTGATCCATCCTTCTTCTTGATGAATAGGATTGGAGCACCCCAAGGAGATACTGACGATCGAATAAAACCTTTCTCTAGTAACTCTTGCAGTTGCTCCTTAAGTTCTGCGGGTCTCATCCGATAGAGAGCCTTCGAAATGAGCATTGTTCCTGAAACAAGATCTATTCAGTTTTTCGATCGAAAAGGACCTAAAAGATCTTCTAAAAAAATATCAGCATATTCTCAAACTATGTCCACGTTAGATATGGTGAGATCTTCTCTCTCTTCGATCTTCATATAGGCCAGAAATCTCATGCATCCTTCTTGGATGTATTTGTTGGCCTTTAGACGAGATATAATCATTGGTTTCAGTAGTTTTCTAATATCCTAATATGTGAAAGTTGGAGTCTGGGGGTTTGGAAACTGACACATGTCTTTCTGCAATCAATGGTGGTATGGTTGTCTGACAACCAATCCATGCCAAGAATGATGTCTATGTCCTTGAAATCGGGTTGCAATAAGTTCACAGGCAACTCACAATTTTCTATATTCACTATACAGTTGATATATACAGTGTCCATAACGGTGAACTCGTATACAGGTGTTTCTATCAAGTAAGAAACACTTAATCACGAAGGTAACTGTTTTCCAAAAATTGAAGTAGCGAAACTATGTGTAGCTCAAGAGTCAAACAATCAATGTGCTATATTAAAATTATCACGTAGTAGGTTTATTATTATTTGATTAATTTATACTCGTATAAAATTTTATCATATGTTAGTGACTACGATACTTATTTACTCAAATTATCTTATTTTATTTTATTAATCACTCAAGTACACATAAATGAAATATCAATAACCAAACAAGAAGAAAACAAGGCAAAAAAAAGAATAATCTAACTAAACCAAATAAAGCTAAGTATTCTTAAATGCATCATCATGTTACTCTTCGATCAATCCAAAGCTTGGTTCTTTATTTAAACTCCTTCACGTCTGCTAACGGTGGATCATAGAAGGAGCATTCAAGTCGTATAAGAATAAAGTAGGATCAATGGTGGGTTCCTCAGGCATAGGTAGGATACCAATATTATATAAGAGTTAAGTGGGAGTGTAGGTAGTTGAGAAGGGATCAACAGTAAAATCTTCATCTTCTCCTCCCTCCCACGAATTTCCCAATGTTGCCCATCCCTGAACTAGTCCTGAGATGCTTCTATTCACTTATGTAGCAAGTCATACTCTCTCTACGGCCTAAATTATCACTCTCATGGTTTCCTCAATAAGAAACTCCTCGATCGAATTTAAAACTCCTTGATTGGTCAGACTCATGGTAGCTGCCTAGATGACTCGGGACATATGTTGTCCCTTTGCACTAGTCATACAAAACCCTCCCTGAGATACAAAGTTTCTGCTAAGGGATGCTCTCCTTGTGGCTCCTCCTGGAGCAGCCATCAAATCTCTCATCATCCGACCACGCACTGACTAAGCTCTCTGACGGTGAGACTTGTGAGTTCTTCGCCTGTAAGACTGTGCCTTTCGACCCTGAGCAGTGTCAGGGTCGTCATGTCGGTAAATGTCGCTCTCCCCGGTAATAATATAAATCGACAGAGGTCGTGGGGTCAAATCTCTAACAAATTGAGCCATGCTTGCCATGACTCCAATCGACATCGCCATTGCAGCGACAAACTCCTTTCTTCCTAAAACAGGTGACTCTGAAAGGTCTTGTGCTCTAGGGTCTTCGTGGTTGTTGAGTTCGCTAGCCATTTCCTAATCACTAACAAGTTCCTATCGAGCAGAGACTTAAATCACATTCTATGTCATTGAACTTGTTATGAATGATGAACTTCTTTGTGTGAATTTGGCTCTGATACCACTTTGTAACACATCAATCTGGGACCTCAAGAGACCGAGTTCGGTGGGTATTACTTCACAAAGAGAAAGAGTTCAAAGTTCACATAGAGAAAATGTGACTAAAAAAAAATCTTTTTATTCCCATAATCAACTTTTCTTTACAATGTTCATCATTCATAGCAAAAGACAAGCAATTACATCTTTATTCAATGACAAGAAAATGAAATCTACAAAGTACTTTGCTGATGACGAAGAAGCTGTTCATGTTCTGTTTGTGTTAATATGCCTGAGACCTACAATTGTAATTAAACATTGGGGGCGAGTCTACAATCCAATAAAAAATGATTATAAGCAAATAAACATTTAAACTTACAACTGTAGTGGGCTTTAAGCCCCTAGTCTTAGTTTAATTTTCGACACACCACACAAGTTGATATATTTTAAATACCCCCATTAATTTATCATCACTCTTCCAAAACGATTATCACTAAATTGGCTATACCGGTCATAACCGTATATGGAGGTAACAACCCCCGTAGAACACCCACAATTCACTCTCAGTGGTCCCCGGACCATCAGGCACTGCAGTGAACCACCACAAGGACCCCATCGGTAGCTAGTCAGCAGGTTAAGCTCTCAATCTCGGTATGATTCATGCTACATCCTAACCATGATGGTTATCGATCATCCATGGTCCTCTAGAATGCTAACCCGGTGTGAGTGAAACCCTAAGTCATAACTAAGTTTAACTCACTGAACTATATTCTCAAACTCGTCATACACTCGTTCTTTCACGAGTGATGTTGTGAACTCTTCACAACGAATCTCGTTCTTAAATCTTATGATGATTTTAGGACTCACACATCTCTCACTAAGCATGCAAAGATGTAAGGTATCTACATCGTTAAACCACTGACGACCCACTCTCTGTGGTGGATGCACTCTGATCGCAAACCAAGTAGCCATTGCCACAGGTCACCACTTCCGGAATTTAAGGGGTTATGCATGCTGATCTCAACACATCTATTCATACAACATGAATAGACTATAAGGGACTCCAATCTAACATACTCTCATCACAATGCATGATATTAATGAACATTTAGACATGCAATCACAAATACAATCTCTTTCAGTCATGTACGACAAGCCACAACTAACATGGATATCACAACCACATGTATAAAATCAACTCATAATGTCAAGCATGATAATTTTTATGTATGTCCTGATATCACTCGAAAGCTATCAAGCTACACATATTAATACACAAAATCACAATAACATGCAACGTAAAATATTTATTCACTTTTAACATTACTTATAATATCCCTTACCTCAAGTGCGAACATTGTGCTTTCACCGCAATCGAGTTTTCAGGTTGCTCGAACAGTAGGGTATGGACAATACACAACTATGCTCGCATTAATGCACAAAACCACTTATAAAATTACCAAAATACCCTTCCACTCATGAAACCTTGATTTTTGTATCACTAATTTAACCACAACTACTGAGTAAGTAAATTTCTCTCTTCGATACGAGTCCAACACACCAAACCTCATTCAATTATGAGTTTGGGGTGCAAAGTTATGTCTATTTTATCAAAATGGATCTCGAGTATGCAAAAGGGTATTATGGTCATTTCAAATTTTGGTACAATTCGAGACTATCATATGATCCGATCTGAATTCATTTCTGATCTGAATCCAACCCTATCTGCTTGGATTCAGATCCATTACTCATCTGGATCCAGAACAGTCTAACTGGTTCAATAATGGTCTGACTGGATCCAGAATATTCTGACTGGGTCCAAAACTGTCTGACTGGATCCAGGACAGTCTGATCTAGACCTAGTTCTGATATGGATCCATCCAATCAGGTCCAAAACAGTCAATCTGGATCTAAAACTAGTCTAGATCAAACTGGATCCAAACTGAGAACCCAAATCCAGTTAGATCGAACCGGTTCGACCTGACTCGGGTTCATCCAAATCGGTTCGGCTCAGACCCGATTCAGTGTGAATCGGGTTGGTCCAAACCGATTCAGTTCAAACTGGTCCGATCCGAACCGACTCATATGAACCAGTTCGACTAGACCCGGTTCGACCCGAACTGATTCAACCATGTATATATTTTTTTCAAACTCAGTTCGTCTTGGTTTGGGTGCGGTCTGGATCGCACTCGAACCGACCCGGTTCGGTCTGGATCATCGCACTCGGACCAACCCGGTTCGATCCGAGTCACACTCGAACTGACCCGGTTCGATCCGAGTCACACTCGAACTGACCCGGTTCGGTTCGAGTCGCACTCGGACCGACCCGGTCCCCCCAATAAAAACCCTAACAGAAAGGGGGAAAAGAGGCATCGCCCCTTCCGCCATCCTCTTAAACAGAGGGGTCGGCCACTGAAGCCGACCCTCTCTGTCCTTCTCTCCGGAAGGAGGGGTCGACCACCGACATTGGCCAGCCCCCTCCTCTCTCTCTCCACCTCTGTATTTTTTTTCCTGTTTCCTCTGTAAATCGCCAACAATCATGACTGTCGGACCTCACTCCCCGAAAAAGAAAAGGAGGAGAAGAGGGAGGAGGTGCTCACCTTGCCGTTGCCACTGTCGTCGTAGGTAAGCCGCCTCTTTCTCACTCTTTGTCGCCCTCTATCTCTGGCTCGTTGAGATGCGGGGGAGAGAGGCTGCATGAATGCTATATATAGTCCTCACACAGGGTGAGGATAAGCCACACCCTCGTGGATTTTGGCCTCACCCCTCTGGAACGCGGTTTCCCGTTGTTTCCTTAATTTTTTTTTCCAATGTTTAGCCCCTCCGGCGACTTCGCAGGAGGGGGTTTACAATTACAAATAACAGATGTAAGGCCCATAAGATGCCTAACCGATAAAGGCATCATCAGCGAGTATCCCCTCATGTCGATCTTTCTCACACTGCGTAGGTTGCCTATTTTTCCAGGGAGTCTTTAGACGACACATTCAGATATCTCATTTTCTTTAGTTCAGAGAAAGAATCTGGTAGGCCTCCCAAAGCTGTAAATGCACGCAACCTCAGGACCTCTAATTTACACATATACCGATTTCCTCTAGCAATTCGATTAGATCGTGGTGGCTGCTGATGCTCAATTTCTACAGATTGACAATACAAACCGCAGGAGGAAATCTCTCCAAGCCAATGCAGTGGTCTATTTCAAGTTCTGTGAGCTCTGAAAATATAGTTGAAATATCCAACGCCAAGCAACTTTTCTCTTGGCTGACCTCACAGAGCACCATTGATAGCTTCTGCAACCCAATGGTTGTAGTCCAGTTATTGCCGCAGCAATAGAACTGTGATTTGCAATGATCAAAACCTTGAGAATTTCCATTCTATCCAAAAAAAGGGAGGAAAACAATAAGAACGGCAAACATGTACTGATAAAGGAACTACGACTTATATTGCAATCCAGCTGTCTAGACAAGAAAATTCAAGTTCACTTCTTTGGGAACATGCAGCTTTACTGTGCTGCGATCATGCAAAAACGGCTTCCATAAACCAGCAGTATCCTCATCACAGACAACAGTTTTCAAGACATTTCATCTGTGCTACTGATATAGGCAGTTCACTCACCCCTAAACACCACCTCATATCAATTCTTTTCAAACGCAGTTCACCAATGTTGTCGGGGGAGGCTCTCAATGTTTGAACAGTGAGACAGATCCAAAAATCTCAAGCTTCCAAGTTTACATAATGAATCTGGCAGGCCTTCCAAACTTGTACATGAGTGTAACCTTAGGACCTCTAATATGCTTAACGTACCTATTCTATCAGGCAACTCCATTAGATCAGGACAGTTTGTCACGCTCAGTTTCTGCAGATTGGTAAGGTTGCATATTCCAGGAGGCAATGTATCCAAACCATTGCAGTAGTCTATTTCTAGCTCTGTCAACATGGGAGAGATGTTCAGGATATCCCAGTCACTATCTTGGCTGACATCACAAAGCACCATTACAAGCTTCTGTAGGCTTCGCAACGGCTTTGTAAACGTAGAAAAATTGGGGACTGATATCCGCTCCAGCCTGATTCTTCGGAGATTCTTCAGAGAACCTAACGTGGAGAGCTCACTTAATTCTGCACGATGCAATTGCAATAATCAAAACCTTGAGATTTTCCATTTTCTCCAAAAATAGAGGTAAGCAATATGACTTTGCTGAGAAATTCAGGATCAAAACTTCAGCACGAGGGAGCAGCATATCAGGCCAGCTCCCTGGAACCATTTCACCTGAATCGATATAAATTTTTTTTATAATTTGCTATTTTTATTTGAAAACCCAGCGACATTAGGTGTAGGTTACTCATGCTTACCAGTGTGTATTGAAACAATCTGAGCTAGGGATGTTTGATCCTTTTGTTGCTGCCAATTTAGATCTCCTTGGCTGATGATAAGCGTTGTCGGTTGGGGGCCATTGTTCACCTGGCTGGTATAGATGGCCAATTCCCTGAGCAGATCATGCTGAAAAACAAAGAGATTGCTAAAGATCCCATCTCCACCCCCAGCCTCGTTCCTGGTGAGATATTAACAATCACAATTAGTGGAGAAGAATTCATATTTCAATAGTATATAAAGCTAGATACCTACTGTGTTCTTTCAACAAGTGTGACAAGATTTCTGCTGGCAAGTTCACGCAAATCAGCATAAGCATCATCTTCACTTAGGCCATGGATTTCAACCCACATGTCAATGATAGAGGCAGCAGGTATCTTTTCATCTTCGGGAAAGGAACCCAAGTCCATAAAACACTCTAAGTTCTTTGCTCAAGGAAACTAAGCTGGTGCTCAAGCAATCCTGGCCTCCTTGCAGAAGCATCTGTGCTGTCTTACGCCATTTCGACATGGGTTCCTGCCTCAGTGAGCCTCCTATGACTTTCAGTGCCAATGGGAGACCTTTGCAGGCTTTCACTATCTGCAATGTGATGATTGGATACATCATCTCTTTTGAAAAACAAGACAGACAATACCACTAATTTAGGCACATGAATGCATTGGTGCTAATGGATAGTTGAATACTAAATAGTTTGGAGGTATGCCTAAAGTACCTGAACATGAAAAGATATCAAACAGTGATTTATCGGTACACATCTAGGGCTATAACTTTATATGTATCTGTTATGTACACCTATGACAAACATGTTAATGCTTGCATGTATAAAGAGATAACAACAACCTGAATATTTTAGCTAGTCATACCTGTTCCAGTGGTTCCATCAGCTCATGAACCAGTTTATCAAGAGCTTGGTCAGGGGAAAAAGCTGAGTGGCAGAATAGATCGAAGGCTTCTTTTGGTCCCAGCATTTTTAAATGGTAAACTGAATCAAGTAATTTAAGATTGATTCGAGATGTGACAAGTGTTTTTAAGCCGACATTCCTGAATAGAAGTTTCTGGAGCACTGATTCAGACCAAACATCATCAAGGACCACTAGGACAGGTTCCGGCTTTCTCTTGTTTAGATTGTCCGTCAGCTGATTAATTGCATCATTCTCATTTATAAAACAAGGTATATCACCGGCAATGACCAGGCTTTCCCATAGCCTGTGATAGATCTCTAACAAGTTGGGAGTGTCTGAAACTGTAACAAAAACAATCTCTGCAAACTTGGCTGGAAATGTAAAAAGAAAGAAAGAAAGAAAGAAAAAGCAATTAGTGTCATTGACCTTCAACAACCAACATTTACTTCCCTATTTGAAGACAAACATGCAGCATCAATAAATTGAAGACATAAACTACTGTATTCCTCTGTCATTGGCAGGAGAAAAAAAAAATCTTGACTGTCATAGACATAAACTTCCTCTCATAGCAACCTAATCATGGGATCAAGGTACTTTATAAGCATTATCAAATTCAAGGACGGCCATAGACAATGATTTAAAGGAAAGCCTTTTAAAATATATGACAAAGCTTCACAGGGTTTAAGGAAAATAAATAAGAGTTTTAAGGAGACAAGAAGCTTCCTAGAGGACTAAAGAGAGCGGTGAGAGAATGTTTGACATGATAAAGTTTCAAAATTCAAGCATGTAAACTATGGGATCAACAGAAACATGCTTGACAATTAAGAAAATAATGCAGAAAGTGTAGAAATAACTTGTCCCACAACCTTCTCGACCACCTCTTTAAATGTTTATTTTGAGAGTTTTTATACAGAAATATTTGCCTTGAGCCTGTGTAGATAGCTTTGCACGATAATGTTCTGACATCTATGGTTTGGCAAGTCATCATCTAGTAACTCAGAAATGACACATTTATTTTACTTTTCTTTTTCCTCAAAGCTTACATTTTCTTTCAGGACATGTTCGGATGACTAACCCTTAATGAAACGTCGGGGAAAAAAACCCTTCACGGAGAGCTTATGGGTTTGCTCGTTGAGTACGACCCTGAATGAGCATTGGGTGAGCTGAGCTGGGGCAAGCTACAAGCTGTTTGTTTCATTTTCCAATTCTAGTTGGCAGACATCGAGTGGCTGCACCTGATTGGATGAAGCACCTGAGATTTCAAGGGTAGCTTAGATGCATACCCAATTCTTATGATCTTGGTTTTCATTTTATATGTCCATTTTTTTTCAAAATGCCATTTACACATTTCCTCAAGCACATAAGAATAGAATAATGTTTCCACTGTTTTATAATTGACTCATATAATGTTGTCACACACATTACTAATATGTGCAGGCATGCATGCACACGTACATATATGTAAAAACTATCAGCTTATACCTACATAACTCATATTTAAGACATTCAATTGGGTGAACATGTGAGAAAAGTAGAAAACAGAGCAAAGAAATGGACATTGTACCTTGAACTGCCTTATCTTGACAGAGCTTTGCCACCAAGGTTGTCTTCCCGCATCCTCTAGGTGCACATACTCCAACCACAAACACATCTTCATTTTACAAGGTCCTTTTTAACACTTCCAAGGGGGTACTCAGGCCAAAGATTTTACTTGGAACTTCATGCATTGCATAACTAGAATAACCCAAACTTCCGCCACTAACACTGGATCCCATACTCAAGCTACTAAATTCCTTGTACAACTTCTTTGCATCTACCATAACCTTTTTGCTGTTCACCAATATTTCAGTTTGCATATTCATATTTGCAAACCTTAGCAACTGTTCATCTAACTTCATTAATCTCTTGGCATATATGTGCCTCTTCCAGAATTTCCATCTGGGCATATTGGAACACTTATAGATCAACTTCTTGCCTTTATCCAAAAGATCTAATAGTTCCACCATGTCCTTTTGTCTTTGAAGCGTTGAATCATCATCCGGTTTGCTATCTCTTAGTTCTGGGTGTAACCGCTTAACCTCCGCTACTGTATGTTCCAAAGATTCTAGTGTTTTTTGTACCCGATCAAAGTAAACTTCAAACTCCATAGCAATATTTTTTGCCTCCCAAAACAGCTTTAAGTAATTCTGCGACCACAGCACCTACTACTGCTCCACTAATTAAGACTGACAATCCAGCAAAGATATTTAGGTGCAGAACAACCACTGTAACTTTCACAATGGAATAAGGATGAGTGAAAACAACACTCTAATCGTGTCTTTAAGCTCCAATAATTGGTTCAGGCAGAAAGTAAAGATTTGATTTTTCAACTGTAGGAATCAAGGAAGCCCTTCGTTTTCTAATCCGTGCGCCTTCTAATCCTCTTATTGAAAACAACGAATTTTGGCAGCAAACGCAATCACTCCAGTAAATTCACAGAAAACAACTGCTGATAAGTGAAAAAAGAATTTTTGTTAATTTATATATTTAATTATTCACTCGTCGAGTTATCTAAAATATTTGGACCAAACTAAACAAATCTTAACATCTGGAGCAAAAATAGCAAAGAATCGCATGGAAATACAAAGGAGAAGTGCAACTAAAGTTGGATTTTAGCCACAGATTCATAGATCACAAAGCAAAAAAAGCTAGAAACAAAATTATCTTGTTGTTCAAGGCAACTGAACCATGCATAATTATCCGGAAAAGGAGACAGATATGGAGTTTTGGCATAAAAAAAAAAGCTGAAAAAGGGGAAAAAAAGCCCCACTCTTAAAGCTCTAAGTTGCATTCACTCTTATAACAAAAGACCTAGAACAAGAAACAAGGATTCACATGCCTCAGTTACCCAAAGAGAAGGAAAGAGGATGACATAACATGACCCACAAAAAAAACAAAAGCAAAAAACCCAATTTTAAGCATCCAAAAAACAAATAATCGAGCAAATGCTAAGTTAGTCCACCCCAAAAACCAAAGATGGACAATCGAATCTGTATCTAAACCTTAGCCCAATCACCCATCCAAATAAACCAACCGAGCCAAAAGAGTAGAGAGTGGCAACCACACCAAACATTATAAACATGGTAATCACCCAAGCATTACAAACACCAAAATAAGGCCAACAGTATTGCATGGCAGACATCCAAAGACCCTTCTCAAAACCTTCAGAAACAGAACCAGAACAAGAACCAGAACCAGAACGTACCCCTTAATTCTTTCAAAGCAACTCCAGTGACCCAAGAAAAAGGAAACGAGAAACTACTTCCTGCAGATGAGCTAACAATAAGAAATGTCTACCATCAGACAGAAACAAAGGGACAGACTCACAAGCTATTTCGAAATTTCCGGTGGAGAATCTGCCCGTGTGGAGAGACACGCCAACACGGCCTTTCCGATGGTGCTGAGAAACCGCCGGTGTCGGTGCTTCTTTTCTTTGCTTTTTTTTTTCAGCTCCCCTTTCGCTGAACCAGAATGGCGCCTACTTGGAAAGACTCGCGTGAGTAGATGAGCAGAAGCAAACACGCTTTGGTTGATGTGTATTAATAATGTCTTTAAGCTGTCGACGGAGGTGGGACCAGGTGCAATCGCATTGCACAAGCTGTAATGTGCCGCTGCACCTGATTACTATCATGTGCTGTTGGGCCCTACTCTGACGCGGGCAGGTCCCCCCCCCCCCCCGCCCACACACACACCACCACTCACTATAGCTACCTTGCGTGCTCATTGCGCTCAGTAGAGGTGTAGGAAGAGCCGTATACCGTCGTATTTATGGCTCCACCGCACATTTCACTGAGCATCACGTGGTGCTCAGTGGAGACAGTATTTTTAAATATTTTAATATTAACATATATTTTTATTAAAATAAAACCTTAAAATAATAAAATATTACTCATACGTGTTCGTGCCCACATGTTTGAGCATGACACATCGTATCCTTGAGGACACACCACCAAAATGGTCGTGTCCATGCGACATTGACCAAAAGGGACTCTTCCTTATGATAGTACCGCGAAAAGATCAGTGCAAATATTTGTGCATTAAGTACCTGAGCACCCTCGTGCCGGCCAGGTGTGGAGCCAAAGACCTGATCAGGTGCTTAATGCACAATTTTTGTGCAATCTTCTGATAGTACTACTGGGAATTGATGGCAGTTCTGTGCAATTTTGATTTATTAAGCAAGAAATCAAACACCCCCTAAGGGACACACCCATGGGTGGCAGTCACCAAGTTGATGAGCACGAACTCCAAAATCTTAGCCTGAGACGTGACGTTAACTTGACCTACCACTCCACTAGGGCGAAAGCTTGGTAACATAAAATAGGAAGTCGGACCCATGAATTCTAATTAAAACTGAAATCGAGTATGGTTGATGAAATTTCATATCAGATTCCAGTTCAACCTACATTTTGATTAAGATATGTAATTTTTTATTTTATAAAACATAAAAAATGTTGTTTTACTATGTATGCATTGGAATTTAGTTTAGGTAACTCCAAGGATATATATATATATATATATATATATATATATATATATAGAGAGAGAGAGAGAGAAAGAGAGATGAGCACCTACTGAATAGGCATCGGGGTGCCTAATGAAACATGTTATCAGCTTCGGGCGCGAGCCGAACGGAGCATAGCTGCGAGCTGCTCGGTTCATTTCCTAACCCTACTTGGACTGATTATTTGTTTGTATGCACTACTACGTGAAGACAGCTCCATTAAAAAAACTAGCATATAATAATATTGGTAGGCCTTTTGGTTGCACCAGACGAAGACTAGCCCAATTAAACAATTAGTAGTAATAATAATAATTATTATTAAAATCACAATTGCGGACCACTAATACATGATAAACAAACTTAATTAAAGGAAACCATCTTCATGAGATTGGTTGCAACTTGTAATTCACACTGAGCTCTTCTCGAGAAACATCCAGGCTCATTGAAAAAAAAACTATGTTTAAAAATCCAGACTCTTGAAAAGTATTTTGCAAATTCGATTTGTGCAAACAAATATTTTAAAAAGTTATGACTCATTGAAATAATATTTTTAAAATTCCAGACATGCTGAAAAAATATTTTTAAAAAATAATTTACTTCAAAGCAATATTTTAAAAAATCCAAACTCAGTGATTTTTTAAAAATTCAGACTCTTGGAAACAATAGTTTTAAAATTTTATTTACCAGACAAAGATTCAACTTTTGGATAATTTGATTACACACATGAGCATGTTTCTATAAGGTTTAAAAATTCTCATAAATTTTAATGCTCATACATAATAAAATCATTTTTTTTAAAACACAGTCCATTCGTTGACTTATAGCAAATAAAATATGTTCAATACATTTGTAAGGTTTGATTTGCAAAACATGACTTGAAACATTCAAAATTAATGAGTAATCTTTAATCATAGTGTGAAGTCATCAATTTTCAAGCCCTTACAGGGCCCACCAACCACATAGATGGATGGTACCTGCTTTGGCAGGGAACTTCATTATAAAAAAAATTCAAAATTAGCATTGTGCGCAACATATGAACTATAGAAGGAACCAATTTATATATATATATATATATATTATTTTTACTATAAAATGGTATAAGACATAATATAAATATATATTACAACATAAATATAATTATAAATTGTAAATATATAATAAATGTTTTATATATAATGTAACATAATATTCCCAATTATAAAATATTATAAGATGTCATAAAAATATATGATATATGATATATAAATATATATAATATAATTTTAATCCATAAATCTATAATAAAATATTAAAGTGTTGTGTATATAATGTAACAAAAAATACATAATATAAATTATATATAAATTAATAAATATAAAATGGTATTTTTATTATTTTATGATGACATTTTTGTAATATTTTAGTTTTTTATATTTTAAAATAATTTGAAATAACTGGTAAAAACAATCATATTTTCTAAGTAATAAAATATTTTTTTGTAATTACACTATAACCTTATTTAAAAAAATTATTATGCCATTTTATATGTATTATATCATACCGTTGGTAGTAATTTTGTAAGTTCAAAATAATTTTTTTAACGTTATTTTTTTCTTTCAAAAACACTATCATGACCTACTAACAAATCTCATAAAAACTAAAAAAGAAGTTTGATTTGATTTAAAAATAATAATTTTATTTGAGAAAACAAAAAAGTGACATGATGGATTGTTGGGAGTGGTTTTTGCCTGTTGGCGTCTTTGGGGTTCAGAAATTAGACTTCCACAAACTTTCATCATGGAGAGTGGAGTTTGGAACTTGATGATGCGGAGAGCGCGATCGAGGAAGGAACATCTTGTGGGAGAAGAGTGTTGCCCGTTGGAATACTGATCATACATCTAAGCCCAGTCTCTCTCTCTCTGCTTTTTATTTTTAGATAACCTTCTTCTTTCTTTCTTTGTGATGTCAAGTTCTAATGGGTTCGTGCTGAATGTGGAGAGGTCGATCTTTGTAATGTCCTTTTGCTATGGCTCTTGGTAATATTATTTGGTAACAACAGCTAGAAATAAAAATTCTTTTGATTTATGTATTTGAATTCATAAAGATCAATACATTCGTGATCTCACGAGTTTGAGTCGAGCTCATACGAACCTTCATGATCTTGTGAGTTCGAGTTTGAGCTCAAGCCGACCCGAAACCCAGCTTGTTTAGTTGTTCGAACTGATCATGAGATGAGTACAAACACATGATGTTCGTGAAAGAAACAAGCCGAGTTAGGCTCATAGAAAACATGAGCAGAGTTATATAAAGAATTTAGCGAGCCTATCCCAAACACCTTTTGTTCGGCTAGTTCCGCTCTTTTGACAGCCCTATTAGAAATGAATGGCCTATGGCTCTTTTCAATTGTATTGTCATGTATTTGGTTTAGATAACCAGGAAAGACCACTTCACTCAGGGGTAAGTTCGTAAGTTCAGTGGTGTAAAAAGTCTCCAATCCTCCTTGTCTACCGAGAGGGTGGTGTATGTTCTCCCCCGATGATTCATTGAATCCCGCGTCTGTGTTCGGGGGGATGAATGAGCGCCACGTATTTACGCACATGGGGCTCGTATTCCCGTGTATGTTGACATAACTTTGCATCGGACTCTGGTGTTGTTGCAAAGACTTAAGTACCCTTTCTTGCTATTCTTGCCATAAAACGACAGTTTGAGAAAATGACAAAATTTTCATTCAAAAAAAGAAAAACAAATGGTTCAAAAAAAGTACAAACATGTCCTCCATCCAGAAAATCCCTGTACTGCAGGATTATCTGAGAAAGGAATCCCCCCAGAAGAAAGCCATGAACATCAACCCTCTCTCTCTCCCTTCTCTTTCTGCTTCTGTGCACATCCAGCAGACGATCCTACACTGCTCCAGCAATCATCGACTGACCTGCACACTGACTATAACATGGTTCAACTTGATGAGTTGTGGAGCCAGATTCAGAGATTTTGCCCTTACAGGAGGGGGGTTTGGGGGCTCCCACCGGTGTGAGTAGCATCGTTCAACTTAATAAGTTGTGGAGCCAGATTTAGAGATTTTGCCTCTACAGGAAGGGGGTTTGGGGGCTTTCCCCGGTGCAACAAAGTGTTTTGTTTAATCGTGGTGCTCATGTTTACTTCGCTTGTTTCTTGCTAAAGGTTTTCGTAACACCCTTTCCCACGATTTTTTTGTTCTTTTTTTCTGGTTTGAAGATGGTGACTTCTGAAAGATACTGTTCAATTTCAGAAAATGAACCTGTTATAGAGATTGGATTTCAAATCCGTAAAAAACGGTGTTTTTCCTATTGAGTCTAGTTTATTTCTTAGAATTTTCAACAATGTTTATGGTCATTTAATTCCCCATTTTGATTAAAAACCAGACCCCTATTATTCTGCATTATTTGAGTTGCACAGGTTTTTAGTTCATTTTGCAAGAGTCATATCTCTCCAACGGAAAATCATTTTCCAAATCTGCAAAAAAAGTTTTCTTCTTTTATTTGTCTAGTTTATATCTAAATTTTTTTATAACTTTTTATACATATTTGATATTTTAAATTTGTTAAAATTCAGGACTGGTTATAAATTAATCTTATTTCACCATGATTAAACAAAACAGTTCCAGTTTTTTAAAAATTTGTAATATCAAATAAATATATAAAGTTATAAAAAATTTCAGATATAAACTAGACAAATAAAAAAAAACCTTTTTACAGGTTTAGAAAATGATCTCCCGTTGGGGAGATATGACTCTTGCAAAATGAACTAAAAATCTAAGTATCTAAAAAGATATAGAGTGTGACAGGGTCTTAATTTTCGACCAAAAATAGGTATAAAATTACCATAAAATTGCTGAAAATTGGCAGAAATAAACTAGACTCAATAACGAAGATGCCGTTTTTTACGGATCGAAAATCCGATCTCTGGTTAGGGAGATACGCCCCCGACAAGTTGGTCTTGATTCAAATAGCGATTTACGCGTGATGACTTACTGAATAACACTACAAATCGCTATAGCGATTTGTAGTGTATTTCATGAGTCACTATAGCGATTTGTGGTGTTGTTCAGTAAATCATCATGTGTAAATCGCTATTGTAACTTACAGTGTTATTAGTAAATCGTTGTACGATTTACGGCGTAAATCGCTGCCTGAATTGGGACCAACTTGTCGGGGGCATATCTCCCTAACCGGAGATCAGATTTCAAATCCGTAAAAAGCGATGTCTTTCTTATTGAGTCTAGTTTATTTCTGACAATTTTTAGCAATTTTATGGTCATTTTATTTTCCATTTTAATTAAAAACCAGACCCCTATTATTCTACATTATTTGAGTTGCACATGTTTTTAGTTCAATTTGCAAGTCATATCTCTCCAACGGGAGATCATTTTCCTAATCTGTAAAAAGGGTTTTCTTCTTTTATTTGGCTAGTTTATATCTGAAAATTAAAAATCAGACCCCTATTATTCTAAGTCCTAGATGCACATTGAATCGGGCTTGTGCTATGATTTTGAACTTGAGAAGAATGTATGCTTTTTAGAAATGCTTCAGAAAATTTAAAATTTTCTGCGTGAGTTTGGGAATGGATCTGAAAATATCCTTTAGGAAACAACCTTGAAATTCAGAAATTGATTTTGTATTGAAATTTACTGAAGAACATTATAAACTGCAATAGTGATTTAGTGAAGAATATTCTAAATCACACAATAATTTTCTGAAAGACATTTTAAATCGCAATAGCGATTTACTGAAGAATATTGTAAATCGCATAATGATTTACTAAAAGGCATTATAAATTGCACAACGATTTACTGAAAGATGTCACAAATGATATGACAGTTTTAAAGTTTCATAATTTGAAATGAATTCGAATTGAAAGTTTTGAAATCAAAGATTCGTAAATCGAAGATTTGGAAATCGAATTTAAAGTCAAGTTTTTAGAATTTTGAGATTTGAATTGAATAGAGACTCGAGATTGGGGTAAAGAATTGAATTAAATATTTGAAATTGAAATAAAATTCAAAGTTGAAATGTAAAATTCAAAAATAGAAATTTAGAAATAAAATTAAAAACTGGAAATTGAAAATAGGTATTTGAAATAGGATTTAAAGTTAGAGGGAATTGAAAAATAAATTTGAATTTATGAAATAAAGTAAAACAATGATTTTAGGAATGAAAATGTTTTCAAAAATTATTTTAAAATTCACTTGGAAATTTGAAAAATGATTTGAAAATGATGGGAAACGGTGATACAATTCTATCTTAAATGATGAATGATTTAAAGAATTTGTTTTAATTTGAATTTAGAAAGCAAATTTCATTCTTTAATAGAATTAAAATAAGATTATATTTTAATATATTCATGACTATGGTCACAAATATATTCTAATTTAATCTTTATTCAAATTCCAATAAGGAATGAAATTAATTTTGTGCCTTTATAGAATTAAAACAAGATTAAATTTTCATATATTCATGACTATGGTAAAAAATATACTTGGAATTAATCGTTATTTTGAATCATAATAAAGGAAGGAAATGAATTTTTAGAAAATATGATGATTTTTTGAAAATGACTTGAGAGTGTAAGTTCATTTTTATTTAATAAAGAATAATAATTCTAAGTATCATTCATATTTCGACTATGACCGTAAATACAAACTTTACTTAGTTTTATATATCCTCTATTAAATGGTGCACGGGCCATTCGTGTTTTACCATAGTGTTAATGAAAAATGAAAATAAAAATGCAACATATCAATTATGGAGAATGAAAACCTAAACTATATGCTCATTCATTCTAAACTAGGCATAAAGTAAACTTCTCATAAATTGATTTATTACAACCCTTAAATGAATTACAATAATTGAGATAATAACAAAGGGGAAAGCATGTAAAATGAACAAACTTGTTATAAATAAATGTAGGCTTTTTATAGATTTTTCCTCAATTATTGAAAAATCGAAAAATATATCCAAAATTAGCCTTTTATGCCTCACTAATAAAGAAAATCAGATAAAATAAAAGTAAATGATGTACGACTTTGCAAAGCATTTTAAAATGGTGCTTTGGAGTTTTGAACTTTTGAAATTAGGGTTTTAAACATATAAATTCACTTTAAAACTTGAATTCAAAGTGAATTTAACCTTGAAATTGAGATTTTTTATGAAAATATATTGAAAATAATTGAAATCAAAGCAAATAAGTATAAACCAGACACATAAAAAAAACCCTTTTTACTGATTTGGAAAATGATCTCCCATTTGGGAGATATAACTCTCGCAAAATGAACTAAAAAACCGTGCAACTCAAATAATGCAGAATAATAGTTGTCTAGTTTTTAATCAAAATGGGAAAACAAATGACCATAAAAATTGCTGAAAAATGACAGAAATAAACTAGACTCAATAAGAAAGACACCGCTTTTTACGGATTTGAAATCTGATCTCCGGTTAGAGAGATATGCCCCCGACAAGTTGGTCCTAATTTAGGTAGCGATTTACGCTGTAAATCGCACAACGATTTACTGAAAACACTGTAAGTCACAATAGCGATTTACACATAATGATTTACTGAACAACACCACAAATCGCTATAGTGACTCATAAAATACACTACAAATTGCTATAGCGATTTGTAGTGTTATTCAGTAAGTCATCACGCCTAAATCGCTATTTGAATCATGACCAACTTGTTGGGGGCGTATCTCCCTAACCGGAGATTGGATTTCCGATCCGTAAAAAGCGGTATCTTTGTTATTGAGTCTAGTTTATTTCTGTCAATTTTCAGCAATTTTTATGGTAATTTCATACATTTTTTTGGTCGAAAACCAAGACCCTATCACACTCTATATCGTTTGAGTTATTCATGTTTTTAGTTTATTTTGCAAGTCATATCTCCCCAACGGGAGATCATTTTTCAAATCTGTAGAAAGAGTTTTTTTGCTTTATTTGTCTAGTATATATCTGGAAATTTTTATAACTTTATATATTTATTTGATATTTCAAATATATAAAAAAACAGAACTATTTTGTTTAATCATGGTAAAATAAGATTAATCTGTAACCAGTCCCGAATTTTAACAAATTTAAAATATCAAATATGTATAAACAGTTATAAAAATTTCTGGATATAAACTAGACACATAAAGAAAGAAAACCCTTTTTACAGATTTGGAAAATGATATTTCATTGGGGAGATATGACTCTCGCAAAATGAACTAAAAATATGTGCAACTTAAATAATGCAGAATAATAGGGGTCTGATTTTTAATCAAAATGAGAAAACAAATGACTATAAAAATTATTGAAAATTGACAGAAATAAACTAGACTCAATAAGAAACACACCGCTTTTTACGGATTTGAAATCCGATCTCCGGTTAGGGAGATATGCCCGAGACAAGTTGGTCCTAATTTAGGTAGCGATTTACGTCGTAAATCGCACAACGATTTACTGAAAACACTGTAAGTCAAAATAGCGATTTACACATAATGATTTACTGAACAACAACACAAATCACTATAGTGACTCATGAAATACACTACAAATCGCTAGTGTTATTCAGTAAGCCGTCACGCGTAAATCGATATTTAAATCAAGACCAACTTGTCGGGGGCGTATCTCCCTAACCGGAGATCGGATTTCCGATCCGTCAAAAGCGACATTTTTGTTACTGAGTCTAGTTTATTTCTGCCAATTTTCAGCAATTTTTATTGTATATTCATACCTGTTTTTGGTTAAAAACCAAGACCCTGTCACACTCGATATCATTTGAGTTACTCATGTTTTTAGTTCATTTTGTAAGAGTCATATCTCCCCAACGGAAGATCATTTTTCAAATCTGTAAAAAGAGTTTTTTTGCTTTATTTGTCTAGTTTATATCTAAAAATTTTTATAACTTTATATATTTATTTGATATTTTAAATATATAAAAAACCGGAACTATTTTGTTTAATCATGGTTAAATAAGATTAATCTGTAACCAGTTCTGAATTTTAACAAATTTAAAATATCAAATATGTATAAACAGTTATAAAAATTTTTAGATATAAACTAGACACATAAAAAAAGAAAACCCTTTTTTCATATTTGGAAAATGATATTTCATTGGGGAGATATGACTCTCGCAAAATAAACTAAAAATATGTGCAACTTAAATAATGCAGAATAATAGTGGTCTAGTTTTTAATCAAAATGGGAAAACAAATGACCATAAAAATTGCTAAAAATTGATAGGAATAAACTAGACTCAATAAGAAAGACACCGCTTTTTACGGATTTGAAATCCGATCTCCGGTAAGGGAGATATGCCCCCGACAAGTTGGTCCTAATTTAGGTAGCGATTTACTGAAAATACTATAAGTTACAATAGTGATTTACACATAATGATTTACTGAACAACATCACAAATCGCTATAGTGACTCATGAAATACACTACAAATCACTATAGTGATTTGTAGTGTTATTCAATAAGCCGTCACGCGTAAATCGCTATTTAAATAAAGACCAATTTGTCGGGGGCGTATCTCCCTAACCGGAGATCGGATTTCCGATCCGTAAAAAGCAACATCTTCATTATTGAGTTTAGTTTATTTCTGCTAATTTTCAGCAATTTTTATGGTAATTTCATACCTATTTTTGGTCAAAAACCAAGACCCTGTCACACTCTATATCGTTTTAGATACTCAGGTTTTTTATTCGTTTTGCAAGAGTCATATCTCCCTAACGGAAGATCATTTTTCAAATCTGTAAAAAGGGTTTTTTTGCTTTATTTGTCTAGTTTATATCTGGAAATTTTTATAACTTTATATATTTATTTGATATTTCAAATACATAAAAAACCGAAACTATTTTGTTTAATCATGGTTAAATAAGATTAATCTGTAACCAGTCCTGAAGTTTCCAAAATCTAATTTGTAACAACAATTCAGCTTATCCGAGCTGGAGTACATTATGAACAAAATAAATACGTATATAAAATTTTATTTTTATATAACTAGCTTACCGAGCTGGACTGCCTATTCAAACTCGACTCATTTATTTTTTCGAATGAGTTTGAACCGGGCTTAAACTGGTCAAGCCCGATCGAGTTAGCTCAGCTTGTTGTGCATCCCTACATAATCCAAAGCTGAAGATCAGAGAATAACACTAAATCCTTTTGTAAAAATCCTCCACAAATGATTTCATATTATAGGGATCAGTTGACTATAGATGCATATGATCTCTCAAAATCTTGTAATGGTGTGGTTTATAAATAGTGGAACACATAGAAAACATCATCATTTCGGGTGTGAAGATCATGGATGTAGATGGTGCTCACCGAATCGTGTTAAAATCTCTCTTTATCAAGTTAGTTACTCTTTCAGCTAAATCTATATCAAAATTTCATGATCCCACTCTATATTCTGAGCATAGTGGGTGCACTACAATATCTTACATTGTCATGCATTCAACAAAACCTGTCAATATTTATGCAATCTCTTACCTTTGACCATTGACAGGCCATAAAACAAATCCTGTGCAATGTCAATTATCCTATCCATTTTGGGCTTCTCATACAATCCTCCCACAGTTTTACGTTATTTGCTTGCTCGGATGCGATGACCTCAATTCAACAAATGGCTATGTTCTATTTTTTGGTCCCAATATTCTTTCATGGAGCTCCAAAAATCATAATATAGTGGCACACTCCAGTTCCGACGCTGAATATTGATCAATGGCTAATGCTGCAACTAAGCTTATATGGGTCCAATATATTCTTCACCAACAAGGAATCATGCATGAGACACTAACTATTCTTTGGTGTGACAATGCCAGTGTAATCGTCCTGTTTATATATCTATATATAACAAACATGTAAAAATTGATGTCCACTTTGTTCGGGACCAGATTGCTAAGCAACAATTGGTTGTTGGCCATTTGTCTCCTTGAGATCAAGTAGTGGATATTTTGACAAAACCATGGCCTTAGAGTTCTGCGGACTAAGATCCAAATTCGAGGCCCATCCTGGACCATTGAATTTGAGGCGGATGTTAATTGTAAGCGAGACGAGTCAGGAATGAGGTTCTCAAAATCTAATATACAATCCAAGGATGAAGATTCGAATACAGAGAATGACACCAAAGTCACCAAATACAGGGAGATAATATCCAGACCTCTTGCCAAACTGATAGATCCTAGCCAGTGGCAGATCCAGGATTTCGTTTAAGGGGGGCAAAATAATTTCAAAAGCTTAAAGGGGGATAAAAAAATTTCAAAATTTTGCGTAGGTAATTGCCTGACGCCCACTGTTTGTGGTTTGTAAAGACACGTATTCAAGGTCCTATTTTTTTCGTCCTTGGCCATTAAGTAACTTTGATTGCTTTTCGTCTCTCTCTATCTATCTATCTATCTATATATATATATATATACGTCGTATCTTTCCCTGAAGGGTGAAGTTTGACCAACTAACAACATGATGTTGCGTGGGAAATCGCCTGACACCCACTGTTTGTGGTTTGTAAAGACACGTATTCAAGGTCCTATTTTTTTCGTCCTTGGCCATTAAATCAAGCCGAAGGACAATAAGGCTTGCCCATGAGTGTGACACCCGTGAGATTTAAGCCCAAACCGTCTACCTAGCAGCCTAGGTCCCGCACTCTGCCAAATCCCTTGGGGGCGATGAGAGGACATCCTTCCATGTGATCAAGTATATGATATGACCACTCAATTGACTGAACTGAGGGTAACACGGTGCGGCCTGGTTTACAGGAACGTTAAAATTAGCCCAGTGCTATTTTTTAATGTTAAATTAACATTTCTTTTTACAGAATGCAAAGCATCTTGTATTGGCGACAATCTTGTCATATCCAACATCATAAAAATTGATGACATGGAATATGTACGTCCACCCTACCGTGCACCATCCTCAGAAATGAGGGAGGAAGCCTCGTTAACGTGTCGCTCACAGTGTTCCGCAGATGTGATGCAGCGGAAATTGCCCATCAGCTTGTCAGGTTACCGTTTTGTTTCAGTAATTGCTGAGCACAAAATCTAGTTGTAATTTTCATGGTGCTTCTAAGAAAGCCCTTTCTCACCGAGTATGGTAGGGTTCCATATATATTGCATCCGATCCGATTGTTAGCTCATCTGCAGGACTCTTGGTTCTTCAGAGGTGCTCTGAACAAGAAGAAGAGTTGGGTTATATGGTATTGCTGTTTGTTTTTAAGAAGGGTCTTTGGATGTGGCCATGCTCAACTGTTGGACTTATTTTGGTGTTTAGAATGATTGGTTGGATTGCCATTCTTTACTCTCTGGCTCGTTTTTGGTCTATTGGTGGGGTGATTGGGAATAAGCTTTAGTTTCAATTTCAGTGGTTGATCTTTGGGTTTGTGGTGGACCAACTTCATCCTCGATTGGGGCAAAAAAACAATGAATAATCCACCCTGGATTGAGTAAAATCAATGGTCTTAAGAAAATTTAAAAAATTTGCAAACCAATTTTGAGATGATTGTTTGAGTTCATAGTTGGATTTGTTGAGCCGACAAAGTCGTTGCTCCCTCTGTCGATGAAAACTAAGAAGTGTCATATAGATTTCTTTGTCAAGATCACCGTGTAGAAATGTATTGTTGACATCAAACTGATGAAGGTCCCAATGTTTAACGACGGCCACAGCCAAGATGCACTGAACAAAAGTTTAGCGATGGGAGCAAATGTCTTGTGATAGTCAAGGCCTTTAACCTGTGTATAATCTTTCACAACAAGATGTGCTTTGTGACACTCAACTGACCCATCAGATTTGGACTTCACTTATCATTATTGTTAGAGACGATATTTCAACAATCAACCAACTAAAAGTACTTCTAAATAATGCTTTTCGCATCAAGGATCTAGGAGTACTCAAATATTTTTTGAGAATCGAAGTCACAAGATTCAATAAGGGCATTTTCTTATTACAATACAAATACGCATTGGACATCATTGGAGATCACGAGTACTTGGGAGTAAAGCCGTCAGATTTTCCCATGAAACAATACAAAAAACTTAATTCAGATGAAGGAGAGCCATTGAATGATCCAATTTATTATCGAAGACAAGTGGGTCGACTGATATACCTCACCATTACAAGGCCTGACATAGCCCATTTTTTTTTCATGATGAAAACGCAATTTAAAACTCAAATCCAAAAGGTTAGAAATGATAATGGGAGTGATTTTTTTTCAACCGATATGCAGACACTCTTTCGAAATCAGGATATACTTCATCAACACTGTTGTATATATATCCTTCAACAAAATGAAGTGGTGGAATGCAAGCACTGAGACCTTAATATGGCTCGAGCTTTGCGCTTTCAAGCCAATCTCCGTATAAAATTCTGGAGGAAATGTATTATGACTGCCACATATCTCATAAATCATGTTTTCAGCACAACTCTTAATGGAAAAACTTCACATGATGTTTTATTCCATAAAAGTCCTAATTACCAACACCTCAAAGTTTTCGGATGCTTCTGCTATGCTCACAATATTCATCACTCCCACAAATTTGATAATAGAGTAAGAAAATGCGTCTTCCTTGGATATCCATATGACCAAGTTGCTTATCGTTCATTCGATCTTGAGTCCCATGTTATTTTCACTAGTAGAGACGTGGTTTTTCATCAACATGTTTTTTCTTTCCAATCTGCTTCATGTATGCCATCTAACTCTGGCGAAATTGTCTTACCCATCTCTTCTTCTAATTTTTTGTCAGATGTCTCCCATTCACTCCACATAATTGATCCTCAGAAGAATATATCGATTTCTCAAAATTGTCCAAGTCCATCACCACCTATCCCTTCTGCTACTCCGAGTCCTCTTTTGGCACTCCCCGGATCCGCTATTCCTATTTGACATTCCTCTAGGACAAAAGCTCCACCTGCTCATCTTCAGGATTATAAATGTTATGTTGCATTTTTCTTGCCCCAATCAGATGCTCTGAGCACTCACTAGAAAGGTATAAGATATCTGCTTTCCCATTACCTTATGATAATTTTTCTCTATCGCATAGTGCCTTCTTAGTAGCTCTTACCAAAAATCCTGAACCCCAGACCTTCGCCCAAGCCATAGGGTGTGTTCATTGGCGGGAAGCCATGGCGACCGAAATTCGTACACTTGAAGACAACCATACATGGACAGTTACACACCTTCCACCAGGTAAACGACCAATCGATTGCAAATGAGTCTTTAAAGTGAAGTCCAAATCTGATGGGTCAGTTGAGTGTTACAAAGCACATCTTGTTGTGAAAGATTATACACAGGTTAAAGGCCTTGACTACCATGAGACATTTGCTCCCATCGCTAAACTTTTGTTCAGTGCATCTTGGCTGTGGCCGTCATTAAACATTGGGACCTTCATCAGTTTGATGTCAACAATACATTTCTACACGGTGATCTTGACAAAGAAATCTATATGACACTCCTCGGTTTTCATCGACAGAGGGAACAACGACTTTGTCGGCTCAACAAATCCAGCTATGGACTCAAACAATCATCTCAAAATTGGTTTGCAAAATTTTTAAATTTTCCTAAGAGGATTGATTTTACTCAATCCAGGGTGGATTATTCATTGTTTTCTTGCTTCACAACGCATAAATGCATATTTTTTCTCGTATATGTTGATGATATCATTATTGTTAGAGATGATAGTTCAACAATCAACCAACTAAAAGTACTTCTAAATAATGCATTTCGCATCAAGGATCTAGGAGTACTCAAATATTTTTTGAGAATCGAAGTCGCAAGATTCAATAAGGGCATTTTCTTATTACAATACAAATACACATTGGACATCATTGGAGATCACGAGTACTTGGGAGTAAAGCCGTCAGATTTTCCCATGAAACAATACAAAAAACTTAATTCAAATGAAGGAGAGCCATTGAATGATCCAATTTATTATCGAAGACTAGTGGGTCGACTGATATACCTCACCATTACAAGGCCTGACATAGCCTATTGTGTCAATATTCTAAGTCAATTTATGCATACACCAAGGAGGCCACATCTTGAGGCTACACAGAAGGTCTTGTGTTATCTTAAATTCACGCCAGGTCAGGGCATACTGTTGTCATCCGATAGCAAACTTCAATTGTCTGTCTATTATGATTCATATTGGGCATCATGTTCAGAAATTGGAAGATCTACCTCAAGTTATTATACCATGTTGGAAAAGAGTTCAATATCTTGAAAAACAAAGAAGCTGACAATAATATCAAGATTGTCAGCTGAAGCAGAGTATAGATCGATGACATTTGCGAGTTGCGAATTAACATGGTTAAAATATTTATTGACAGATTTAGGAATCAAACATCCTCAGCCTATGTTGATGTTTTGTGACAACCAGGCAACATTGCACATTGTAGCAAATTTAGTGTTCCATGGAGATCGACTGGCATGTTATAAGAGAGAAAATTCAAAATGGTTCAATCAGAACTCAACTTGTTCAGACAAACTTACAGCGCACAGATGTATTTACCAAGTCATTGAGACGAGATTAGTTTCTTCAACTCAAGAGCAAGTTGGACATCATCAATCCTCACACTCCAACTTGAGGGGGAGCATGTTAGAAGATTCCAGCATGTCATGACTTATCTTTATCGTGACTTAGATAGAGATAAGTACTTGGTAATGATAAACCTTATCGTTACCCCATCTAATTCCCTGGGGATAACCACAACGTATTTGTATAAATATGTGTGATCCTTGTATTTATGTCATTTGAATGGAATGAAACAGTTCTCGTCAGCCTGGATTTTCTTCTAAACGTCTTCTTCAAACATCATTACTTTAATCTTAATATAATCCAACAACACATATGAACTCAATTGAGTCTAATCCAAGCCTGTTCAAAATTTGGTGTCACACATTCTTTCTTTCATTTTTTTTATGTTTTTGAATGATCTGTCAGACTGTCACATATAAACTCTTTGTTAACCTATTCTTACTTGGATTTGGAAAGCTCTTGTTGAAAGGCACAACTCGCACATGCTTCCTTTCCTAAACAACAAAGATCAACAAATCAAGCATGACACAGATTTATAAGATTTGTTGCTAAAATATCTGTATGAAACCTTAAACTCCTAGCAGATGCTGATGCCAGATGGCCAATGACCCTTAAAAAAAACAAAGAAAAAAAAAACGAAAGATTCGGGATGTAAAGGACTGACAAAATAAATAAACAAAGATTTCGTCCTTTCTGTATCAAAATGAAGTTTGTTTGGAAATACCATCATCCCAAGTGTAATCTCAATGCAATTGCATGAGAAGGCTGGTGGGAATGTGGCAATGATCCCTTTGGAAATGTGTGGAAAGTTTTCTCTTCATTTGACTCGAGAAAGAATAATTCAAATTTATCAATATAAAATGAAAACAAGTAAATGTGAATAGGAGATTTAGCTTGACCCATTCTCATTGCACAACATAGATGGTAATGGGACTTTGTCAAACAACTAAAGTGTATTCAAGGCATTCATCAATAACTTTGAACCAAACAAATACCAAAGTTCAAAGCAGCTAATCTTTAGCAATTTGCTTTCTATCCGTTGTTGAACCGCTTCATCACCCAACGTATAAGCTATTTATAATTGCAACTTTTCAGTTAATATATTTGACTGCCTATATTACTTTTTAATGTATTTCAACTTCCCACAATTATAATTTTTTTTTTTTTGCATTTTGGTATTTCACGTGACTGAAAAATGGTAGATTGATTGAACTTTAAAGCCAAGCATGTTTTTGGAATAGAAATAAAAAAATGCAAGATGTCAAATGATAAGTTGAGGGTTGTTTTTAATTCACCTGATCTGATAAAGGCAACTTGTGAACGTCATTAAGTTGAGGGTTTTTACACCAATGAGCTCGCGAGTGAATGAGGTGGTTTTCTCCAATTATTTGGAAGAAAAAATACCTTGACCTTGTTGGATTGAGCCCCAAATCCAAATCCATGTCAAATACACAAAGTTCAACAATGGAAGATGTTAATTACAATATTTTTATAAAAATCATGGCGTGCGCAAGGAGAAGAGAAAACTTGAGGCATCAATGGATTAGGTATTTAAGAAAAAAAAAACAATATACAATACAAAAGGTAACAAGTCCCTTCTTACCTTTTCATTTCTTTTCATTTCACTCCTGACTTGACAAATAAAACTATGTCCAAACCCACGTTAAATACACATAAATCTCAAAATTATATTCTTGAAAAATTAATAAATTTCTAAGAAGTTTGTTAACTGCCAAAAGTAGATCTTAGGCAATCAGTTTTAAATACACAAGATTTTCTAAAATGCCTCATATTTTGGGCTTATATTCTTGAAAAGTTAATAAATTTCTAAGAATGTTAACTACAAAAAGTAGATCGTAGGCAATCACTTTTAAATACACAAGATTTTCTGCCCAACATTTCTCCATCAAGCTTTCGTCCATGCAGAAAATCCCTTACTGCTGATTCTTTTTAAGAGTTTAGATAATCTCTTAATCTCAGTGTGGCTGATTAATTATCTGCCCATAAGGGCCCCACTCATCTGGTAGGGGCTATTTGTGAATGCCACCAAGATGACGGGACATCACAAGTTCGAAACCCATGGGTGTCATCTCTTGTTGCAAGGTTGAAGCTGGGCGTTGTGGGCAGGGCGACCTCAAGAGTTTTACTAACCCGAGGCCAGCCAATGTGCAGTCCGGTGATGGGGTTTTTTACTTAGATAATCCAAAAAAAAAGAATGATTGATTATCTTCTTGGACCAGCTACTGATTAGCACTTTGGTACGCTATTGCCTCACCAAGAAGCTAATCAAATGTGAACTCCTCTTCAGGCTTTTCTTCTTTTTGCTCGTCAACTTACAGGGTATATTATAAGGGCATTGGCAGCAACTTCTAGCTGTTGTCCCCTTCCAAGGGAAGGTTCTTTTACCTTACTTTCAAGTACAGCCACATTCGTGACTTTGCTCAACAATGGAAGATTAAAACTAATAGTTTTTCATTTATGACAAGGAACCCTCACTAAGAACAGGGTCAATTAGTAGACCCACGCCATGCAAGGTAAACCTCGGGTGGTGTCACCAACACCCAAGCCCTTATGGAGCTCACTAGTTAATGGCACTCACATGCCTAGTGGCTGAGTCAAACCTAGGACGAAGGGTTCAGCACCTTCACCCCAGGTCTGCTGCCGCTCGGGCGACCTGGGCAGGTGTAGAACTAATAGATTTTAACTCCTGCGCTTTTGAACCCATGATCAATAAGAACCTTAAGTTTTATTTTCAACTAGAATATATTGAAATCATCAACCAACATTTTCTGGAATGCCATATATACCAGTGTACATGTCTTTCTGAAACATATGCACCATGCCATCATGACTCAGGACTGGCCAGTATAAAAGACTTGAAAGCCCAGCCAAGGCCTGAATCCATCATGCTTGACCTGACTCAGTGTGCTTCCACTTTAGGCAGGCCTATGTTGTGTGTAGCACTGAAGATGGAAAAATCTTGAGCCATGAGAAGCAAATCAGCCTAGCTAAGCCCTGCAGTATTCGTGAAGCCACACCGAATTTAGCAAGTCGAACCATAGAAGTAAAAGTAAAAAACAAATGACAAAAATGAAGCCAATATTGTTGGGGGAGTGTGGAGCCTGTTTCCTACCTTGATAAAAATCCTAAATTTCTGTGGATCCAACTTCACGATAAGTGGGCCAAGGGTTTAGGCCTCCTGCCCGTAAGGTGGGGGTTTAGGGGTGTTAGCATAAGGCAAGTTTTTTGGATGGTAGTTTTGTTATTTTACTCTAGCAAATATCATAGATTCCTTATAATAGTTTAACTACACTTGCAAAGTCTTTGTAGCACCCTTCAACTTTCTCTATTTAAAGAGGGCAATCCATCATTTGTAGTGCATTGTATCTCAATTGAATAACAAGTTTTGGTGTGGTTGTGGACGTATGCAACTCTTGTCAAACCACGTAAGTCTTTGTTCTTCGTGTGGTTTAATCTTTTCTTTTGCTTCTTATTTTTTTTATTTGTCGATTCATCGATAGTGTGTTGTATTGTTCTCAAAAAATATAAAGGCCTTGCAGTATACATGAGAATTTAATTTTTTTCAAGTTTTATCTTCAAAATATTGGCAAAAACAAATACACTAAAAAATGAAAAGGACTAACAATAAAAACCCAAGATATAGCCAATAAAAAGGTAAATATATCATAAAATTGTGATATTTTCATTTAAATGATAATATCTTGATTTTGAAAATATCATGAAATTTTGGACATTTAAAACAACTAAAATATTGTGATTTTCCATGACATTTTCAAAATATTTCCAATATTTGTCACACCGGGTTCCATGTGCAACTGTTTGGCACCATGCTTGGCCTGGACCTAACTTTGCGCTCTAGCATGTAAAACTTACTTGAGGTGGGCCAAAGGTTCTCCTTTCCTTCAACCAAACATTTCTTGGATCCCTGATAGAAAAATTATGAGGGACTAAAACCTGAAAGCTATTCATAAATCATCCGATTATCCCCACAGGATAGAGATTAGGGGCTATTTATTTCACTCCAAAATGTGGAAATGACCAATTTTCATATGAAAAACGAGCCTTATCCCAAAATGAGTGAAACAAACATCTTTTTTGGTGGGCCCCATGTTTTTTTTTGAAGTGGTCTGTTTCCTATAAAAATGTCACCTCCCATTAGGAAAGTGTCTTCCCATATGAGAGCATATAAGAGTTTTTGAAGGGTCGAGACCTTTCTTAAGAAAGCGTCTTCCATCCCCTGGGGATACAAATGGAGCTCTTTTCACTATGTTTGATTGGAGCTGCCTAGATGTCCGTGTAAGGGAATTACGAGTAGTCAGATGGAGATTCTGCATTTCAAAAAGTGGCAGCTGCTATAAAGGGTAATACAAAACAAAGAGCATAGTTGCATAGAAACTCTATTTGGACATGTGTATCCCGTTCAGGCACACCAAAACCTATTCCTGGCACAAAATTAGTTTAAAAAAAAAGTAAGAAACTCATGTCTAAATGCATATCAAACTTGTCCTTAAGCACATTCGAAACCAGTGCCTCCTACAAGTGAACCCAATACCAAACCAGATTTCATTTATGTAGTGGCATTTTATGGTAGTGGCATTGTATCCCTCTCAAATAAGGAAAGACATGTTGGGAAAACTATTCACTCAACGTGTATGACAACTAAACTTGATCTAAGTACACTCACAAGCTGGCGTTACACGAGCTATCTTTCAGTGATAGTTGTCCTACTTAAGATCAAATCTTTTGTGCAATAAGTATTAATGCAACTTTATTCTCTGCTCACAAATGTCAACCCATGCTTTGGGCTAGGTAAGACTGAACAACTGGACACAAACCACCTTAGATAGTCTTTCAGCTAAGTTAAGTAAACCTATGCTTAACTTAAGCTAAACCCTAAACTCGACTTACACTGCCTTGACTAAGGCAAGGTATGAACCCACTAGAAAAAAGATATGAAAGGAGCTCAAATAAATTTCGTTTCACAAGAGAAGTATAGATCCTTCTACATTTTGTTGAAACATTTGCTCCTACGCGAACCAATGAGTCTTTTCACATGATCCGACAATTTTATGCACGTTACAAACACGAGAACAGCCTCCTAACACCTCTTTGAACCATGTAGAAGTTATAAGCCTCTTTTGTAGCTTAAAGGGTGAAAACACCACTAGAGAGAGATTAAAAGAGAGCACAATGGGGGGGCGTGGGGGGGCGTGAGCCCCTCCTCTCCTTATATAGGTTCTTGAATTAGGTCAAGGAATGGGATAAATCCTAGTCCTTGATCTAAATCAAGGGTACTTACTATATCTCAAGCCTACCCACTTTCCTATTCTTTTTTCTAAAATTTATTTATCTTATTTTTTTTCTATTTGCTAATATAGCTTTAGTACTATATTATATATTCTATATAGTGTATAATATATAATATCTAAGCTATAGGGAAAGGGTTGGTTGATCCCCCTATAGGAGTCAAACCTTCAATTTTGCAAACTTTGGCAATTTGCTTGCTTGGCAAGCAAGTTGACTAATTCAACTCTAATTTTTTTTTTTTCATTTTTTTTCTTCTTTCCTTTCTTCTTTCTACTCTTTCTTTCCTTTTTTCTTCCATGGTCCAGCCCCATCTAGAGACCTCTAAAGTTGGCGCCATTCATGGAAGACCTTGTTTTACAACAAGGCAAGTTTTGACTTTTTCAAAGCTTGCCTTGTTTTTTGGTAAGTTTTATTTTAACATTATTTTAAAGTTTATTTTTTCTTTTTATAATTTAAAACTTTAAATAGGATGCCACATAGGATGGGACAACTCACCTATGAACTCTTACCATTTTATAAATCTTAGTTAATTTTTTAAATACATTCCATTAAATTCTAACTTAATTCTATTTAAATTTATTTTAAATTCAAACAAGATTTTTCCTAAATGAACTTGTAATTCACATGAAATGTAAATACATGAAATACAAATTGAATCTAGCCTAATTAAGTTTTAGTAATTACATCCTCAAAATCATACATATTTAAATTACTTATTTTAATTAATTTTTCTAAGGTAAATTTGAATTTCAAAAGAAACAATTTAAGAAAATGTACTTCGAATTTTCTAGAAACCTTAGGCATGTAGGGGTTATTTTCATACATAATTATTTTTTCCTTAAACCCTACAAACCCTCCAATGCATTCTTTTTAGCTAAAAATTAAGATTTTATTTTAGCACATAATAAGAAAATTAAAAAATTTAAGAAAAAGTCTCAAAAAATCTCGAATATTACAGGTTTCCCGACACAAGCGCTACCTTGCATATGACAGGTAACTTGAGTAAGCTTTTTAATTTGAAACCTAATTATGGTTTAGATTCTATTATGGTGAGAAATAGCCATAAGCTGCCCATTACTCATGTTGAGGAAGCAAAAATCGACTCTAAGTCATCTCCCATTATTCTTAAAAATGTTCTATGTGTTCCTCAAATTACAAAGGACTTGGTTTCCATTAGTCAACTCACTTCGGACTTACCCTATATTTTTTGAATTTTTGTCTATTGGATGTGTGATAAAGGACAGAAGGACATGTCAAACAATGGCGACAAGGAGTAGGAGAGGTGATTTATATACCTTAGTAGAAGGTCATGTTGCATTTTTCTCTAATAGATTTAGAAGGGTCTCAAAAAATAAATGGCATCAACACCTTTGGCATGTGCGGTACCTTCATCAAAGGAAGCTCATTGAAATTGATTCAAAGAATAAAGATTTTGTGTCCTAGTTGTCAGCTTGGAAAGTCATGTAAACTTCCATTATTTCATTATGCTAATTCATGTGATAAACCTTTTGTTAAAGTTCACTCAGATCTATGGGGACCAACTCCCATTTTATCACATAAAAATTATAAATATTATATTGTTTTTGTTGTTGATTTTAATCATTTTTCATGGATCTACCCATTAAAAAGGAAATCAGATTTCTTTAATAGTTTTGTGCATTTTCACAAAATTGCTAAATGTTAATTGGCTATTGACATTAAGATTTTTCAGTCAAATGGTGGAGAAGAATATATTGATTCCAAATTTATACAATTTTTAGATGATCTTAAAATTAAACATTAGATTTCTTGCCCAAAAACTCTGGAGCAAAATGGGGTCTCAGAGCGAAAACACTGAACTATCACTTAACATGGCCTCACTATGATGTTTCATGCTAATCTACTTATGCGATATTGGGTGCTTTTACCACAATAGTTTTTTTAATAAATAGATTGATGTCATCTTCTCTCAACATGACTTCGCCATATAAAAAACTCTTTGGAAAAGATCCTGACTACTCTAGCCTTAGGGCTTTTGGTTGTCGTTGCTTCTCATACCTAAGAGACTATGCAAAAAATAAATTTGAGACAAAATCTTTGTTGTGTGTCTTCACTGGTTATAGCATTAAATATAAAGGATACAAAGAATTTTTATCTCTCAGCTTGGAGATTCTTCAGAGAACCTAACGTGGAGAGCTCACTTAATTCTGCAGGATGCAAGCTGTGATTTGCAATAATCAAAACCTTGAGATTTTCCATTTTCTCCAAAAATGGAGGTAAGCAATATGACTTTGCTGAGAAATTCAGGATCAAAACTTCAGCACGAGGGAGCACCATATCAGGCCAGCTCCCGGGACCCATTTCACCTGAATAGACATCAAGAGAATTATAACTTGTTATTTGCATTTGAAAACTCAACAATATTAGGTGTAGGTTACTCATGCTTACCACTGTGTATAGAAACAATCTGAGCTAGGGATGCTTGACCTTTTGGTTGCTGACCAATTTTAGGAAAATCTCTTGGGCTCATGATAAGCCTTGTCGGTTCGTGGCCACCATTCGATTGGCTGGTATAGATGGACAATTCCCTCATCAGACCATGTTGAAAAACAAAGAGGTCACTAAAGCTTCCATCTCCATCTCCAGACTCGTTCCTGGTGAGAAAATAACAATCGCGCTTAGTAGAGAAGAATTCAAATTTCGATCCTATATAAAGCTAGATACATACTGTGTTCGTTCAACAAGCATGACAAGGTTTCTGCTGGCGAGTTCAAGCAAAGCGACATAAGCATCATCTTCACTTAGGCCATGGATTTCAACCCACATGTCAATGATAGAGGCAGCAGGTATCTTTTCATCTTCAGGAAAGGAACCCAGGTCCATGAAACACTCTTTAAGTACCTTATTCAAGGGAATTAAGCTGGTGCTTAAGCAATCCAGGAGATCTTTGTGCTCCTCAAAGATTTGGCTTCCTTGCAGAAGCATCTGTGCGGTCTTACGCCATTTCCTTGTGGGTTCCTGCCTCAGTGAGCCTCCTATGACTTTTAGTGCCAATGGGAGACCTTTGCAGCATTTCACTATCTGCAATGTGACAGATTGTATACATCATCTCTTTTGAAAAACACGAGGGACAATACATAAAATTAATGTCTCAAGTTCCTGAATTCATAAAACTGTGATTTTATGGGTATACATGTAGGTGTATAACTATATACTGATCTGTTATTAATGTCTATGAATTACATGTAAATGATTGCATGTAGAGAAAAAGATAGAAACTACCTAAATATTTTATCTAGTCATACCTGCTCCAACTGTTGCACCAGCTCAGGGTCCAGTTTATCAAGGGTTTGATCGGGGGTAAAAGCTGAGTGACAGAATAGGTCCATGGCTTCTTTTGGTCCCAGCATTTTTAAAGGGTAAACAGAATCAATCAGTTTGAAATTGATTCTAGATGTGACAAGCGTTTTTAAGCCAATGTTTCTGAACAAAAGTTTCTTGAGTACTGCTTCAGACCAAACATCATCTAGGACCACTAGGACAGGTTCTGGCTTTCTCTTGTTTAGATTGTCTGACAGCTGATTAATTGCATCATCCTCATTTGGGAAACAAGGGATATAACTGGCATTGACCAACCTTGCCCATAGTTTTTGATAGATCTCTAACAAGTTGGGAGTGTCTGATACCGTAACAAAAACAATCTCTACAAACTTGGCTGGAAATGTAAAACAAATAAAGCAATTAGCATCACTGACATTCAGTGTCCAACTTTTGCTTCCTTATTTGAAGGAAAACAAGTCGTATCAATAAATTGCAGAGGCAAACTATTATATTCATCTTTCACTGGCAGGAAGAAAGAAGAAAATTAACTCTTGAGTATAACAAATAATTTCTTCTCATATCAACCTAATCTTAGGATCAAGATTCTTTATAAGCATTAGCAAATTCAACATTATATAAATACCTAAAAGATCAATTTTTTGAGATTTTATTCAATTGATGGGGAAAGGGGTGGGGGTAGCTTAGATCCATATCCAATTTTTATGATTTTGGTTTTCATTTTCATTTTCATTTTCATTTTCATTTTTATATCTCCATTTCTTCATAATGCCATTTACATCTTTTCTGAAGCACACAATGTTCCCACTCTTTTATAATTGACTAACATAATGGTGTGACACATTACTAATATGTGCGTGCATGCATGCACACACACATGCACATGTACTGATGTACATATATGTGAAAGCTATCAGAGTATACCTACATAACTCATATCTAAGACATTCAATTGGATGCATGTGTGAGAAAAGTGGAAAACAGAGGAAAGAAATGGAAATTGTACCTTGAACTGCCTAATCTTGACAGAGCTTTGCCACTAAGGTTGTCTTCCCGCATCCTCCAGGAGCACATACTCCAAGCACAGACACATCTTTACTGAACAAGGCCATCTTTAACTCTTCCAAGGGGGCATGTAGGCCAAAGATTTTACTTGGAACTTCAGGCATTGCATAACCAGAGCAACCCATGCTTCCACCATGAACATTGGAACCTATACTCAAGCTACTCAATTCCTTGTACAACTTCTTTGCTAACATAATCTTTTTGGTATTTACAAATATTTCAGTTTGCATATTCATATTTGCAAATCTTAGCAACTGTTCATCTAACTTCATTAATTTCTTGGCATATATGTACTTCTTCCAGATTTTCCAAATGGGCAACTTGGAACACTTATAGTTCAACTTCTCGCCTTTATTCAAAAGATGTAATAGTTGAGCCATGTCCTTTTGTCTTTGAAGTGTTGAATCATCTTCCAGTTTGCTATCTCTTAGTTCCGCATCTAACTGTTTAACCTCCTCTACTGTAAGTTGTAAGGATTCCAGAGTTTCTTGTACCCGATCAAAGTACACTTTAAAGTCCATAGCAATATTCTTCTCCTCCAAAATAGCTTTTAGTAATTCTGCGACCACAGCACCTACTACTGCTCCACTAATTAAATCTGACATTCCAGCATGGATGTTAGATAAGAACAATTAATAACTGTAACTTCAAAATGGAGTAAGAATGACTGAATGAAATGCTCTAATCGTGTCTTTAAGCTCCAATAATTGGTCCAGGCATACCCACCTTGGTTCTCACTATTATTTCACCAAATTTCGACAAAAAGAAGAACTTCGATCCTTCGACTGTAAGAATCAATGAAGCTCTCTGTCTTCTTACCTGTGTATCTCCCGATCCTCTTATTGAAAAAGAGTGAATTTTGGCAAAAAACACACAAAATCACTCCAACAAATTTACAGAAACAACTGCTGATAAGTGTAACAAGAGTGTTGTTAATTTGCATCTTGAATTCTTGACTCATCAAGTTATCTAAGTATTTCGGCCAAACTAAACACATGGATAAAAAGGATGAGTGCAACTAAAGTTGGAGTTTAGCCACAGATATATATCAATTTAATAGAGCTAGAACCATAATCATCTTGTCGTCCAAAACCAATGGAATCATACATCACAAACCAGAAAAAGGAGGAAAATATGGAGTTTCGGTATTGAAAAAGCTAAAACAAATGAAACAACCCACTCTCAAGCAGTGGCGGAGCCAGAAGTTTTTTGTTCGGTGGGCAGACTTCGGTTCTCAGGGACAATGCTATGATTTTGGAGGACGATCCATTTATTCGGACCAGTGGCGGAGCCAAAAATTTTTTGCTGGAGGAACAATCGTTCGTGGAGAGATAAAACTTAAATAAGCCTTTGAATTAAAATAACAATTGTTACAAATACAAACAACTAAATTTATGAACATAATAAGATAAAACCTTAAATTGTACTTTTAAACTAAAATAAAGATCGTTCACTTAAGAAATACAAACAACTAAATTCATGAAAATTTTATAATTGGCATCTTCTATATTTCACATTTTGAAAACAATTCATAATTGTATCGTCACTGATGGTATCAAATGTCTCCTTCTCTATGTAAGTAACCAAAGCATCATTGATTCATTTATCTCACATTCTATTACGTAGACGACTTTTGATATTGTTCATAGCTAAAAATGCTCTTTCAACACTTGTTGCAACTGGCAAAGTTAATATCAACTTAATCAATAGATACACATGAGAAAATACAATGTGCTTTTGAGTTGCTACCATCATCTTTGCTAGCTCTTCTAAAGATTTTAAACTTGAAAATTAATCATTGTTTCACATTTCTGCAATATATATATATATATATATATATATATATATATATATATATATATATATATATATATATATATATATATATCCTTTTGATTTTCGAGTCTAATTATGTTTACTCTATAAAAGTTCTTAGGGTAAATTATCTTTATCAAAAGCAGAAAAAGAATTCTTTGGACTCAAGCATGCCATTGAAAGAAGGAGCTCTATATTTGCTTCAGTGAAACGATCATTCAACTCTTGAAGTTGCAAATCAATAATAACATAAAACACATCAATACGATAATGATGCAATGTGGTGATCTTTTCAACCTTATGTCTTAACCTTGAGGTATATATGAGTCCCCTAGATCATAAATCAGAATATCAAATCTCTTACAAAATATGGACACTTTGTTTATGAGAGAGTCACATCCATTGTCTCTGAGACCTTGAAGGCACTATTTTGATGTAGTGACTAAACTCATAGCATTCACAATGTCTTGATCTTTTCACTGAAGTGCTTGTGAAAGGTCATCAATTATTCCTAAAACTTTACACATCAAATGTAAGCAAAAAACAAATTCAAAACCTTGCAACTGATGATATAAAATAATTGTATATGAGCTTTTTCCTGAATTTGTATATTTTGCAATGAAATCTAACACTTAATAACAGAAGAATACATATTGAGTAAATTAACCAAAGCATCGTAATGAGAACCTCACCAAGTATCACCATGTTGTTTGAAATGTATTTCTTGATTTAATCCTCGTCTTGTTTCAAGTTCACCCAATGCAAGTGCTTCAACAATTCACATAAATTCTGCTTCACGAATAAGCTCAGATCTCTTGCATGAAAAAAGCTGACAACCTGCTTAATATATTAAAAAACACATCAAGCAATGAATTTTTTTTAGCAACACCAACTAATGCCAAATAAAGTTGATGTGCAAAATAATGAATATAATATGCAAATGCATTTTCATGTTATATAAGACTTTTCAATCCATTAAACTCCCCTCTCATATTACTTGCTATATATATTGGGTGTCAGTGCATAAGGAATGAGTGTAACTGGACCGACATATCAGATAACATTAGAGTGTAAGTGCATTGTGAAAAAACAACTCTGTTTGGTAGGAGGTGTTTTACAGTTTCCTCCGGTTCTCTCATGCTCCCTACTATTTTGGAGCAGCGATGTTGCCAAACCATACTACTATGAATAGAGCATAGTGACAAAAGTTAAAAACGGCAAAATCTCAGGAGATTGTGAAAATTTTCATAGATCTTGCACTTTTTTTGGCAAAATTTTGTCAATAAAATAAATAAATAAATATAAAAAAACAATTTTTATAAGAAAATTTAAATAAAACACATTTTAAAATAAAAATCTTACGATAAGTATCTGCTAAAACTGTAAATAGCATTATATTTGTCATGGTTTGAAAATCTCACGAGAAATTGCCGTTTTAAACTTTCAGGCAATTTCTCCCGATATTATCACAAGATTTTTATAAATCTCATGATATTTGTTACAGAGAAATATAGTCAGGCAGCCCCAACTACGTTTCAACACCATTTCTCAAGGGGCTGTTTTTGGCTACTCCATCCTCAATCTTGGCAACACATGAAAATGGTGTTTCCATGTCAATGTAAGGCTCCAAACCGGCCCTAAAAGAAGTCCATTTGCAGTTTCGGGTTGGATTGGACTCAAATATGTGGTATAATCTTGTTTTTTATGGTGATGCTTGGGTCAGTATGGGTTAGATGTGGGTCCAATGCAGCAAATTTCTGAAAATCAATACCACCAAACACATTCTCAAGAAAATCTAGAGATAAAACTACATTTTTTTGTTTTTTGAAAAAACTCAAGAAAATATAAGTATAACTAATATAAAAGCATAAAATGTAAACCCAAATATATAAGCTTGGGAAGATTTCAAAGTGTGGTTTGAAAATATCGTGTAGTTTTCTGCAATATATTGGCCTTTTAAATATCATGATAAAATCATGATATTCTCAGAAACTGCTGATGTATTGGCCTTTGAAAAATATTACGATAAAATTGCGATATTCTCAAAACACTTGTTGATATTGGTGCAGCTGAAAAACACCAGTGTCTTTTGGAATTAGCACCACGATACCAAGGTCCAACCCAAGATCCATCATCCGAGTTCACCTTAACTCAGAACCGGATCTCAACTTTAATGCGGCCTAGATCAGCCACGATCCAGCCCAGACCCGACCAGCTTCGTCAGGAGGCCTCCATCCAGGCCCTTGATTTCTGAAAACAGACGGTGAAGATTGTGCAACGCCTTTGCAAAACCCTATCACCCTCTACAAAATGAAACATTAGACAATTGCTTCTCTCTCTCTCTCTCTCTCTCTCTCTCTCTCTCTCAGATTAACACCATCACAGAGATGAACCATGATTTGGGGAATCATGGAGGTGTGAAGAAATCGGGGTTTCTTGGTGGGTTGGTTAGCTGCCTTTGGCAGCTCCCTTTGTCTCTGCGTCATCGAGTTAGAGGAGAAGTCTAAAGTGTTCGTCAAAATGCCTCATAGAGATGTTGTGCTCTGTCTTTTCTGATTGGGAGCCCCTAGTTGGTGGGTGTTGGAGGGAAGTCGCCAAATCCTCAAACAACCAGTCACCACCATTGTTTCGGTGCTCTTTCTGGGTATGAAAAATCCCAGGAGATGAGATGGGATTTGGTTAGCCACTCCTGACTCGGCCGAGTTGCAGTAGACTCGGGGTTGGATACCGAGTCGAGTCGACTCGACCTAGTCCCGAGTCGACTCAGGTTTTATATCCGGGGTAGGCGACCGCCCAGCCATGCCCACCCTTGGCTTCGCCACTGCTCTCAAGGCTTAATTTATCTTTGTCCTTATTCTTTTTCTCTCTCCTATCAAAGTTCTAAGCCTCATGGCTCTCTTCTTACTTGAGAAAGGCATTGCAACTTTCTTAATTTATTTCTTTTCATATATGAAGTAAAAGTAGATTTGTGCTTTCTAGAGCTAAAGAAGCCATAAGAGAAAACAAGAATTAACATGTAATGCTCTATTTGGATGTGTTTTTATTTAGTGTTTACAAACATAAATGAAAATACATTTTTTAGAAAAGAATCTTGACTTTATTTATAAGTGATTGTTTGGATCACAAACTATTCAAACTATAATGCAAAAGAAAGTGGATGAAAAAAAAGGCATAAGGAAGATGAAGATTGGGCGCATAGGGATGAAGAATGAAAGGTGGTGGTGGTTTCATGTTGAAGAAGATTGTGTGACAGTGGTGGTGGTAAATGTGATCTTGGTATTGAAGAAAGGAGAAGTGGTAATGATGGTTGTCCTAGGTTGAAGAAGGAGAAGTGGTGTTGGTGGAAATGGTAACGAAGTAGGGGTGGTGGTGGTGGCGACGGTGAACAATGAGCAGTGATGTTACTGTTGAAGAATGGGCTATGTCACATAAGTACGGCTGCAGATGTAGGTGCCATTGTGGGTGCAGATGTAGGTGCCATTGTGGGTGCAACATAAGAAATTAAATGGAAATTCAATAAAACTGAAAATTAAATGATAATCTCAAGCTCAACTATGATCTCCTAACTCCTAGGTCTTTTGTCTTTTTATAGATGAGAGCTTCTAACGTTAACAAATTGCCACTTCTTAATTCGATAGGCGCTTCCTAATCTTGATAAATCTTATCCTATCATAACGTGGATCTCACATGATGATCCAAAAGTCAAATATAAATAAACCTAAATAAAAAATAGAAAATGAGACCCATCTAAATTATGTGGATCCGGATCTATCCTACTTTACTCTTGCATCATTGTCTTTGGGTTGGATAAGACTCGCCCCCTAGAGTCTGGTACATACGCTTGTGCTTCTTCCAATTTCTTTCCATTCTACAAATTATGGGTCTGCATCATGCAACGTGAATATGTCCATGTTCCTTAGGTCGAAGGTGTTGAACACAGCCTCCTTTGAGAACCATAAGAAACCTGAGAATGCTCGTGCTAAGCCATCCAGTCTTCTTTTAAGCCCTTATAAAGATCTGGATCAAACAAATCAAATAGATTCAATAGAGGCTTGATCCGAAATAACAAAGCTACACTGGGTTGTTCTCAGATGAGATTTGGGTTGGATAAAGTAGATTTAAGAGGCTTTTGGATTCGGATACAAGGTATGGCTTGAGAGGGATTGTTATGGGTTAGGTCCAATTAGGTTTAGGTACGAAAATAGAAATTGGGTAGGATATGGGAAGGCTCACTATGAAGTGGACCTAAACGATTTGGTTATAGATAAAAGTTAGGTTTGTCTATGGATTCTAAAATGGGTTTTGGAGAATCCAACAAAATAGATTTGGATTCATCACATGGTTTTGGATCCAAATCTTACTTTAGGTTTTGGGAAAGGCTTTGGGTCTGGTTGTGTTGGATACTTATTTAGGTTGGGTCTTATCTACTTGGATTTAGGTAGTTTTAGGGATGTGTAATTGCTTCCCCATTTCCTGATTCAACTTCTCTTCAATATCCAGGGCATATTGAAAAGACACCAATGGTAAACAAGACAGGTCATGAATGAGGTTTCCAAAATCTAATTTGTGACACCAAATCAGCTTATCCGAGCTGGAGTACATTATGAACAAAATACATACATATATAAAATCTATTTTTTATATAACTAGCTTACGGAGCTTATCCGAGCTGGACTGCCTATTCAAACTCAGCTCATTTATTTTTTGGAATGAGTTTGAACCGGGCTTAAACTGGTCAAGCCCGATCGAGTTAGCTCAGCTTGTTGTGCATCCCTACAAAATCCAAGGCTGAAGATCAGAGAATAACACTAAATCCGTTTGTAAAAATCATCCACAAATGATTTCATATTATAGGGATCAGTTGACTATAGATGCATGTGATCTCTCAAAATCTTGTAATGGTGTGGTTTTATAAATAGTGGAACACATAGAAAACATCATCATTTCGGGTGTGAAGATCATGGATGTAGATGGTGCTCACCGAATCGTGTTAAAATCTCTCTTTATCAAGTTAGTTACTCTTTCAGCTAAATCTATATCGAAATTTCATGATCCCACTCTATATTCTGAGCATAGTGGGTGCACTACAATATCTTACATTGTCATGCATTCAACAAAACCTGTCAATATTTATGCAATCTCTTACCTTTGACCATTGACAGGCCATAAAACAAATCCTGTGCAATGTCAATTATCCTATAAATTTTGGGCTTCTCATACAATCCTCCCACAGTTTTACGTTATTTGCTTGCTCGGATGCGATGACCTCAATTCAACAAATGGCTATGTTCTTTTTTTTGGTCCCAATATCCTTTCATGGAGCTCCAAAAATCATAATATAGTGGCACACTCCAGTTCTGACGCTGAATATTGATCAATGGCTAATGCTGCAACTAAGCTTATATGGGTCCAATATCTTCTTCACCAACAAGGAATCATGCATGAGACACTAACTATTCTTTGGTGCGACAATGCCAGTGTAATCGTCCTGTTTATATATCTATATATAACAAACATGTAAAAATTGATGTCCACTTTGTTCGGGACCAGATTGCTAAGCAACAATTGGTTGTTGGCCATTTGTCTCCTTGAGATCAAGTAGTGGATATTTTGACAAAACCATGGCCTTAGAGTTCTGCGGACTAAGATCCAAACTCGAGGCCCATCCTGGACCATTGAATTTGAGGCGGATGTTAATTGTAAGCGAGACGAGTCAGGAATGAGATTCTCAAAATCTAATCTACAATCCAAGGATGAAGATTCGAATACAGAGAATGACACCAAAGTCACCAAATACAAGGAGATAATATCTAGTCCTCTTGCCAAACTGATAGATCCTAGCCAGTGGCAGATCCAGGATTTTGTTTAAGGGGGGCAAAATAATTTCAAAAGCTTAAAGGGGGATAAAAAAATTTCAAAATTTTGCTTAAAGTGGGGCAGAAATTTTTCAAAAGCTTAAAGGAGGGCAAAATTTTTCAAAATTTTGCTTAAAGAGGGGCAAAAAGTTGGAAAAACTGTCTTTTTTTTTTCTTTTTTATTTATTTTCAAAACTTTAGGAGAGGCTCAAGCCCCTCCTGCCCCCCCTGGATCCGCCCCTGATCCCAGCCAGCTCTATAAAAGATAAGATCTATGCCTTTGTAAGAATACTCCCTAAATGATCCCATAATTATAGGAGATCAGTTGATTCTGGAATTGTCTGTATGGTGAATGACCGGAAATAACGATGAAAGAGTAGCCAGTGGTGGTGGGGATGATGGTAAACAAAGGAGGGATGATGGTAGTGGTGAACACAAGTGGTAATGATGGTGAGAAAGTCTTGGTGGTGACGAAACATGTAATGATGGTGGTAGCTGTAATGGTGATGATGGTGAGTTGGTGGTGGTAGATTTGAAGAAAGCTGCAGTACAAAGAAAATTAAGTGCATCTTTGTCGTTTTTTGTTTTTTGCAAAAACAAAAAAAAGAGGCCCTTTGTATTTATATTTATCAAAACTTGCTTAAAAAAGCTGCCAAACCCAAAAAAGTGTTATCAAAATAAATATAAATACCTCCCCCCCCCTCTCTCTCTCTCTCTCTCTCTCTCTCTCTCTCTCTCTCTATATATATATATATATATATATATATATATATATATATATATATATATATATAATCCGTGCTCCGGGAGTACCTACTCCCACTTAATAGAAGCTTTAGATTGTCAAATTTCATCAGACCCTATAAATATGATATATAAGTATTATTTAGTATCACATGTGTGTATATTTTTTAAAACCTGGATCACAATGTCCAAATCCAATTCTTATCAAATAAACTAGCTAGGTTGACTACATCCATAAGGTTTAATTGAGAAGAAGATACAACCTACAACCATGATTTCTAGTACTACAGCGACATCTCTCATATATAACTACCAAGCTATTTACAAAAACATTCAAACGGGGGTTTAGTTTGGTATCTCATATATGACACGACCACAAAGGAAAAACAATATTAAAATCCAAGTTTAAGCATCCAAACACATAATCCAGCAAGTGCTGAAGTTGGTCCACCATAAAAAACAAAGATGGAGCAAAAGTGCAGAGAATGGCATGCGGCACCAAAAGGAAGGCCAATGATATATCCGAAGACCCTTATCAACAACCAAAAAACAGTATCAGAACTTACCCTTTCTTTTGTGAGGCATCTACACAGATGACAGAACCAAGAGAAGAAATCGAGCAGAAAACTCCTTAGTGCAGATGAACTAATGGAATGCAATAACATATATATATATATATATACTCGCTGATGAGAAAGAGTTTCTGAGAAAGAGCATCAAACACGATAATCCAAAAAGAGGACGTTCTGGACTAAGATTATCTTTATAAGATTCTAACAAAAATCATGGTGAACAGGATGCGGCCCATTATCATGAATGTTATTTTTCACAAGCCTTATTACAAGGACGTTCCATATACGAGAGTATCCGCTTTGTTGATGTGGACTCTTTGTCCAGGTATAATACCTCAAGCTAATTAAAACAAAAAATAACAAAACCCTAAAATTTTTAACTAAAATCAATCATGTTGATCATGTTAATAAAAAATACAAAAATGACAAATTAATTTCTATCTTATCGAAAACCTAAATGCTAATTAAGAAAAAAAAATACAAAAAACTAACTTAAAACCATAATCATCAATTATGCTAATTTATGCCCGACCCGAGCTTCAGGTCTGAATCTAAGTCTTAATCGAGTCTTCTTATTTATCACCGTACACGAGCTCTATAGGGTTTAGTACGGGTCGGGTCCGAGTAAACCCGACCCGTTGACACCCCCAGTTCCAAGCAGAGGACGTTCTGGACCTTTTTACTCAGCAAAAATACCCAGAAAGAAAAGAATATCACCTAAAAACCACAGCGTTGCAACTTACCGTGCACCATCCTCAGAAATGAGGGAGGAAGCCTCGTTAACGTGTCGCTCACAGTGTTCCGCAGATGTGATGCAGCGGAAATTGCCCATCAGCTTGTCAGGTTACCGTTTTGTTTCAGTAATTGCTGAGCACAAAATCTAGTTGTAATTTTCAAGGTGCTTCTAAGAAAGCCCTTTCTCACCGAGTGTGGTAGGGTTCCATATATATTGCATCCGATCCGATTGTTAGCTCATCTGCAGGACTCTTGGTTCTTCAGAGGTGCTCTGAACAAGAAGAAGAGATGGGTTATATGGTATTGCTGTTTGTTTTTAAGAAGGGTCTTTGGATGTGGCTATGCTCAACTGTTGGAATTATTTTGGTGTTTAGAATGATTGGTTGGATTGCCATTCTTTACTCTTTGGCTCGTTTTTGGTCTATTGGTGGGGTGATTGGGAATAAGCTTTAGTTTCAATTTCAGTGGTTAATTGTTTAAATTTTGTTTTCTATCAGTTTTTTTCCTTTTCACTTTGTGGGTAAAAGTTAGGATGGCAGTGGACTCTGGGGCGGGTGCGGGGTCGACAAGGTCTCCATCCCTGCCTCATCTCAAAATAGCGACGACCTCCACCCCCATCCCATCTCAAATTTATAGTTTCTGTCTCTGTACCTGCCTCCATCCCCATTCCCGTTCCGGTATCTCACCAAATTTAGAGTCCCCTCTCTTACTGTTGTTTTTGTTAGAAAGAGTCAGTAGAAGGAGAGGCTTGAGAGGAGGAGGCTGAAAGGGTCAACCGCGGCGATCGAAAGAAGAAGATGACGGTGAACCGAAAAAGCCTAAAGAGTCATTTTATGTTTTAGGGTGAAAAATTTAGTATTAAAAATATATCTAAGAGTTATATGTAATTTTATTAAATAACTAGAGGTATTTTAGTTATTTTATTATGAAGGGGGCGAGGCGAGGCGGGGGGAAAGTGTATGTGCATCCTTGCACATGTTTTTATTTTCACGTTCATTTTTCGTTTCATGTTTTCCATCCCGGCTCCCCACCGGTCCATTGTCATCCTCCAGTAAAAGTTGGTCGATTTTTGGGTTTTCTGGTGGACTGACTTTGATCATTTGTGTTTGGATGCTTAAAATTGGCTTAAAAGCTTTTTCTTTATGCGGGTCGTTGCTAAATCCAGCGAAAGTTTGAAACCTTTGATTCATAAAAGATAGATCAATGATCTTTACCTTATTATCTGTGTGTGACTTTTTCCTTTGTTTTAAGCTTTCCGAGGCCAAAAAAATTTGTATTACGAGGCCAAAAATTTAGATAATTTAGACGAGTTAAGAGACAAAGATATAAATTAACAAAATTCTTGTTTCACTTATCTACAATCGGTTCTGTAAATTTACTGTGTGATTTTGGGCTTATGCTAAAATTCAATCTTTTTCCTGACTCCGAATGAGTGAGGGATAAGAAGTGCAGCTTAATCAAGAAAATGCAATGAATTACATCTCAAGTAGACTTCTTATTTGAACGAATGTATGTACGAAAACACAGGTTTTTTTAATGGATGCATTTGAGATCCAATTGGTGATTCTAGAATGAATGTAATGAATGCATTTGAGAACACATGTTGATTTTTTTATTGAATGAAATAAATATATTTACGAGCAAGTTAATTGTTGCGTAGTTTTACGTATGTTTTGGTATTTGGATTTCATTCCCGACCATTTTTTACTGACTTAAATTCATAATTTTGAACATGCGTTCGTATTTGAATCTATATATAATGCCCAATTATAAAGTCAGATTATCGAAAAAATTGTTGTATAGTTGTTTTACGTACGTTTTTGTATGTTTTGGTATTTGGATTCAATTCAAAATCTATATTCAGAGCAAAAATACATGATTTTACACATACTTTAGTAATTGGATCCATATTTGGGCCAAAAATTCATAATAAACTTGTTAAAACATGTAAAGTGGTGGACGAATAACGTCATACGATATCCAAAAAAAAAGTAATCCGACCTATTATCCATGACTGTCGAAGTTGTTCACACATCATCATCAAACAACGAATATTTAGAACACAACATTCGAGGACCATCTAAACAAACATTGAACTTGGTACAATTGTTATGGTTTTGTTCCATCTTTTTTGTTCATTGCATCGAATCCTAAACAAGCCTTCAAACATACCCTTATGGCACACTCTTGTTTGTATGGATTTAGCCAACAAGTGATATATCTAACCATACCAATGTGTTTTAGTATGGTTTATTTAATTATTAAGTTACAATGTTTTATCATGCTTAATACGTCCTAAGATCATATTTTTTAGACAATGAATTTTACATTTAGAGCTTAGATTTATGTTATGTAATCCGAACAGAGCTGAACACTCTAGGGAGGGGGGCTTTGCATGTCACAGAAAAAAAATACTCTTTGCTGGTAAAGGGGGGCATTTTTTTACGGGGCCCACACCCAAGGATTTTTGCACATACAAACAGGGGAACTAGCTTCTGCGTGAAAAGCTGCCTACCAGGCAAAGGTTTCGACGCACCGCACCTTTTACAGTGAGGGGGATATAAAAAGACATGAAGCAGTAGATCTTGCAGTATCAATCCCTCGCAGAGAAAATGAATATGGTATCGTTTTTAATTATAACTTATGCAAATGAATGCTAGAAGCTGGGATCTTCTATTATAAATAAAGTGATTTCTCATCTTTTTTCCCGTTTATCTAGGTGCACGACACTTGTGCCACAAAATGCTGGTTCATTTTTATAAAAAAAATGAGCACCATTTTTGCGAGACTAACCAACATAAGAGCAATCCCCCCCCCCCTTTCTTCCCCCCTTTCCACAGAGACTGGACTTTCTCTTGGAGAAGGGAGTTTCACATGAGTTTCACCGTGGACTCTTTTTATGCGTGTCATACATGCCTCTTGGAAATTTCATGCATGAAATTTATAAAAAAAAAAAGAACTTTTAATAGAACATCTATTAATTTCGCAATTTGAGTCATTGGATTAGATTCAACTTAATGGTCCAACGATTTGTTTATTCAATATCCTTTATTGGTTGTTTCAATGTTAACAATTAATTCATAAATATCATTTATGAAAGTTTGAATTTGTATGATGGATCGAATCTAATCTGTTATAAGATTCCAGCATGTCACGACTTATCTCTATCGTGACTTAGATAGAGATAAGTATTGGGTAACGATAAACCTTATCGTTATCCCATCCAATTCTGTGGAGATAACCACAACGTAACAAATATGTGTCATCCTTGTATTTTTGTAATTTGAATTGAATGAAACATTTCTTCTCTTCAGCCTGCGTTGGCTTTACTTCTAAACTTTTTCTTCAAACTTTATTACTTTAATCTTAATATGGTATCAAAGCACTTCCCACTGATATTTGTACATCCCGCAGAAACTGCGAGATCCTTCAATATCGAAGGAGATTCGTCTATGGAGTCTATTGTTAGCTTATACTTTTTACATCATTCTGACAACCTAAGTACGTTGTTGGTATCCCAAGTTTTAACTAGAAAAAATTATTCTACATGGAAACGGGTCATGTGCATGACCCTAAGTGCTAAAAATAAGTTAGGGTTCATTGATGGAATGGTTTCAAAACCGGATATTCACTCTACCTTATTTGCGGGATGATAAAGATGCAATGATATGGTTCTTTCACGGATCTTGAACTCGATCCATAAGGACATGTCTTAAAGTGTTATATATTCTGGCACTGCCTTTGATGTTTGGAATGCGGTTCACGAATGATTCTCTCAATCAAATGCATCATGCATTTATCAAATTCAATTTGATATAATTAATTACAAACAACATCATTCACCCATCGTCGTTTATTGTACAAAGCTTAAAGGAACGTGGGATGAGTTAGCTTCATATGTCTCATACCCAAATCGCTCTTGTGGAGCAATAAAAATAATCCAAGACATGCAACAAAGAGACCGCCTTATACAGTTTTTGATGGGGCTCAATGATAGTTATAGCGCTATCCAAAGTCAGGATCCTTTTGATCGAACATATGTCTTATGTCTCAAAATTATATGCTCTCATTATTAAAGAAAAGAGGCAGAGAAAGATGCGAGTTCTTCCTCCGTCATCAAATGAACACCACATGTTGGCTGTCACTATTGAGCATAAGGACGATAAGAATGTGAATTCAAGAGTTTCTCAACCAAGATTGCGTCTAAATCGCTCAAGATCCAAGTATGACTATTGTGATAAGTTGAATCACATCAAGGCTAAATGCTATCAACTTCATGGTTATCCAAATTCAAGTGCAAGAGTGAATTAGACAACGTCAAGAGAGGAGGTTGCACCACCACAGATCACACTTGAACAATATAAACATCTCATAACTCTCATGTCACAAGGTAAACCGGAACTCCAAGCCAATTTCGCATGTAAAACTCTAACTTTTCTATCCTTTTCTTCCTGTTGAATAATAGACTTTAGGGATACTGATCACATAGCTTCTAGCCTAGATTTACTACATTCTCCACAATCTATCATTTGTCCACCAATAGGATTACCCACGGGGCTATCTGCTCCAGTCACTCACATTGGCAGTTCAAACATAAATCCACATATATGTCTCATTAATGTCTTATGTGTTTCTAGTTTTAAGTACAATTTGATATATGTTAGTAAGTTGACCAAAGATTTACAATGTGATATCGTTTTCACTAATGAATCTTGTACTTTTCAGGACCGTCGCTTGAAGCAGACAATTGAAGTGGGTAAAATGCAAAATAGACTTTATATGATTGAAATCGAGAGTGGAGTCGCTCTTTCTTATTTCAGTCCTGCTCATCTTTGGCATTATCGACTTGGACATATCTCAACTTTTCGTTTTCAATATCTTGTTAATTCTAATAAATTGAATTCTTGAAACTTTGATAGAATATGCTCAATTTATCTTTTAGCTAAACAATCACATCTTTCTTTTTCGAACGGATCCATTAATTCAACGTCAACCTTGAACTCATCTATATTGATTTATGGTGCGGATATCAAACTCCATCCCTATCTGGTGTACATTATTTTCTAACCATCGTAGATGATTTTTCTCGCTCTACTTGGGTATACCTCATGCGTTATAAATTTGAAACATTTTTTCTTATCTAAGATTTTTTTTCATGATGAAAACGCAATTTAAAACTCAAATCCAAAAGGTTAGAAGTAATAATGGGAGTGATTTTTTTTCAACCGATATGCAGACACTCTTTCGAAATCAGGGTATACTTCATCAACACTGTTGTATATATATCCTTCAACAAAATGAAGTGGTGGAATGAAAGCACTGAGACCTTAATATGGCTCAAGCTTTGCGCTTTCAAGCCAAACTCCCTATAAAATTCTGGAGGAAATGTATTATGACTGCCACATATCTCATAAATCATGTTTTCAGCACAACTCTTAATGGAAAAACTTCACATGACGTTTTATTCCATAAAAGTCCTAATTACCAACACCTCAAAGTTTTCAGATGCTTCTGCTATGCTCACAATATTCATCACTCCCACAAATTTGATAATAGAGTAAGAAAATGCATCTTCCTTGGATATCCATATGACCAAGTTGCTTATCGTTCATTCGATCTTGAGTCTCACGTTAATTTCACTAGTAGAGACATGGTTTTTCATCAACATGTTTTTTCTTTCCAATCTGCTTCATGTATGCCATCTAACTCTGGCAAAATTGTCTTACCCATCTCTTTTTCTAATTTTTTGTCAGATGTCTCCCATTCACTCCACATAATTGATCCTCAGAAGAATATATCGATTTCTCAAAATTGTCCAAGTCCATCACCACCTATCCCTTCTGCTACTCCGAGTCCTCTTTTGGCACTCCCCGGATCCGTTATTCCTATTCGGCATTCCTCTAGGACAAAAGCTTCACCTGCTCATCTTCATTATTATAAATGCTATGTTGCATTTTTTTTGCCCCAATCAGATGTTGTGAGCACTCACTAGAAAGGTATAAGATATCTGCTTTCCCATTACCTTATGATAATTTTTCTCTATCGCATAGTGCCTTCTTAGTAGCGCTTACCAAAAATCCTGAACCCCAGACCTTCGCCCAAGCCATAGGGTGTGTTCATTGGCGGGAAGCCATGGCGACCGGAATTCGTACACTTGAAGACAACCATACATGGACAGTTACACACCTTCCACCAGGTAAACGATCAATCGATTGCAAATGAGTCTACAAAGTGAAGTCCAAATCCGATGGGTCAGTTGAGTGTTACAAAGCACATCTTGTTGTGAAAGATTATACACAGGTTGAAGGCCTTGACTATCACGAGACATTTGCTCCCATCGCTAAACTTTTGTTCAGTGCATCTTGGTTGTGGCCATCGTTAAACATTGGGACCTTCATCAGTTTGATGTCAACAATACATTTCTACACGATGATCTTGACAAAAAAATCTATATGACACTCCTTGGTTTTCATCGACAGAGGGAGCAATGACTTTGTCGGCTCAACAAATCCAGCTATGGACTCAAACAATCATCTCAAAATTGGTTTGTAAAATTTTTAAATTTTCTTAAGAGGATTGATTTTACTCAATCCAGGGTGGATTATTCATTGTTTTCTTGCTTCACAACGCATAAATGCATATTTGTTCTCGTATATGTTGATGATATAATTATTGTTAGAGATGATATTTCAACAATCAACCTACTAAAAGTACTTCTAAATAATGCTTTTCGCATCAAGGATCTAGGAGTACTCAAATATTTTTTGAGAATCGAAGTCGCAAGATTCAATAAGGGCATTTTCTTATTACAATACAAATACGCATTGGACATCGTTGGAGATCACGGGTACTTGGGAGTAAAGCCGTCAGATTTTCCCATGAAACAATACAAAAAACTTAATTCAGATGAAAGAGAGCCATTGAATGATCCAATTTATTATCAAAGACTAGTGGGTCGACTGATATACCTCACCATTACAAGGCCTGACATAGCCTATTGTGTCAATATTTTAAGCCAATTTATGTATACACCAAAAAGGCCACATCTTGAAGCTGCGCAGAAGGTCTTGCGTTATCTTAAATTCATGTAAGGTCAGGGCATATTGTTGTCATCCGATAGCAAACTTCAATTGTCTGTCTATTATGATTCATATTGGGCATCATGTTCAAAAATTGGAAGATCTACCTCAAGTTATTATACCATGTTGGAAAAGAGTCCAATATCTTGAAAAACAAAAAAGCCGACAATAATATCAAGATTGTCAGCTGAAGCAGAGTATAGATCAATGACATTTGCAAGTTGCGAATTAACATGGTTAAAATATTTATTGACAGATTTAGGAATCAAACATCCTCAGCCTATGTTGATGTTTTGTGACAATCGGGCAACATTGCATATTGCAGCAAATTTAGTGTTCCATGGAGATCGACTGGCATGTTATAAGAGAGAAAATTCAAAACGATTCAATCTGAACTCAACTTGTTCAGACAAATTTACAGTGCACAGATGTATTTACCAAGTCATTGAGACGAGATCAGTTTCTTCAACTCAAGAGCAAGTTGGGCATCATCAATCCTCACACTCCAACTTGAGGGGGGGCATGTTAGAAGATTCCAACATGTCATGACTTATCTTTATCGTGACTTAGATAGAGATAAGTACTTGGTAATGATAAACCTTATCGTTATCCCATCTAATTCTCTGGAGATAACCAAACGTATTTGTATAAATATGTGTGATCCTTGTATTTATGTCATTTGAATGGAATGAAACAGTTCTCGTCAGCCTGCTTTGGCTTTTCTTCTAAACGCCTTCTTCAAACATCATTACTATAATCTTAATATAATCCAACAACACATGAACTCAATTGAGTCTAATCCAAGCCTGTTAAAAACTTGGTGTCACACATTCTTTCTTTCTTTCTTTTTTTTATGTTTTGAATGATCTATCAGACTGTCACATATAAACTCTTTGTTAACCTTTTCCTACTTGGATTTGGAAAGCTCTTCTTGAAAGGCACAACTCGCACATGCTTCCTTTCCTATAAAACAAAGATCAACAAATCAAGCATGACACAAATTTATAAGATTTGTTGCTAAAATATCTATATGAAACCCGAAACTCCTAGCAGATGCAGATGCAAGATGGCCAATGACCTTTAAAAAGAAAAAAGAAAAAAAACGAAAGATTCTGGATGTAAAGGACTGACAAAATAAATAAACGAGATTTCGTCCTTTATGTATCAAAATGAAGTTTGTTTGGAAATACCATCATCCGAAGTGTAATCTCAATGCAATTGCATGAGAAGGCTGGTGGGAATGTGGCAATGATCCCTTTGGAAATGTGTGGAAAGTTTTCTCTTCATATGACTGGAGAAAGAATAATTCAAATTTATCAATATAAAACGATCACAAGTAAATGTGAATAGGAGATTTAGCTTGACCCATTTTTCATTGCACAACATAGATATGCATAGGGCTTTGTCAAACAACTAAATTGTATTCAAGGCGTTCGTCAATAACTTTGAACCAAACAAATACCAAAGTTCAAAGCAGCTAATCTTTAGCATTTTGCTTTCTATCGGTTGTTGAACCTCTTCATCACCCAACGTATCAGCTATTTATAATTGCACCTTTTCAGTTAATATATTTGACTGCCTATATAGCTTTTTAATGTATTTCAACTTCCCACAATTCTAACTTTTTTTTTTGCATTTTGGTATTTCACTTGACTGAAAAATGGTAAGATTGATTGAACTCTTAAGCCAAGCATGTTTCTAGAATAGAAATGAAAAAAATGCAAGATGTTAGGTTGGCCTTTTTTTCTTTATAAATAACAAGTTGAGGGTTGTTTTTTTTTTATTTTTTTATAAATGATAAGTTGAGGGTTGTTTTTAATTCACCTGATCCGATAAAGGCCACTTGTGAACGTCATTAAGTTGACGGTTTTTACACCAATGAGCTCGCGAGTGAATGAGGTGGTTTTCTCCAATTATTTGGAAGAAAAAATACCTTGACCTTGTTGGATTGAGCCCCAAATCCAAATCCAAATCCATGTCAAATACACAAAATTCAACAATGGAAGATGTTAATTACAATATTCTAATAAAGTTCATGGCGTGCGCAAGGAGAAGAGAAAACTCGAGGCGTCAATAGATTAGGTATTTAAGAAAAAAATAATATACAATACAAAAGGTAACAAGTCCCTTCTTACCTTTTCATTTCTTTTCATTTAACACCTGAGTTGACAAATAAAACTATGTCCAAACCCACGTTAAATACACATAAATCTCAAAATTATATTCTTGAAAAATTAATAAATTTCTAAGAAGTTTGTTAACTGCCAAAACTTAATTCAGATGAAGGAGAACCATTGAATGATTCAATTTATTATCGAAGACTAGTGGGTCGACTGATATACCTCACCATTACAAGGCCTGACATAGCCTATTGTGTAAATATTTTAAGCCAATTTATGCATACACCAAGGAGGCCACATCTTGAGGCTGCACAGAAGGTCTTGCGTTATCTTAAATTCATGCCAGGTCAGGGCATACTGTTGTCATCCGATAGCAAACTTCAATTGTCTGTCTATTATGATTCATATCGGGCATCATGTTCAAAAATTGGAAGATCTACCTCAAGTTATTATACCATGTTGGAAAAGAGTCCAATATCTTGAAAAACAAAGAAGCCGACAATAATATCAAGATTGTCAGCTGAAGCAGAGTATAGATCGATGACATTTGCAAGTTGCGAATTAACATGGTTAAAATATTTATTGATAGATTTAGGAATCAAACATCCTCAGCCTATGTTGATGTTTTGTGACAACCAGGCAACATTGCATATTGCAGCAAATTTAGTGTTCCATGGAGATCGACTGGCATGTTATAAGAGAGAAAATTCAAAATGGTTCAATCAGAACTCAACTTGTTCAGACAAACTTACAGTGCGCAGATATATTTACCAACTCATTGAGACGAGATCAGTCTCTTCAACTGAAGAGCAAGTTGGGCATCATCAATCCTCACACTCCAACTTGAGGGGGAGCATGTTAGAAGATTCCAGCATGTCATGACTTATCTTTATCGTTACTTAGATAGAGATAAGTACTTGGTAATGATAATACTTATCGTTATCCCATCTAATTCTTTGGAGATAACCACAACGTATTTGTATAAATATGTGTGATCCTTGTATTTATGTCATTTGAATAGAATGAAACAGTTCTTGTCAGCCTGCTTTGGCTTTTCTTCTAAACGTCTTCTTCAAACATCATTACTTTAATCTTAATATAATCCAACAACACATATGAACTCAATTAAGTCTAATCCAAGCCAGTTCAAAACTTGGTGTCACACATTCTTTCTTTTTTTTTTTATGTTTTGAATGATCTGTCAGACTGTCACATATAAACTCTTTGTTAACCTATTCTTACTTGAATTTGGAAAGCTCTTCTTGAAAGGCACAACTCGCACATGCTTCCTTTCCTAAAAAACAAAGATCAACAAATCAAGCATGAGACAAATTTATAAGATTTGTTGCTAAAATATCTGTATGAAACCCTAAACTTCTAGCAGATGCTGATGCCAGATGGCCGATGACCCTTAAAAAAAACAAAGAAAAAAAATGAAAGATTCGGGATGTAAAGGACTGACAAAATAAATAAACAAAGATTTCATCCTTTCTGTATCAAAATGAAGTTTGTTTGGAAATACCATCATCCCAAGTGTAATCTCAATGCAATTGCATGAGAAGTCTGGTGAGAATGTGGCAATGATCCCTTTGGAAATGTGTGGAAAGTTTTCTCTTCATATGACTCGAGAAAGAATAATTCAAATTTATCAATATAAAATGAAAACAAGTAAATGTGAATAGGAGATTTAGCTTGACCCATTCTCATTGCACAACATAGATGGTAATGGGACTTTCTCAAACAACTAAATTGTATTCAAGGCATTCGTCAATAACTTTGAACCAAACAAATACCAAAGTTCAAAGCAGCTAATCTTTAGCAATTTGCTTTCTATCTGTTGTTGAACCACTTCATCACCCAACGTATCAGCTATTTATAACTGCAACTTTTCAATTAATATATTTGACTGCCTATATTACATTTTAATGTATTTCAATTTCCCATAATTATATATATATATATATTTTTGCATTTTGGTATTTCACGTGACTGAAAAATGGTAGATTGATTGAACTTTAAAGCCAAGCATGTTTTTGGAATAGAAATAAAAAAATGCAAGATGTCAAATGATAAGTTGAGGGTTGTTTTTAATTCACCTGATCTGATAAAGGCAACTTGTGAACGTCATTAAGTTGAGGGTTTTTACACCAATGAGCTCGCGAGTGAATGAGGTGGTTTTCTCCAATTATTTGGAAGAAAAAATACCTTGACCTTGTTGGATTGAGCCCCAAATCCAAATCCATGTCAAATACACAAAGTTCAACAATGGAAGATGTTAATTACAATATTTTTATAAAAATCATGGCGTGCGCAAGGAGAAGAGAAAACTTGAGGCATCAATGGATTAGGTATTTAAGAAAAAAAAAACAATATACAATACAAAAGTTAACAAGTCCCTTCTTACCTTTTCATTTCTTTTCATTTCACACCTGACTTGACAAATAAAACTATGTCCAAACCCACGTTAAATACACATAAATCTCAAAATTATATTCTTGAAAAATTAATAAATTTCTAAGAAGTTTGTTAACTGCCAAAAGTAGATCTTAGGCAATCAGTTTTAAATACACAAGATTTTCTAAAATGCCTCATATTTTGGGCTTATATTCTTGAAAAATTAATAAATTTCTAAGAATGTTAACTACAAAAAGTAGATCGTAGGCAATCAGTTTTAAATACACAAGATTTTCTGCCCAACATTTCTCCATCAAGCTTTCGTCCATGCAGAAAATCCCTTACTGCTGATTCTTTTTAAGAGTTTAGATAATCTCTTAATCTCAGTGTGGCTGATTAATTATCTGCCCATAAGGGCCCCAATCATCTGATAGGGGCTATTTGTGAATGTCACCAAGATGACGGGACATCACAAGTTCGAAACCCATGGGTGTCATCTCTTGTTGCAAGGTTGAAGCTGGGTGTTGTGGGCAGGGCGACCTCAAGAGTTTTACTAACCCGAGGCCAGCCAATGTGTAGTCCGGTGATGGGGTTTTTTACTTAGATAATCCAAAAAAAAAGAATGATTGATTATCTTCTTGGACCAGCTACTGATTAGCACTTTGGTACGCTATTGCCTCACCAAGAAGCTAATCAAATGTGAACTCCTCTTCAGGCTTTTCTTCTTTTTGCTCGTCAACTTACAGGGTATATTATAAGGGCATTGGCAGCAATCCATCATTTGTAGAGGGCAATATTATAAGTCCTTGTAACACCCTTAAACCTTCTCTATTTAAAGAGGGCAATCCATCATTTGTAGTGCATTGTATCTCAATTGAATAACAAGTTTCGGTGTGGTTGTGGACGTCAAACCACGTAAGTCTTTGTTCTTCGTGTTGTATTGTTCTCAACAAATATAAAGGCCTTGTAGTATACATGAGAATTTGATTTTTTTTTTCAAGTTTTATCTTCAAATTAATGACAAAAACAAATACACTAAAAAATGAAAAGGACTACCAATAAAAACCCAAGATATAGCCAATATAAAGGTAAATATATTATAAAATTATGATATTTTCATTTAAATGATAATATCTTGATTTTGAAAATATCATGAAATTTTGGACATTTAAAACAACAACTAAAATATCATGATTTTCCATGACATTTTCAAAATATTTCCAATATTTGTCACACTGAATTCCATGTGCAACTGTTTGGCACCATGCTTGGCCTGGACCTAACTTACTTTGTGCTCTTGCATGTAAAACATACTTTAGGTGGGCCAAAGGTTCTCCTTTCCTTCAACCAAACATTTCTCGGATCCCTGATAGAAAAATTATGAGGGAGTAAAACTTGAAAGTTATTCATAAATCATCTGATTATCCCCACAGGATAGAGATTGGGGGCTATTTATTTCCCTCCATATGTGGAAATGACCAATTTTCATATGAAAAATGAGCCTTATCCCAGAATGAGTGAAACAAACATCTTTTTTGGTGAGCCCCATGTTTTTTTCGAAGTGGCCTGTTTCCTGTAAAGGTGTCACCTCCCATTAGGAAAGTGTGTTTGTTAGTATTTTGGATTTGGATTGGATATATTTGGATCCGAATGGGATCCAGATCTATTTTTCCTAACTAACACTTATGGACATCAAATATGCGACGATTTGAAATAAGGATAAGTCCCATTTAGTCGTGGGCTTATCTATAACTGTTAATCAGTTACGGAGAAACTTTTAAGTATACCTGCATGGTTGAGGGCAGAAGTGCATAAGCAGTTTCTCCAAAAGGGTTTCATATATATGGTTGGGTCCCTGCTCTATTTTTTCATTCTGTGTTATGACTTACCTAATTAAGGCAGAGAAAACCTAGAGGAGAAGACTCCCCCGCTTCATTCAGACGCCCGAGTTTCATCGTCGAGCAATGGCAGGGACATTAGGTACATGCTTTTTCTGTTCTCTGTATTTACTGTTTTAGTACCGTATGTATGTACCAAATTATTTTAGTCTCTGGGGTCGATTTGACCCAACAATTGATATCAGAGCCATGTTTTCTGGACCTCTATGGTCTGCCATCTCTATATAAGGATGAATAGAGATGGAGAACAAACTGTTTTGCTAGCCCAGACAGATCGATTCTATTCTTGAAACATAATCGATTTTTGGTTCAGTCAAGCTGAATTGGGGTTCTGGAATCTGAACCGGTCTGATACATTTTCTTACCCGGTTCTGAAAACTGTATTGGATTTGACCCATTTCGGATCCAGTTGTAAATCAAATCGGGTCAAGGTTCTGAACTGGTCCGATACATTTTCCAATTCAGTTCTGGGAATTGTATCGGACCGGACCCGTTTCGGATCTGGTTGTAAACCAAATTGGTTCAAAGTTTTGAACCGATCTGGTTTAAGGATTGGATCCAAACCTGTATCGGGTCTGGGCGAGTCCCCTGTGACCGACACGACTCATGTCGGGTCATTGTGTTTTTTCGATTTTTTTTTTTTTGCGTTGGTAACTGGCGAAAACCCCATTCGGGATCAAGGGGAGTTTTCGCCAAAAAAGATAGGGTATATGTTTTGGGTTAAACCCAAACCTTCCCGGAAATCACAAACGGCTTTGACTGTCGATTGTTTTGCTAGAAAAAGCCTCTGTAAACAAAAATAATAATAATAATAATAATATGCTTATAAATAGCAATTTTTACTAGTTTTTCACCGACTTTCGCCTCTGTCACTATGTGGTGACCGAAGCTGGGAAGAAGGTCGGTTCTGGCCGGATCTACAAACCGCACCGCGTCGAATGACAGAAAAGGAATCGGGGCTGGGTCACTGTCGAATGACAGAAGGGGGTCGAGGCTGGCCAGATATGCTCGTCGGAGCCCGACGAAACCATTGGTCAACGATTTCTTTTTCTTTCTCCTATTTTCCTTTTCTCTGGAAGCCTCTAGCTTGGAAGATGTCGGTAGGCTGTGCATCAGGTTCTGCCGAATGCGCCGCCATCTGTACTGTAGGGGGCATCGCCGTCTGTTTTGCCGGAGCCACCGACCGCCTCGCTCGATGCTTTGGATCGATGAGAAAGAAGAGACTTTGAGGCGGCTAGGGTTTTTCGTAAACATCATAACGAAGTTTATATACTTGGAAAACTGGATCGGGTCTAGACCCGATTCAGAATACCCGATTTTCCCCAGATTCGAAAGCGATAATCAGATCGGGTTTGGACCTGATCCAGAATACCTGTTTCAACCCGAATCCAAAAACATTAGGCGGTGCTACAGTAATGGGTTCGGATCTGGACCCAGGTCGGCATGTTTCAGGATCCATACACCCGAAGTCCAGAAACATCGAGTACGTCTATCCCGGAACATGGTGTTTCTGGAACGGACAACACATTCAGAACAACTGTCCTGAAACAGATCCGTTTCTGTCTGAACAGAACGGTTTATTCTGGAACAGACAGAACAATCCAAAATGAATTGTATCGGTTCATATGGCTTCTGAGACCGACATAGGGCATTCTGGGACTGGTTTTGAGTGAATTTAAACTGGTTCATAGGGTTTTTGAGTCGGTTCTCTCACTTGGCATAACTGATTTTTCATTTTGAGACTGTTCTGAGGGTGTTTCTTTTATGGTTCATCAAGTTTCAAACTGATACATTTATTTTTGGGACTATTCATCATGTTTTTTGACTGGTTCATGGGTTCTAGGACTTACATACATGTTTTAGAGCATGCATATCATATTTATGAAGCATTTTAAAGCATATTTAGTTATATTACTGATTCATTATATTTTGGAGTCGGTTTTAATGCTTATATACATACTTCTATTGATGTTATGCTTGTTCACGCATATGCATACATTTTTTTGAATGCATAAAGATATGTATAGTATTATCATTTACTATGCATGATTGTTTAAGCATTCACATCAATGTTGATATAGGGATTAACATGAAATTTGCATTTGTATGTATTTGCTTTCACCAAAGTGAACTGATGCATATTTTGCAAATGTCTAGTTAGAAATGTTTTAACATTGAAATTGTATTGGCCTCATAGAAATAATATGTCATCCAAAAATGATATTATTATGTTCAGAGGCTAGTAGGATAAAATGAAGGAAGTGTCTCCCAGCACATGAGATGTGTAGTATCCAAAGGTATCATGTTGATTGTCTTTGGGTATATATTTTCTCAGTTTTATCGAATAGTGGGAGGTAAAGTGCATTTGCGTATTATGGGTACCCACCAAAGTGGGACCATAATGACCCCTGACACTTGCCTAGGAAAGAGTAAATAATTAAGAACCTTATTCATGTATTTATCTTTCCATTTACATGTCTCATTACATGCAATAATATTGTCTTTTGTCTATGTAGTGTCTAATACAGTTTTTGGCTCATCTAGTATCTCTTTTATCGATGGTTCTAACTTCTCAGAATGGAAAGAAACAATTTTATTTACTTTAGGGTACATAGATTTAAACCTAGCCCTCAGGAAGGAAGAACATGTTGAACTAACACCTACTAGCACTCCAGAATAGAAATCTGATTTTGAAAAGTGGGAGCGTTTTAACCGCCTCAGTCTGCTTTTGTTGCAGTTTAGGGTGGCTAAGAACATAAGGAATGTCATTTTCACATGTAAGATTGTAAAGGATTTTCTGGCTGCTATAGAGGCTCAGTTCATGAGTTACAACAAGGCTAGGGTCAGTACCTTTATGTCTAAGTTAACATCTATGAGATATATGAATGAGGAAAACATCCGACAACATATACCAGAGTTGAGGAACATAGCCACGTAGCTTAATGAGATGAAGCTGACTATCTCAGACTTATTCCTTGTCCACCTCATTATGGCATCATTGTCAGCTGAGTACGGTCCATTTAAAATCTCCTACAACACACATAATGACGAATGAACTTTTAATGGTCTCTTGTCCAAGCGTGTTGAGAAAGAGGAGAGGTTGAAGGGTGAGAAGGTGCATAGTGCACATATGACTTCTCATAAGGTTCAGCAGAAGAGTAGACCAAAAAAGAAATCTTTTAAGAAGAAGCCCAAGAAAAAGTCAGCCTCCCATCCCAACCAAGCACCTGCTAAGTCTGATGTTCCTACAGTAAAGTGTTTCTTCTGTAAAAAGAAGGGACATAAAAAGGCAAAGTGCGTAAAATACCAGCTCTGGTTGAGCAAGAAAGGTAATTTGTCATTTGTTTCTCATGAATATAATTTGATTGATGTTCCAATTAATAGTTGGTGGATTGACTCAGGTGCCACTGTGCACATTACCAATTCTCTGCAAGCATTTCTGAATCAGAGGGAACCAACAAGTTATGAAAACAGCATCTTCTCCGAAAATAAAATGCGGTCTCATGTGAAGGCTGTTGGGACCTGCATAATAGTGTTAGATAGTGGTTTCAATTTGGATTTGATAGATATTTTTTATGCTCCATTCTATAGCAGAAACCTTATTTCTGTATTAAGAATTGATAAATTTGGATATTGTACGAAGTTTGAACAGTCCAAATTATATATCAATAAAGATAATGTCTTGATTGGTTTTGCATTATTGTGTGATGGATTATATTGTCTAGAAACCCAAATCCAGGAAACTCTTAATACTAATCAAGTAATTGGCAATAAGCGTAACCTGATAGATGATCAATCCTATCTTCTTTAGCATCGTCGTTTAGGACATATCTTAAAAGAGAGTCCAACAACTTGTGAAAGAAGGGATTTTGAGATCCTTAGATTTCACAGATAATAAACAGTGTTTGGACTGCATCAAGGCTAAGCAAACAAACACACATAAGAAAAATGCCAAAAGAAGTGATAAATTATTGAAAATCATTCATACCGATGTATGTGGACCGTTTACCCCATGTTTTACGAGCCAAAAGTATTTTGTCACCTTTATTGACGATTATTCTTGGTTTATGTATTTGTACCTCCTATTTGAAAAAATTGAGGTCTATCAAGTTTTCAAAGACTTTAAGAAAGAGGTAAAAAAATAAACAGGGAGAATAATCAAAATTGTATCAAAATTGTTAGATCCAATAGAGGTGGAGAATATTATGGGTGATTTACTGATATGGGACAACAAGAAGGACCATTAGCTCGATTTCTGAAGGAAGAGGGCATTGTTCCTTAATACACCATGCCCAATAGCGCATATCAGAATGGTGTAGCCGAAAGGCAAAATCGAATACTTAAGGAAATGGTTTGAGCAATATTGAATTGTTCAACATTACTTGTAACCTTGTGGGGTGAATCCCTAAGGGCAGTTGTGCATATTTTGAACAAGGTTCCTACAAAAATTGTTCCAAAAACTTCTTTTGAGTTATGGACAAGTAGGAAGCCTTCCCTTACTTGCATGCACATATGGGGTTGTCTTGCAGGGGCTAAACTTTATAACCCCCACATAAAGGCTTTTGACCCTAGAACAACCAGTGATTTCTTTATTGGCTATCCAGAACGATCAAAGGGTTACAAGTTTTATTGTCCATCTCATACACCACATATAGTAGAAACGAATAAGGCAAGATTTCTAAAAAATGGTTCTGTTGAGAGATGCATTACAAAACCTCAATTTTGAAGAATCTCATGATAAGGATAATGCCCCTGAGATGAATGATAGATTACCTATCAGATTTCAACCAAGTGTTGAACCCACATGTGATGCACCCACTACAGAAAAACCATTAGTGAATAATATTGGAGAGTACATACAGGAGAATTAGGAACCCCCACCTGTATGGAGATCCACTAGAGTTAGAAGATCTGTTATTCATTCAGATTACGTGGTGTATTTACAGAAGCTCATAAATCTCATAGATGATGATCCCACGATATCTATGAAAGCTGTTGAAAGTAAACAATTCTCACTTTGGATTGAGGCCATGAAAGAAGAGCTAGACTCTATGGCCAAAAACAAAGTGTGAGACCTTATTACATTACCTAAGAGAGTCAAACTCGTTGGGTGTAAATGGGTCTTTAAGACCAAAAGAAACTCCAAAGAAAATGTTGATAAGTATAAAGCAAGACTTGTTGCAAAAAATTTTACCCAAATGGAGGGCATTGACTATAGTGAGACATATTCGATAGTCTCAACTAAAGAGTCAATACAAATTGTACTTGCCCTAGTAGCTCATTTAGATTTAGAACTACATCAAATGGATGTAAAAACAACTTTCCTAAATGGTGAACTTGATAAGGAAGTTTATATGGATCAACCTCAAGGTTTCTCTAAAGGTGAGTCTAAACGTTTAGTTTGCAAGTTAAATAAGTCATTATATGAACTTAAATAAGCCTTCCGCCAATGGTACATTAAATTTACTGAAGTCGTTCTGACTTTTGAATTTACAAAAAACATCATTGACCGATGTGTGTTCCTCAAGACAAGTGAGAGTAAGTTCATAATCATGGTATTATATGTAGATGACATATTACTTATAACAAACAATAAGGTCATGTTCACAAAAACCAAGGATTTTCTTTCCCTTCATTTTGAGATTAATGACATGGGAGGGGTTGCTTTTGTTCTCTGCATAGAGATCCGTCGAGACAGAGCAAAAGGGGTTTTAGGCCTCTCTCAAAGAACCTATATAAATAAAATTCTCAAAAGGTATGGCATGAAGAATTGTTCTCCTACTACGACACCCATACTTAAAGGGGATAAAACGAGCATCAAGGATTGTTCTCAAACTGAAGAAGACAAGGCACTCATGAACCAAATATCATATGCTTCAGTTGTTGGTAGCTTGCAATATGTGCAGACCTACACCCGACCTGACATATCCTATGCAGTTGGGGTTCTTGACAGATTGCAGTCGAATCCAGGTCATGCCTACTGGACAACTACAAAGAAGATCATGAGGTATTTGTAAGGGACAAAAGATTATATGTTGATTTACAAGAGATTTGAGCACCTTGAAATGATTGGCTATTCAAATGCTGATCTAGGAGGATGTCCTGATAGTAGAAAGTCTACAACAGGATATATCTTTCTTCTTGTTGGTGGTGCCATTTCTTGGAGGAGTGGGAAGCAGTTCACTACTAATGTACACACCATGGAGTTTGAATTCATTGCACTATTTGAGACGACATCACAGGTCATCTGGTTGCGAAACTTCATATCTGGACTCAAAGTGGTTGAATCCATTGTGAGATCACTTAGGGTATAATGTGACAATGAAGTCGTTGTGTCCTTTTCTAACAACAACATAAGTACTACAACATGCAAGCATATGAAATTAAAATACTTTGTTGTCAAGAAAAAGACTGAGAATCAACATGTGTGTATTGACAACATTGGTACCAAAGAAATGATTGCAGATCCTTTTACTAAGGGTTTGACCCCGAAATTATATGTTGAACATGTAAAAATGATGGGTTTGTCCATTTCGTTGTAGTCGGATACACATTTTGTACATGTGATCACATATTGTAATAAAGGTTGATTCTTTTATTTATATTGCATGAAAGTTCTCTATATGTATAGAATTTTGGTTGAGCAATATAAATTGGACCTGAATAGAATTAAGGCCAATCTTTTCAAATAATTCAAATAATTTGAAAATAGCATATCTTTGTTCAAGTGAAAGATTGTTAGTATTTTGGATCTGGATTAGATCCATTTAAATTCAGATTGGATCCAAATCTATTTTCCCTAACTAACAGTTATGAACGTCAAATATGTGGTGATTTGAAATAGGGATAAGTCTCATTTAGTCGTTGGCTTATCTATAACTGTTAATCAGTTACGGAGAAACTTTTAAGTATACCTACATGGTTGAGGGCAGGAGTGCATAAGAAGTTTCTCCAAAAGGGTTTCATATACACGGTTGGGTCCCTGTTCTATTTTCTTATTATGTGTCATGACTCACCTAAGGCAGAGAAAACCTAGAGGAGAAGACTCCCCCGCTTCATTCAGACGCTCGAGTTTCATCATCGAGCAATGGCAGAAACATCATGTACATCTTCTTCTGTTCTCTGTATTTACTATTTTAGTACAGTATTAATGTACCAAATTATTTGTCTTTGGGGTCGATTTGACCCAACAGTCTTCCCATATGAGAGCATATAAGAGTTTTTGAAGGGTCGAGACCTTTCTTAAGAAAGCGTCTTCCATCCCCTGGGGATACAAATGAAGCTCTTTCCATTATGTTTGATGGGAGCTGCCTAGATGTCCGTGTAAGGGAATTATGAGTAGTCAAATGAAGATTGTGCATTTCAAAAAGTGGCAGCTGCTATCAAGAATAATACAAAACAAAGGGCATAGTTGAATAGAAACTCTATTTTGCCATGTGTATCCAGTTCAGGCACACCAATACCTATTACTGGCACAAAATTAGTTTAAATTTTTTTTTAAGAAAATCATGTCTAAATGCATATCAAACTTGTCCTTAAGCACATAAGAAACCAGTACCTCCTACAAGTGAACCCAATAGTGGCATTGTATCCCTCACAAATAAAGAAAGACATGTTGGGAAAACTATTCACTCAACGTGTACCACAACTAAACTTGATCCAAGTACACACACTAGCTATCTTTTAGTGGTCCTACTTAAAGATCAAATCCTTTGTGCAATAAGTATTCATGCAACTACACTCTCATTATATAACCCAATTGTAGACTGTGGGCTAGATGAGACTGAACAACTCACATGAACCTTAGATAGTCTTTCAAGTAAGTTAAGTAAACCTATGCTTAACTTAGGTTAAACCCTTACACAGTGCCTTGACTAAGGCAAGGTATGAACCCACTAGAAAGAAAGATATGAAAAGAGCTGAGAAGAGAGCACAAATGAGGAAGGGAGCACAAGAGAGTAGAGAGCTCACAAGAGAGGATAAAGCTTGAAGCTCCAGGGAGCACGAGAGAGAGAGAGAGCTTAGACGGCTGGCCAAACAACTAGTAATGAAGGCAAAAAGTGAGTCAATGGACTTTAAAAAAAACTTTTTGAAATAAAAATACTTTTAAAATCTAGGGTGCCATCAAATCTAAATTTAAAGTCCAAAGTTCACCTAAATGGGCTTTGCCCATAAAATCAATCAACTGCTCAATGTGGAACTAAATTTTAAGAATAAATAAACACCCACTAACTTAAGTAAACGTAGAAAATAAGTAGGCAAAACTAAGTTTTAACTCAATAAAACCCAACAAAACATGGGATAATAAGACTGTTCTTTTCAATTTAAATTTATCTTACTTCCATTGAAACCATCAACAAGCTTCTATCAAACGAGTCTACCATGGGAGGTTATTTGTTTTGTTTTGTTTTTAAATCTAAACTTGATTTTTGTACTTTTTACATGTACTACAAAACAAACTACTATCAAATGGTAATCCAAGTGCACCCCGTCATGGAGCACACATACTAACAAATTACAAATACTAGAGCACAGGTTGCAATTTACACACCAATGGAGCCAAGGGGTAAGAAGATTAGAACGATGATGTCCCTCTAGATAGGATCCAATCCAGACTGTCCAACAGATAATCTCTTGAGAATGCAGGTCCCACCACCATTTCAAGAGCAAGGATTTCGGGGAATAAGCAGTCACTCGAGCATTGGAACACTACCGCAATAAGGATCCCATTCCATTAGTTAATAGTAGTATTTTCAGCCAAGCCAGCAATCCAAAGCTCTAATAAAGAAAACCCAAGGGCACATTGTCTTTATGCACATCCAACTCTAGCTTTAATGAGGTAAAGCAGAAAAGTCTCATAATTTTGCAGTATCTGCATTACAAATAACAGATGTAAGGCCCATCAGATGCCTAACCGATAAAGACATCATCACAGAGTATCCCCTCATGTCGATCTTTCTCAAGCTGTGTAGGTTGCCTATTCTTTCAGGGAGTCTTGAGACAACACATTCAGATATCGCATTTTCTTTAGTTCAGAGAGAATCTGGTAGACCTCCCAAAGCTGTAAATGCACGCAACCTCAGGACCTCTAATTTGCTCATCCAACTGATTACCTCTAGCAATTGGATTAGATCGTGGTGGCTGCTGATGCTCAACTTCTACAGATTGACAATACAAACTGCAGGCGGAAATCTCTCCAAGCCAATGCAGTGGTCTATTTCAAGTTCTGTGAGCTCTGGAAATATAGTTGGAATATCCAACGCCAAGCAACTTTTCTCTTGGCTGACCTCACAGAGCACCACTGAGCTTCTGCAACCCAATGGTTGTAGTCCAGTTATTGCCACAGCAATAGAACTGTGATTTGCAATGATCAAAACCTTGAGATTTTCAATTCTATCCAAAAAGGGAGGCAAACAATAAGAACGGCAATATATTGCAATCCAGCTGTCTAGACAAGAAAATTCAAGTTCACTTCTTCTTTGGGCACATGCAGCTTTACTGTGTGGAGATCATGCAAAAACGGCTTCCATACACCAGCAGTATCCTCATCACAGACAACAGTTTCAAGACATTTCATCTGTGCTACTGATATAGGCAGTTCACTCACCCTTAAACACCACTTCATATCAATTCTTTTCAAATGCTGCAGTTCACCAATGTGGTCAGGGAGGCACTCAATGTTTGAACAGTGAGACAGATCCAAAAATCTCAGGCTTCCAAGTTTACATAATGAATTTGGCAGGCCTTCCAAACTTGTACATGAGTGTAACCTTAGGACCTCTAATCTGCTTAACGTACCTATTCTATCAGGCAACAAAATTAGATCAGGACAGTTTGTCACGCTCAGTTTCTGCAGATTGGTAAGGTTGCATATTCCAGGAGGCAATGTATCCAAACCATTGCAGTAGTCTATTTCCAGCTCTGTCAACATGGGAGAGATGTTCAAGATATCCCAGTCACTATCTTGGCTGACCTCACAAAGCACCATTACAAGCTTATGTAGGCTTCGCAATGGCTTTGTAAACGTAGAAAGATTGGGGACTGATATCCTCTCCAGCCTGATTCTTCGGAGATTCTTCAGAGAACCTAACGTGGAGAGCTCACTTAATTCCGCAGGATGCAAGCTGTGATTTGCAATAATCAAAACCTTGAGATTTTCCATTTTCTCCAAAAATGGAGGTAAGCAATATGACTTTGCTGAGAAATTCAGGACCAAAACTTCAGCACGAGGGAGCAGCATATCAGGCCAGCTCCCGGGAACCATTTCACCTGAATCAATATAATTTTTTTTTATAATTTGTTATTTGCATTTGAAAACCCAGCAACATTAGGTGTAGGTTACTCATGCTTACCAGTGCGTATTGAAACAATCTGAGCTAGGGATGTTTGATCCTTTTGTTGCTGCTGATTTAGATCTTCTTGGCTGATGATAAGCATTGTCGGTTGGGGGCCATTGTTCACCTGGCTGGTATAGATGGCCAATTCCCTCAGCAGATCATGCTGAAAAACAAAGAGGTTGCTAAAGATCCCATCTCCACCCCCAGCCTCGTTCCTGGTGAGATATTAACAATCACACTTAGTAGAGAAGAATTCAGATTTCAATCCTATATAAAGCTAGATACCTACTGTGTTCTTTCAACAAGTGTGACAAGATTTCTGCGGGCAAGTTCACGCAAATCAGCATAAGCATCATCTTCACTTAGGCCATGGATTTCAACCCACATGTCAATGATAGAGGCAGCAGGTATCTTTTCATCTTCAGGAAAGGAACCCAAGTCCATAAAACACTCTTTAAGTTCTTTGCTCAAGGAAATTATGCTGGTGCTCAAGCAATCCTGGCCTCCTTGCAGAAGCATCTGTGCTGTCTGACGCCATTTCGACATGGGTTCCTGCCTCAGTGAGCCTCCCATGACTTTCAGTGCCAATGGGAGACCTTTGCAGGCATTCACTATCTGCAATGTGATGATTGGATACATCATCTCTTTTGAAAAACAAGACAGACAATACCACTAATTTAGGCACATGAATGCATTGGTGCTAATGGATAGTTGAATACTAAATAGTTTGGAGGTATGCCTAAAGTACCTGAACATGAAAAGATATCAAACAGTGATTTATCGGTACACTTCTAGGGATACAACTTTATATGTATCTGTTATGTATACCTATGACAAACATGTTAATGCTTGCATTTATAAAGAGATAACAACCTGAATATTTTATCTAGTCATACCTGTTCCAGTGGTTCCATCAGCTCATGATCCAGTTTATCAAGAGCATGGTCAGGAGAAAAAGCTGAGTGACAGAATAGATCGATGGCTTCTTTTGGTCCCAGTATTTTTAAATTGTAAACTGAATCAAGTAGTTTAAGATTGATTCTAGATGTGACAAGTGTTTTTAAGCCGACGTTCCTGAACAGAAGTTTCTGGAGCACTGATTCAGACCAAACATCATCCAGGACCACTAGGACAGATTCCGGCTTTCGCTTGTTTAGATTGTCCGTCAGCTGATTAATTGCATCATTCTCATTTATAAAACAAGGTATATCACCAGCATTGACCAGGCTTTCCCATAGCCTGTGATAGATCTCTAACAAGTTGGGAGTGTCTGAAACTGTAACAAAAACAATCTCTGCAAACTTGGCTGGAAATGTAAAAAGAAAGAAAGAAAAAAAAAAGCAATTAGTGTCGGTGACTTTCAACAACCAACATTTTCTTCCCTATTAGAAGGCAAACAAGCAGCATCAATAAATTGAAGACATAAACTACTGCATTCCTCTGTCATTGGCAGGAGAAAAAAAAATCTTGACTGTCATAGACATAAACTTCCACTCATAGCAACCTAATCATGGGATCAAGGTACTTTATAAGCATTATCAAATTCAAGGATGGCCATAGACAATGATTTAAAGGAAAACCTTTTAAAATATAGGACAAAGCTTCACAGGGTTTAAGGAAAATAAATAAGAGTTTTAAGGAGACAAGAAGCTTCCTAGAGGACTAAAGAGAGCGGCGAGAGAATGTTTGACATGACAAAGTTTCAAAATTCAAGCATGTAAACTATGGGATCAACAGAAACATGCTTGAAAATTAAGAAAATAATGCAGAAAGTGTAGAAATAACTTGTCCCACAACATTCTCGACCACTTCTTTAAATGTTTATTTTGAGAGTTTTTATACAGAAATATTTGCCTTGAGCCTGTGTAGATAGCTTTGCACGATAATGTTGTGACATCTATGGCTTGGCAAGTCATCATCTAGTAACTCAGAAATGACACATTTATTTTACTTTTCTTTTTCCTCAAAGCTTACATTTTCTTTCAGGACATGTTCGGATGACTAACCCTTAATGAAACATCGGGGAAAAAACCCATCACGGAGAGCTTATGGGTTTGCTCGTTGAGTACGAGCCTGAATGAGCATTGGGTGAGCTGAGCTGGGGCAAGCTACAAGCTGTTGGTTTCATTTTCCAATTCTAGTTGGCAGTCATCGAGTGGATGCACCTGGTTGGATTAAGCACCTGAGATTTCAAGGGAAGCTTAGATGCATACCCAATTCTTATGATCTTGGTTTTCATTTTATATCTCCATTTTTTTCAAAATGCCATTTACACATTTTCTAAAGCACATAAGGATAGAATAATGATTCCACTGTTTTATAATTGACTCATATAATGTTGTCACACACATTACTAATATGTGCATGCATGCATGCACACACATGCACACGTACATATATGTAAAAACTATCAGCTTAAACCTACATAACTCATATTTAAGACATTCAATTGGGTGAACATGTGAGAAAAGTAGAAAATGGACATTGTACCTTGAACTGCCTTATCTTGACAGAGCTTTGCCACCAAGGTTGTCTTCCCGCATCCTCCAGGTGCACATACTCCAACCACAAACACATCTTCATTGAACAAGGTCCTTTTTAACTCTTCCAAGGGGGTACTCAGGCCAAAGATTTTACTTGGAACTTCAGGCATTGCATAACTAGAATAACCCAAACTTCCGCCACGAACACTGGATCCCGTACTCAAGCTACTAAATTCCTTGTACAACTTCTTTGCATCTACCATAACCTTTTTGCTGTTCACCAATATTTCAGTTTGCATATTCATATTTGCAAACCTTAGCAACTGTTCATCTAACTTCATTAATCTCTTGGCATATATGTGCTTCTTCCAGAATTTCCATCTGGGCATATTGGAACACTTATAGATCAACTTCTTGCCTTTATCCAAAAGATCTAATAGTTCCACCATGTCCTTTTGTCTTTGAAGCGTTGAATCATCATCCGGTTTGCTATCTCTTAGTTCTGGGTGTAACCGCTTAACCTCCGCTACTGTATGTTCCAAAGATTCTAGTGTTTTTTGTACCCGATCAAAGTAAACTTCAAACTCCATAGCAATATTTTTTGCCTCCCAAAACAGCTTTAAGTAATTCTGCGACCACAGCACCTACTACTGCTCCACTAATTAAGACTGACAATCCAGCAAAGATATTTAGGTGCAGAACAACCACTGTAACTTTCACAATGGAATAAGGATGAGTGAAAACAACACTCTAATCGTGTCTTTAAGCTCCAATAATTGGTTCAGGCAGAAAGTAAAGATTCGAGTTTTCAACTGTAGGAATCAAGGAAGCCCTTCGTTTTTCTTATCCGTGCGCCTTCTAATCCTCCTATTGAAAACAACGAATTTTGGCAGCAAACGCAATCACTCCAGTAAATTTACAGAAAACAACTGCTCATAAATGAAAAAAGAATTTTTGTTAATTTATATATTTAATTATTCACTCGTCGAGTTATCTAAAATATTTGGACCAAACTAAACAAATCTTAACATCTGGAGCAAAAATAGCAAAGAATCGCATGGAAATACAAAGGAGAAGTGCAACTTAAGTTAGATTTTAGCCACAGATTTATAGATCACAAAGCAAAAAAAGCTAGAAACAAAATTATCTTGTTGTTCAAGGCAACAGAACCATGCATAATTATCCGGAAAAGAAGACAGATATGGAGTTTTGGCATAAAAAAAAAGCTGAAAAAGGGGGGAAAACCCCCCCACTCTTAAAGCTCTAAGTTGCATTCTCTCTTATAACAAAAGAACTAGAACAAGAAACAAGGATTCACAAGACTCAGTTACCCAAAGAGAAGGAAACAGGATGACATAACATGACCCACAAAAAAAAACAAAAGCAAAAAAACCAATTTTAAGCATCCAAAAAACAAATAATCGAGCAAATGCTAAGTTGGTCCACCCCAAAAACCAAAGATGGACAATCGAAACTGTAACTAAACCTTAGCCCAATCACCCATCCAAATAAACCAACCGAGCCAAAAGAGTAGAGAGTGGCAACCACACCAAGCATTATAAACATGGTAATCACCCAAGCATTACAAACACCAAAATAAGGCCAACAGTATTGCATGGCAGACATCCAAAGACCCTTCTCAAAACCTTCAGAAACAGAACCAGAACGTACCCCTTAATTCTTTCAAAGCAACTCCAGTGACCCAAGAAAAAGGAAACAAGCAACTACTTCCTGCAGATGAGCTAACAATCGGAAATGCAATATATATAAACTCTACCATCAGACAGAAACAAAGGGACAGACTCACAAGCTATTTCGAAATTTCCGGTGGAGAATCTGCACGTGGGGAGCGACACGCCAACACGGCCTTTCCGCCGGTGTCAGTGCTTCTTTTCTTTGATTTTTTTTTTTCACCTCCGATTTCGCTGAACCAGAATGGCGCCTGCTTGGAAAGACTCGCGACTAGCGTGGAGCAGAAGCAAACACGCTTTGGTTGGTGTGTATTAATAATGTCTTTATGCTGTCAGTCTAGACGGAGGTGGGATCAGGTGCAATCACATTGCACAAACTGTAATGTGCCGCTGCACCTGGTCACCATTCATCTGCTGTTGGGCCCTACTCTGACAGGCTTACAACGGAGGATGGAACTGCAGCACATTGCATTTGTGATATGCGAGTGCACCTAATCCTGCCCCGTTGAAACCTCTGAGAGGCTGCCTACCACAAGGTGTGTCACAAAGGCATATGGACACGAGGATGCACGACGGGGATTATGACTCCCAAGTTCATTTTTTTTTTGGAAAATAAAAATATGAGCACATTGTATTATTTCAATTTTTAATCAATAAAAATAAATTTTAATATTTTAATATTAGCATAGTTTTTTATTAAAATAAAAACTTAAAATAATAAAATATTATTCATACCTGTTCGTGCCCACATGTTTGAGCATGACAAATCGTGTCCTTGAGGACACACCACCAAAATGGTCGTGTCCATGCGACATTGACCAAAAGGGTCAGGTGTGGAGCCCAAGACCTGATCATTTAATCCGAGCCCTTGTGATAGTACTACTGGGAATTGATGGCAGTCCTGTTCAATTTTGACTTATTGAAAGATATAAAGAGAGGAACAAAGATTTGCATATGGTTTTTATTGATTTAGAGAAGGCATACGATAGAGTACCTAGGGACGTTCTCTGGTGGACAATGATGAAGAAAGGTGTTTCTCTCAAGTACATTAGTATAATTAAAAATATGTATGAAGGAGTAGTAACCAATGTCCGCACTTGTGGAGGGGTGACAACCAATTTTCCGATAACGGTTGGGTTACATCAAAGATCTGCTTTAAGCCCTTTCCTATTTGCGATAGTGATGGATGAGCTTACGAGATCAATTCAAGAAAATGTACCGTGGTGTATGTTGTTTGCTGATGATATTGTTTTGATTGATGAGTCTAGAGCTGGGGTTAATGCTAAGTTAGAATTATGGAGACAGACATTGGAAGCTAGAGGTTTTAAGTTGAGTAAGAGTAAGACTGAATATATGGAATGTCGGTTTAGTAAGCAACGAAGTAGTGATGGGAGTGTAGTGAAGCTTGGTGAGCAAGATATACCGGTGAATGATTATTTCAAATATTTGGGATCCATCATTCAAAAGTATGAAGAAATTGATGGAGATGTAAATCATAGGATAAAGGTTGGGTGGATGAAATGGAAAAGTGCTACTGGAGTGTTGTGCGATCGTAGAATGCCATTGCGGTTGAAGGGAAAGTTTTATAGGACGACTATTAGACCCGCTTTACTATATGGTACGGAATGTTGGGCTGCCAAGAGACATCATATTCAAAAAATGAGTGTAGCTGAGATGCGGATGCTTAGATGGATGTGTGGAAATACAATAAAAGATAAGATTCGGAACGAAGAGATACGTAAGAAGGTAGGTGTTGCACCCATTGAAAATAAGATGCGAGAGAATCGTTTACGGTGGTTTGGACATATTCGGCGAAGGCCTAATGATGCTCCAGTTAGAAGGTTGGAGAAATGGGAAAATATATTAGTTAAAAGAGGTCGGGGTAGGCCTAGGAAGACTTGGATGGAGATGATAGGAAAGGATATGAATGCTTTGAACCTCACCGAGGACATGGCGTTGGATAGAAATGATTGGAGGAAAAGGATTCATGTGGAAGACCCAAAATGAATTTCTTTTTTGGTTCATATCGCTGACCCCAATTGTTTTGGGATGAAGGCGTAGTTGTTGTTGTTGTAAACAAGCAATCAAACACCTCCTAAGGGACACACCCATGGGTGGCAGTCACCAAGTTGATGAGCACGACCTCCAAAATCTTAGCCTGAGACATGACGTTAACTTGACCTACCACTCCACTATGGCGAAAGTTTGGTAACAAAAAATAGGAAGTCGGACCCATGAATTCTAATTAAAACTGAAATCGAGTATGGTTGATGAAATTTCATATCAGATTCCAGTTCAAACTAATTTTGGATTAGGATATGTAATTTTTTATTTTATAAAACATAAAAAATGTTGTTTTACTATGTATGCATTGAATTTAGTTTAGGTAACTCCAAAGATCAGAGTCGTACCTGTGTTTTATGGGGCCTAAGAAAAAATGAGCCCTCTATTAATAGTAGGAGTTCGGGGGCAGCGCCTAAAGAATCAAAATAACAATAAAATTTGCATTCATATTAAACAAATATAATATTCTAAATATTTATATTATATTAAATAAAAATAAGGGAAGCTCGGGCCTTAAATATGGGGCCCTAAAAGCCCAAGCCTCATTGGCCTCTTTACAGGTCCAGCTCTGCCAAGGATATATATATATATATATATATATATATATATATATATATATATATATATATATATATATATATATATATATATATATATATATATATATATATATGTAGAGAGAGAGAGGGAGAGAAATGAGCACCTACTTAATAGGCACCGGGGTGCCTAATGAAACATGTTATCAGCTTCGGGCGCCAGCCGAACGGAGCATAGCTGCGAGCTGCTCGGTTCATTTCCTAACCCTACTTGGACTGATTATTTGTATGTATGCACTACTACGTGAAGACAGCTCCATTAAAAAAACTAGCATATAATAATATTGGTAGGCCTTTTGGTTGCACCAGATGAAGACTAGCCCAATTAAACAATTAGTAGTAATAATAATAATTATTATTATTAAAATCACAAATTTGCACCGCTAATACATGATAAACAAACTTAATTAAAGGAAACCATCTTCATGAGATGCTGCAACTTGTAATTCACACTGAGCACTTCTAGAGAAACATCCAGACTCATTGAAAAAAAAAACTATGTTTAAAAATCCAGACTCTTGAAAAGTATTTTTACAAATTCAATTTGTGCAAAAAAATATTTTAAAAAGTTCTAACTCATTGAAATAATATTTTTAAAAATCCATACATGCTGAAAAAATATTTTTAAAAAATCATTTACTTCAAAGAAATATTTTAAGAAATCCTAACTCATTGATTTTTTTTTTTAAATTTAGGCTAATTGAAACAAGAGTTTTAAAAATTTATTTACCAGACAAAGAATCAACTGTTGGATAATTTGACTACACACATGAGCATGTTTCTATAAGATGAGTATGTTTCTATAAGGTTTCAAAATTCTCATAAATTATAATGCTCATACATAATAAAATCATTTTTTTAAACACAATCCATTCATTGATTTGTAGCAAATAAAATATGTTGAATACATTTGTAAGGTTTGATTTGCAAAACATGACTTAAAACATTCAAAATTAATGAGTAATCCTTAATCATAGAGTGAAGTCATCAATATTCAAGCCCTTGCAGGGCCCACCAACCACATAGATATGGTACCCGCTTTGGCAAGAAATTTCATTATAAAAAAAAATCAAAATTAGCATTGTACACAACATATGATCTATAGAAGGAACCAATTTTGATATATATATATGTGTGTGTGTGTGTGTGTGTGAAAAATATTAAAATTCTAATTATAAAATGGTATAAGACATAATATAAATATATATTACAACATAAATATAATATAATTATAAATTGTCAATATATAATAAATGTTTTATATATAATGTAACATAATATTCCCAATTATAAAATATTATAAGACGTCATAAAAATATATGATATATAAATATATATAATATAATTTTAATCCATAAATATATAAAAAAATATTGAAGTGTTCTGTATATAATGTAACAAAAAATACACAATATAAAGTGTTATAAAATATATATAAATTAATAAATATAAAATGGCATTTTTATTGTTTTATGATGACAATTTTGTAATATTTTAGTTTTTTATATTTTAAAATAATTTGAAATGACTGGTAAAAACAATCATATTTTCTAAGTAATAAAATATTTTTTTGTAATTACACTATAACCTTATTTAAAAAAATTTATTATGCCATTTTATATGTATTATATCATACCATTGGTAGTAATTTTGTAAGTTCAAAATAATTTTTTTAACGTTATTTTTTTCTTTCAAAAACACTATCATGACCTACTAACAAATCTCATAAAAACTAAAAAAGAAGTTTGATTTGATTTAAAAATAATAATTTTATTTGAGAAAACAAAAAAGTGACATGATGGATTGTTGGGAGTGGTTTTGGTCTGTTGGCATTTTCGGGGTTCAGAAATTAGACTTCCACCGACTCCCATCATGGAGAGTGGAGTTTGGAACTTGAAGATGCGGAGAGCGCGATCGAGGAAGGAACATCTTGTGGGAGAAGAGTGTTGCCCGTTGGAAGACTGATCATACATCTGAGCACAGTCTCTCTCTCTCTCTCTCTCTCTCTCTCTCTCTCTCTCTCTCTCTCTCTCTCTCTCTCCTTTTTATTTTTAGATTTAGATAACCTTTTTCTCTCTTTCTTTGTGATGTCAAGTTCTAATGGGTTAGTGCTGAATGTGAAGAGGTCGATATTTGTAATGTCCTTTTGCTATGGCTCTTGGTAATATTATTTGGTAACAACAGCTAGAAATAAAAATTCTTTTGATTTATGTATTTGAATTCATAAAGATAAGTACATTCCTGATCTCACGAGTTTGAGTGAAGCTCATACGATCTCACAAGCTGAACAACCTTCGTGATCTTGTGAGTTCTAAGTTTGAGCTCAAGCCAATCCCAGCTTGTTTAGTTGTTCGAACTGATCATGAGATGAGTACAAACACATAATGTTTGGGAAAGAAACAAGCCGAGTTAGGCTCATAGAAAACATGAGCAGAGTTATTTAAAGAAATTAGCGAGCCTATCCCAAACACCTTTTGTTCGGTTCGCTCGTTTACCAGCCCTATTAGAAATGAATGGCCTATGGCTCTTTTCAATTGTATTGTCTTGTATTTGGTTTAGATAACCAGGAAAGACCACCTCACTCAGGGGTAAGTTCATTGGTGTAAAAAAGTCTCCAATCCTCCTTGTCTCCGCTTGTTTGGTAGGAGCAGTCAGTGCACGTCACCTGGTGTTGGGGATGTTGCAAGTTCAAAACCCAATGGTATGATTGCATAACTGATGAGTGAGTGTACACCAACAGGGTGCAGGTTCAAATCACAGGGGCTCCGCGGGTCTGATAGGAGCAGCTAGTGGACGTTGCAGGTTCAAATCGTAACGGTATAGTTCTGCCTAACCCCAACTTACCTATAATTGCCATTATTTTGTTAGAACTGGTGGCACGTGATAGCCATGATGGACAGGATCCATCGAATAATTGCACATGCGTGTCCAGTCTGGTAGGTGCCACCACATGTAGAAGAGAGGACAGTGGCGTGACAGTCTGTTTCTCGGGAAGGGAGTTCCGTTCATGTTTCTTACACAGTTTTCTTATGTGCTAACCAAACACTTTTAAATTTATAAATAACAATTATTGAAAGGTTCACGGCAAAGGCTGAGGCTGAGGAGCTTTATGCGATCATAACACGTGTAAATCCTGAACTTGAAGGATGATTTTGGGATTGAAGTGGTCGCAGCCAAGACTAAAACTCCAAAAGAAAGCTGTTTTGTTTTTATCCAATGGAAATTTTGTCACCCATATCAGAACGATTTTCACGTTTGAGGGAATGGAGAAGTGAGAGAAACAACCATCATTTGCGGTTTAGAATCGCAAGGGCCCCCATATGGTTCCAAATCATACGATTCTACCTCTTGTAAGATTGACGTTGTCTTATTTGGCGTGGCAAAGCAAACGTCTTCTAAATTTATGAATGAGAAAGTGCTTATATGCCTCGTCATCTTTTATGAATATTTGAGCAAAAAAAAAAGTCATTTTTTCATGATGATTGAATAAGAAGGCTTCCTTCCTCATTGAGTTTATCAACAATTCAAGCTTTAGCCTGACAGTAAAAGGCCCACTCTTTTTTCTTTTCTTTTTGGTAGGCAAAGCTCAAAGTCCCACCACTAAATTGTTTAGGAAACATGCTAAAGCCCTTCCTTAAAATGCATCTTTTTTTTTAGAGAAGGGGATGGTGCTACCTTTTTTCATTAGGTGTAGATAGGATTATTTAAAAATCATACTTTCCAGTATTTTTTGGTCTATGGAAACCGTTAGATGTGTTTATCATTGCTTATTTATTAAGAAACAAATTTTCTTTCAAATTGATTTGATGTAAAAATGTAGATATTTCCAAAAACTAACAATACTATCCTCATAATTTGATATGTCCTCACAAATACCTACTAAATTGCTAAAATTCTGTCTACCCGGTTTTTTATTTTTTGGACCATTTTACTTCCATGCCAGGACTTTTTTTTTTATTGTTGCTTTGTTGAGTCTTTGATCATCTTTTGGATGGAAGGTAATTCGATTTTGAGTTTTCCATGATATCTTTGACTTTTTTCTTTGAGTATTGGTTGACTTGTTTCCTTCAACATAAAACTCCAATGAGGGGAGCAGAGGAGCTATTAGAATACTTTGGCCCTCACATAAAAATTTTGTTTAATAAAAAAAAATAGAACACACATTTTTAAATAAAAAAATGATCATAGTACGACAAAAATTACACATTTTCTAAAATACCCTATAATTTACTAAATCCATCGAATAGACAATATCGCAGGTCCTCTTTTATCACTTTTACACCTCGTAGGTGCGAATTTTTTATTTTTCACGTCGTGACACTAAAATAATACACCCATATAACTCATCAACAAAATCTTATCTGAGGTTGCAAAATTTTAAAAAAGAATGCAAAAATCCAAATAAGATATGAATAAACCAGAAGAGTCGAAGCCAAATCTGAGCATGCCACATAGCAACAAAAAGAAACATAATATAAGAACAGTATTTTGAGTCAACCCAGTATCCAGCACTCTAATAAAGAAAACCCAAGTGCACTTTGTCTTCACGCTTATCCAACTTAAAGTTTCTGATGTCACCCTGATAATCCTTCCATAACACTGCAGTATCTGCATTGCCAATGACAGTAAGGTCCACCAGCTTCATTACCGATACAGGCAGTGTTGCTGAGACCCCCCTCATGTCGATCTTTCGCAAGCAGACTAGCATGCCTGTATTTTCAGGGAGACTTGAGACATGCGAACAGTCAGACAAATCCAGAAACCTCAGCTTCTGTAGTTCAGATAAAGAATCTGGTAGGCCTTCCAATGCAGTGCATGCGTGCAACCTTAGGACCTCTAACTCGCTCAACTTACCGAGTTCCTCCGGCAACCCAATTAGATCGTGGCAGTTGGTGATGCTCAGTTTTTTCAGATTCACAATGTCACAAACTGTAGGTGGCAATCTCTCCAATCCATTGCAGTAGCCTATTTCAAGCTCTGTGAGATCTGGAAATATTGTTGGGATGTCAAATGATGAGCAATTTTTGTCTTGGCTGACTTCACAGAGCACCATTGCTATCTTCTGCAATCCCCGGAATGGCTCTGTAAAAGTATGAAGAATAGGTAAGGATATCTTCTCCAACCTGACTCTTCTGAGATTCTTTAGAGAACCTGATGGTGGTAGTCCACTTATTTCTGCAGCAACAGAGCTGCGATTTACAATGACCAAAACCTTGAGATTTTCCATTCTCTCCAAAAATGGAGGTAAACAAAAAGAACTGGCTGAAAAAACTAAGATAAGGACTTCAGCACAAGGGAATGACGCATCAAACCAGTCTGGCTGTCCCATCTCACCTGTACAGAGACCAAACGATGTTGCTCATCATGAAAACAAGCATAAGAGAAAACATTCAAACAGGTAAAGGTGTATTTTGGTTGATAAATTCACCAGTATGTATGGAAACAATCTGAGCTTGTGATAAAAGATCCTTTTGTTGTTCCCAATCGTGAAGATCATCTCCTTGATTAATGATGAGTCTTGTGTTTTTCTTGGACTTTTTGCTGCTGTAGACAGCCAATTGGTTCAGCAGGTCATGCTGACTAACAAAGAGATTACTGAAGCCCTCATCTTCATCGTTTGCTTCATCCCTAGTGAGGCATCAAAAATGAAATTTAACCAAGAGAGTAATTGAATTTGACCAAAGCATAGAGTTATGTCACCGAATGATCGAATATTATTATACCCTGTTCTTTCAAAAAGATCAATCAGATGTCGGTTGGAGAGCTCCTCTAAAATGCCACGGGAACTCTTTTCACTTTCGCCACGAATTTGAACCCATATGTCCATAACAGCAGTTGCTCGGATCCTTTTGTTATCAGGAAAGTAGCCAAAGTCCATAAAACATTCACGTTGCTTTTCTGTCAAGCGCTTTAGGCTGACCTCCAGGCATTCAAGGATATCCTCATGATCTTTGAATATTCCTCCTCCTTGATGAAGCACTTCTGCTGTCTCTTCCCATTTCCACGTGGTTTCAAGTGAGGCCCCTATCACTTCAAGTGCTAGTGGGAGATACTTGCAGCCTTCCACTATCTGAGAGTTGATGGCATCATCATTAAGAAAACAAGGGAATGGACGCAAATCTCACATTTGGGCACTTATCATGCACAATATTACCCACCAAAAAGAGAAACAAGGTGGTCATTGTCACATGCGCCCATGCAACTGTATCAATACTGATTGGCACCCAAGCATAAATGAACACAAAATGGGCTCCCAACTCCATGAAATTTGCATTTCTGATGAGTAGATACATAAGAAATTTAGCTCATCAAAAGACCAGCTACTCCCTTTGGAGTCAAAACACTCAAACTATTTGTGTAGGTATTGGGTGCAAAAGGAGCACCACTGCCTTCTGCCTTTGCAGTTTCGTCTCTTGTTTACCATAGTGAGACAGCTAGTGCAATTATGCCAATGCCATATGTCATGCTACCTGTAAGTACTGCAAAGATACTTTTAACCACCTGATTAAATGTAACACACAAACAAAACACAGTGGGATTCTTATTTACATGAATGTCCTTAACTCCAATTACACAGAAAAATTTAGACAGTTTGACCTGAAACAAACTATTTCCTTGACTTGTATCATTCTGGCATCAGATTCGCCGGAAACTGACTGGGTGGTGCAGGCCATGCAAGCCAGTGCCCCTAATGGATTCCAGCCAGTGTTATTAAAAATGTGCCTCAAGGCACAAAAAGCGCGCCTCGCCTCAAGGCGAGGGCCATTGTACCTTGAGGCGCAGGCATAAAACGTAAAACCATCGAGGCGTACACCTCATACGCTCTGAGGCGTACGCCTCGAGGCGAGGCGTGCCTCAGGGTGAGGCGTGCACGCCTCATGTTGCTGGTCAAATGAGGGTCAAAGTCCTCATTTGACCAAAATAAAAACGTTACCCCCGACCCTAATGAGGGTCGAGGGCCCTAATTTATCTATCGCCCCTCTCTCTCGTCTCTGTCTCTCCCTCTCTCTCGCAGCCCCGCTCTCACTGTCTCTCCCTCTCTCTCGCAGCCCCGCTCTCACAGTCTCTCCCTCTCTCTCTCGTCCCTCATAGTCTCTCCCGCTCTCTCTCGTCTCTCGCAGCTCCTCTCTCTCTCGTCTCTCACACTCTCTCCCTTCTCGGCCTCCTCCTTCTCGCCGGAAGCAACCGCGACGTCGGCATCTTTTGCCAGACCCCAGGTAACCCCAACCCCCTGCCTCCCTCTCTTCAATCTCTCCAGCAGGTAGGGGCACGACCCCTGCCCTGCCTCCCTCTCGTCTCTCACACAAGGTATTATCTCTTTACTGTACAATGTACACTTTCTCAAAATGCCAGCTTGTAGATTTCTTTACGAATTAAATTGTATTTATTTTACATATTGCAGTTGTATATAGGTATTTTAGCCATTTTTTTCTTATCATAGGTATTATTCTTTTTATTTTTATTGTGATTTCATTCTTTCAAGAGAGTTTGTCTGTTTTTATCTTATTTTGTTTTTAACTGTTGTAATGGATCTTATAAGCATGACCTGATCGTTCTATAAATTAGAAACCATTTGGGGTTCAAACTTGCAACGTCCCAACACAATGCCGGCAGCCCCCCCAAAAAAAATCTTCCGGGGGGCACTGCCCCCCTACAACCCCCCGCCAGGGGCACCCCCCCCCCCCCCCCCGACCCGCACCAGGGGGAGCCCCCAGACCCCCATACTGCAAGGGGAAAAACTCTTAATCTTTGCATTGTAACTGTCTTTTATTTCATAAAATTTGTTTATATTTGAATTGACCTTATGTATTCACATTCATTGAGGTCGGAGTTGCAACTTCAATGCTTACTACATGTGTAATCTGGTAGGGTTTACTTAGCTTTGCCCATGATCTGTTATCATTCACATTGAATCTTTGCAAGTCAGCCCATGATCTGTTATCATTTACATTGAATATTTTCCCATTTACTTAGCTTTGCCATGATATGTTATCATTCATATTGAATACATTGTTAGTTTTTTCTATATTCTCCTTTTAGTGGCAAGTAATTCAAATTGGTTCCTAAATAAAAAAAATTAAACTAATAATTTTCTAGTTCTCACTGACCTCATGTGGTTGTGTTTCCATTAGTTTTCAATATATATATATATATATATATATATATATATTGATTCTTATTGAATATAAATCTAATTTTTTTTGTTAATATATATTTTGTTATATGTATTTTTGCAGTTGAACAATGAGAGAAGATGTAGGATGCGATCATGAAGTTAAAGTTCCAAATCCCACTAAAGATCTCAAACTCGTAGGACATATAATTTGCAATTACTATCATAAACAGGCTACAAAAGGCATCTATAGGTTAAAGCATCACTTAGTTGGCATAAAACATGGTGTAAGCATCTATGAAGCAGTTCCACCTGATGTGAAAAGATTTTTTCAGAATCATCTAAAGGATCGGAAGCAAAAGAAACAAGAGGAAGAACAAAACAAGTTGGATATCGAAAGAAGTGTTTATTTTGGATCATCAACCGACGATAATGTGAATAAAGAAACCAGTGGATCATGTAGTGATGCAAAAACAAACACAGGTGGTCTTATGGACCTTTTTGTGAACAAAGAAGAACGACAAACCACAATAAACACTGCTTTCAAAAGGGATGAAAAAAAAATGCATGTCGTGCCATTGGTAGATTTTTTTATGCAAATGCCTTATCATTTAATCTTTGCAACTGTCCATATTTTGGTGCAATGGTAGAAGCTATTGCAAATTATGGGCGAGGGTTCAAATCACCTTCTTATCACGAGATCAGAACGTGGATTTTGAATGACGAGGTTTATTGTACTCACGAAATTTTAAAAAAGTTCAAAAAGGAATGGCCAAAAGTTAGTTGCAGCATTATGGCAGATGGTTTGACAGATGGAAAAGGAAGAAACTTAATTAATTTTCTTGTAAACAGCTCATCTGGGACAGTATTTTTAAAGTCCGTTGACATCAACGACATGAAAAAAAATAGTGCAAATTTGTGTAAGTTGTTTGAAAAAGTTGTTAAAGAAGTTGGTGAAAGTAATATGGTGCAATTCATTACAGATAATGCACCAAATTATGTGGCAGCTGAGAATATGTTAACAGCAGAAAAAACATGTTTTTGAACACCATGTGCAACGCATTGCTTGGATCTTATGTTAAAAGATAGTGAAAAGATATCAATTTTTAAAGATATAGTGAAAAAGGCAAAAACAATTACAATATACATTTATAATCATGTATGGGTATTAAATTTAATGAGAAAGTTCACAAAGAAGAAAGAACTTCTATATCCAGTCGTCACTCGTTTTGCCACAACATATCTCATACTTCATAGTATTGGATGTTATAAGAAAGAGTTAAAGTCGACGTTCTTATCTTCAAATTTTAGATCATCTAATTACTATAAGAAATCTCATACTAAAAACATTTCTTATATTGTTCTTAATGATCATAAGTTTTGGGCTGACATATCATATGCAATTAAAGCTACACTGTCTCTCGTGAGAGTATTGCAATTAGTTGATGCAGATGAACCTGCTATAAAAATTTTGTATGAGGCAATGGATAGAACAAAGGAAGAAATTGCTTCAAACCTTGACAAAGTTGAAAGAAAATATAAACCTATTTGGGATATCATTGATAGACGATGGGACTTACAACTTCATAAGCCTTTGCATGCAGCTGCCTATTATTTAAATATGCATTTTCATTATGCTGACAACTTCAACCCGGATGGAGAAGTGATGAGTGGCTTTTATGATTGTGTTGAAAAATTGGTTTCTGATGCAAATATTTGGTTGAAAATTACAACACAATCGATGCATTTAAAAAGGCAAAAGGGTTGTTTGGTAGAGAGTCAGTTGTTACAACAAGAAAATTAAAAAGTCCTGGTAAGTTTGCAATTATGTTGTTATTTGTCCATATTTTTTTACGTTTTTGTTAATTATGACATTTTTAATGTTTTTATTAATTTTTTATTGTTTTATTTGAATGCAACTGATTGGTGGAGTTCATTTGGGCACGGAAATCCTGAGTTGATGAATTTTACAATTCGAATTCTAAGTTTGGCGTGCAGTGCATCGGGCTGTGAGAGGAATTGAAGTACTTTCTCATTTGTTTGTGACTTTGTATTTTATTTTTGAAATACATTTTTATAAGTTTAATTATCTTATAATTGATTATCAATGATTTGAAATTATAGGTACATACAAAACGAAGGAATTGACTTGAACAAGAGAAGATGAATGCATTGGTTTTTGTAATATACAATCTAAAATTAAGAGAGAGAAATATAAGGAGGAGGGCTACCAAAGACCCTATACGTCTAGATCATATAGACTCAGACGATGAGTGGATTGTGGAGAAGGAAGATCCAATGTTGCCTATGTGAAAATCTCTATAAAAAGAGACTTTGTGTATAAACACAAAGCTTGAAACACAAAGGGTGCACGAAGGCACAAAGGAGAACACTCACAAGTGCACAAAAGCACGGATACACATGCACAAAGGCATGAAAAAATATAACCTTCAATATATGAAATCCCAAAAGGGGCTTTACAAAAGCATGAGAAAACCTAAAGGGGTTCACCCCTATTTATAAGATCTTGGAGGCAGGGGGGGCTCCAATACATAGGTTGGAGCCCCTCCAACTGTTAGAAATCTAGCTCTTGGAGGGGGAGCTCCATCCTATGTATTGGGGGTCCCCCCATGTCACATCAAAATAAAAAAAAGAAAAGAACAAAAAAGCAAAATACAAGAAAATAAAAGAATAGAAAAAATAAAAATACAACACATTCTCAAATGAGAATATACGTAAAACATGTGAATTTACATAAATACCCTTATCGGGCTTTTTAGATATATATTTATATATATACTTAGATAAATACATATACATATATATAAGATATATATATATGTATATGTATCTTTCTATATATAAATATATATATAAGAGACACTACATTTTAACACCCCCCCCCCCTCAAACTTAGGGTGACACAACCGATAGTTTGCCAAAAAAGAAGTTAAATATTGGAGAGCACTGTGCCTTGGTGAAGAAGTCTGACAATTGATATTCTGATGTAACGTAAGGAAGGTCAATAGTTCTTCTTAAATATTCTTCACGAACATAGTGGCAGTCCATTTCGATATGCTTTGTACGCTCGTAAAATGTGTGATTTTTGGCAATGTAGATTGCACTTTTATTATCACAACATAATTTTGTGGGCCCTTGAACTTGAATATTCATATCTTCCAACAAGCTGCGAATCCAAACAATCTCCATGGTGGTAAACGACATGGCTCTATACTCAGCTTCAGTGGAGGAAAGCGATACTTTCTGTTGCTTCTTGCATCTCCAAGAAAATAATGATTCACCTAAAAAATACAAAAACTAGTGGTGGAGTGACGGTTATTTGGGCCACCCCCCAATCAGAGTCAGTATAAGCAATTAAACTTAATTCAGAAGAAGAAGATAGAAATACTTCCTTGTTTATTGTACCCTTTATGTATCTGATGATGCGAAGAATGACGCTCATATGGACTGAAGTAGGTGCATGTTGAAATTGACTGGCAACATGTACCGCATGAGAAATGCCAGGCCTAGTAACACTGAGATACGTTAGGGATCCAACCAATTGCCTGTAAGGTGTGGGATCTTTTAGAAGAATGTCGTCATCAATTTTCATCTTTGTGTTAAAACGTGATGGCCTCCATGCTAACCTGCGCACGTTCACCTATGCAAGAGGAAGAAAGAAAAGTAATACGAAAGAAAAGAGACTGCAGTTTCACGCCAGAACCACACAGTGTGTTTTTCATAGTATTAGCGTATAAATATATTACTAATACAATTTTAGGGTACGAAAATACCCTTTAATAAAAAGGACAAATACAACATTACTGGAAAAGGTCCAGTATACAAGCTGGGTCTGGTACTGCCCAAACCCGACTTGGATCCAAGATCCAATAGCGTCTTCTTTTCATCCTCCCTCAAGTTGTACATGGTCCTGGATCATGAACAACTTGCCTTTCAACATCCAAAATTTGTCCTTTGTCAACCCTTTGGTGAATATATCTGCAACTTGTTCTTCAATTCGCACAAAGGCAGGTTCAATCTCTTTTTCTTCGACCTTTTTCCTGACAAAATGTTGGTCCATCTCAATGTGCTTTGCTCGGCCATGATAAATAGGGTTAAAGGACATGTTAATAGCACTTTGATTGTCACATAACAATAGTGATCGTGCAATTGGTTCTCCCATGTCCGCTAGGAGATGTCTTACCCATGTAGCCTCAGCGATAGCAGCGTCCATTGACCTGTATTCAGCCTCTGTACTTGACCTAGCAATGGCCTTTTGCTTTCTACTACTCCAAGTGATCATGTTCGATCCAATAAAACCACAATAACCAGACATTGATCGTCGCTCATCTGGATCACCCGCCCAATCAGCATAAATAGTAATTTCATGTGCACCTTGATTTGATTCGCTTTTTCTATACACCAACCCATCACCAACCGTCCCCTTTAGATATCGTAGTATCCGCTTAACTGCCTCCATGTGTGGTATATGATGTTGATGCATAAATTGAGACACTTGATTAACCGAATACACTATGTCAGGTCTAGTAAAAGTCAGGTATTGCAGCATGCCAACTATGCTACGATATCTAGTAGGATCTCCATATAAATCCACTTCTTCAGAACTTAGTTTTTGATGAATGATGCTTGGAGTTGCCAACGGCTTATAATCCTTCATGCCTGCCCTACTAAGAATATCCATCGTGTACTTGTGTTGAGTAAGAGTAAGTGTATTGTCCATTTTATCAACTTCAACTCCAAGAAAATAGCGCAGATCTCCCAAATCTTTCATTTTGAATATCTTATTTAATAACTTCTTTACTTTCTCAATATGATCTCTGCAGTTCCCTGTGACAATGATATCATCTACATATATCAATAGAAGAGTGGTGACATCTCGTCCCTTATAAATGAATAATGAGTGATCTAGAAGAGACCGAGAGAAACTGTGCTTCTGTATCTCCAGTGAAAAACTCTTGAACCAAGACCGAGAGGCCTGCTTCAATCCATAGAGTGCTCTTTTCAACTTGCACACATATTGATTGGCATCTTCTTAAAATATGTAATCTCATATAATATCTCATATGTAATCTCATAGACATGTAATGTTTTATCTCCTTTCTAGTTAGGATTTTTCGTTTAATTAATTCTAGTTAAAATACAACTAGAATTAGCCAAACCAGTCCATCATTGGACTGATTTGGCCTTACCTTTTTGACTAGTCAAAAAGGTACCTTTTTGACCAAGTCAAAAAGGTAAATCCAAAAAGAGCTGTTGGACTCCCCAACAGCTCTATTAGAGCCGTTGGAGAGTCCAACAGTTCTTTAAGGCTTCTCTCTACCTCTCTATAAATATGGGGCTATTCCCCTTGTAAATACTTACTCTTGTTTTGGGTTTTTATCTCAAATCAATAAAATTGTTTATTTTTCATTTTTACACCTGTTTCGGGTTGTGTGTATTATTAAGTTCTCTTTGTGAACCTTTGTGGTTCTTATGATGTATTTGTGAGAACTTGTTGAGAGACATTTGTTGTAGCGTATTTTTCACTTTCTTACATGGTATCAGAGCAAGGTCGGTGGACGTGTATTGGGAAGCGTGTCATGCAACTACTCTTCAAGAAAGTGAAGTCTCTTTGAAGGAGTGCTCGTGTGTAGCCTTGAAGGGCGTGAAAGGCTACTTATTTTCGATCTTTGTGGTTAAAATATTCCTCTTCCCACTTGCTTTTCTTCTTCCCCTCTCATTCCCAAGCTTGTAAAATGGATGACAATGATAATGTCACCATTAAGTCCATAAAACTCAACGATTCAAACTATGTAACATGGGCTTCAATCATGAAGCATCTTATTTGGAGAAAGGGTCTATGGGGCTTAGTTGATGGAACCGATAAGGAACCTAAACTAACGCTCACTAAAGAAGAAGGTGGAAGAGAAGTACCTCTTTCGGAGGTGGAAAAAACTAAGGCCATCTCCACATATGAAAAGGAATGGAAAGAATGGAGAATGGGTCACGCCAAGATCATGTCTTGGCTAATTTCTAGTGTAGACATAAAGAAGTGTTCAAGTCTCGCAAAATTTGAACATGCTAATGATGCGTGAGAATATCTTAAGAGAATGTATTCTCTTAAAGATATTGCTCATATATGTAACTTACAAGAAAAGGTTCGGAATATGGTTAAAGGAGAGAGAAGTATTAGAGAATACTACAATAGCTTATCCGAACTATGGGAAGAGTTGGCTCTTCTTGAACCAAAGTGGCATTGTCCACAAGACATTGAGCTTCGCCAAAATCAAGTAAATGCGGAGCATTTTTTTCAATTTATAAATGGGTTGAGACCCGAATTTGAATCAACCAAGTCCGCTCTTCTACATCGGGGAAATGTTCCCTCTATTGAAGATACCATTGAAGAGCTAAGTATGGAAGAAAATAGACTCAAGAAACGAGTCGACAAAAGCGATGATGATACAGTTTTAGCTGTATCTAGACCAGGTAATCACATTCGCACATACAAACCTCCACATATTGGGAGAATAAACAATGAAAGACAAGGAGGTGATTTTGAAATGAGAAAAGTTATTTGTTATTACTGTCATGAACCCGGACATGTTAAAACTTACTGTCCAAAGTTGAAAAAATCTTATGAGAAGAAGGTAGTTGTTGTTGAATCAAAAGAATCAAATGAGACATCCATTGGAAACATGTCCCTGTCTCAGCTGGTGGAGGCTCTACAACCTCTTCTTAAAGGAACTTCTACCTCAGCTGGAGTTGCGATCTCTTCTGTTGGCACCTCCGATCCAGGTAAACCCCTATGGCTTCTTGACTCTGGTGCTTCTTTTCACATGACACCAAATTTAAAATTATTGTCGCATTGTTATGACTCAAGTGGATCGAGTGTTTTTACTGCAGATGGAACATCCCTTGAGATAAAAGGAATAGGAAATTTCGAAAATAACTCTCAAAACTCAAAAGGATTTTGTGTTCCAAAGATTAGATATATCCCCAAACTTAATCTAAATCTCTTATCTGTTTCTCAATTAACTGATCATGGGTGTAATGTTTCTTTCTCTTCTCATGATTGTCAAGTACAGGATCACCAATCAGGGAAGCTGATTGGGGAAGGCCATAGAGAAGGAGGCTTATATTACATGGATTTTTTGGAATTACCCAAGAAAATATTATGCTGCAATGTTCAAAAAGTAGGCTTGGATCTTTTACACCAAAGATTTGGTCACCCTTGTATATCCAAGCTTCAGTACTTTCCAAAGATGGAAAAATTTTGTAATTTTGAAACTTTCACTTGTGAAAAATGTATTCTTGGAAAAATGAAACGACTAGCATTTCAAGAAAGAACTTTTGTCTCCACTCGACCACTTGAATTAATTCACTCTGATGTTTGGGGTCCTGCACCAGTTATGTCAAAAGGTGGGTTTTTATACTACGTAATTTTTGTGGATGACTTTACACGATATACCTGGATTTACTTTCTCAAACACAAATTTGAAGTGTTCTCTTTTTTTCAAATATTTCATAATATGGTCAAAAATCAATTTAAAAATGATATTTCAATATTTCGCACTGATTTAGGGGGAGAATTTTTATCAACTGAATTTAAAGAATACTTGAACTTACATGGAATTTCACACCAAAAATCTTGTCCCTATACCCCTCAATAAAATGGGTTAGCTGAGAGAAAACACAGACACATTATAGAAACAACTAGAACACTACTTATCACACATCAAGTTCCTAAAGTTTTTTGGGCCGAAGCTATTTTAATTGTTGTGTATCTTATTAATAGGATGCCCTCATCCTCAATAAAGAATATTTCTCCTACTGAAAAGCTTTATAAACAAAAACCTGATTATTCTAGACTTGAGGGTGTTTGGGTGCAAGTGCTTTGTTTTTACAGATAAGAATGATAAATTCTCTCCCCGTGCTATACCCTGTACTTTTTTAGGATATACAAATAATAAAAAAGGATACAGATGTTTTGACCCTAAAAACAACAAGTTATACGTTTCAAGGAATGTATCCTTTCTAGAAAATGAAAGTTTTTTTGAAAACAAAAATTCTACTGAAATAGATGAGTATTCCTTCTTGTTGGATCTAGTTCCAAATGATAGTGAAAGAGAAATTGATCTAGATGATCAGATGGATGTGATTAATTCTGATCCTCATAGAAATAGTCAAGATTGTATTCAATACTCTAGACGAGAAAATTTAGAAAGACAGTGTGCCCTGGATAAATACACAAGGGAACATGAATCTGCCTCTTCATTTAGAAAATCCACTAGGATCTCGAGGGTTTCTGCAAAGTTTGTGTCATATCAGTCTTTTTCACCAAAACATCAAGCATTTATTGCTCTAATTCATTCCTACGAAGAACCTCCCAGTTATGATATAGCCAAGGATCAACCAGAATGGGTCAAGGCTATGAAAGTCGAATTAGAAGCCTTAGAAAAAGCAAATACTTGGACCATTCAAGACCATCCTCCAAACAACAAGAAACCTATTGGTTGTCGCTGGGTGTACATGGTGAAAACCAAGAGTGATGGCACTCTTGAAAGATTCAAGGCCCGGTTGGTGGCAAAAGGCTATTCTCAAGAATATGGAATAGACTATGAAGAGACCTTTGCCCCAGTAGCTAGAATAATCATTGTTAGAATCCTAATAGCTCTTGCATCAATAAAGGGATAGCATATCTTTCAAATGGATGTTAAAAATGCTTTTCTAAATGGAACTTTAGCTGAAGAAGTATACATGGACCCACCACCAGGAATGAATATACCTAAAGGAAAAACACTTCGCCTAAACAAGGCTTTATATGGTCTCAAGCAAGCTCCAAAAGCTTGGTATGATAAGTTTAGTAAGGTTATGCTTGATTTTTGTTTTCGATTTTGTCTTACTGACACAGCTTTGTTTGTTAAAAATTCTGATGCAGGTATTATCATCCTTCTACTCTATGTTGACGACATGATCATCACTGGAAGTGATAAACATGGAGTTTATGATATTAAAAAAATTTTCAAAACACATTTTGAAATGAGTGATTTGGGTTTTTTGAAATATTTTCTTGGTATAGAAGTTGCCTACTCACCTAGAGGTTATTTGCTAACTCAATCTAAATTTGCATTAGATATTGTTGTCAGGTCAGGTATTTCAGATGAAAGACATGTTGATACTCCTGAGATTGTGAATGTCAAAATGAAGATTGATGATGGAGAGTCACTCGAGAATCTGACTCCGTATAGGCAACTTGTTGGGGCTCTATCGTATCTATCTATCACAAGACCTGACATTACACATGCGGTCCATACAGCCAGTCAATTTCAACATGCTCCAACTTCTGTTCATATGGGAGTAGTTTTGCGTATTATTAGATATATCAAAAATTCTATTTCTCGAGGATTATTTTTATCCGCTTCCTCTAACTTAGAATTTCCTGCTTATACTGATGCAGATTGGGGTGGTGATCCAAATGACCGCCACTCAACTACAGGTTTTTGTGTCTTTTTAGGAGAATCCTTGGTGACTTGGCGATGTAAGAAGCAACAAAAGGTCTCTCTCTCGTCAACTGAAGCTGAATATAGGGCAATGGCTACAACTACTATGGAATTAGTCTAGCTTCGACGTCTACTTTCCGATATGGGAGTTGAAAGTCCAAAAGCATCAAATCTGTGTTGTGACAACAAGAGCTCTATCTATATTGCAAGCAATCGGACATTTCATGAACGCACCAAGCATATAGAAATGGATTGCCATTATGTTCGAGAGGAATTTTTGCGTGGCACTATCAAACTTCCCTATGTTGCTTCAGAATATCAGCTGGCCGATTTCTTCACCAAGCCTCTCGCTGCTCCTAGGTTTCACTTTCTCTTAGGCAAACTTTTGGTTATCCAACCGTAAGTTTGAGGGGGAGTGTTAAAATATGTAATCTCATATAATATCTCATATGTAATCTCAAAGACATGTAATGTTTTATCTCCTTTCTAGTTAGGATTTTTCGTTTAATTAATTCTAGTTAAAATACAACTAGAATTAGCCAAACCAGTCCATCATTGGACTGATTTGGCCCTTACCTTTTTGACTAGTCAAAAAGGTACCTTTTTTACCAAGTCAAAAAGGTAAATCCAAAAAGAGCTGTTGGACTCCCCAACAGCTCTATTAGAGCCGTTGGAGAGTCCAACAGCTCTTTAAGGCTTCTCTCTACCTCTCTATAAATATGGGGCTATTCCCCTTGTAAATACTTACTCTTGTTTTGGGTTTTTATCTCAAATCAATAAAATTGTTTATTTTTCATTTTTATACCCGTTTTGGGTTGTGTGTATTCTTAAGTTCTCTTTGTGAACCTTTGTGGTTCTTATGATGTATTTGTGAGAACTTGTTGAGAGACATTTGTTGTAGCGTATTTTTCACTTTCTTACAATCCAGTGGGTTGTTCCATATAAACTTCTTTGTTTAGATCCCCATGTAAAAAGGCATTTTTGACATCTAGTTGACTTAATGTCCATCCATGTTCAATGGCTAGACTCAATACAGTACGAATGGTCCCCATCTTAACAACAGGGTTGAAGGTTTCATCAAAGTCCTGTCCTTGTTCTTGTGTAAATCCTTTGGCTACAAGTCTAGCTTTATACCTTTCAATGCTCCCATCTGGTTTATATTTTATCTGGTACACCCACTTGGACCCAACCACATTTTTATTTAGTGGTCTAGGCACAACTTCCCATGTACCACATTCATGTAAGGATTTCATTTCCTCATTCATCGCTTCAACCCATTTTCTAGAGTTTGCAGTTTGATAAAAAGAGGCTCATCCTCTTTGTTTACGAACGTTAGGAACAATTGAAAATCCAAAGAAAATTTCATATAGCTCACCCACCTTTCAAGTGGATGTCGAGTCCGAGTAGATCTTCTAACATCCAACCAAGGTTTTAAAACCCGTGACTCGGAACTCAACTCGTTCTTTATTGACTCGTGACTCGGCGGGTCAACTCGGTGACTCGGACCGGGTTTTGTTAACTTTTGATTTTAAAAGAAAAACAATATATAATTTGTCTGAAACCATGCTTTTGAGTAAACATAGTCTCCAAATGTCTGTAAGAATATAAAAACAACTGCAAAAAGCTATAGATGTTTGCTTGAATAATTGAATTTGATATCTATACAAGCACTTTGACTAATTCATGACTTGAATTAGAGGATTTGGTCACCATGAGTTCAGTCTGCTACTACCTAAGGTTCCTAAAATGGCCAATCATATATGCTAGCTTGTTTTAAAAGTTTCAATTCCCTCTCTAACAAATCCATAAATGAAAAACAGGGATATATGTGCATATTGAAAGTTTACAGAATGCCCAATATCAACATAAATAAGCAATTTTCTCATGTATAAAACTATGCAGGAAATATATTAATGGCACAACTATAAAAAGACTACTAATATTTGAATATGTACAATGCTTGTTCACATAACAAATGGATGATGAAACATAAATGTGACTTCCCATAGGCTAGGTTGACCCGCCATATATAGTGAGAATCATTTCTTTAAAATATTTTGCTAGAATAAGTTGATAACACAGGGTGAAGAGTAGTTCGAACAACATGGCGATTTTATTCTATGGATTTAAATGCTTTTTTATCTTTAAATGATTTTTATTTTCTTTTTTATACAAAATCTGGGGGTAACCCTTGTTAAAATATATGTACTTATATATTTCGAAACTGTAATTTGAAACTCAAAAAACAAATTTCAAACATCCCAAAACTTGCCCAAGTCAGGCCGAGTCAAGCCTTAGTTTTGGCAAACCGAGTTTGCCTTGCCGAGTTGACTCGCTGGAGGGGCGAGCCGAGCCGAGTCAGCCGAGTCAACGAGTTGACTCGGCGAGTTTTAAAACACTGCATCCAACATCTGTGGAACAAAGGTAGGGGAACCAATGTCAGTGCAAGAAAAAGACGGAGGTTCCTTCTCTCGTTGTGTGTAGACAACACCCTTATACCTCCTTAATTCCAAATTTTGAGTATTAACCTCCTCGGGTTGAATTGCATCTACTGATTCCTCGCATGTCTCTTTCTGAATGCAGTCTATAGGGCAAGCATCTCTACTATTGGAAAAGAGTTCTGAGTTTAACCATGGGTAGTAAACCTCAACATTGTGACTTGGATTAGTAGCATTGTGACTTGGATTAGTAGACTGGCTATCAAAGTTCATCTCATCAAAAACAACATTCCTCGATATTTTGACTCGTTTGTTCAGTAGATCATAGCACCTATAACCCTTGTAGTCTTCAGCATATCCCACAAACCTACACTTCAAGGCTTTGTCCTGAAACTTATGTCTCAATGAGCTGTCAATATGAACATAACAAACAGATCCAAAAACCCACAATTCGTGATAATTGGGATGTATACCAAACAGAGAGAAATATGAAGACATGTTCTCTAAAATGGTCATGGGCAGCTCACATGAACGGTGGATTGAAAAGCTTTGGTCCATAGGGTAATAGGGAGATTACTACCATGCATCATGCTCATTGCACTCTCAACAATATGTCGATGCTTCCTCTCAGCAATCCCGTTTTGTTGAGGCGTATGTGGGCAAGACACTCTTCTCTTTATTCCATTAAGTTGGAGGAAATTAACAAAGTCACTAGAAGAGAATTCTCTGTAAAAGTATCTTCTACAAGAAACTAATAACAATATTACAATATTTTTGGAAACAAATGCGTACACATACGCACAACAAGAACACTTCAAACACTTTGTGCACAAAAAGCACAACACAAACTCACAAATGCGCAAAAGCATACCCAAGAGTCATAAGATTGAAAAGGTGCTTGGGCTATAATCCCAAAAGCATGAAAAATACACAAGGAGAGAGCCCCTACCCTTATGAATAACTTGAAATTCCCATGTCTTAGCTTTTTTCAGAGCTCTAAGTTCACTTTTCATCGCAACTATCCATTCAGAACTTTTACTAGCTTCCGCAAAGTTTCCAGGTTCTACGTATGAGTGAATGACACTAAGACATGCTCTATATCTAGGTGAAAAAGAATCATATGATATGAACCTAGAGGGTGCTTTTCTATGTCTTTTGGTTCTACGAAGATCTTCCTCACCTTGAGGAATAGTCTGACTATCATCATATCTTTCAAGAGCACTTCTAAAAGTGCTCCTATCTCTATGAGTATAGGTGATGGGATCTCTAGATAGCCCTTCATCAATAGATTGGTGAGCGGAGTAAAGTGGAGAAATGATTTCCTCAATATCAATATCACTTGAGTCATTCTGATTTGACTCATCATCACTAGAATCATCATCTTTGGCTAATAGTTCAAACAAAAAAAGAATAATCAACATTTTCATTATGTAATTCTGGACTTTCAAAACCACTAAGATTTTCCAAAAAACTCACATTTCTAGAAACATAAAGTTTGTCATTTTTAATGTCATAACATCGAAAACCCTTATGGGTTTCGGAATAACCAAGAAAGGCACACGGAATGGCCTTTGAAGAAAGCTTATCATTTTTATCTGTAAGGACAAAGCACTTACATCCAAACACCCTTAACCTGTTGTAATCAGGTTCTTTTTCATACAATTTTTCAAAAGGAGAAATTTTACTTAAATTCTTCGATGGAGTTTATGAGATATACCGAGGTAAGGGCGGCTTCAGCCCATAATTTCTTTGGAATGTTTTGCGAAATGAAGGTTCTAGTTGTTTCAATAATATGCTTATGCTTCCGTTCGGCTAACCCATTTTGTTGTGGGGTTTTCGGGCAAGATTTCTGATAGATAATACCATAACTTTCAAGGTAACTCTTGAATTAATTTGAAAGGTATTCACCACCAGAGTCAGACCTAAGAATTTTTAAACTTCCATTAAATTGATTTAAAATCATCATATGAAACGTTTTAAACATTGAAAAAACTTCATGTTTATGTTTAAGAAAGTATATCCAACAAAACCTAGTGTAATCATCCACGAAAATAACATAATACGAGAATCCTCTTTTAGATATCACAGGAGTGGGTCCCCATACATCGGAATGAACAATTTCAAAGGGCTTTGTTGAAGACATGGATCTTTGAGAAAAATGTAGACTTTTCATTTTCCCCAAAATACAATCATTACAAACAAAATCTCCTTTACAAAGATGTTTAATAAAAGGCAAATAAGAGATTTTAACAATGTTGGGATGTCCCAGTCTTTTATGTCATACATGAATATCTTTGTTTTGAACAACATTACAAAATTGATTCTTGGAAACTTGAAGAAAGTCAACGTAGTAGAGTTCGCCTCTCCTAGAGCCTTCCCCAATCAATCTCCCGGACTGGCGATCCTGTGAATCCAACATTTATCAGAAGTGAATTTTACATCGCAACCATGATCCGAGAGTTGAGAGACCGAAAGTAAATTTAAATTTAATTTTGGTATAAGACGAATTTTAGGGATAAAAAAATCTTGTTTTTCAAAATTTCCTATTCCTTTAATTTCAAGAAGTGTTTCATCCGTCGTTGAGACAAAAGATGAAAGAGGGTTTTTAGAAAATTCGGAAAGGGAGCAAACGCTTGGAGTAATATGAAAAAATGTGCCAGAATCTAAAAGCCAAGATATCTTACCGGAAGGTGAAGAGGTAGACATAGCGGCTCCGGAAGTTTCTCCCTTGAGAAGAGGTTGCAAAGCTTCTACAATTTGATGAAGAGAAAGAGACCCATTTGACGATGATGGTCGTTCCTCTTGTTGAGATGTCATGGCCATAGCAAGTATTTTCTTTCATTTTGGGCATATAGGTTTAATGTGCCCCGGTTCTTTACAAAAATAACATGTAAGCTTGCTATAGTCCTTCTTTACACCTTGACCAATTGAATTTTGATTCTTGAAGTGAGGAGGCTTATAAGTTTTCAAATTGCTCCCCGGTCTTGATACGGCATTAGCATCTTTATTTTCTTCATTACTTGAAGTAGCAAGAACACTTGAATTGTTTTTGCTAAAGTTCATACGAGTTTCCTCCCCACTTAGCTTTGTAATGACATCTTCAAGAGAGGGGGAAACGAAGGAGGAAAGGAGAGAAGACCGAATTTGCTTGAACTCGGGTCTAAGGCTATTCAAAAAATTAAAAAAATGGTCATCTTCCAATTGTTTGTATCTAAAAGCTCAATAGCTTCTCCGCTCCACTTAGGCTCAAGCTTTGCGAGTTCAACACATATGGACGACAAATCTGCAAAGTATTCCCTTATGGACATCTCATTTTGTTGAAGGGTCAAAGCCCTTTTTTGGAGATAATACTTGTGTGACAAGTCTCTTGACGTGTACATTTTTTCTAGATAATGCCAAACTTCTGATGCTTTCTTGAATTTAATAATGTTGGCATTTATCTTTGTTTCAACCGATAAAAATATCCAAGAAAGAATCTTGAAATTTTTCATTTCTCATTCTTCATGTTTCTTGGAGTATTCCTCAAGAGCTTTGTTCCTCTCTTCTCCTTCGAGAATTTTGATTTCGCCTCTCTCTACCAAAGTAATCATTGGTTCGGGTTCCGGTGTAGAACCAAGACCGTATCCCCAAAGACCCTTACCTTTTATTTGAGCTTCCATGTTCCCGACCCAAACATGATAGTTTGAGCCATTCAATTTGAAGCCAAGAGAGAAATGGGAGTCTTTTTCGCCCATTAGAGAAGATAGAAGTTGGAAAAAATACGCACCTCAAGAAACTTTCACACCTTCCTTAACAAAAGACTCTCAAAATATTGCCCGAAGAAGGTTATCCACTTCAAATGCCAATAGCTTGAAGGCACGTTTTTTGAGGCACTCGAAAAATAAATAAAAGCACGAACCTCCTTCTTCAACCAAGCTCTGATACCATGTAAAAGTATCTTCAACAAGATACCTATGTCACACGGACTCGGCTAAGGAGGTGCTGCACCCGAGTCGACACGCCCCGACACGGGTGCGGACTCGGGTGCGGCTTCGGACTCGGCCCGGACTCGGTCAACGCCGAGTCGGACTCGGTCAACGAGTTCGTCTACATTTTGGACTCGGTCAACTTTGACCGAGTCCAAAAATGTCCCTAAAAAATCAAATTTTTATATTTTTTATTTAAAAAATATATATATAAAAAGAGGCACAGACTGTGACTGTGCTGCAGTCACAGACTGTGACTGTGCACAGTCACAGGCTGTGCAGTGTGCACAGTCACAGACTGTGCACAGTCTGTGACTGTGTGACTGTGCACAGTCGCACAGTCTGTGACTGTGTGACTGTGCACAGTCGCACAGTCTGTGACTGTGCCTGTGCACAGTCACACTGTGGCATTTTAAAAATAAAATAAAATAAATACATTTTGTGCATCCATGCGACTATTGAAGAAATCCAATACCTAAAGAAAAGAATGTTTCAGTTAATAAAAAGGCTTCCATCTCCATGATATTTTAAACTAGAAATTATTTAACACTTAGTAAATTTTTAGAAGATGAATCACAAAAATCTCACATAACAGGAAAAGTCAATACCGTATAAATGTTTTCAACAAGCTCAATAAAATTATAAATATATATATATATATATATATATTTTTTTTGCCGAGTCCCCGTGTCCAAAAATTTTAAAATTGTGCCGCACCCGTGTCGCACCCGCACCCGCACCCATGTGACATAGCAAGATACTAATAACAATATTCTTGAAAACAAATGCATACACATACGCACAACAAGAACACTTGAAACACTTGTGCACAAAAAGCACAACACAAACTCACAAATGCGCAAAAGCATACCCAAGAGTCATAAGATTGAAAAGGTGCTTGGGCTATAATCCCAAAAGCATGAAAAATACACAAGGGGAGAGCCCCTTTAAATAGAGGAGGTGGAGTCCTTGGAGAGGCTCCACCTCTAGCCGTTGGATCCCCTTCCAACGGTCACAAATGTGACTGTTGGAAGGGGCCCAACGACTAGATGGTGGGCCCCTCCAAGGTGCTTTCCACCTTTTACAAAAAACAACAAAAAAATAAAAATAAAAAAGAAAAGAATAAGAGGAAATTACAAAAACATATTCTAAAAAGAATATGTTGTAAAAAGACTAAACTACCCCTACAGCTAAACAGTTAGAAATATATATTTTATATATATAATAAGTAGATACATATACATATATATTAATATATGTATATGTATTGCCTTATATATATATATAATATATATATATATATATATTACATTGCATGATTAGATTACATAATTTAACATTCTCCTCCATCACATTAGAAATTGAGAATGTTGGTGAAATGATTTTTGACAAAAGCATGAAAATTTTGAAACAAGCCAAAAAACTTCTGATTTATGTTTCATGAAAAATATCCAAGTATAGCGTGAATAACTATCAATGACAATAAGATAATATCTACTACCAGAGACAGAGGCAATTAGGGTAGGGCCCTAGACATCAAAACATATGACCTTAAATGGCCTTGAAGCTCTCTTATTAATAGAATTAAAAGGCAAAATATGACTTACATAAATGACAACTAGGACACTATATATCACTTGATTCTGAACTCAAGCTGGACTTAGGAATGAATTTATTCAACACAAGTTTTTCAATAAAATGACGACCACAATGACCCAAACGACTGTGCCAAAGAGTTGGCTTATTACATTCAGAGACAACAAACACACATTCAGAAGAAACCAAGGATGGACACTAATGAGACTTCAAGGACGAGCATGCAGAGTAGGCAGAGGAAGATGGATCTTCTTGGAAGATGTACATGTTGCCTCTTCTCTTCCCTTCAGCGAATATCTCCCTCGTACGAGGATCCTTGACATAAACAGAAGAGGGAGTAAATTCAACTGAGGCATTAACATCATCAACAAGTTTTGAGACAGATACAATGTTCTTTTGAATATTAGGAGCATGAAGAACGTTTGAAAGATTAATAGGAGACTTAGACATGGGTATAATGACATTTCTAATGTGTGAGATGGAGTGGTGAGAGTCATCTTCTCTGACTATGCTATTTTTACCAATATAAGGAGTAAGATTCAAGAGCTTACCTGCATCACTCGTGACGTGGGTCGTTGCTCCAGAGTCGACGTACCAAACTCCCTTATCGTTTTGCTTCATATTCAACCCTGCTAAGGCCGCTAATAACAACTCTTTTACTTCTCTTCCATCCCTTTTGGCATCTGTTTGTGAGGGTTTTCCCTTATTATTTTGAGGATTATACCAACAATTCGCCTTAATGTGCCATCTCTTATTACATAGAAAACAAGTAGGAATGGGCTTTTGGCCCTGTATATTGGGCGTTGAAAGGAGCTTGCGACCCCCAAAAATATTCCTCCCTTGTCCTCCTTTTCCTCGAAAAGAATTTTCTCCTTTTCCTCTACTGTAAGTTAGTCTCGTAATCAGCACATCTTGAGTTCCTGACTGTGTATAGGTGTCCACAGTAAAACCTTTAAGGGTCATCTCATACTGCAGTAGCTTTGCACGAAGATCTTCGAATGTTGGAAGTTCTGAGGGACACAATAAAGAGGTTACTAGAACATGATAATTGGGCCCCAATCTACTTAAGGTCTGTTGTACTCTGTCTTTATCACTGACAAGGCATCCCACAATAGCCAGTTGATTTGTTATGCCCTTTATCTTATTCAAGTGCTCCATAATAGACATCGAATCTTTCTTCAACATTTGAAATTCTCGCTAGAGAAACACAATCCTTGCCTCAGAGATCTGTGAATATGTCTGAACTAGCTTGTCCCACAGCTCTTTGGCGGAACAATCATCAGAAATAGCCACAAGAACTTCTTGTGAGAGTGTAGAGGTGATGTATGCCACTAATGCTTGATCTCCTTTCATCCAAGCAACATAGTCTGAATTTTTGACAAGAACAGTAGATAGCGACCCTTTATCCTCTTCCTTTTCTTGCAAAATGAACTCTAAAGGGGTTGAGATCGATCTATCCAGATGACCAGAGAGATCTTGGCTCCTTATAAAAGGAACGATCTGCCTTTTCCAGGTCAAGAAGTTAGAATTATTTAGCTTTTCGGAGACCAATTGACTAAGAAAATTTAAAGAAAGGCCTGAATGGGAAGAAGATGAATCCATTCGAATGAAAAAGAAAAGAATTTTCTAGACCAAATGAAGAAAGAAAAAATTTCTGGACCAAACGAAGAAATCAGCCACTCGAATATTCTGCCCTTTTTTTTAGGAGATTGTGGCAGAAAAATTATATTCGAGTTTCATCAGAAAGTATTAAGAGAGAGTCGGATCAAAAAGTGATTCGACGTAAAACTAATTCCAGATCGACGTCGGTTCACGTCGAGAGAATAAAAAAAAAAGAGGTTCTAAACTTTAGAAGGAAATCGATTATTCAGGTAACAACAAAGAGGAAATCGACGTTTGTTCACGTCGAGAAAATAAAAAATAAGAATCCCTTTCGGTTAGTAAAAAAAAGGAACTTTGGATTAACGTCAACCGATTATAAACTTTAGAAGGAAGAAAAAAAGGATTTGAGAAAGAAGAAACAAATGGGGTTTGACGTTCTTACCAAATTTGAAGAGAAACGAACGAGTTTTCTCAGATAAGGTGTTGACGCCCTTACCAGTCGATAAAGCAGAGAGGCGTTGACGCCCTTACCAGTCGGTAAAACAGGAAGGAAGATGGAAGGTGCATAAACCTGATCCTGAAGGAAGAATCAGATTTGAGGAGACAGGGGAATAGACCTTACCAGACCGAAAAACTGAAGAGAGGGAGAGGATGCAGAGAACAGGATTTGAAGAGGGACGAGTCTTCTTGAGATTTGAAGATTCAGATCATCTCCTTGGTTGTTCTTTCTGAAAACAATCTCAAGCCCAGTTTCAATTCTGCTTTGATTGTGAAATTGTCTATGAAAAGACAATACGCATACGAGCACAAAAAATATGGAAAGGATGTGCACGAAGGCACTCTCACAACACTTGAACAAATACGCAAAAGCGTAAAAACAATAAACATGCACAATGGCATGTATTTTATAGAAGGAACCGGATGCTTGAGACTCTCAAGCTTAGGGAAAACAAGGGGGGAACACCCCTATTTATACAAGAAAGAGGAGGTGCAAGGGGGCTCCCAAAGGAGTCGTTGGGGGCCCCCAACGACTCTATTGGGGGACCCCCAATGCACCTTTTGTGAAAGGCAAAAAATAAAAAGAATAAAAAAATACAAAAAATAAAAGAAAGAAAAATACAGCATATTCCAAATGGAATATGCGCAAGAGGGGGAAATTACAATAATACCCTTACCGGGTAAACATGAAAATAAAATATATATATATAAATATATATATTTATATATAGAGAGATACATATACATATATATATTATATGTATATGTATCTCTAAATATATAAGTATATATATTTATATTTACATCAACGATTTTGGGATATACATTTTAACACCCCCCCTCAAACTTACGGTGTGATAACCGCAAGTTTGCCAAGGAGGAAGTGAAATCTGGGCGAACATAGAGCTTTGGTGAAGAAGTCAGCAAGTTGATACTCAGACGTCACGTATGGTAGATCAATGACCTTCTTCAAGTATTCTTCTCTGACATAATGGCAGTCCATCTCTATATGCTTTGTTCGCTCGTGAAAGGTGTGATTCTTGGCAATATAAATTGCACTTTTATTGTCACAGCACAGCTTTGTTGGTTCTCTGATAAACACTCTCATATCTTCCAAAAGACTTCGAATCCATACAATTTTCATGGTGGTAGATGCCATGGCTCTATATTCGGCTTCAGTGGATGACAGAGAGACCTTCTGTTGCTTTTTACATCGCCATGAGATCAAGGACTCACCTAAGAAAACACAAAAACCAGTGGTGGAGTGACGGTTACTAGGGTCACCTCCCCAATCTGAGTCAGTATAAGCAAGCAATTTCAATTCAGAGGAAGAGGATAGGAATACTCCCTTATTTACCGTTCCCTTTAAATATCTGATGATGCGAAGCACAACACTCATATGAATGGTTGTAGGAGCATGCTGAAACTGACTGGCGATGTGTATAGCATGTGACAAGTCGGGTCGAGTAATGCTAAGATACATTAAAGACCCTACCAACTGCCTGTAAGGAGTAGGATCGGTTAGAGGAACACCGTCGTCAATCTTCATTTTTGCTCCCACAACTTCAGGAGTTTCGCATACTTTGTCATCAGAAATACCTGACCTGTCAATAATCTCGCAGGCAAGTTTAGATTGAGATAAAAAATAACCACGTTGCGAGTAGGCAACCTCAATTCCAAGAAAATATGTCAGAAAACCTAAGTCTGACATCTCAAATTTTGAAGTCAAGACGGACTTAATACCCTTGACTCCTTGAACATCATCACCTGTTATTAACATGTCATCAACGTAAAGTAATAAAATTACAATCCCTGCATTAGATTTTCTAGTAAACAAAGCAGTGTCAGTATAACACGATGAAAAACCATTTTCCAACATTACACTGGTAAATCTATCATACCAGGCTTTGGGGGCCTGCTTTAAGCCATAGAGAGCCTTACGAAGACGAAGAACTTTATCTTTAGGAATTATCATGCCTGGTGGGGCATCCATATATACTTCCTCGTTAAGATCACCATTTAAAAAAACATTTTTAACATCCATTTGAAAAATGTTCCAATTTTTAATAGATGCAATAGTAATAAGACACCTAACGGTAACCATCCGAGCTACAGGGGCAAAGGTTTCTTCGTAATCAATTCCATACTCTTGCCCATACCCTTTAGCAACTAAGTGAGCTTTATACCTTTCTAAAGAACCATCACTCTTAGTTTTAACTTTAAAGACCCATCGACAACCTATAGTTTTCTTTCCTATAGGTAGAGTTTGAAAATCCCAAGTTTCTGCCATTTTAAGAGCATTAAGTTCACTTTGCATGGCTTCTTGCCATTCTATACATTTTTTAGCTTCTGCAAAATTTCTTGGTTCGAAATAAGAGTGAATAGCACTAAGACAAGCCCTATATCGGGGTGAAAAAGAATCAAACGATACAAAGCGAGTTGGAGGTCTTCTATTTCTTTCAGATCTTCTATGGTCAAGAGGAGTGGAAAGTTCACTATATTGATCAATAGCACTTCTAAAGGTGTCTTGGTTTCTACGAGAGTAGGTAATAGGCTCACTTGGAACTCTACTTTCTGGATCATTATGTTCACCAATATCTTCATTATTTTCCTCATCATGGTTTAATGATACATCATCATCACTGGATATGTCATCATTACTAGATAACAGGTCGAATAAGGAGTAATCAAAATTTTCTTGTTGAGAAACATTTTTTTCAAAACCACTCTCATTTTCTAAAAAGGTTACATTTCTAGAGACATATAGCTTATCCTCTCGAAGGTCGTAACAACGAAACCCTTTTTGAGTTTCGGACTAACCAAGAAAAGCACAAGGGATAGCCTTGGGTGAAAGCTTGTCATTCTTATCCGTAAGTATGAAACACTTACATCCGAAGACCCTTAACCTATTATAATCAGGTTCAAGCTTATGTAATATCTCAAAAGGAGATATTTTACCTAATAACCTAGATGGTAGACGATTTATTAAATAAACAGAAGCAAGGGCTGCTTCGGCCCAAAAGTTTTTAGGAATATTTTGACATATAAGAAGAGTCCTAGTGGTCTCAATAATGTGCCTATGTTTCCTTTCAGCCAACCCATTCTGTTGAGGTGTTTTAGGACAAGACCTTTGGTGAATAATACCGTGATCCTCAAGATATATCTTAAATTGATTGGAGAGATATTCTCCCCCAGAGTCACTTCTAAAAATCTTTATATTGCTATTGAATTGATTTTTAATCATTGAGTGAAAATTTTTAAAACATGAAAACACTTCATGTTTAAACTTAAGAAAATATATCCACGAGTAACGGGAAAAGTCATCCACAAATATTACATAATAAGAAAAACCTCCTTTTGAAACAACAGGTGCGGGTCCCCAAACATCTGAGTGAACAATTTCGAAAGTTTTGGAAGAGAACATAGTTCTTTGCTCAAAAGGTAAGCTGCGCATTTTTCCGAGAATGCAGTCATTACAAGAAAAAGAGCTTTTACATAGGTCTTTTGCAAAATGTAAATATGATAACTTGGTGATATTAGGGTGACCAAGTCTTTTGTGCCATACATTTATATCCTTATGTCGGGCAACATTACACAAAACTTTTGGAACTTGAAGAGATTTCATATAGTATAGATCTCCTCTTCTAAAGCCTTCCCCAATCAATTTCCCGGACTGGCGATCCTGTATTAAGCATTTGTCACAAGAGAATTTAATATCACAGCCATGGTCTGTGAGTTGAGAAACAGAGAGGAGGTTTAAGTTAAGTTTAGGTATAAATCTGATTTTTGGAATAGAAAACTCTTGAGTTTCAAAATTACCTATTCCTTTAATTTTAAGAGAGGTTCCATCAGCAGTGGAGACATAAGATGGGGAACGGTTTTTCAGATAATCGGAAAGTGACAAAAAGTTTGGGGACATATGAAAAGATGCACCAGAGTCCAAAAGCCAAGAGATTTTACCTGGAGGAGAAGAAGTGGATACGGCCGCACCGGAAGTAGATCCCTTGAGGAGAGGTTGAAGGGCTTCCACTATTTGATTTATAGAAAGGGTCCCACTTGAAGATGCCTCATCCTTCTGTGGTACACCAGTGGTAGCCATAGCTAGAAGTCTCTTCCATTTAGGACATACGGGTTTGATGTGTTCCGGTTCTTTACAAAAATGACAAATAGTTTTGCTTTAGTCCCTTTTTCCTCTTTGACCACTATTTTCACCTTGATTTTGGAATTTAAAATGAGGGGGACGATAGGTTTTTACATTGTTTCCGGGTCTTGATACGGCATTGACCTCACTATGTTCTTCAATATTACAAGGGACCGCAAGGACATTTGGTCCTTGTTTACATAAATTCATACGAGTCTCTTCACCACTTAACTTGGTGAGAACATCTTCAAGAGAAGGGGGAGTGAAAGAGGAGAGAAGAGATGACCTTATTTGCTCAAATTCGGGCCTTAGCCCATTTAAGAAATTGAAGAACCGATCTTCTTCAAGTTGCTTATGACGGAGCTCAATTGCCTCTCCACTCCATTTTGGTTCAAGCATTGCAAGCTCATCCCAAATAAAGGAAACATCGGCAAAGTATTCCCTAATCGTCATTTCACCTTGGGAGAGAGAGATAGCCTTCTTTTGAAGGTAATACTTATGAAAGAGATCCCTTGAGGTGTACATTTTTTCAAGATAATGCCAAGCTTCCGATGCCTTTTTGAATTTAATAATGTTGGCATTAATCTTGGTTTCTACGGATGAGAAAAAACATGAGAGAATCTTGAAATTCTTCATTTCCCATTCATCGTGTTTCTTGGAGTATTCTTCAAGAGCTTTGGTTCTTTCTTCTCCCTCAAGAATCTTGATTTCGCCTTCTTTTACTATGGTAATCTTGGGTTCCGGTTCCGGAATTGTGCCAAGAACATATCCCCATAGACCTTTCCCTTTTATATGAGCCTCCATATTCCCGGCCCAAACATGATAGTTGGACCCATTAAATTTGAAACCAAGAGCAAAATGGGACTCTTTTTCGCCCATTAGAGAGAAAAGAGATAGAGAAAAAAGCGTACCAACACAATATTTCCAACACCAATTTTGCACAAGATTCTTCTAAAATATTTGAGAAGAAAGATCCACCACTTCAATCTTCAAAGATCGGAAGGCACGTTTTTCGAGGCACTCGAAAAAAAGAGAATCCCACGATCTTCAATAATCAACCTTGCTTTGATACCATGTGAAATTGTCTATGAAAAGACAATACGCATACGAGCACAAAAAATATGGAAAGGATGTGCACGAAGGCACTCTCACAACACTTGAACAAATACGCAAAAGCGTAAAAACAATAAACATGCACAATGGCATGTATTTTATAGAAGGAACCGGATGCTTGAGACTCTCAAGCTTAGGGAAAACAAGGGGGGAACACCCCTATTTATACAAGAAAGAGGAGGTGCAAGGGGGCTCCCAAAGGAGTCGTTGGGGAGCCCCCAACGGTCACATTTGTGACCGTTGGGGGCCCCCAACGACTCTATTGGAGGACCCCCAATGCACCTTTTGTGAAAGGCAAAAAATAAAAAGAATAAAAAAATACAAAAAATAAAAGAAAGAAAAATACAGCATATTCCAAATGGAATATGCGCAAGAGGGGGAAATTACAATAATACCCTTATCGGGTAAACATGAAAATAAAATATATATATATAAATATATATATATTTATATATAGAGAGATACATATACATATATATATTATATGTATATGTATCTCTAAATATATAAGTATATATATTTATATTTACATCAACGATTTTGGGATATACATTTTAACATTGATACCATGTTAAAATGTGATGGCCTCCATGCTCACCTGCGCACGTTCACCTGTGCAAGAGGAAGAAAGAAGAGTAATACAAAAGAGAAGAGACTGCAGTTTCACGCCAGAACCACACAGCGTGTTTTTCATAGTATTAGCTTATAAATACATTACTAATACAATTTTAGTGTACGAAAATACCTTTTAATGAAAAGGACAAATACAACAATACTGGAAAAGGTCCAGTATACAAGCCGGGTCTGGTAATGCCCAAACCCGACTTGGATCCAAGATCCAATAGCGTCTTCTTTTCACTTTGACCCCACTATTTCAGGAGTTTCACAGACCTTGTCATCTGTGATTCCTGATCTGTTAAGAATCTCACAAGCAACTTTAGTTTGAGACAGAAAGTAACCTATGTGAGAATAAGCAACTTTAATTCCCAAAAAATATATCAAAAAACTTAAGTCTGACATCTCAAATTTTAAAGTCAAGATAGATTTAATACTTTTGATTCCTTTAGTATCATCTTATGTTATCAACATGTCATCAACATATAGTAGTAATATAACAATTCCTGCATCAAATTTCTTAACAAACAATGCAGCTATGTCATACGGACTCGGCTAGGGAGGCGCCGCACCCGAGTCGACACGCCCCGACACGGGTGCGGCTTCGGACACGGCCCGGACTCGGTCAACGCCGAGTCGGACTCAGTCAATGAGTCGAGGCCGAGTCCGTCCACATTTTGGACTCGGTCAACGTTGACTGAGTCCAAAAATATCCATTTTTAAGGTAAAAAACAAAAAAATAATGATCTTTATATATATATTTTTTAAAACTATATATATAGCATGAGTGTCAAACATAAGCCCCAGAAAAAAAATCTGATTATAAAAACAAGGGCAAAAGTACAATTTGCAAAGTTTATAAAAACACTCATGCTTGTGCCAAACTTTAGAGGACAATATCCACATATATGCACACAGAATATATATATATTAAAATATATATATATATATATATATTAAAATATATATATATAGTTGAGTCCCCATGTCCAAAATTTTTAAAATTGCGTCGCACCCATGTCGCACCTGCACCCACACCCATGTGACAGCAATGCAGTGTCAGTATAACATGAAGAAAAGTCATTTTTAGTCATTACATTATTAAACCTATCGTGTCAAGTTTTTGGAGCTTTTTTCAAGCCATAAAGAGCTTTACGAAGACGAAGAACTTTATTTTTAGGAATTTTCATACCAAGTGGAGCATCTATGTATACTTCTTCATTAAGGTCACCATTTAAAAAGACATTTTTGACATCCATTTGATAAATATTTCATTTTTTAATAAAAGCAATAGTGATGAGACATCTGACAGTAACCATACGAGCTACTGGAGCAAATGTCTCTTCATAGTCAATCCCGTATTCTTGACTATACCCTTTAGCTACTAGGCGAGCTTTATACCTCTCAAGAGATCCATCGCTTTTGGTTTTGACTTTGAACACCCATCGACATCCTACAGTTTTCTTACCACTAGGTAGCGTTTGAAATTCCCAAGTGTTGGCTTTCTTAAGAGCTTTGAGTTCACTCTCCATGGCTTCTCTCCATTCAATACATCGTTTGGCATTTTCAAAATTATTTGGTTCAAAATATGAGTGAATGACACTTAAGCAAGCCCAATATTTAGGGAAAAAAGAATCAAATGATACGAATCTAGAGGGAGTTCTTCTAGTTCTTTCGGTTCTTCTAGTTCTTTCGGTTCTTCTAGGATTTGAATCACGTGTGGAAATAGATTCGCTAGGTTCACTATATTGCTCAACAACACTTCTAAAGGTGCTTCTATCTCTACGCTAATAGGTGATAGGATCTCTAGTTATATTTTCTTCTTGAGAGGTAGTAGGGTTAGAATTATTGTTGATTTCAACCACTTCATTATCACTTTTATATGTTGATTCATCATCACTAGAGATATCATCATGCTTAGATACAACAACAAACAACAACAACTACGCCTTCATCCCAAAACAATTGGGGTCGGCGATATGAACCAAAAAAGAAAATCATTCTGGGTCTTCCACATGAATCCTTCTCCTCCAATCATTTTTATCCAATGCCATGTCCTCGGTGAGGTTCAAAGCATTCATATCCTTTCCTATCATCTCCATCCATGTCTTCCTAGGCCTACCCCGACCTCTTTTAACTAATATATTTTCCCATTTCTCTATCCTTCTAACTGAAGCATCATTAGGCCTTCGCCGAATATGCCCAAACCATCGTAAACGATTCTCACTCATCTTATTTTCAATGGATGTCACGCCTACCTTCTTACTCATTTCCTCGTTCTGAATCTTATCTTTTAGTGTATTTCCACACATCCATCGAAGCATACGCATCTCAGTTAGACTCATTTTTTGAAAATGATGTCTCTTGGCAGCCCAACATTCTGTACCATATAGTAAAGCAGGTCTAATTGTCGTCCTATAAAACTTCCCCTTCAACCGCAATGGCATTCTATGATCGCACAACACTCCAGTTGCACTTTTCCATTTCATCCACCCAACCTTTATCCTATGATTTACATCTCCATCAATTTCTCCATACTTTTGAATGATAGATCTCAAATATTTGAAACAATCATCCACCGATATTTTTTGCTCACCAAGCTTCACTACACTCCCATCACTACTTCGTTGCTTACTAAACCGACATTCCATATATTTTGTCTTACTCTTACTCAACTTAAAACCTCTTGCTTCCAATGCCTGTCTCCATAATTCTAACTTAGCATTAACCCCAGCTCTAGACTCATCAATCAAAACAACATCATCAGCAAACAACATACACCACGACACATTTTCTTGAATTGATCTCGTAAGCTCATCCATCACTATAGCAAATAGGAAAGGGCTTAAAGCAGATCCTTGATGTAACCCAACCGTTATAGGAAAATTGGTTATCACCCCTCCAGAAGTGTGGACATTGGTTACTACTCCTTCATACATATCTTTAATTATACTAATGTACTTGAGAGAAACACCTTTCTTCATCATTGTCCACCAGAGAACGTCCCTAGGTACTCTATCGTATGCCTTCTCCAAATCAATAAAAACCATATGCAAATCTTTGTTCCTCTCTCTATTTCTCTCAATAAGTTGTCTAAGAAGATGTATAGCTTCCATAGTTGATCTTTCAGGCATAAAACCAAATTGATTCTCCGATATCATGACAACCTTCCTCAACCTAGACTCAATCATCCTCTCCCAAAGTTTCATAGTATGACTCATGAGTTTTATACCACGATAGTTTGTGCAATCTTGTATATCACCCTTATTCTTATATAGAGGCACCAAAGTACTCTTCCTCCACTCATTAGGCATCTTATTTGTCCGCCAAATCAAGTTAAAAAGATTTGTCAACCATTCTAAACCTTTCTCTCCCAAGCATTTCCAAGCCTCGATAGGTATACCATCTGGGCCAACTGCCCTTCTTGATTTCATTTTCTTTAAAGCCTCTGCAATTTCTTTCTTTTGAATCTTGTGCATGAAGTCACGATTCATCTCATGAAAAGGAATGGAAAAGTCTCCAAGATCCTGAGCATGACTTTCATTAAATAGCGTATCAAAATAATCTTTTCATCTCTCCTTAATCTCCTCATCTTTGACTAAAACCCTTTGCGTTTCATCTTTGATACATCTAACTATACTCAGATCCCTCGATTTCCTATCTCTCATTTTTGCAAGCCTATAAATATCCTTCTCGCCCTCTTTGGTATCCAACTTGTCATAAACCTCCTTATATATCTTATCCCTCACGTTTCGAACTACTTTTTTAGCTTCCTTCTTTGCTATCATATACTTCTCTAAATTCTCATTATCACGACTCTTAGATTTTTATAACACTCTCTTTTAACCTTAATAGCTAATTTGATATCATTGTTCCACCATGATGTATCCTTACCTAGCGGTGCACCGCCTTTAGACTCACCCAATACCTCCTTAGCCACCTTTCTCATGCCACCCGCTATCTTATTCCACATTGATTCTGAATCCTCCTCGAGACATCAATCAGCTTCCTTAACTACCTGCTCTACAAACATTCCTTGTTTAGCTCCTTTCAATGCCCACCACTTAATTCTAGGATTTATCCTATGTCTATCCCTTTTGCGGCGTTGTCTAATTCTAAGATCTAAAATTAAGACTCTATATTGTGTAGCTACACTTTCTCCCGGTATAACCTTACAATCGATGCAACAACCCCTATCTCTTTCTAAGTAGGAAAAAATCTATCTGACTCGTATTAACCCCATTTTTAAATGTTACTAGGTGAGACTCCCTCTTCCTAAACCAAGTGTTTGCTAAGATCATATCATAGGACAAACTAAAATCTAAAATCCTTTCTCCACTTTCGTTTCTTTCTCCTATACCATAGTCTCCATGGATACTCTCAAATCCATCCCTACTAATGCCTACATGTCCATTAAGGTCACCGCCGATGAAAAGTTTTTCTCCATAAGATATCCCTTGTACTACTCCATCTAAATCTTCCCAAAAATTAACGCTTAATGAAATCATCTAAACCTACTTGAGGTGCATAAACACTAATAATATTAATAATATCCGTACCTAATACTAATTTAATAAGTAAAATCCTATCACCCTTCCTACGGACCTCAACTACATTATCTATAAACTCACGACTCATAACAATCCCTACTCCATTCCTATTCCTATTTAATCCTGTATACCAAATCTTATATCCAAGGTTCTATCACTTTTGCTTTCTCACCTACCCATTTGGTCTCTTGTAGACATAAAATATCAATCTTTCTCCTACACATAACATCTACTAACTCTAACAACTTATCAGTTAAACACCCTATGTTCCAAGTGGCTAACCTAATTTTATGGTCTTGGACTAACTTCTTTACCCCCCACCCGTCCAACAAAGTGAGGGAACCCTTGCCTATCATCATGCTTAGATAATAGATCAAAAAGAAAGGAATAGTCGATATTTTCTAAATGTGATTCATTCTTTTCAAAACCACTATCATTTTCCAAAAACGTTACATTCCTTGAGACATATAACTTACCATTCTTAGTATCATAACATCGAAATCTTTTTTGGGTTTCGGAATAGCCAAGAAAAGCACAAGGGATGGCTTTTGGGGAGAGTTTATCATTTTTATCTGTAAGGACAAAGCACTTACAACAAAAAACTCTTAACCTATTGTAATCGGGTTCTTTTTCATATAGAGTCTCAAAAGGAAAGATTTCATCTAAATTTTTGGATGGAAGACGGTTAATAAGATAAACGGAAGCAAGAGCCGCCTCGGCTCAAAATTTTTTTTGAATACATTGAGAAATAAGAAGGGTTCTAGTGGTTTCAATGATATGCCTATGTTTCCTCTCGACCAAACCATTTTGTTGTGGTGTTTTAAGACAAGATCTTTGATGGACTAAATCATAGTCTTCAAGATATTTCTTAAACTCATTAGAGAGGTACTCACCTCTGGAATCGGTCCTAAATATTTTTAAATTACAATTAAATTGATTTTTGATCATTGTATGATATGATTTAAAACATGAAAAGACTTCATGCTTATGTTTGATAAAATATATCCAACAATACCGTGAAAAATCATCCACAAAAATCACATAATAAGCAAAACCTCCCTTGGATATGACGAGTGTCGGTCCCCAAACATCCGAATGAATAATTTCAAAAGGTTTAGTGGTAAACATAGATCTTTGTTCAAAAGGCATACTTCTCATTTTTCCAAGAATGCAATAATTACAAGAGAAAGTACTTTTACAAAGATTTTTAACAAAATGCAAATAGGACAACTTGGTAATATTGGGATGACCCGGTCTTTTGTGCCAAACATTTATGTCTTTATGTTGAGCCACATTACAAAAGGTGGTTTTAGGAATTTGAAGAGAGTCCACATAGTACAAGTCTCCCTTCCTAAAGCCTTCCCCAATCAACCTCCCGGACCGGTAATCCTGTATTAAACATTTATTAGATGAGAATTGAATGTCACACCCAAGGTCCGAGAGTTAAGAGACGAAAGTAAATTTAAATTCAATTTTGGTATAAATCTAATTTTAGGAATAAATAAGTATTGGGTTTCAAAATTTCAAATTCCCTTAATTTCAAGAGAAGTGCCATCCGCGGTTGAAACAAAAGATGGTGACGAACTTTTATACTATTCGGAAAGAGAAGAAATGTTTGGGGTCATATGAAATGATGCACCCGAATCTAAAAGCCAAGAGGTTTTAACTGGAGAGGAAGGAGTGGACACGGCGGCACCGGAAATAGCTCCCTTAAGAAGAGGAAGAGCTCCACTTGTCGATTCCTCTTTTTGTGGTTGAGATATAGTTGTCATTGCTAGTAATTTCTTCCATTTGGGACAAACCGGTTTGATATGACCTGATTCCTTGCAAAAGTGACACAATTTTGCTATAGTCCCTTCTTCCGCTTTGACTACCATTGGATCCTTGATTTTGGTTTTTGAAGTGAGGAGGTTTATATGTTCTCAAGTTGTTACCGGGCCTAGAAACGGCATGTGCACCATCACACTCCTCTTGATTTGTGGGCATTGCAAGTACACTTGGATTTTGCTTGCTAATGCCCATACGAGTTTCCTCTCTACTTAATTTAGTAATGACATCTTCAAGAGAGGGAGAAGTGAAGGAGGATAGGAGAGAAGATCTTATTTGCACAAACTCGGGCCTTAGCCCATTCAAAAAGTTAAAAAAACGATCTTCTTCTAGTTGTTTATGTCGAAGCTCTATGGCTTCTCCACTCCACTTGGGTTCGAGCATAGCAAGTTCATCCCAAATGGAGGAGAGTTCGACAAAGTACTCTCTTATAGTCATCTCCCCTTGAAGTAGGGTTAGCGCCCTCTTTTGGAGATAATATTTATGGGACAAATCCCTTGAAGTGTACATCTTCTCAAGGTACTCCTACGCTTGAGAAGCCTTTTTAAACTTTATAATGTTGGTGTTGATTCTTGTCTCAACGGAGGAAAAGATCCATGACAAGATCTTGAAGTTCTTCATTTCCCACTCCTCATGTTTTCTACTATACTCCTCAAGAGCCTTAGTTCTTTCATCTCCCTCAAGAATTTTGATTTCTCCTTCATTAATCAAAGTAATTTTAGGCTCCGGTTCCAAAATCGAGTCTTACACGTAACCCCAAAGCCCTTTTCCTTTAATGTGAGCTTCCATATTTCCGGCCCACACGTAATAATTGGAGTCATTTAACTTGAAACCAAGAGAAAAATGGGAATCTCTTTCACCCATTAGAGAGGTAAGATGAGAGAAAAGAATGCATACCACAATAAAATTTTAAATCTTACTTGTAGTAATCTTCTAAAATATTGGATGAAGAAGATTTTTCACGCCAATCACCAAAATATAGAAGGCACACTTTTCGAGGCACTCGATATTGTGAAGAACCGCACCAATTTCTTTCTCCAACCGACCTTGCTTTGATACCATGTAAAAATCTCTATAAAAAGAGACTTTGTGTATAAACACAAAGCTTGAAACACAAAGGGTGCACAAAGGAGAACACTCACAAGTGCACAAAAGCACAAAAGCACGGATACACATGCACAAAGGCATGAAAAAATATAACCTTCAATATATGAAATCCCAAAAGGGGCTTTACAAAAGCATGAGAAAACCTAAAGGGGGGCGCCAATACATAGGTTGGAGCCCCTCCAACGGTTAGAGCTCCATCCTATGTATTGGGGGTCCCCCCATGTCACATCAAAATTAAAAAAAGAAAAGAACAAAAAAGCAAAATACAAGAAAATAAAAGAATAGAAAAAATAAAAATACAACATATTCTCAAATGACAATATGCGTAAAACATGTGAATTTACATAAATACCCTTATCGGGTTTTGAGATATATATTTATATATATACTTAGATAAATACATATACATATATGATATATATATATATGTATATGTATATGTATCTTTCTATATATAAATACATATATATATATATATAAAGAGACACTACATTTTAACAACCTAGTGATCCCAATTGGTTGAAGGATTCATTGTTGGATCTGAACTTCGACATAAATGCCATTGAGCATGTGCCTATTGAAAAAGTCACTTCACCTCATGATTCACAAAGTGGTTCTAGGCAAGCCAGGTCTTCAAGAGATCGAGGTAAAGCTATATTCCTTTTACCTTGCTATGAATATAAATGTATTTTTTTAATTACATAACATAAGTATTTAATAAATGATTTTTTATTGAAGGAAAAAGAAAAGCAAAAAAAGTTACCGAGGACGTGGAGGAAGAAAGTGCAGATGATGAAGAGTCAGAGAATGAAGATGAAGGAAAACTTATTTATATGGATTCCTCAGCTGATGACATTGAAGACTTAGATATTGATGATGACGAGACACAAGAAGAGCCTAGGCCCTAATTCATATTATAGAGCTATGGTCATTTATATGTTTTTTGGGTCTTTCAATTGTAATTATGAATGTTAACACTCTCATTTTGAAGAGTGTTGAGATTAAGAGGTTTTAAGTTTTAAGGTTTTTCTAGATTAAAGGTTATTTGATATTTTAGTTTAATGAGGGGCTTATATGTAATTTCTCCTTTTTGGCCTCTCTCTATTTAACATAGAGATTAGCCCTAATAACATTTTGACAAGTTCTCTTATTGTGCAGCTCTCTCTCTCTCTCTCTCTCTCTCTCTCTCTCTCTCTCTCTCTCTCTCTCTCTCTCTCTCCTCTATTTCTGCGCATCTCACCTTACCTTTCTACATGGTATCAGAGCACTCGATCTCGAGAGCGTGATCAATAAGGACTGATCTTCACCAACGAAAAAAAAAACATGACTTCTTGAAATCAGGTTTGTTGTTGTTTGATTGTGGAAGATCTGATAACAGATTTGGGATGTTACCCAGATCTGTCGTCAGATCTAAGGAGCAGATGTGGAGCCGTAACCCTTGAGCTCCTCAGTTTGGAGTTTTTTTTTGCTGTGATTGCCTGGATCTCATGTCGTGACCTTTTATTGCCGAGTCATGTTCCTGCCGTGACGTGAGTTTTGTGTTTGTTGCCGAGTTGTGTTCCTGCTGTTTGGGAGCAGCAGAAATCTTCATTTCCTGTGCTGCCGTGATTGCTGAGTTCTTTCCTGTGCTGATTGCGTGTGATCAAAATTCTGCCGAGCTTGCCGAGTTCTTTCCTGTGCTGATTGCGTGTGATCAAAATTCATTTAATGTGTTGTTGCTTGTGATCGAAATATGATTGATTTGTTTAACTGAAAAAAAAACACAGGTGGTTGTGCATCGCTATCTTTATCCATGTTGATAAGTACAAGTGTTGTGCAAAAGTCGTGAAACTGGTTTTGTTTTGGCTGTCATGATGTATATGGCTGGGAGCAGCTGTCGTGGGTTAAATTTTTTTTTGCGTGCTCATGTTATCGTTGGTTGTGCTCATATTCTATTTGGTGAGCAGTTGTCGTGATTTCTAGTCTCTGCGTGCTCATATTATTGTTGGTCGTGCATCTGGGTGCTGTGTTGTGATCTTTTTGACTCAGCAAGCTTGAAAGCAGCATGTTAAAATAATTTATTTTTTTTGGAATCAGCAGGCGTGATTCTCTGCTGTGTTAAAAAATATTTTGTTTGTGGGAACCTTTTCTTTTGTCGTGGGACTCTGTGTTGAGTACTGCTACTGGTTGTCATAGTGGTTGATGGGTGATGGTAACACACGCTATATCGTGTTGGATGTGTGATCTTGGTTTGCAACCTATAGCCATCCTTGGTTGAGGTGGAAGGTTTTGGTCAAGTTTCTTTAAAATTATATTTGAAGTTTGGATCCGAACAGTCGAAGGTCGTGTTTCTCAGATTTCATTAGTGAAGTCAAAACTTGATATAGTCGGGTTCGTAGTTGATTATGGGTGTGCATGTGTGGTTACTCCTGCATTTTGTGAATCAAGCCCATTAGTTTATATTATGGCTCGAGTGGTTAAATCAGATGCAGATTCCTCCAATGATTATGTAACTCTTAGCAGGGCTGAATATGATGAGCTCATTGCTTTACGATCATCCAATTCGAAGTCTTCTGTTGCTGAGGTTGTGTGCTCGGCAAGTGATGGCCTATCTAGTCAAGGTGGTAGGTGGATCATTGATTCTGGAGCCTCTGGTCACTTGTGCGGAAATTCGAGTAACTTTTTGAGTTTAAAACTTGTGACTGGTCAAAAAGGGGTACGTCTTGCTGATGGTAGCTCTTCCCCAATTGTAGGGCAGGGAAACATGTCTATTACCCCTACTCTTCAATTGTCGCATGTTCTTCATACTCCTTCGTTTCCACAGAATTTATTATCCATCAGTCGAATGACAAAAGATTTGAATTGTAGAGTGATTTTTTATCCTATGGGGTGCACCTTTCAGGACTTGCTGACGGGGAGAAGGATTGTTGGCGGCTATGAGGAAGGTGGTTTGTATTACCTACACCAACCAGAGGTTTCAGCCTATTCTACTGTTATATCATCCTCAAGTCCTCTATTGTGGCATCATCGTTTGGGTCACCTTCCAGTGACAAAACTTCGTCGTGTCATTCCTCATATACCTCCCTCAGTTTCTTTTCAGTGTGAAACATGTCAATTGGGAAAACATTGTCGAAGCTCTTTTCCCTCCAATCAGAGTCCGTCAAGTCAATGATTGTTTGATCTTCTTCATGTCGATGTGTGGGGTCCGAGTAGAATTCCGAATAGGTCTCAGTGTCGTTATTATCTAGTTATTGTTGATGACTTATCAAGGTTATCGTGGGTGTTCCTGTTAAAAGATCGGTCTCAAGGTCCTGTCATTCTTAAATCTTTAATTGCAGAGATAAAAACTCAATTTGATGTATGTGTTAAAATTGTTCGCACTGATAATGCTCTTGAGTTCAAATCCAAAGACTTACTTCAATTCTACTCTGTTAATGGGATTCAACCTCAATTTACATGTCCCCATACCTCCCAGCAAAATGGGGCGGCTGAGAAGAAACATAGACAAATCCTTAATGTTGCTCGGTGCCTTATGATTCAATCCAATATGCTTGCTTCATACTGAGGCGATGCGGTTTTGACAGCCGGTTTTCTTATAAATCGCATGTCGTCAAGCTCTGTAGAAGACCAGATCCCAATTCAAATTCTCCATCCAGAGGCTCCTCTCTTCCCTATCCTCCATAAAGTTTTTGGATGTGTGTGTTTTGTGCATAAGCTGGGTCCTGATCGAGATAAACTTGTTGCGCAGTCTATTAAATGTGTTTTCCTTGGGTATCCTAAGAACCAAAAAGGATATCGTTGCTACGACCCTATATCTCATAAAGAGTATGTCAGTGCGGACGTTACCTTCTTTGAGTCTATTCCTTATTTTTCAAGTACTACTCCAAGACTACAGGAGAGCCTTGGTGATATCCTTCCTCTACCTATTCCTCCCTTTCCGTTAGAGTCGCTTCCTCCTCAGTCCTTGGCTCCATCGTCGGGTGTGTCTCGCTTCTGAAACCCTCCCATAGTATACAATCACAGGGTACCTCCTACCTCCATGCCGCCATCACCTCCTTCTCCTCAGGTAAGTATTTCTGAGCATACTGTTGTCCCTACATCTGATGATGATCTTCCCATTGCTCTGCGCAAGGGAAAGAGACAGTGCACTCTTTATCCCATCTCGCAATTTGTATCAGAAGTTAATCTTAGGGCATCTATGAAGAATTTTATTTCTACTTTGTCTGCCTCCTCAGTTCCGCTTCATCACAGTCAAGCTCTAGTCGACTCCAACTGAATGCAGGCAATGCGTGATGAGATGGATGCCCTATGGTCTCGAGGCACTTGGGACTTGGTTGATCCTCCCACAGATGCAGATATTGTAGGCTGCAAATGGGTATATAGCATTAAATATAACTCAGATGGGTCGATTGAACGGTACAAAGCCCGGTTGGTTGCAAAAGACTACACTCAGACTCATGGTGTTGACTTTTTTGAAACTTTCTCCCCAGTTGCTCGTCTTGGCACTATTCGTCTTGTTCTTTCTGTTGTTGTGCACCATGGATGGCCCCTGTTTCAGTTGGATGTCAAGAATGTCTTTTTTTATGGGGATTTGCATGAAACTGTCTACATGCAACAACCCCTAGGCTTCGAGGTTCAGGGGGAGTGTCAGAAGGTGTGCAAGTTGAAGAAGGCTATTTATGGCCTAAAGCAGAGTCCGCGGGCATGGTTTCACAAATTATTTGAGGTAATGTCGAGTTTTGGATTTGTCAGGTCAGCTTCAGATCACTCCTTGTTTATCAAGAAAACCAGTGCTGGAATTATTGTTATGGTGGTATATGTCGATGACATCATATTAACAGGGAGCAGTGCCCAAGATATTTCTGCAACAAAAGATCATCTTCAGAAACACTTTGTTACTAAAGATCTTGGTCACCTTCGATATTTTCTGGGTATCGAGGTTGCAAGAAACAAAGAGGGCTTAGTGTTGTCTCAAAGAAAGTATGTGTTGGACTTATTAAAAGAGACTGAAATGCTAGGAGCTAAGCCAGCTAATATTCCAATGGATCCCAAAACTCACATGTTCGATGAGAAGTCTGAGTATGTGGATAGTGTGAGCTTTAGATCCTTGGTGGGTAAGTTGTTATATGTGACTGTTACTAGACTTGACATTTCATTAGTTGTGAGTAAAATCAGTAAGTTCATGGACAAACCTACAAAAGTTCATTGGGATGTAGCTATGATGGTTCTTCGGTACTTAAAGGCATCTCATGGTAAAGGTTTGTTGTTTAAACGAAATCCATCTTTGGACGTTGTTACTTACACTGACGCAGATTATGCAGGATCTGTTGAAGATAGGAAGTCAACATCTGGATTTTGTGTGTTTGTGGGAGGAAATCTTGTTACCTGGAGGAGTAAGAAACAAACTGTTGTAGCCAGGTCGAGTGATGAATCTGAATACCGAGCAATGGCCCATACTGCAGCTGAGATTATGTGGGTAAAATCAGTCTTGACCGAGCTTCAGGAGAAAGTATCCCTACCTATGGTGATGATGTGTGACAATAGGGCTGCTACATATATTGCCAACAACCCAGTGTTTCATGAAAGGACTAAACATATTGAAGTTGACTGTCACTATGTTCGCGACTTGGTTCAGGCTGGGTATATCTGCACCGATCATGTATCTTCCGAAGATCAAGTAGCTGATGTTTTTACCAAAGCCCTAGGGAGACCAAATTTCTCAAAATGTTGTGACAAGCTGAGCATGATCGATATCTATGCTCCAGCTTGAGGGGGAGTGTTGAGATTAAGAGGTTTTAAGTTTTAAGGTTTTTCTAGATTAAAGGTTATTTGATATTTTAGTTTAATGAGGGGCTTATATGTAATTTCTCCTTTTTGGCCTCTCTCTATTTAACATAGAGATTAGCCCTAATAACATTTTGACAAGTTCTCTTATTGTGCAGCCGTCTCTCTCTCTCTCTCTCTCTCTCTCTCTCTCTCTCTCTCTCTCTCTCTCTCTCTCTCTCTCTCTCTCTCCTCTGTTTCTGCGCATCTCACCTTACCTTTCTACAAAGAGTTTTTGATAAATATATTAACATTTGGTTGTTAATGTTAACATGGATTTTCTAATTATGACATGATGTTGTTAGTGCTAATATGCATTTTGTTGTTAATGTTAATTTTTTATTGAATGAATGCTCATATTTTATTACTTAGATACTTACGTAGATCAAGTTGTTGCATTAATGTTACTTTTACATGTTAATCTCATATTTTTTCTGTATTTATTTGAGATTTTTTATTTTTTATTTGTTGTTGCTTCATCAATAAAGCATTTCTTATTTATTTATAATTTTAGATAATTTTATAGTTTTTTTAAGTTTTTTTAAGTTTTAATAAAAAAAAAATTGAGGCTTACGCTTTGCGCCTCGAGGCTTACGCCTTGCCTCAGATTTTGGTGGAGCGTCTCGCTACGCCTCAACGCTTTTCACAACACTGGTCTCTGGTGCAGATGTGGACACGGTATCAATCAGTAGAAACTCATAGGTGCAAGTTTTGACTCAATTAGACCCCGTAGATGTGTTTAGCATAGTCAATTTGTTAGAGATAGACCCTTGCATCATGATTTGTTTAACAAAAAAATAATTTTCTAAGTCATGAAAAAATTGATGCATTTATGGCCGTTGATTTTTTAATTGCCAGAAAAACCTGTACACACAGGATTCTGGTGATTCAAAAGTCAATCCCCAACAAACAGACCATGTAGATCATATCTATAAGGGTTGATTCACTTAAAAGAACACAAGCAAATAGCAATAAGAAATTGCATGTTTCAACTCATTGATAACATCCACACCATATATATATATATATATATATATATATATATATGGGTGCTTCGTGTTAAAATATCACTTGCGTATGGATCTGGATCCAGATCCATACACATGGTATGTTTAATGAACACATGCTGAATATTACTTATTAATGGCATCCTTGTAATATCTCTGATATTACAAGGATCATTGTATACCTGTTTGATTTATAAAAGGATTAGGGCTTGGAGGTCGAGTAACATAGAGTCGCCCCAGCCATTGATTATTTCTCTCTCTCTCTCTCTCTCTCTCTCTCTCTCTCTCTCTCTCTCTCTTTACTGTGGAAATTGTACCAGATATCAAATCTGATATGGTATCAGAGCCTTAGCCATCCTGTGCGTGAAGAAATTCTGAAACAGCAGATTGTGAACAGCAACGCGTGAACAACAGAACAGCGTGCTCGATCCTTTCGATCCTCCTCCATGGTTTCAGCGTGAACAGCAGCACTGCATGAACAGCAGACCGTGAACAGCACTCTTTGATGTCCCATCTTCTGAAACCCCTCATCAGCGTGAACAGCAGTCTTTGAAACCCTTGATCTTCTGAAAGTTGGTATCTTTCTTTCTCCATCAGCGTGAACAACAGCACTGCATGAACAACAGACCGTGAACAGCACTCTTTGATGTCCCATCTTCTGAAATCCCTCATCAGCGTGAACAGTGTGCTCATCCATCCTTTCTTTCCTGTTACTCATATTTTTTATTTATTCTCGCTCATTTTTGTTATTCTCGTTCATTCTATCGTCTGTGTTGGTTCCATTTTTTCTTTTTTTTTCTAAACATCACTGACTGTTGTTCCCCCTTTTTTATTTCAAACCAGTTTTTGATTCCACAAGTTTCCCTTCCTTTCTTTACAGTTTTACTGATTAATTATAGTTTACTGATTAATTAAGTGATCTCAAATCTGTTTATTTCTTTTCATTCATCTTGTTTGCTTATTCATTATTCCGCTGATATGGATTACTATTCGTCTTCGTCATCCGGTCCCTCTGCCAATTTCTTGAGTCAGCTCGTTACAGAAAAACTTACTCATTCTAATTTTTTGACCTGGAAGAGGCAAATCCTTCCTTTTATACGGAGTCAGGATCTCGATGAACATTTGAATGGTTTAGTTTCTATACCACCACGGCTTATTTTGCAGGAAACCAAGGATGAGAAGGGTGACACAATTACCATTTTCATTAAAAATCCAGAGTATACAGCTTGGAGGAAGCGGGATCAGTCTTTGGTTGCTTATATTACGTCAACACTCTCTCAAGAAGTGTTGGTTACTCTTTCAGATGATTGCACTGCGGCGGATCTGTGGAGTAAGTTGTCTCAGACATACTCTCAGATATCAGAAGCCCGCGTTATGTACTTAAAAAATGAATTTCAAAGTTTCAAGAAAGGCTCCATGACAGTCATGGAATACATAGGCCGCTTGAAGAGTATTACTGATCAATTGGCTGTTGTTGGAAGTGTTATTGCAGATAAAGATAAAGTTCAACAACTTCTAAATGGATTGGGTCCTGATTTTGACATGTTCACCACAGCTTTATCATGCCTTCCTCACTTGCCCACTTTTGACGACCTCCAAGCAAAACTTCTCCAGCATGAGATGATTATGAAGCAAAGGGCAGAAGGAAATGAATCAGCTCGTCCTCATTCAGTTTTGGCCATGGACACTTCTGTTGGTTTTGGACGAGGGAATGGCGGGCATCAAGGAGGCAGAGGCCGCGGACGTTTTGGGCAGGGAGGACGTGGTATCTTGCCTATACCTAATATTTCAGGGATTTTTAATACAGGAAATCAGAGGAGAGTGCCCACTTGTTTCTTATGTAACAAAAGAGGACATGTGAAAGCTGATTGTTGGTTTAATCTACAGAACAGAGGAAAAATAAACAAAATTGAGAATAAATCAACTACCACTGTGGGCACAAAAGTGCCATCCACAGATGTGCAACAACTTTTGTTATCAGCATTGTCTCAGATGACGATCAAGCAAAATGAACAAGGTGAATGGTATGTTGATTCAGGTGCCGCCACACATGTTACGGGTAATGCGGGTAAGTTATCTCACTTATTGCCTTATTTTGAAAAAGGTAGTATAGTTACGAGAGATGGAACTTATCACTCCATTAGTCATACTGGCAGTGCACATATTCCTATGTCAAAGTCCTCACTTCACTTGTCCAATGTCCTTCTTGCTCCTAATATTAAAAAGAACATTGTTTCTGTAGCTAAACTTGTTGACGATATGAATTCTTCCGTCGAATTTACTCCCTCTTCTGTTTATGTTAAGGATCTACAAACGAAGGAGACGTTCGCTAAGAGGGAGCGACAAGGAAACATGTACGTCTTCAAGGAGATCCCTTTAGTGTCTTCGTCTTCAGTTCCAGTTCTCCAGTTGAGGTCGTCCAAGCATCCTTCAGTGTCTTCACCTTCAGAGTCTTTGTTTTTCCCTTCATTGGAAGTTTTTAATTCATCTCATTGTAATAAGTCAGATATTTGTCATAGTCGTTTGGGACATTGTAGTCGGGGTTTCGTTGAAAATCTTGTATCTGATGGTCTCCTTCCAGAGTCTAGTTTATGTTCAATTTTTTATAATAATAATAAATGCTCTTCATGTGAACTCTGCAAAAGTCATGTTCTTCCTTTTCATATTATAAATAAAAGAGCTTCAAAGCCATTTGAGATTATTTGTTCTGATGTTTGGGGACCCGCACTTATTCCTTCTCTTTCTGGCAGTCGTTACTATATTATCTTTATTGATTCTTATTCCCGTTATACTTGGATATATTTCTTAAAACACAAGCATGAAGTTTTTCAAATATTTCGGGAATTTCATTCGATGGTCAAAACCAAGTTTGCTTGTGATATTGTGCATTTTCAATGTGATGGTGGAGGAGAGTATTCATCGAACGAGTTTATTGCCTTTCTTCGGAATAAAGGAATAAGTCGACAGGTTTCTTGCCCTCATACTCCTCAACAAAATGGGGTTGCGGAGAGGAAACACAGGCATATTGTAGAGAGCGCGATGAGCATGTTATATGATAGCAATGTGTCCGTTAGTCTCTAGACAGAAGTTTTTCACACATCTGTTCATATCATAAATCGTCTTTCTATGGCACTTTTGGATCAGAAATCTCCCTATTATACTTTATTCGGGCAACATCCCTCTTATGATGAGCTGCGTGTTTTTTGTTGTGTATGTTATGTACATGTTGATTCATCTCTGCGAAATAAGTTTCAGGACAAGGCTGTCCAGTGCAGATTTGTTGGGTATGCAAATGAATACAAAGGTTATCGATGCTATGATCCTACTACAAAACGTATTAGGACCTCCAGAAATGTTGTTTTTGACGAACGAAACTTTCAGGTCAATGACTCTGCAGCGTTGCCATCTCGAGAATTAGAAGTATATGATCCATGGATGAGCGCAGATCTTTTTGCTAATACAGGAGAAACATGTCAAACAAATTGTCCTTCCTTCGGCTTGAGTAGGGAGTTGAATGACTCACAGATGCATGTTGAATTATCTCCAGTTGAGCCAACCCCAGTAGAACGCTTCTCTGGGCAGATATACACTAGACGGGACAAAAGTACAGAGCCGAGGAATATGGAAAGCATCGCCAATGATCTGGCTCAAAGGTCGTCACGCATTAAGCATCCTATTCAACGATGGGTGAGTTATGAGACCTTCTCCCTTGATTTCCAGTTGTTTATGTCTCAGCTCACAAAACAGAATGAACCCACTTGTTTTAATCAAGCTCTTCAATCCCGCCATTGGACTGAAGCTATGAATGAAGAAATAGAAGCTCTTCATGAATGCCAGACTTGGGAAATAGTCTCTCGGCCAGAAGGAAAGAATGTAGTTGGCTCAAAATGGGTTTATAAAACAAAGTATAAGCCTGAAGGAAGCATTGACAGATATAAGGCACGACTTGTTGCTCGCGGATTCACACAACAACATGGTGAAGACTACGATGAAACTTTTAGTCCGGTAGTCAAAATGGGTACTATTCGTGTCATCATATCCCTAGCAGTCGATCGAAGTTGGAGCCTTAGCCAGATGGATGTTAAAAATGCATTTTTGCATGGAACTTTAAAGGAAGAAGTGTATATGGAGCAACCTCCTGGTTATGCCGAGAAGGATCCTACTGCCTGGGTGTGCAAACTAAGAAAATCTCTGTATGGGTTGAAACAGGCGTCCCGTTCCTGGTTTGAAAGTTTCTCTATGCAAATTCAGAGTTATGGTTTTAGAAGATGCTCTCTGGATCACCCACTCTTTATTTACCAAAAGGCAGACATTGTTATACTTCTTCTTATATATGTTAATGACATTGTGATCACTGGGAGTTCAGATAATCATGTGCAAGACGTGAAGCAGTTTTTAATGAAAACTTTCAAGATGAAAGATTTAGGGGAGTTGAGGTACTTTCTTGGTGTGGAAGTTGACAGACAACAAGACATATTGACACTCATGCAACAAAAATACACTCTTGACCTTCTAGAAAGAGCCGGGATGACGAATTGCAAACCAGTCAGTACTCCTAGTGTATTACATCAAAGGCTGAGCTCTGAAGATGGTCATCTTTGTGTCAACCCTACAACGTATAGAAGTCTCGTGGGGATGTTACAGTACTTGACCTTTACCAGACCTGATATAGTTTATGTTGTCAATCAGGTATCCCCGTTTATGCATGCTCCAACGGAGGGTCATATGGAAGTTGTGAAGCGCATTCTACGCTATTTAAAAGGAACTATAGGAGACGGACTTGTTTATCGCAAGAACGATAATCTGCATAGAGGACATGAACTCATCACTTATACAGACGCAGATTGGGCAGGGGATCCAGATGAGAGACGATCTGTCTCTGGATATTGTGTATATATTGGACACAATTTAGTGTCCTGGAGCAGCAGAAAACAAAAGGCAGTGGCACGATCGAGTACAGAGGTTGAATACAGATCGATGGCTGTAAGCACGGCGGAAGTCACATGGATTAGGCACTTATTGAGTGGTCTTGGGGAGACAATTATTCGATCTTTTCTTCTATGTGACAATCAAAGCGCAATAAACATTGCATGTAATCCTATCCAGCATAGCAGAACGAAGCACATTGAGATTGATCAACATTTCATACGGCAGAAAGTCGAGATGAAGGAGATAGAACTACGTCATGTTCGAACAGAAGATCAAGTGGCAGACCTGTTTACCAAGGGGTTAACAGGACGTCAATTTTGGCTATTGAAGAGCAAGTTGTACATGCTCCAAAATCACGTACAACTTGAGGTAGGGTGTTAAAATATCACTTGCGTATGGATCTGGATCCAGATCCATACGCATGGTATGTTTAATGAACACATGTTGAATATTACTTATTAAGGGCATCCTTGTAATATCTCTGATATTACAAGGATCATTGTATACCTGTTTGATTTATAAAAGGATTAGGGCTTGGAGGTCGAGTAACATAGAGCCGCCCCAGCCATTGATTATTTCTCTCTCTCTCTCTCTCTCTCTCTCTCTCTCTCTCTCTCTCTCTCTCTCTCTCTCTCTCTCTCTCTCTCTCTCTCTCTCTCTCTCCCTGTTTACTGTGGAAACTGTACCAGATATCAAATCTGATACTTCGTTTGTGGTATTGTACAACCATAACTTATACACCCTTGATTTACATAGATTTAAGCTCCAAAAGGAAAATCTAACCTTAGGATCATGTTTAGCATGTTTTATTTAAATATATCCATGTGTTAAAGTTGATTTAAACATGATGTTTTATACCAATTTTAAGTCACCCTCATCTTCATGAATTGTGAACAAGGTTTTAAAACCCGTGACTCGGGACTCGACTTGTTCTTTATTGACTCGTGACTCGGCGGGTCAACTCGGTGACTCAGACCGGGTTTTGTTAACTTTTGATTTTAAAAGAAAAACAATTTATAATTTGTCTCAAACCATGTTTTTCAGTAAACAAGAGATCCTTGGGTTATGTAAAGGCATGTAATCACTAAAACTGGGAGAGAGATGTGACTCTTTCTTAGGTTGCTTTTGAACTGATAACAATTGGCATCAACTAAATTAGCTTGGTTTTTGCTTGTATTACTTCTTGGGTTTGTCATTTTCTAGTTAAACCATTCATAGAGAGCAGTAGCATTGAAAAATGCATAGGCTGATCTCTGCCAGACTATCTCACAGGAATATTCCCAACTTACCAGTTACCCTTGTGTCATGCCCCCTTATACAGTATTCTTAATGAAAAATTGAACAACAATGGCATGCCATGTGTCCTTTTTGTTGTCCATGTGACCATATATAAATGTACATCCTTGACAAATGAACAAAGGTCATTAAAAGCAACTAATGTTGTAGCAAAAAACTCTAGGATATCCTGCTAAATAGCCTTCAAATTTCTTTTTTAGACAAAGGACTATGGAGTAAGTTGAAAAATAACTATGGTGTCAGTTAAAAAATATGAAATTAAGTGGCATGACAAAAATTCTCGAAAGAGATGCAGCAGATAAAATCCTGGTTGTTCACTCTCAAACAGAGCTAAAACTCTTTTCCCTATGAACACTGGCTCCTAATGTTGTTTCTTATGAATTAGCGGGATTTTTGTATTTTGATGGTTCTGTGCATTGTCAAGCAATCAAGAACTTATGTGAAGCTCTGTTGACATTTGTCTTATTGGTAGAAATTTATGAAAACGTTATGAATCCTCTCTTGAGTGACTTCTAGCTACTGGCTACCACAAGGCCAATTACCAGTTTCCAACATATACTTAGTTCCTTAATTTTATGCTTCTGATAATACATGATGAATATTATAGTTGATTATGCTATGATAGTGATACTTAGTACCTGTTACGAAGTTAACACACACACACAGGGAAGATCCAAGAGCACACATACCACAAATCTAATGAGCACATCAGTCCACCAAATCAGCCAACACAAGGACCACTAAGGATACACTCACAAGAGACCCTAAGGGTCTGTCTGATTGCTTGTCCAAGATTGGACAGACCCTTAGAACATAACAGACAAAACATATGTTTTGTCTGTAACAACCGTACTTCGCCCGATGTTTGTTTAACTCAAATAAAAAATCAAATTTCAAACATCCCAGAACTCGCCCGAGTCAGGCCCAAGTAAAGGCCGAGTCTTGTCAGGCCGAGTTTGCCTTGCCGCCCGGGTTGACTCGTTGGAGGGCCGAGTCAACGAGTTGACTCGACGAGTTTTAAAACCATGATTGTGAGCCATTGATTTTTCACCATCTCAAAAAATAGAATCTTATGGTGTATTAGATATGATAAAACCTTCTAACATAGTAAATAAATGATGTTGAACACATCTGTAAGGTAAGACTTAACATTTGGTGGCTAGATCCATACAAATAAAAGTGTGTACCATTGTATCGTATCATAGTACAAAACCATTATATATATATATATATATATGAGAGAGAGAATAATATTTGGTGCTATTGCAGGCATGGAGCTATTGATCTGGAAATCATAGGTTTAAGCTTCAATGACTCAATCTGACTACATAGATGTGTTCAGCATGGTTTGTTTGCTAAGGACCAATCCATGGATCATGTTATTTTGATCTAAAAATATGATCCTTTAAGTCATGAAATTTTAGTGTACTGTGAGCCATTGATTTTTGAAGCCCTTAAAAAACCTGCTTACATGTTACAATCACATGATTCAAAACTCATTTTTTGCTAAACAAACCATGTAGATTGCAACCATAAGGTCCGGTCTACCAAAAAAAATTCTAAAACATATGAAAAGAAGGTGATTTATAGTCAACAACAACACCCCCCCCCCCCCCCACACACACACACACACATATATATATATATATATATATATATATATATATATATATATATATATATATATATATATATATAAAGCAATTTACTGGATATGCACTTTCTATTTAAAGATCATAGCTATGGTTATTCACAAATTCTAGACAAGTTGTGAGAACACCTTTTCCGCCACTTTCACCAGTTTAGTATCCAGAGACTTGGGGTCTTCATTTGAGGAAAGAGCATGGTGAAGGAATAGAGCCTTGGCATCTTCCATCCCCAGCTGTGGGACCTGATAGATGCAATCAAATTGCTTGAATTTCCTTCTAGATGTGACAATAGTTTTAAAGCCCCATTTTCTGATCACGAATCTCTTTAGCACTGAATCATCACAAACATCATCTAAGACCACTAGGATGGCATCCCCCTTTGGCTTTCTATCCTTCAAATGGGACCTCAGCTGGTCAATTGCATCGTCCAAACTTACAAAATCAGTAGTTTTGACTGCATTTACCAAGTCTGCCCATAATCTCTCAACCATCTTGATCAACATCGAATCCGGTGACTTTGAAATACGTAAATGGATGACCTTGTAGAACTCATCTGGGAGTTGCAAAATGAAGAAGATCATCAGCATTAGTATTCATGCTGAATTAACAGATCCTACATCGATTGTTTCTTAAAGAAAACAGATGTGTTTGGAACTAAGGTACTTTGAGGGCATTTCATGAAAAATAGGGAACTGAGTTCCCCTTCGAGAGTGTGTTCAGAATTCTTGAATGGGTGGAAGTCAGATTCAATTCCATCAAATTTAGAAACAGGGAGAATTTTGATGGAACTATAATCCAATTCCACTAATCCAAACACATATGAAAGGGGAATTACCACCTGTCTACCACTCTAATGCGTTCCTCTAAGAAGTAATTGCATTCTCCACCCTAACTTTCCCTCAAATGCACTAGTATTCCAATTGCAAAATGCACAATGGGGAGTCCATTGGAAACTCTAAGGAATACAGAGGAATTGCAAGGTGTGAGAGTTGCCAGGCATGTGAAATTGAAATAATTTGCATACTGCACACATCTATATGATCAAATTCACAAAAATAGTTTCCCCAAACAAGCATGCAGAAGAATGGCTATCAAGAAGGACAAATCTAAACGGGAATTATACCTTTGACTTGCTCACAGAGCTTTGCCACCAAAGTTGATTTCCCACACCCTCCAAGACCGCAGACTCCGACCACGGAAACATCTCCCAGCAACAACTTTTGCTTCAACTCTTCCACTGGTGCCTTCCAGCCAACAGTAAAGCTTGGTGGCTGTGGCACCGCAGAACCCAAGTTGGAGGTCGAGGTCGTTGAGATCTGCGTCCTCATAATCACCCATATGTCAGCCACCATTGTGTCGTGTATGAAATTCCTCAGATACTGGTTATGACCTTTCAATCGCTCGGCGTAATCTTTAACCCTGAAGAATTTCCACATTGGCAGGTTGGTGCATTTGTTAACCAACTCCTCACATTCCTTCAATTTCTCCAACAGCTCCTTCATCTCCTCCCGTCTTCTGACAGTCAAATCATCAGTCCTGCTTTCATCTGCAATTTCTTCGTCGAACTGCTTAACATGTTCGATTCGGGGAATCAAATTGTTTAGAAGACTCTTGAGCGTACCGAACTCGCTATCGAAACTCTCGTATACCTTCTTCGCCTCCTCGATAACCTTTAGGATCCCTTTGACCACAGTATGTACTGTTATAGAAATCGGTTCCACCATCTTCTTTCTAGTGTTTCTGTCGCTTCGATTCTCTTACACAAAAACCAGAGAGGACTAACGTGGAGTACCCAACTCCCAATCCGTATAGATTAATAAGCTCAAACCTCAAACACACAGATTTTGAGTTTGTATACCCAATTCAGACCAATGAAGCAAACTTGGTGGTTTCTTCGACTCTTTCAGATCTCATTAAGAACGGATTTGGTAGAAACCGAAAACATATCAGAGCGAGAAGTGAATAACATCAACATCTGTGTGACAAATACCAAACTCATTAGTATAAGGTGATTGGTCGTCTACATCTTAAATCATTCCAAACAATGACCAAGTTTCTGTAAAAAAAATCACTGTTCACAACTGGAACTCAGTTCCACAAACAAGCGATTTCTTTGCGAATCACTGAAACAGGGCAAGTATTTCTGAACACCAACGTGAATTGAGAAATTTTATGCAGGAAAAGAAAATGGAGAGAAACTGCAATAATTGGGAGACTGTTTCTTAGGAGAGGAGGAAGTGACGAACCTGACTGATCGTTCAGATGGTCGGCCTTCTCTCTCTCTCTCTCTCTCTCTCTCTCTCTCTCTCTCTCTCTCTCTCTCTCTCTCTCTCTCTCTCTCTCTCTTCGGGAGCGTAGAGAGTGAAGACAATTTGAGTTCCCAGGCAACCTTTGACCGCGTTCTCAGAGAAGGCATGAACTATGAAACTTCTGTTATTTTCCCACGAAAACGAGAGAAAATGGATAAGCGAACGCCCCTGGTTGTCAATGCTCCCCAAAGGAACCTGTTTGGAATCGGGTAGCTGGGATGGGCGTTTATGCATTTGGGATGGAAAGTGAGGTCATTTCTCCTTTGTCAACCTTATGACCTTCCTTTTAAAAATAGGCGTCATGTTTTTAAATTGTCCGATATCAGTCTCTGTCTTGTCTAAATCTGTCTCTGAGGGACACGGCATTTTGGTTGGGCCTCCTAGTTGACACAAGTAGATACGCTCGGACACGTGGACACCTACACTAACACACGTTTGCTCATTATTTTAATATTTTAGTATTTTTTCTTTTTTTAATAAAAATTTTACTATGAAAATATCAAAACTATTTTGTGCCCTCATATCCTATTTCTTGGTAAAATTTTGTGTTCACCAATCTTTGTGGCATAGGTCAGTAATTACCAAGAGGTCTTGCACTTTTTTAGTCTCATATTTGATTCCAATCTGAATTTTAGTGGATTTAGTTGTTCCGGATCCAAACCGTTTGCATCCTTGCCTCTGTTATTATCTATTAACTAAGGTTAACTTTTAAATCAAATTACAATAACACCTTTAAAATTAAATGTTTCAAATAATTATTATTTTCTTTTTTTATAAAGATAAACAAGTTTTTTTTTAATTCTAAAGGAGAATGCGGAATACTGAAAAACAAAATCACCTTCCACGAGATGAAGGATGCCAACTTCAGTTCTTCTATATGCCGCAATTTTCACAAAAACCTGTTGCTCGTTGTCAGGAATTTCAGAAAAGTGAAGTTTATTTTTAAATTAAGAGCAAAAGGTTGGCTCCTAATGAAATTTTCTCCAAAGAAAATTATAAGAGTGGTGTACCATACAGTAGGGGTGGCAAAACCTGACACGACCCGCCAACCCCCCTCTTAGGCGGGTTCGGGTTGGGCTTAAGCCAACCCGTTTAATAAATGGGTCGACCCGCCTAACCCGTCTATTAAACGGTTCGGGTTCGGGTTCGGGTTCGGGTTGGGGGTATGCCAACCCGCCAACCCGGCTGACCCGTTTAATAAATGGGTTAGACGGGCGGGTCAAGCCGCCAACCCGACCCGTCAACCCCACCCGCCAACCTGACCCGAGAACCCGTTTACCCGACCCAACCCATTTATTAAATGGGTTGGCGGGTCGTGTCGGGTTACCCGTTTATTAAACGGGCCGGGTTCGTGTTTGCCACAGCTGACCCGTTTAATAAACGGGCCGGGTTCGGGTTGAGGTATGCTGACCCGCCAACCCGACAGGATTGCCACCCCTACCATACAGTGCCCTAGGGCTGTCAACGGATCGGGTTAGGTCTGGATCCATTCATATAACTAATAACTGGGTTTTAAGTTTTATTGAGTCCCAAAAAATAGAATCTCAAACCCAAACCTGCATAATTTTAAAATTTTATTTTTATCAAAAATATATATATAATACTCGGATTGGGTGGGCTACTTGACAAAAAATTAAGTCAAATGGACTAATGGAGTACCTGGAAAAAATCATGATACAAACCCAGCCCACATAATGCTCAGGTCGTGTTCCGGTTGACCCAAATATTATTCGGATCGATACTTTTCATGCTCATATCAGAGAATTTGAGTTCAAAAAGGATCGTGTATCCGATATAAACTGAACCCGTTGACAACCCTAATGGGAGAAAGGTCGCATGTATTGAAAGAAGGGACAGCTGAATGCCAGCTAGGGCAAAGCCGTTTACAATAGTGAGGAGTTTAAAATATACCCATCCTTCCTTGCAAGATGAAAAAAAAAACCATAAATGTGTAAAATAACATTTTATTATATATCAATGACGGATGCAATACAAAAATTTACAAAAACATGCCTGACTTTTGACCTATTTACAATAACAACCTAACTTTTAAAAAATTATGGATATCTGCCTGAGTTAAGAATCTAATTTTCAAAAAATAGGCCTCTCTCGCTTACCTGACTTTACCATGATTAAATCATAGTTAAACATAATAAGATAGTTCCATTGCCCTTCCTGTGGTCTAATGTTTCTGTTTTATCGTGGCTACCACCGTTTACTCTCGTGGTTCAAGTCAGTCCCCGTCCTCTAGGAAAACCCGGGATCCTCCAACTACCAGAGAGCGCATCAGAGGAAGCAGGGATGCACAGGTAGACATTTCATGTTAAGGAAGGTGAAACAGACATGTTGTACACATTGAACTTGAGGGGGCATGAGAAGGAAAGGTTTGATCTGATGCAGTGAATCAGATAAGTGGTCAAGAAAAATACAGTAGAGAAAAGCAAGAGAAGCAGGAATTACAACACAGGAGATCTGTTGACACAAGTAGTACATTCAAACAAGAAAGAGAACAAGTGATTCAAAGTGGCCTTTTTGGCAAAACCACCGGGATGGCACTCCCCACCCTCTATGAAAACATGAATCTCAGAAGAATATAGTGACAGGGATTTAATGCAGATTAGCAAGTTCATCTTGTCAGAAAACTTTCTTTATTGAGCCATGTAATAGACCTGCTCTATATTAATAGAGTCTTCTTTGTAAATCGTGTAAGAGATAAAGAGAAAAAGAAGGAAAAAATAAAGAGAGCACTTACCTTCCCGTGAATGTAGGCATGCATTACTGCGTGTATTATTTCTTAGTGTTGAGTATGTCCCATATCTCTCACAACTTTTACATTTCAAACATGGGAAGTCAAGCCAAGGAGGCTCATGTGTGAAAGGAAAGAGATTCCTTCCAGGGGCATTTGAGTTGCTGAGTTCCGCGGATCATCCAAATTCCGTTTCTTCTAGGAAAACGAATGTTGTCTACTGTGTGAAAGGAGTGGGGGCAGACTAGAGTCGTTGGAGGTTCCATCATGTGAATCCTAACATGGAATATCTAGGGTCTCACTGAATGCGTTGAAGCATGTTTTTTTAACGCCCTCATCAAGGACTTTTGGAGTCCCGGTTTGTGGGTAGCACTTCCCAAAGAAAACTACCAAAGCGGCACACCCAAAACATGACACTATTTTTTTTTAAATAACAACATTAATTAAATTTAAGTAAAATAAATCTCACATAAGCCGTAAAAGATAAATCATCCAAATGAGACATCACCTCTCCAATTCAATAAACAAAGAAAAAAAAAATAACTGCTCTACTAAAAGATGAGGCTACCTACCTCTTAAAGAAGGCTGAGAGCGTCTTTACACCAAGTTTTGTCTCTCAAGTCACCTGAATCATACAGTTGTAATAATTAAAAGGAGCGAGTCCAGTAAAAAACAAATTATAAACAAAAATAAACTCAAATTACAACTGTAGTGGGCTCTAAGCCCATAATCTTATTTTAGTTTTCTATCACACATTATATACAGGTTTATATTTTTTTATTTCTTCAATTTCTCACTCGATTCTCACAAGTTAGCATTCTCTCAACACTAACTATTATTTATTTTAGCTATACCGGTAATATTCCATTGTGGGCATAGCAACCCGTGTAGAATAACTTAATTCTTCGGTGTTGACCAGACTATGAACCACTTTCACTCAGTTCACTGCAGTGGAGGACCTTTGGTAGCGAACCAGCTAGTCAGAAGTCTAAAGTTATATCTGGCCCAAGGTTTTTGTGGTTGCTACATCTTAATCTAACTCTAGAGTCTCAAATCTCTCGTTGAAACCCTAAAATTCTCTAGGACTTGCATCTCACATGAACTCTCTTTCGAGTTCATTTTCAACAAGCGTTTTCAAGGGAGATTCACATTCAAGTATTCTCAAAGGACAAGTCATAAGGTTCTGAGGTTCACCAATTTCTAAACATGTAGAGATGTAGTCTCGCTACATCTATAAATCTTCAAGACCCCAACAGTGATGACTCACATGCTGACAGCTATGAGGCAGCCATTTCTACCATTTTTTTCAGTGATTTTTGGGATTCTAAGCATGTTATAGTATGTTAAGTTACAATAACACCTCTGTAACTATTATGTGACTCAAATCTCATCGCAAAAACTTTGTTCTCGCTCATGTATTTCTAAGTTCTTCATAAACTCAAGCATGCATTTCATCTAACATAAAATAATTCAATACACGCAACTCATGCTGAAGTATCACGTATACATGAAATCATTTATTGCATTCAAGACTAATTCGCATGCATTCATTCTCTAATCATAAGGGAATTGTATTTCTATCATGCAGTTACAAACTCATTTGAATTCAATCATGATCTCACGCAAACATAATTTCATGTAGTCTAATTTGCAAATGCATAAGAATATAATATTTTATTAACTAAAATGCTTATAATTTTCCTTACCTTGAATGTAAACGTTGCACTCTGATTGCAGTCAATTTTCATGTGGCTCAAATAATAGAGTCTAATCATCACACAAGCATGTTTAATAAGCAGACATTATATATTATCAAAATTACCAAAGTATCATTTCTAAGGTGGTTTGTTAGACCTTAATTTTTATGCCCTTGATATGGTCAAAACTATAAGATAGTTATATTCCTCTCTATGATACAAACTTAATGCACCAAACCTTACTCAATTTTGAGTTCAAGGTGCAAAGTTATACTCATTTTACTTAATTGGATATCGGGTTATACACAAGGATAGTTTGGTCATTTCACCTTTAAGCAATTTGACCATATTTGGCCAAGGAAAAATTGGGTTTAGTTTGAGTTCATAATACTAGGTTTATTGAACCTAGTCCAGACCCAACTAGGTTTGGGTTCAAACCCATCTGAAATCTCTAAACTTCATCTCGGATTTGCTTTCTAAATGGTGCGGATATATATCCGGTTTGGTGTAACTGGATTGGACCCAAACAAGACTGGTTTAGTTTTGTCTCAATCAAGAACTTGAACTGATCTAATCCAGAACAGATAGGATTAGACCCAGTTCTGATCTTGATCCAGAACTGTCATATTAGATTCAAACCCAGTTTTGATCTGGATCAAAAACTGATTCATTTAGTTACAAACAAGATCCAGAACCAATCCATCCAGTTATATACTAGATTCAGATCCAGTTCTCATATAAATTCAAGACTGGTCCATTCAGTTACAAACAGGATCCAAATTCAGTTTTGATCTGGATCCAAAACTAATTCATCTAGTTATAGACTGGATCTAGATCCAGTTTTGATATGGATCAAAGACCGATTCATCCAATTACAAATAGAATCTAGATCTAGTTCTGATATGGATCAAAAACTAATTTATCTAGATTTGATACAGACCCAATTTTGCCTAGATATGGTTTAACCTAGATCGGTCATAATCAATTGGATCGAATTGGACCCAGAGTCAGTCTAGTCCAATTTAATCTAGACCTAACCTTTGGTTGTTAGCTTCCTCAACCTCTCTCTCTCTCTCTCTCTCTCTCTCTCTCTCTCTCTCTCTCTCTCTCTCTCTCTCTCTCTCTCTCTCTCTCTCTCTCTCTCTCTCTCTCTCTCTCTCTTTCTCTTTATAACGATGTCGACAACCATGCCTGCTGACCTCTTTTTTTATATACGCGGCAACCATGGTTGTCGGCCTTCTCTTTTTTAATATGTTGGCAGCCATGGTTGTCGACCTTCCCAAAAAAAACAAACAGAAAGAAAGAAAACAAGGGAAGGGGCAAAGGGGAAGTCGCTTACCTGTTGGTGGCTCTTTTCATCAATGGTGCTCTGGTGAAGACCCTCCTCCCTCTATTCACTCCCTTTCTCTCTATGCCAACTCTCTCAATCTCTCTCTTGTTCACTATGTGGTGGAGCAGGGGCTCACTGTGAGGTTTCTTTATAGAGACCTCATGATGGGTGAGGATAAACCTCACCCTAATGAAATCATGGGGGCGAGGTTTTATCCTCATCTCCCCCGCAATGAAAAAGGTGGGGGGTGGGGGGGGGGGGGGGGGAGACGGTGCCACCATTTGGGAAATTGTTTTCACACAGTTGTTTTTTTTTTATCTTTTCTTCACCCGACTTTGTTAGGTGAATTTTATAATTTTACCTCCTTAAAAAGAGATTTGTCTCGAATCTTACCTTAAAATAACTGTGAAAACTATGCATGGATATCCGACTCATGCTCCTAAGTAGCCTCATTCTTGTTGTGATGCCTCCATCTGACCAGGACTAAAGGTATAACCTTGTTCTGCAACTTCTGCTCCTTTGCATCTAGAATTTCAATGAAATCCTCTTTAATGCTCATGTTATCTTGAATTTTTAAAACCGGTTTCATTGCATCCAATATGTGTGAAGGGGCTGACACATATTTATGCAACATGGAGATGTGAAATACATTATGAATTCTGGACAAGAAAGGTAGCAAAGTTAAATGGTAAGTTGTCGGACCAACCTTTGTAAATATCTTAAAGGGCCCAATATATCTTGAACTCCATTTTCCTTTACAACGAAAATGCATTACTCTATTAAAAGGAAAAATCTTCAAGAAAACATGATCACCCTATTCAAACTCTAACTCAAGATGACTCTGGTCCACATAACATTTTTGTCGACTCTGCACCGTTAGAAGTCTCTCTCGAATGAGTCTGACTTGCTCTATCATATGTTGCATCAACTCAAGCTCTAACGATCTTTTTTCTCCAACCTCATCCCAATACAAGGTGAATTATGTGTGCACCAACATATATGCATTTCATTATGAGACCAGAGCCCAATTTTTATGATTGCTTAGCTGGTGCTAGGTTTGACAAATTGGACCATGGAGTGGCTTGCCCAAGCACGCAGGGCGATCTATTTTTGCCCTATCTCCACTACCAAGTTGAAGAGACATTTAGCCCCAAGGTGTTTGACGCACTTGAGGGAGCCTTGGCCACTAGATGAGTTGTGCCACTGGTTTTTACTGTCGAGAAAGTGACCATAAGTACCACAGGATGAGCCAACGCAACTAGGTATCTGTATCTGATCCCCAAGGCAGTTTTTTATAGAGAAAAAAAAAGCTGAAAGGATATAAAAGCTCTATAAAAACCATGAATGTGCAGCCCTTGCTGCAAAGCTAAAGCTAGGTGTACTCCTTACGAGTAACATGCATATAAGGATTTCACATCAATGAGCTCGCAAGCTAGTGAGGTGGGTTCTCTAAGTTACTCAAAAAAAGGCACCATATTCTTAGCCAACTGTATCCCAATTGTACAAGACCATGACAGGCTTGGAGGCCAGCTGGTTTCAGAAGTCAGCTGACTTTGACAGGGTATATTTAAACATGCTGCAATGTCAGAATGCAATTCTAGCAACGACCAGTTTTTTTGTTCTTAGTGTGACGGTGTATGTGCTAATGACATCTAAGCATATGGCCGTGATATTCGAACTCCAGTCCCCTTAACGTATGACTTGTTAGTTGCCAATCCAGCTCTCATATTCGATTCCAATTAGGCTGTGATTGTAATCATGGAAGGCTTTGCAGCAAGCATTGGAATCAAGTAAATCTCTAAAAGCTTTTTCTTTGAAAAATTTTCCATACATAAATAAAAATTCATAAGTATAAACAATTTTACAAAGTATATTAATGTTGCGGTAAACCCAATTTGTGACCATGATGCAGGCTCAGCTGTTTGAGCCCAGCAGACCGGATTTGTAACTAAAATATGAGAATTGAAAATATATGAACTAGAGTATGAACTGAGATTTTCATGGGTTTTTTCTTAAATCTAACCGTGTTTGTATATGATCTACATGCTTAGTTTTTCATGAACCGGCCCTTGAATCAACAGATTACGATGTTTAAACAGGATTTTTAAGGTTTGAAAATTGAAGGCTCAGAATTTTGGTAAATACTCAAGCATCCAAAAATCATGTTTTTGTGCTGAAAAAGCATGATCCAACAGTCCATTTATAGCAAATGGACTGTGCTGAACAAAATTGCAGGGTCAGATTCTAAAAAGAAGTATCAGAAACACCTGGTTCACACTCTAGTTTTCATATTCGAGTGAAGCAATACAGGAAGAACATAGCAGCCATAATGTGATGCTATTTTTAAAATATCGCCATATTAACACATCATCTTCCTTGGTTGCTGCTGATAACTCAGTAGGCATAGACATTATGAGCGCATCAAGCTCAACATGCATAAAATAGCACTATTGAAAACATGCTAAGAACCTGTTAACTTAGGCTAATATTTGCTTAACATAATTTTTTAAGCCCGCTTTCATCTCATGCAATGTGTTTTTTTTTATAGGCAAGCTGGGGTTAGGTAGACACCCACCAGTTATACAATGTACCATTGGGTTTTGAATTTGCAACGTCCCAACACAAGGTGACATGCACTAACAGCTCCTACCAAACAAGCCGATCCCCCCATCGGTTCCTCTCATACAATGTTAGTGTCACACTAGCGATTATTTTGCCATGAAATCAAAAAACTGAATTTCACAGTTAATTGGCCGTGCCTTACAGGCCGTACACAAGCTGTGCTTGAGCCAAACTTTTGGCTCTTTGAGTTCGGTTCAATAATCCTGAACCTGTGCTAGGCTTGAGCTTGACTTGATTAAACTAGTTAATAAAATTTATCCTAAATTATTTTATTAAAATATAAACTCTATATGTGCACACACACACACACACACACACACTCAACTCTTATAAAACTCTGTTAAGATTTCGAGCTCAGTTTGTTTATTAAAACAACCGAGTTCGAACTGATGTCATAACAAACTGAACTTGGGCAGTCTGTGAACCACACGGTTTGTTGCTTATCCTCGGTCCTATCCTATTGTGTTGCTTTTTGGATGTTCATAGTGTAAAGCTCCACCGCTACTCCCTGTTAGCTTTGGCTTTGTAGCAAGAGACGTGCACCCTGAATATCGAACTTATGTCATCCTTCGACTTGAATGCCTTAAGCCGTCCCACACAGCCACATGCATGGAATTGTGTGGAATCATCCTGTTGGATGGCTTGGTCATTAAATCTATAATGACAGAATGAATACCAAACGTATTTTTTTCTCAAGTAGGTCGAATTGTCAGTGTTGAAGCAAACTTAACCAGGTATAAATGGATAATCACAGTAAAGAAGCACAGTTTATAGACATGATTGAGCAGTCCAAACAATTAATTTCTAAACAGAAAGAAAAAAAACGTCATGTTTGTTACTTTTTTTGTCATTAGTAAGCGATCACCCATACACACTTTTCTTCCCTTCCAACTCATACAACCGATTCAGAAGAAATAGCAGCATATGAAATCAAGAATGTTCTGGGTACAATCATAGCAGCAGGAGCAACTGCAACATAAGAAACAACACACACAAGTAAGCAAAATTAAAGGTTGAAGTGAAAAGGAGAAAACCATGACCATGAAGGACAAAAAGAAAGTTGCAATACTCCTTACCATTTATCAACCATCTTGTGTTGGTCATCTGCAATCTGAAAATTGCTACTTTCCTCATGAGAAATCTCCTGTGATTGTGGTGGCGCCATCTTCATCCGGAGGCTAAGAGAGGGGGCTGGGAGTGGTTGTGGAATGCTTTGGTCTTGAGAGGTTAGGAAATAGAATATAAAAAACCCATATATATGATGCCCACTTTCTGGCAGTGAGCAATTGTCCTTTCTTTAGTTTTTTTGTGTCATGAAGTTGTCCTTTCCATTCTGAAGTGTGCCATAATGACCACCCAATTGCAAGAATGGCCTAATTTGTTTCCAGTCTAAGCCTTGTCAGCACAAAGGTCCCATTAAAGAGGTCCTTAACGTATTGTTTAGGGACTAATTGTTGGTATGTTTTACATGCGTGTTTGCTGATGAAATCTAGCTTATATAATTCCTCAGTATTATAATGGTGAAAGTCTACTATGCATCGGCCTATTAGCTCAGTTGGTTAGAGCGTCGTGCTAATAACGCGAAGGTCGCAGGTTCGAAACCTGCATGGGCCAAATTTAATGCTATTAAATTTCGTTTAACTTTTTGGTTTAAAATATATGTTTTCTTCGTTAATCGTCAGTGGCCTATTAGCTCAGTTGGTTAGAGCGTCGTGCTAATAACGCGAAGGTCGCAGGTTCGAAACCTGCATGGGCCATTTATTTTTTACCTTTTCTTATCCCATTACCGCTTCGTTCTCATGAAATTTACTTAAAAGCTTATATAATAATAACAAGTAAAGAAGATATCTATCTATTTATTTATTTTACTTTTGGAAAAGGTCTGTGTGTCATACGTAAATACGATATAAACTAACCTCACAACATAATATTGAACTATTTTTTCTACCTCACTTCTCAGACAGAACATCATTTTTTGCTCCATTGCATTTTCTGAAAACATTAGTTGCATCATGAAAAAGTTATAAAAGCGAATTATTATTCGTTCATTTCTTGTGAAATATTCACATTTTCAGAAATTTTTATCTAAGACACTTAGCTATAAATTTTTAATCTTAAAAAGTAAGGTTTTTCTGCATATGAATTCAGTCCATGTATCCTAGAAACTGTAAAAATATATACACTACTAGGTGCACATGGTAATAATCGCTACAATTGTTTTACTTAAAATGTTGATGAAATTTTTAGAAATTGAACAATCATATAAACGAAAAAGATAATTTATTGCAAACTTTTTAAAATCTCTAGAAATGCACAATTGATCTCAACATGCAGAAATTACAAAATGATTCAATAAGCAAAAATTGCATTTTATAGTAGTAATAACAAACGGGATCCCTGCTGAAAACCTCCCCGATTTTATAAAACAGGGTTCGAGCCCACCTGGTTCTATTAAGTGTATAAATGAACCAAGCTGAGCCATGGCTAGTTCTCGAACTTCACCACCGTCCACCCTTGACATTGACCAGCTTTGTATTAAGTTTGGGCTTGGCCTCAAGCTTGGTCATTTTAGTAGACTATGCACAGGGACAAGCTATTTTGGCCGCCTGTCCCTGGTGACACAAATAATCATGGACACGTATAGATATATTTTAATGTGTTTTAATAGTTTTTAAATAATTTCAATAATAGTTCAATAAAATTTTTACTTTTTATGTATTAAAACATCCCATGTCTTATATTTCATTTTTTTTTTGAACTTGTGTGAAACTTGCATCGTGTGTCGAGTCATGCCCGTATCTTTGTGATATAATTAGCAAAACTCATTTTAAGATACGCCATTATAAATACAAATTGAATGAATAAAATTTCAAAAGTAAAATAGCAATGAACCAAACAAGCCAAGAAGACAGTCTAATTGTTTTATGAGAGAACCAAGGTACTGTTTGGATTGCAGGTGCAAAACCTGGTTTGCCAAGAACTAGAAATTCAAGTTTTTGGTCATTAATAACTTAAAAAACAAAAAAAAAAGGTTGGCCAATTTCCGGTCAGCCACTGGCTGGGAATTGACCTTGATGGTGTTGCACGGCGAGGGTGGCACCATCCCAGCTGGTGGCGGGAACGGAGGTCCGGATTTTGAGACGAAGCGGGGATGGAGACCTTGTGCCCCGCCTCCTGCGGCCCTGCCCCTGTCTACATCCCTAGTTAGAGTGGGTTCGGTTATGGACCATAGGACCCACCCAATTTTCATACCGTTATGACCCCAGGCTTTTGCGCGACCTCCCCACTGCCTCCCTCGCTCAGTCACTCTCTGATTCACCCTCACCTTTCTTCCCCAACCTTCCCCATCACTCATTCCATCTCTTTCTGCAAAACCCTAACCCTAGCCGTGGACCCCCCCCCCCCCAAAAAAAAAACCTATGGAAAATGCCTGTAAGAAGGAGAGGAGTTCCGGCCTCCACTGGACGTCGAAATCCCTCCGCCTCCTCCTCCTCCGGCCGACCTCCCCCACCGAAACCCTAAGCCTCGAAACCCCAAGACGGCTCCCAGTGATCCAACTCTTCGATTGCCTCCGCTGCCTGCCGACAGCGTCGTCGAAGGCCTCCGCCACCCCTTCATCTACTCCCTCGCCGATCTCGGCATCCCCGACAAGCCCCACCGCAACATGCTCAGGATGATGAAGGGCAATCCCTTCAGGAAGCCCGACATCTCTCAGACGGTCCAGGAAATCCTTGAGAGGATCGATCCCGGGATCGGAATCGTCGTCGACGTTGGGATCACGACGTTCGCAGCCGCCGCGATGGGTTCAGGGTCTTTGCCTTCAAGCTGGTGTTTGAGAACCTACAGAAGTTGTGCGATGCGGTCACGGTGTTCGCGGCTGCTGCATCCGATCGAGCCGGGAATATTACCTTTCCATAAGGCATGTAAGAAATTTCAGATCCTTGACTAGTTTCACTTCATTTTTGTGCATTTGTAATTGTTCATTTTTTTTATAACGTGATTGCATTTAATTAGGAATTCTTGTGCTCGATTCGAATTTATATTTCTTTATTTACTTTTGCTAATCAAATTTCCTTTATTGTTGATTTGAATAGTTTATTCATAGTTATGTGTTTCCATAGCTGTTCAGGAAAAATTTAAATGAATTGACACCATGATGTGATGAGGATCTTGCTTTAAATGCACCTTTTTCTTGGTCCCAGTTATAGGATATTGTTTCATTATCAAGATTTCCCTATTTGTGACTCATTAATCACGAATTATAGAACTTGGGTTTAGCATAAACATCTCTTGTAAACACACCTTTTACTGCCATACCTTTTTCAAAAGATGCAAAAATATTTGGTTGATATACTTGGAGAAAGAATAATGTGATTGTCTTTTGTTTCCTTCTCCTATATTGGATAATTGATTAAATTGTGGGATTCAACATCAGGGAAGAGCCTTGCTTACATGGTTTGGGTTATTCAGAATCTGGTCCAACAATGTGCAATATGTTTCCTTTGTACGTGTTAAGGAGAAGACGTCTGGTGTGGATCAAAGTCCAATTAGGACTCATGTTCATGAGGAGTCTAATTCAGAGAAGAGTCCTGAAGGTGACTCTCCAGATGACTCCTAACTTGAGTTCATCAAATCAAATTAAGAGAAGTGGTGAACTTCTGGAAGTCTCTAATGAGAACCCAACTGGTGAACACGTCACCCACAGGGGGAGCCTAATTGAGGGACATCTAATTAAGGATGATGATGAAGAATATCTGAAAGACCTGTAATTAATTATTTGTTGTTGGATAAGCCCTACAGGGAAAATCGTGGGTTGAGTTCAACTCTCCCAAAACCGTGTACTGTGTAATCTATAAATAGTAATGGAACCTCTCATCTCTGGTGTGTCTGTCAGTTTATGCATCAACCCACTACAGTGCACTGGATGACTGTCAAGAGAATCCCGCATTACATCAAGCACGCGTTGCAATTTGGGTTGCTTCTCCCTAAATGTGTTATATTTCAAATCTCTGCATATTCTGATGCAGACTGGGTTGGTAGTATTGATGATCGTAAGTCTCCTGGTGGATTTGCAGTGTTTTTGGGCTGTTTTCTAATATCCTGGTCAGCCAGAAAACAATCCACTGTTACCCGTTCCAACACTGAGGCTGAATACAGAGCTTTATCCAACACTGCTGCTGAAGTCCTTTGGCTCTCTTATTTGCTTCGTGATCTCGAAATCTCTACATCTAGTCCTCCAATACTGTGGTGTGATAATATTAGTGTTTGGTATATGTCTGATAATCCAGTTTTCCACAATCACACCAAACATATTGATATTGATGTTCACTTTATTAGAGATCATGTGGCTAAACATCATCTCATGGTGAAGTACATTTCCTCTGTAGATCAAATTGCAGATCTTATGACTAAGTCACTATCTACAACAAGATTTACTCTACTGCATTCCAAGCTCAACACCCTCATTAGGCCATTCAGTTTGAGGGGGGCTGTTAAGGAGAAGACGTCTGGTGTTGATCAAAGTCCAATTAAGACTCCTGCAGATGAGAGTTCTGCTCATGATGAGTCTATTGCAGAGAAGAGTCCTGCTAAGAAGGTGACTCTACATAAGACTCCTAATTGGAGCTCATCAAATCAAATTAAGAGAATTGGTGATCTTTTGGATGTCTCTAATGAGATCCCAACTGGTGAATACGTCACCCTAGCCTAATTTAGGGACATCTAATTAAGGATGATGATAGGAGAATATCTGAAAGACTTGTAATTAGTTATTTGTTGTTGGATAAGCCCTACAGGGAAAATTGTGGGTTGAGTGCAACCCTCAAAAAAATGTGTACTGTGTAATCTATAAATAGTAATGAACCTCTCATCTATGGTATGTCTAAAGAACAGAGAGAGAGAGAGAGAGAGAAAATTGTTCCTTCATAGACATAGATCCTCCCTGAATCGAACCACGATAAAATTGTGTGTCTTGTGTGATTGCTTGAATGTGCTGAGATTTCTCTATTAGTACGCATATCAAGGAGTTAAAAAATAGGTAAAGTTGAAGAGAGCAAAAAGCATTTGTTGTTCATAGTCTTGCATATCAAGTAAATTATAAGTTGTCATCATGGTGAAAATATGATTCTTTTTAAAATGGTTTATCCGCCTACTCTATGTTGGGAAATACAATAGGTATGACAACTAGGGGTGGCAATCGGGTCGGGTTGGCGCGTTGGCGGGTCAGCATACCTCAACACGAACCCGACCCATTTATTAAATGGGTAACCCAACACGACACAGTTAACCCGTTTAATAAATGGGTCAGGTCGACACGACACGACGACCCGTTTATTAAACTGGTCGACCCGATAACATAGACTCGATCTTCCGATAATTTAGGATTCGGAAGAGGCGAAAGGGGTCTGGATAGAACAGAGAGACCAGTTCCCATTCAGAATAAAGGAAGAAATCCAAATCCAAAAAGAGAAACGGAAAAGAAGAAAACCTCTACCTGTTGAGAAGAGCAGCAGATTTCGCCCAAAAGAAGAGGATCGAGACGAGAAGAAGTAGAACGTTCGCGACAAATGACAAGAAGTTGTATGCGGCTCTGTCGAAGAGCAGCCAGAAGGTCGAAGCCGCCACGAGGACTGCAATGCAGACATTTCGTCGCTTCCATAACAAGATATCAACAACTGCAAGAGAAAACCCTATCTCTGATCAGCAATCGACACCCAAAACCACAAAAACTCTGGTTAATTCCATCTCAAATCAAGCTGGAAACTAGCGAAATCAATAAGCACAAGGCCGATTGAAAATCGTGATAAATGCAGACAAAATTTTTGTATATGTGGTAAAGATTCAAGAAAAGAACCTGCTCCCCCCACCGAGGGATCGATGAATGAACTTCTTAGGGTTAGGGTTTTCTGAGGAAGGAGACGACTGGTTCTCGTCCATCTCGAGGAGAGGGAGACGAGAGAAATGTGAGGAGAGAGAGAGAGGAAGAGGAGCAGGCTTCAATCGGGGCTCGGCCAAAACAACGAGAGAGGTCTCGGGCTCTGCGGCTTGTAAAGTTAGGAGTTAGGGTTAAGGTTAGATAAGTTAATAACTTAATATATATAAACGGCTTGGGGGTTGACGGGTTCGTGTAAACGGGTTAACCCACCCGCCTAACCCGTTTATTAAACGGGTCAGACGGGTTGGCGGGTTGGCATACCCCTAACACGAACCCGACCCGTTTAATAAACAGGTTAGGCGGGTCGACCCGTTTAAGCCAAACTCGAACCCGGCTAAGAAGCGGGTCGGGTTGGCGGGTCGTGTCAGATTTTGCCACCCCTAATGACAACTGAGTTTGATCAAAAGTAAGTTCTGAGATACATATTAAACACATTGTTTTTAAAGTGATAGTTGTCTCACTTAGGATTAGATGCTTGGTGCAATGAGTATTCATGCAATATCGCTCTCAAGATACAACTAAGTTTTCTCCTACTCCTGAAGGTTGGTACATGTCTTGCACTAGGTGAGACTGAGCAACTCAACAGAGACCACCTTGAATAGCCTCTTAACTAGAATAGGTTGACCGTAGGTTCAATTAGAGAGACTCTTGACTAAGTTAAGTTTGAAGCTCATGAGAGGGAGAAAATACTAAGGGAGAGAGCGAGAACTCATGGGAAAGAGGAGAGTATAGCTTGAGAGTTGGTGATGAAAATGAGAGGAGGCATTTGGGTTTATATAGGCCCAAGCCTCAATGACTAGGAATCAATGCCAACGGCTAGAAATAAATGGCTTAGGTTGACACAACGGCTAGCAATTAATTTTCTTAAATAAGGTCTATAGCTAGTACAAAAAAGGTTATAAGTTGAGCACAATCAATGGACAAAAAAGATACTCAACGAGACATATAAGGCCCTACCAAGTCTCAAATGATCAAAAAATTGATGTGCAGTCAAAAGTCAAATGCGGTCAAACGGTCTGGAATAAATATAGTAATATAGAGGACCATTTGATCATAAATGGGCCCACCTTTAAATAGCTCAAACAGTTAGGATAAATAAGCTTTAATAGGCCAAACAACTAGTGAGCAATAGTCAAATAATGACTAAATCAATTAAGTTTCCTAATAGCTAATCTAGAAGAGTGTATAAAGTCAAAGTCAAATCAAACATAACTATGATCTTAGCCTAGCTAGGTAGCTTGTTCAAAGTCAAGATAAACATGATTAAGAGTTTAAGCTAGGTAATTGCATAAATTTGGAACACAGTTCCAACCGTCTCCCCACATTGATCAAAATTATGAAAAATTCAAGAGGCTATTCAAGAAGATTCAGTGCATAAATTATGGTACATTTTAGGTCTGAACCTCCACATTAGTGTTTCTTAGTCATGGTCAATCTAAGACCTCAATAGTGTTAGTTTTGAATTGAGAATCCTAATCAACTTTCTAGACGTGGTAATACACACTTTCACTTCAAGTGATCATAGTGTGTTTGCTCACTAAGCTCCTGGTTGTGTTTGATTTGATTTTGACTTTCTACACTCTTCTAAATTAGTTATTAGACAATTTAATTGATTTAGTCATTATTTAATAGTTGGACACTAATTGCTTGACCTTTTAAAGCTCATTCATTGCTAGTCGTTTGGGTCATTTAAGGCATTTATAGTTAGCCGTTGGGTCTATTTATGACAAATGGTCTTCTAAATTTTCCTATGTATCCATGATTGTTTGACTTGCTTTGACTTTTAACTGCGGTTTAGTTTTTTTTACCGTTTTAGAGCTGATAGATATTTGTCTCGTTCATTGCCTTTTTAGTTTGTTGATTGTACTCAACCTATAACTATCTTTCTACTGGTCATTGAGCCCATTTAAGGACACATATTGCTAATTATTGTGTCAACCTAGGTAATTTATTTTTAATCATTGGCATTGATTCCTAGCTATTGAGGCTTGGGCCTATATAAACCGAAGGCTCTCTTCTCATTTTCATCATCGGCTCTTGAGTTTTCCTCTCCTCCTCTCTCCCTCGAGCTCTCGCTGTCTCCATTTTTTCCTTTATTGTGAGTTGTAGCCTTGACTCGGTCAAGAGTCAAGCTAATTGAGCTTAGAGTCTACCTATTCGAGTCAAGAGGCTATTCAAGGTAATCCATGTCAAGTTGTTCGGTCTCACTCAATGCAGGGTGTTGACCGACCTTCGTGAGTAGAAAAAAGCTTGAATGTTTCTTGAAAGTGATATTGCTTAAATACTCATTGCACCAAAGTTCTAATCCTAAATATGACAACTATCGTTTTAAAGACGTGTCAAATACGTACCTCCGGGCCTACTTTCTATCAAGCTCGGTTGTTATACTCTATTTCCCAACACTATTTTATTTACAATTCTCAAAGAATAGAGGAAATTGTGCCCAGTCCATTGTGGGCTCAAGTGGAGCATATTTGAAAAAGCGAGTAAAAAGTTGATCTGAAGATATAAATTACTAGCAGTCTCCTTTGTTTTGATTTGATGCATAATGAAATACCTTTCGATTCCGTACACTTTGAAGTCTGTTAGGAAGGGTTTTTCCAGTGCACTAGATAAAGATAACACATGCATAAAATCTTTGCAGAGATCACAAGTTCACAACTGTTTATTTTTTGCAATCAGTCTTTATGGTCTGTTTGCACATAGTTGTAGACTGTAGCTGCACTATGTTTGAATTAAAAAAAATCTAAATATACCACATTTCGTGGATTATCCTCCGGGCCTAGTCCAATTGGTGCTCCTATGATGCCTAGCATAAGAGGTATTTTAACATTTTTATATACACTACTTTATCTAATATGGTAATATTACCTTTAAAAGTAATAGCTAAATGAAGACGCATGAGCTATCTGAACTGAATCTGATTATTCTGTCTGTAACTTGTGCTGCATATATTATGGTGAAACATATAACTGAAATTCTACACAACTTGAATCAATCCTTTCATAAGTTGCAACACCAATATTCTTGAAATGGTCCCAATTTTAGGTGTTTTCTGGAGATAACTACCTTAATTTGTCACATTCCATTGCTTTATTCAGAAGCGATACTCTTGGCAGCTGTTGTGCCAATAGCTTCACAGCCATGTTTTGTGTCACCAAATCAACCAAGATCTTGACCCTTCGCCACACTGAACAGATTAAAGCCTGATATCAGATGTTTCACCTTCTAGTGAAACTGTTCTTGAAATGGGTGATGTACTCTGCTTTTCATCTTTAGGCTCTATTTGGGAGCCAAACGAGGGTGTAATTAATACTACCTACCCTTACAGGTGTTTGGGAACCCTGTTTTGAGAGATGAAAATGGTGTTGAGAGTGGAGATAGGCTATTTTCAACTATATTCTCACAAGAATGTTATTGACAACTCCAGCCTCATCTCCTTTTTTAATCTCTACTCCCATCACCCCTCTCATCTCATCTCCAACAGCGGCTCCCAAAAATAGCCTTAATGTAGCATGAAAATACCCTGATGTTTATGCTAAAACATGCTTAGGAAGCAAATCCTAGCTTGCGACCGGTTATGATTTGCTGCCGGTGATCTGAAGTTCGAACTACAACAACAAACAACAACAACTACGCCTTCATCCCAAAACAATTGGGGTCGGCGATATGAACCAACATAGAAAATCATTCTGGGTCTTCCACATGAATCCTTCTCCTCCATTCATTTCTATCCAATGCCATGTCCTCGGTGAGGTTCAAAGCATTCATATCATTTCCTATCACCTCCATCCATGTCTTCCTAGGCCTACCCCGACCTCTTTTAACTAATATATTTTTCCATTTCTCCATCCTTCTAACTGGAGCATCATTAGGCCTTCGTCGAATATGTCCAAACCACCGTAAACGATTCTCTCTCATCTTATTTTCAATGGGTGCAACGCCTATCTGAAGTTCGAACTAAATATTATAATATTATGGGATTATTTGTTAATGGTTGTGAACTTGTTGGGACATCTTCTATGTGAAAAGTTTGGAAAATAATGCTGCTACTTTTGTTTGCATCTTCATATGTATTTGTGAAATGAATTTATGGTTGTTCGGAGGTCTAAACCCTTGTAGTGTGTGTGCACGCAAGGACCCCATTTGGGGTTAGAACCTGCAACGTCCCAACACAAGGTGACGTGCACTAACTGCTCCTGCCAGACAAGCGGAGCCCCCGTTGGTATGTTGCAGCAATAATTGGATTTACGATGATTTTGCACCTTTTAACAGTTGGTTATAAGACTTGATAACGGTGCCATTTCTGCAAGCGGTGCAAAGTTGGCGTTCAAATCAAACCAAGAGATTGCCATTGAAGTGATGTCCATCCCTTTGGATTCTGTTATACCTGATTCACAGCCTGTAGTCCTGCTCAAGATTGATGTTCAGGGTTGGGGGGAAGTACCATGTGCTAAGAGGGGCAACCAAGTTGCTCTCTAGGAAAGGAAGTGAAGCTCCATATCTCATTTATGAGGAGGGCGAGAGATTGCTTGCTGCAAGCGTGTTAGTGAGATCAGAGAATTCTTAGCGAGCGTGGGGTATCATCAATGCACACGTCATGGAACTTATGCGCACTGTAAGAAGGGCTAATTCCATAATGTCAAGGGCCGACCTCGTTCCCAACTCAGGCGCTGTCTAGACGTGTCGTATCAAGTTCGAAATGGGACCAGGAAAAAAACCTTCGTATCAAACACGTATAGCCAAAACCTGGCAGGCTTTTACAATCCACAAACCTCACCTTTTGCCACGTTATTTGGTTGCTGACACGTGTCCCAGAACTTGAAAGGTTAGCCCTGAGCTTTACCATGTTAAAACTGGCCTTGGCCTGAGCCTGTAGAATGCAAATCATTCAACCACGTCTGCTCATCATGGAGGGTGTGGGAGAAGGTCATGCTAACCAAGTCTCAGCCGGGCCACCGTGCCAAGCTCCAGAATCCGAAGAACAAGCTGTAGAAAAGGCTAACAAACCCCAAGAAACTTCCGAGCCATCGTTCAAAACTTCAGAACCGGAACAAGTCAAGAAAGGTAAGTCCTACACAAAAGCATATTGTTGATGTTGTTCTTTACAGAAAATAACGTTATAATTAAGTTATGATGCTTCGCAGAGATGATCAGGGAGATATTCCTATGGAGAAGGAAGAAGATGAGTCTGTTGGTGCTGTTCGCTGGGACGTTGATGTGGGTTTTGTTAGAGATGTACGAGTGCAGAGTGCTTACGCTGGTTGCATGGTCGGCCATGGTGGTCGTTACTGGAGTTTTTGCATGGAATCTTGTGGCCCTTCTCATTGGAAAGTAAGGTTTTATATTAAAGGTTAATTTTATTGATTTTGGCGATGTTTGGTTGGTTGAATCTCTTCTTCTTCTTCTCATTGGTTTGGAAAGGGAGATCATTAGGGTGCCGGATTTGGAGATCTCCGAGCAATCGGCCGTCGATGCTGCACGCAGATTTTGCAGGAGGATTGAGGATGGTGTGAAATGGGTACGCAAGGTGGTGGTGGAAGAGAGGGATTTGGTGGTGTTTGGAGAGATTGTGGGGGCTTTGTGGGTCGTTTCGGTGGTTGGTAGCTGGTTCGACCTGATTTCGTTTGCCTACTTGTGTGAGTTCTGTGATCGTTATGAGCTCTAGTCTGCCTGAGTCGGCTCCGTATGCTTTTTCAAACACCAAGGATTTCTAGCTCCTTTTATTAACTTGTGCTTCTTGGTGGTGAGGGTGCAGGTGTTGTTCTTGGTCTCATTTTGCCTGTTACTTACCTCAAGTATGAAGAGAGGATCAAGAGGAGTTTTCAAAGTGCAAGACGAGGAGGAGAAAGGATGTATAAGGCTGTGGATGAGAAGTTATTATCAAGCATTAGGAAGAAACCTGCAAAGGAGAAGAAGGTCGAGTAGGACAAGGAATCTCTCTCTCTCTCTCTCTCTCTCTCTCTCTCTCTCTCTCTCTCTCTCCTGTATATTTGTGGTTCTCTTGTGACTATAACTGTTGGTTGCACACTTTGTGTGTTTACGCATCTCTTGATAACTGCAAAATGACCTCGTTGTGGTGCCTAGTGAAAGCCATGAATGTCATGTCACATGGTGCCTCATGTCACGTAGACACGAGGACAGTGGACATGAAATTTTTTCAAAAAATAAGGTCGTGACACGGCATTTTGTAATTGTTAATAGATAAAAAAAAAACTTCTTTGACATTTTAATAGTGGAAATTGCATTTTTAGTGAAATATTAGAAACATTAGAATATTACTGAAACATGAAAATAATGGTCAAACGTGTTGGTGTCCGTGTCGTCGTGGCTGAATGCATCCTCTCGTGTCGAACCGAAGATGACGTGCCCTGTGGCAACTCTTTTGCTGGATTCTCATGTAAGTGGGTATGAACAAAACCGATCAAATCGGATAAGAATATCAAAGTTCCAGCTAAAAATTATATGTCAATGGATTAAATTGAATCGAACTAAATGGGAATGACCTTCAGTGATCTTTTTTTTTTATGACAAGGAACATGCCTTGTGGCCCACCCCTGAAAGCTACTGGAACGCACCGGTGCGTCAGCGGGGTTTGATCTGTATCTTCAGTTAAACACAATTTTCCAAGCTTTTTTAACATTGAAAAATTGCGTGTCTCAATCGGAACTATCGGGCCCGGGTCTGGTATAAAATAAAATTTCACAGGGTTCATGTATTTCATGTATTAATACGACCTTCGGGGTCTGCACTCATTTTTGTCGGAGATCAATTCTGCTTCCATCTCCGTTCTTGTCTCTCTCTCAAGAGCCTTTCAGTTCTTAGTGGCAAGATGCAATATGTCCCGTCTTAGAGCGCATCATTGCCCGGGCCAGTGTTCAGTCGGCACGGAGCAGATTGAGTGATCGGGAACTCAAAATCTGTGTGAAGTGATTTTTTGTGTTTTGTATTTTGTATTTTGGCATTAAGAACACAAAATCTCTGTGTGTAGTGATTGTTGGATTTTTTGGATGGGTTCAATTGGATGTGACCCAGTTTGATACAGGGCACACCAAAGAGGTGCATAAGAGTGGGTTTAATACGGGTCTATAACCCAAATTCGATAGGGGAATGTAAAAGGTTCATGTCATGCATGTAAGCTCACTCTTTTCTCATTATATATAAGGGGGATTCATGATACCTTGATGGGAACTATCAAGGTGATTTATCTCTATCTGGGTTCAAGGGTCCTTTCGACCAAACGGTCCAGGTTCATTGACAACGTTGATTGGCTGAAGAAAACGCTGACCAGTCGCATTCATTCAATCCAAGCTTCAACTGGATTGACTATGGCTGCTTTTGGTGAGTTGCGTTCTCCATTGTTTTTCGCTGACAGAGTTATGGGATCACACTATGCTACCGTTGCGCGTGTGGGTGTGTCGGCGATCTAATTTTGTTCGTTGGATTTGATGATGCTTTTTTATGTTGTGTCGGACTTTCGTTCGGTTTTTGAGAATAGACGCCGAAAGGTGGCAGGTGCTTGACGGCAACACATCATTTGCTGGCCTGTTGCAGATGTCGTGATGCCTTTGTCAAGGCTGGCGAAAGTCGCCGCTGATGAACATAGGTGCCGGCGAGTTGGGTGGCCGTTTTTCTGGCTTAAGGAGCCTTCCCCCCTCCTTTCCCCTTCACCTAAATGGGTGCAGGGTCGTTGGGATGTCATTCAGGCCTTGTCGCCACCTGTGTTCGCCGAGTGTTGGAGTCAGTAGAGGTCGACAATAATCATGGCCGGCCGCTAAAGACTATGGCTGTAAAAAGACTAGTCGATTTCAGGTTGTCATCGCCGGCATAAGCCCTTGGACGTCGGCGGCTAGCCACTAGCTGGACAGCCGTTGTCGTAGCAGTTGAGGCCAGCTGCCGTTGGTGGTGGAGGCGGTTCAGCTCCCCCCCCCCCCCCCCCCTTTCCCCTCCTGTACCGTTTCGACTTTTGTCGTCACAGTAGCAGGCCTCTGACTGGGATCGACGACATATGGTCGTCAGAGGCGGGTCATCTTTTATGGCTGCCATGTTGGGGGTGTTTCACCACCGGTCCGGAGTCGCCGGCTCCTCAGCCACCAGTTGGTTGGAGCCCCTGCAAAAATCAAACACACAGAATGCATACCTGAGGCGGCCATTGCCGGAGGGCAGAGGATGTTGCCGGAGAGGGGTTTCCTTTAACTCAGCCGGTCTACAACCACTATAAGCGCAGGCCTCTGAATGCCACCGGTGAGTCGACCCTTTTCCCTCTTGATGAAAATCGACCTTATGGAGAGAAAAAAATCTAAAACCCTCTCTCACGATTTTCCGTTTTTGTATCACACTTTTTCCCGTATGAGGTTGCTCATCAAACCTCTTTTTTATAATCACCGAATGAGAACGGTTAAGCAATTGTTCTCCTTTTATTCGGTGATGGGTTTAACGGAAGGAGCACTTTAGAGAGGGAGTGTTACCCACATCATGGGTAACCACCACCAACGTGGTGGTTTATCCCAACATTCTCCCACTTGTTTCGACGATAAACCCTTTAACCAGAAAACCTTATGGGAATAACTTGACGAATAGAATGACCTTTTTATTCTATTCTACAGGTCCTTAGTTGAATTTTTAATCCTTATGAAATTAACAACCATAATGAGAATCAAAAGACTGAAAGTGATTATTTTATTTATATGCATATGTCAAAAAAGAGTTTAACAATTTCATCCTTATTACATGTTCGGAATATAATCCCGGTGCTAGCCCTTTAGTAAGAGGATCAATGATCATCTCTTTGGTACCAATATTAACAATATGGACTAAATTATTCTCTGTCATTTCTTTAACAACAAAATATTTCAATTTCATATGCTTACATGACATAGTACTTTTGTTGTTGTTCGAAAATGACACCACAGCTTCATTATCACAGTAGACCTTCAGTGGCTTCCCAATGGAATCGATCACCTTTAACTGTGATATAAAGTTCTTTAACCATATAGCCTGCGAAGTAGTCTTGTACAATGCTATGAATTTTGCTTCCATGGTGTGGGCAGCAGTGGTTGACTGTTTCTCATTCCTCCAAGAGATTGCGCCCCCAGCAAGTAAGAAGACGTACCCAGTAGTAGACTTTCTACTATCAAGGCATTCTTCTAAATCCGCATCTGAGTAGCCAATGACCTCGAGGTGATCAACTTTATGATACGTTAACATATAGTCTTTTGTCCCTTGCAAGTACAGCAAGACTTTCTTGGCAGCCTTCCAATGAGGTAAACCTGGGTTAAACTGAAATCTGTCAAGCACCCCTACTGCAAAAGAAATATCTGGTCGAGAACATGTTTGCGCGTACTGCAAGCTGCCAACAACTGATGCATATGAATAAGCACTCATATGTGCTTTGTCAATATCGTTATGTGGACAATCCTTTAGGCTCAGCTTATCACCTTTTGATATGGGTGTAGAACTAGGAGAATAATTCTCCATCCCATATAGGATCTCTGGGAGAGGCCTAGAAAACCTTTTGCTCTGTCTTGATGGATCTCAATGCCAAGAACATAAGCAGCCTCACCCATATTTTTTATATCAAAATATGATGCAAGAAACTATTTTGTCTCTGAAAGTAACTTTATATCGTTGGTTGCAAGTAAAATGCCATCCACATACAACATCAATATAATGAACTTACTCTCACTTTCCTTAAGGTATATACATTGATCAATAATATTTTCTGTAAACCCGAAAGTCACAATGACTTGGGAAAATTTAATATACCACTGTCGGGAGGCCTGTTTAAGTCCATATATTGATTTGTTGAGCTTGCAAATCAGACGATCATTTTCAGTGAAACCAAGAGGTTGTTCCATGTATACATCTTCATTCAGATCCTCGTTGAGGAACGTTGTTTTCACATCCATCTGATGTACCTCTAAGTCATAATGAGCTACGAGGGCCAAGATTATCCCCATTGACTCCTTAGTTGAGACAGAAGAAAATGTCTCATTATAGTCAATTCCCTCCATCTGGGTGAATCAGTTAGCAACCAATCTAGCTTTATGTCTCTCTATGTTACCTTTGGAGTATTTCTTGGTCTTAAAGAACCATTAACACCCTACGAGCTTTACTCCTTTAGGTAACGTGACAAGATCTCACACTTGATTTTTAGCCATAGAGTCTAACTCTTCTTTCATGGCTTCTATCCAGTGCGAAGATTGTTTGCTTTCAACAGCTTCTATAAAAGTCAACAGGTCATCATCTATATCTATAAAATCATCAGGCTCCTAAAAGTACACCACATAATCAGGATGTATGGCAGATCTCCTAATCCTTGTGGATCTCCAAACAGGTCGTTCTTCAGGCTCATATTGAACTTGATCATCCTGCTCGTGCTCTTCCACATTATCCACAATAGGTTCACTTTGGATTTGTGCATTAACAATCGAATGATCAACCACACCATCATTAGGAATAATAATGTGGTATCGTTCGATGTTTTCCTTAACAGGTGACGAAACTAGATCTTGTACTTTCTCAAAACCAAGGCTTTGAAGTGAACTTAATCCTACTGAACCATCTTCTAGGAATCTTGCCTTATCCGTTTCAACAATCTGTGGTGAGTGAGATGGGCAATAAAACTTGTACCCTTTTGATCTTTCTGGATAACCAATGAAACATCCACTGGTTGTTCTTGGATCAAAAGCTTTAATGTGAGGGTTATACAATTTAGCCTCTGCAGGACATCCCCATATGTGCATATAAGAGAGTGATGATTTCCTACCTGTCCACAACTCATAAGGAGTTTTAGGCACAGATTTTGTAGGAACCTTATTCAAAACATGCACAACAGTCCTTAAGGCTTCACCCCACAACTTCATGGGAAGTGTTGAATAATTCAACATAGCTCTGACCATTTTTTTAAGCGTACGATTTCTCCTTTCAGCTACACCATTCTGATAGGCATTACCAGGCATAGTATATTAAGGCACAATGTCTTCTTCTTTGAGAAATCATGCTAATGGTCCTTCCCTTTGCCTCATCTCAGCAAATCTACCATAATATTCGTCACCTCTATCAGACCTGACTATCTTAATAACCTTATCAGTTTGTTTCTCTACTTCTTTCTTAAATTCCTTAAACATTTGAAAAATATCAGATTTTTCAAAGATCAAGTAGAGATACATATACCGAGAATAGTCATCAATAAATATGACAAAATATTTTTCGCCTGTGTAACAAGGGGAAAATGGTCCACATACATCTGTATGGACTATTTCCAATATCTCGTTGGTGCGTTTGGCACCCTCTTTATATGTGTTTGTATGCTTAGCCTTTATGCAATCAACACATGGGTCATTGTCGGTAAAATCTAAAGATTTCAAGATCCCTTCATTTACGAGTCTCTTTATTCTCTTTTCAGAGATATGACCCAACCTTCGATGCCAAAGCATGCAAGATTTATCATTTATCAAGCTACGTTTATTTTCAGCCAATGTGTATTCAAAAGTTAGAGACTTCTGAGTTTGGATCTTCATATTCAATCTATATAAACTATCATAAACTGATGCATAACCAATTTCAATTGAATTTCTGAATATAAACAATTTGGAATTTTTAAACTAAAAACAATATCCAAATTTATCCAACTTTAAAATTGAAATTAAGTTTCTACTATACGATGAAATATAAAAGACATCTGAACTAAAACTACGCCTGTATCCAGAGTAATTCTGCAGGTTTCAACACCCTTCACATGTGAACGCATCTTGTTTCCCGAATAGATGTTTTTCTCATGCATTGTTGGTTCCTTCTGCTCAGGAACAATTGTAGACAGTTGGAAATATGAACAGTAGCACCAGAATCAATCCACCAGCTATTTTCAAGAATTTGTAATAAATTACATTCATAAGAAATAAATGACAAATTATCTTTATTTTCCAACCACTTCTTGTGCTTTATGCAATCTATCTTAATGTGTCCCTTCTTCTTGCAAAAGAAGCACCTTATGGGAGTAGAGTTAGATTGCTTATCTTGGGATGACTTATCCCCAGTTGGCTTCTTCCTAGCATTTCTCTTAAATGCATTCTTCCTTGGTCCTACCTTTGATGTATGAGAAGTCATATGTGCACTCTGCACCTTCTCCCCTTTCAACCTCTCTTCTTCTTCAACACACTTGGGCATAAGTTAATTGAATGTTCATTCATCATTATGTGTGTTGTAAGAGATTTTGAAAGGTCCGTATTCCAAATGTAAGGACGTTAGAATTAAATCCAATAGGAAAGAATCAGAGATGATGAGCTTCATGTCATTTAGCTCAGACGCTATGTTCCTTATCTCCAAAATGTGTTGGCGAATGTTTTCCCCTTCAGTATATTTCATATATTTCAGGGTACTGGCTCTGGCCTTGTTTGAACTCACAAACTGTGTCTCAATGACATTCTTGAATTCCCTCACTATTTTGTATTGTGGGATAACACTACGAATATTCTTAGTTACTTTAGATTGCAAAAGTAACAAGCTAAGCCTATTTGAGCGCTCTCACTTCTCAAAAGCAATCTTTTGATCAGCAGTGCTCTGATCAGTGAGGGCAGCGGGTTCATCTATTCTTAGGGCCAGATCTAAATCCATATACCCTAATACAAAAAGAGCAGTTTCTTTCCAATCACTAAAATTAGATCCATCAAGAAAAGGTATAGAGCTTAAGTCATCTAAAATCACAGAACTAGAAACTGCATGATAAAAGACATGTATCAAGAAACATTCGTACGAGACTAAAACTTAAATGGAAAAAACAAAAGAATAAATGCTCTTGATATGCTTATTTTCAGGCGAGTGAAGGGGGTCATCGGACTCCTACTTTGGTAAGAGCTCTTACACGCAAAACCACTTCGCCTACCGACCATATTCGGTAAAACTAAGGTTCTTGTGAAGTTAGACCATTGACACAAGGTATCTTTGGATACACATGTGTGATGTATCTTGACACATTTACCATATTCTACCCTACTTAAATTTCAAACACGATAAAACTACCTTCGGGTCGTTTATCGTTTTATGAATATAAGTACAACCGTAATATTGGCTAAAATCATATGATAGTACAATATTTTGATAACATACGTGTATTCAGTCACTTTGGTGACATGAATTCACTAAGTCATCTAGCTATCCTTAATGTCAATATTATACACACATTTATACATGCATAATTACAAATAAATGCATGAGCAATAACCCAAGCCAAGCTTAAATGGGTAAAACCTTGGGTCCTCAAGCAGGAACCATTTTAAAAGCACTTTGAATCAGTCTGAAACAGCCCCGGTCCGGTCATCCAAGGGTCTGAACCGGTTCTAAACTTTATGAACCGATGTCAAGTATGAACAAAAGTTCATAAAAACCCTATAATTGTATGCCAAAATCCCTGTATTCTCTTATATTTAAGAAAATAGGATCTTAGCATCTCGGAACCGATGAGAAACCGGAAAGAACCGGTCAAAAATGACTTTAAACTGGTCCTGGAAAGGAGCTGAATCAGTCCTTGATCCGGTTCAGGCCAAATAGTGCCTGGACCCTACTGGATCCGGGTCGGACCCGACTATAACCGGATCTGGGTCTGACTCTGTATGAATTGGATTTGGGTTAGACTGGTAAGATCTGGATCTGAGTCAGACCCGGTAAGAACAGGATCTGGGTCAGACCCAGTTGGAACCGAAGTCGGGTCGGACCCGGTTGGAACCGAATTCGGGTCAAACCCGGTAAAAACTGGATCCGGGTCAGACCCGGTTGGAACCGAATTCGGGCCCGATCCGGGTCTGACCCGGAGTTTTAATTGGATCCGGGTCAGACCAGAGCGGGTCCCCACCCGAATCCCAGATCCGATCCAGAGGAGCCTTATGGATCAAATTGGGTGGGGCTGGTCCGGATCCTAACCGGGACCCGAAAAATCAAAACAGGTTTAAAATAACCTGAAACACAAAATAGGGTTTTCAGAAAACCCCATTTCGCTCATTCTGCTCCAGATGTAGAGAGAGACGATTGTCGCCGCCTGCCGGCGATGCTCCCTGTCGACAACCAACACCGCCTGCCGACGACCCACGCCGCCTGCCGACGACCAACGCCGGCACCCTGATGGAGATCCTTCTCCGGCAAAAACAGCCACCCGTCGGTGAATCGTGAAAAGCAGAGGTCCGACAACGATTCTGGTGGCTCCTTAAAAGCGGATGGAGAAAGAAAAAGCCGACGATGACCTGGCAGACATAAACCCCCAAAAAAATTTTGAGGTAAGTCGGTGCCGGCGACTAGCTGTAGAATCGCCCCACCGCGATTTGCCATGCCGGACGACCAGAGCACACCCCGCAGGGGATGCGGGGTGTGGGCCCATAACCCATTGTTGGGGGTGTTTCACCGTCGGTTCGCAGTCGTCGACGCCTCAGCCACCAGCCGGTCGGAGCCCCTGCAAAATCAAACACACAAAATGCGTACCTGAGGCGGCCATTGCCGGAGGGCGGAGGATGTTGCCGGAGAGGGGTTTCCTTCAACTCAGTCGGTCTGCAGCCACCACAAGCGCAAGCCTCCGAATGCCACCTGTGAGTCGACCCTTTTCCCTCTTGATGGAAATCAACCTTATGGAGAGGAAAAATTTTAAAACCCTCTCTCACGATTTTCTGTTTTTGTATCACACTTTTTCCCGTATGAGGTTGCTCAGGAACCCTCCTTTTTATAATCGTCGAATGAGAACAGTTAAGCAACTGTTCCCCTTTTATTCGGTGATGGGTTTAACGGAAAGAGCACTTTAGAGAGGGAGAGTTACCCACATCTTCAGTAACCACCACCAACGTGGTGGTTTATCCCAACACGCCATGGACGATCGTCGGTGGCGGATGAAAGTGGGAGGGGGAGGGAGGCGAAACCCTAAAAAAAAAATTTTTACGGCACCATAGGGTTGTTGGGTTTCCATTGTAGCTACTGGGAACCCGACCCAGGTGGGATCCAATCCAAAACCCAAAACCATTTTAACCAATTAAAATGGTTTCTAGTGGATCGTATCGCCACTTGATCTAGAGGGACCTAGTACAAGAAGTTTTGAGTCTTAGACGGGTTCTAACCTTGATCTGGTCTAGGATCTGGATTTGACTCAGGATTTGATTGGATTGGGTTTGGATTAAAACCATTTTTTGGATCGTGGAATCTGACCTGCGATTCGATTGGATTGGGTTTGGATCATAGAATCTGACCCGAGATCAAGTTTGACTAGGTCTGGGTCATGTGATTCCATTTAGACTGGGTCTGGATACAAACCAGGTCGAATCAGGCCTGAAACTCGATCCATCCATTGTCTACCCCTTTTAAGGATCATAATTGGTTTGGTGATCGATACGGTCGATTTTGGGACTAGTTCAGAGTTTTTTTTTGTCCAATTTTGAAAGGTTTTACACCGATTCCTGCAAAAGAAGACTCTATTTTTTTGTATCAGAGAAAGAACAAGGTTTTTTCATTTGGTTTTACGGGTTAAGAAGTTTTTTTTCATGTTTCAGACTAGTTTGACTCTTTTAGGAGCGGTTCATGGTTTTTCTTGATCAATTCGAAGTTGTTTTTTATCAGTTTAGGGTATTTTATGACTGATTCCAATACTAGGACCCCGGGTATTACATATAGCATGTCTTTGTCATTTTAATCAAGGTTTTATCATGGATGCATGTCTTTTGCATGGATTTGATGTTATCCATGATATTTAAGCATGATATATGACTAAATTCATGGCATATATGATGTGTTTCATCAAAATTTTATTTGTACATATGATATATAGCATGAATTTATATTTTTTATGTTATTATACGTAATTTGTCATGAATATACATGCATTATCATGATTGCATGGACATGCTTTGTAATACGAATATGTTTATAGTAATAAATCTCGATCAACTCACTCTTGTAATCACCATAGTGATCTGAGTTGTGTTGATTGAGAGTTCTTTAGACCATGTTGATATTCGGTTTTATAATTATGTGTGACTTTATGAAATAATGATTATACCCAAAAGTAGGTCATTGTGTTCCAAATTCATACAGATTATAATAGTAAATATGTTCAACAGCCTATGAAGCACGATTATACCCAAAGATACATTGTTGAGTTGTCTCTGATGACATGATCTATTAGTTTTACCAAATAAAGTTAATTCCTTGACAATTTAGGAGGTAAGCCAGTTTTGAATATTATCATTTTTACCAAAGTGGAATGATAGTGATCAGATTATGCTTGTCTTTAAAATGATGAATAATAAAGGGTCTCAATTTTATATTTTCAACATGAGTCACGTACGAGCATTTATATAAAAAAAAAATTCTTGTAGTACCAAGTTTATTGATCATTGACGGTTCTAGTAATATCTCTATCTTAGACGGATCAAATTTTTTAAATTGAAAAGAAATAATGTTATTCACTCTGGGTTACATGAACCTAGATTTGGCACTTAGAACTAACGAACCTCCTCCTCTTATAGAGCAAAGTACAGTCGATCAGAATGATGCCCATAAGAAGTAGGAGTTCTCAAATAGACTTAGTCAGTTGCTTTTACAATTAAGAGTAACTAAGAATATTCGATGCATCATCTCTCATTGTAGGACAGTGAAAGAATTTCTAAGAGCTATTGAGCCTCAGTTTGTCAGTTTTAATAAGGCTAGGGTCAATACCTTGATGTCCAAGTTGGTGTCTATGAAATATTCTGGTGATAGTCATATCCGACAATACATTTTGGAAATGAGAAATATTGCATCTCAGTTGAATGACATGAAGTTCATCATTTTAGAATTCTTCATAGTCCATCTAATTTTGACCCCACTGCCTACTGAATACGGACGCTTCAAGATTTTTTACAACACACACAATGATGAGTGTTCCTTTAATGACCTCTTAACTAAGTATATTGAAGATGAAGGAAGACTAAAGGGTAAGAAGGTGTAGAGTACACATATGGCTTTTCATGAGGAAAAATATAGGTTAATAGTAAAGAAGGGTTCTTTCAAGAAGAAAAACAAGAAGAAGGCCACTGGATATAGTTTTAACTCTCACGTGAATGTCAAATCCCAAGCAGAAGGTTCTTATATAAAGTGTTTTCTTTGTGAGAAGAAGGGACATAATAAGGTATCCCTGAAACATAAGAAATGATTTTAAAAGAAAGGTAATGAGACATTTTTTTCTCATGAGTGTAATTTAATTCATGTTTCATTGTATAGTTTGTAGATTGACTTTGGTGCAAAGGTGTACATTGTCAACTCTTTATAGACATTTCTGAACAAAAGAGAACCAGCAAAATATGAAAGAAGAATCTTCTCATAAAACAAGATGTGTTCGCATGTCAACAACGTTGAGACATGAAGATTTGTGTTGGAGTCTGAATTCATTTTGGATTTGGTTGATATATTTTATGATTCATCTTATAGTCGAAACTTTATCTCTATTTCAAAAATTGATAAGTTTGGTTTTGTTTTTAGTTTTAAAAACTCCAAGCGTATTATTTTTAAAAGTTTTATTTTTTTCAGTTCTGCATATATGTATGATGGTTTGTATCATTTAAAAATCAAATTTCAAATTCAAGAATCTTACTTTCTTAAGAATACAATGATTGACAATAAATGTGGTTTAAAAAATGATCAATCATACTTGTTTTGGCATTGAATATTAAGACACATTTCGAAAGAGAGACTCCAAAAACTTATGAAAGAAGGGATCCTTGGATCCCTTAACTTTATAGATATTGAACTATGTGTTAACTTCATAAAGGCTAAGCAGTCCAACACATATGAGAAAGATGTCAAATACAGCAATAGAAAATTAGAAGTTATGCATATGAATGTTTGCGAGTCATTTTCTCTATGTTACATTGGTAAAAAATATTTTGTCAACTTTATAAATAATTACTCACGATACATGTATCTCTACTTGTTATTTGAGAAATCAGAAGTCTTTCAAGTTTTTAAAGACTTTAAGAAAAAAGTAGAAAAACAAACCGATGAAGTTATAAAAATGGTTAAGTATGATAGAGGTGTCGAATATTATGGTTGTTTCACTGAGATAGGATAAAAGAAAGGGTTATTAGTGTGATTTTTAAAAGAAAAAAATATTGCACCTCAATACACCATGTTTGGTAGTGCTTACCAGAATAGTATAGCTGAAACAAAGAATTGTATGCTTAAAAAAATGGTTCGAGCGATGTTAAATCACTCAAACCTTCTCTTGACCTTGTGGTGTAAAGCTCTTAGGATAACAATGAACATGTTAAAAAAGGTTTCTATGAAGGTTTTCCAAAAGATTCCTTATGAGTTATAGGCTGGTAGAAAGTCTTTATTATCATATATGCGCATATAGGGATGCTCAGTTGAAACTAAATTGTATAACAGATATATAAAAGTCTTTAATCCTAGGATCATTAGTGGATTTTTTATTAGTTATCCAAAAATATCAAAGGGCTTTAGGTTTTATTGTTCATCTCATACATCACAAATAGTGAAAGCAGATAAATCAAGATTTATTTAAAATAGTTCTATTAGAATAGATGCATCTCAAAGTTTTATATTTGAAGAATTACACGATTCAATTTTCATACCTGCAAAGGAAAAAAACTTAGTTTTTTTATCATTGTCCTTTTTTATGATGTTAGAAAAAATCTAGTCAATGAACATCAATCATAAGTAGAACAAGTTGTTGATGAAGATGTACAACAACAATATGATGTAGAGGTTCAATCTTAACCACCTATAACACCTGCATAAAAGTCTACGAGGACAAGAAAATCTGCTATCCATTTAGACTATATAGTGTATTTACATGAGCCCAATGATTTTATAGACATTGATGATGATCCCCTAACCTTTGTAAAAATAATTGAAAGTAAAAGATCAATACATTGGATCAACGTCATGAAAGAAGAGCTTGACTCTATAGCAAAGAACCAAGTGTGAGATCTTGTACCTCAACCTGATAGAATAAGACTTGTTGGTTATAAGTGGGTCTTTAAGAGCAAAACAGACTTCAAACAACGAGTGAAGAGATACAAGTCTAGGTTCCTTGCAAAGGAATTCACACAGATACATGGTATTGATTATAATAAGACATTTTATCATGTCTCAATTAAGGAATCATTGAGAATAATCATAGCCTTTGTAACTTTTTTTAACTTAGAGCTACATCAAATGAATATGAAAATGACCTTCCTGAATGAGGATCTGCAAGAGGAGGTATACATGAAACAACCTCCTAGTTTGAGTGTAAATGAATCGAACAACTTAGTTTGCAAATTGAAGAAATCAATCAATGGACTTAAACAAGTCTGCCTTCAGTCATATAAAAAGTTCAATCAGGTGATCTTGAACTTTGGATTAACTGAAAATATTGTTAATCAATGCATATACCTTAAGGATAGTGAGAATAAGTTCATAATTTTGGTTTTATATGTTGATGGCATTCTTCTTAGAACTAATGATTTGAGTATACTACATGAAACAAAAGTTTTTCTTTTTTCTCATTATGATATGGACATGGGTGAGCCTACTTATATCCTTTGAATTGAGATCTGTTGTGATAGAACTAAGGGTGTACTCGATATTTCTCAGAAATCTTATATACTTAAAGTTCTTAAAAGATATAGGATAAGGAATTGCTCTCTCAGGTCTGCACCAATAGTAAAAGAAGATAAATTGAGCCTAAAGGATTGTCCTCATATTAATAATAAAAAGGCTCAGATGGCAATCATCTTGTATGCTTCAACGGTTGAGAGTTTGCAGTACGTGTAGACCTGCACACGATCAGATATCACACTTGTTGTTGGGATGCTTGTTAGATATCAGTTTAGTGTGAGCATTGTGCACTAGAAGGCAATAAAGGTCATGCACTATTTATAATGAGCGGAGGACTATATGTTGTCCTACAGAAAGGTTGATCACTTAGAGGTCATTGGATACTTTGATGAGGACTTTGGAGGATGTCTCGACAATAGAATGTCTACTACTAAATACAACTTCCTATTAACAGGTGGTGGTGTCTTATGGAGAAATAAAAAGCAATCTATAATTGTAGCTCATACCATGAAAGCAAAATTTATTACTCTATAAAAGACTTTGTCTCAGGCCATATGGATTATAAACTTCATTATGGCTCTTAGTATAGTGGACTCTATTAAGATGCACTAAAGATCTTGTGTGATAATGAAGTTGTTGTGTCTTTATTGAATAATAACAAAAGCTCTGCCTTATGTCGATACATGAAGTTAAAGTACTTTGTTGTTAAAGAAATGATTAAGAATCATTTGATGTGTATTGATACAATCGGAACAAAAGAGATAACTATTGATCATCTTACTAAAGGGCTAGCATCGAGATTATATTCCCAACATGTAATGAAGATGAGTCTATTTGATTTCTTATGATGTATGATAGTACATTATGATATTATGTGATCACATTTATGAAACTAAATTGATTATCTATCATTTTGTACATTATTGGTCATGTGTAAAATATCTTTCATTTAAAAAAAAGAGAATAACAAAATAATAATATTAAAAAGACTAATAGAATGGGTTAGAGAATAAATCTATTCATAAAGGTATTCTTACCATGCTAAACACTTAAAATAAGTAATACTATAGTACATAAAAATATGACATCTCATATAAAGGTGTTTGTTTCCATGATTCATATGATTCATTTTTGTGATACAGGATAACATGTGATCCCACATGAAAATTGAATCAAGATAACGGTAAACAACCTCAATTATGTATTTTTTCGTGTCAATGGATCAAGTGGAAGAATTTTAAAATATTTGGATAAGGTCCAACTGGATGTGACCCAATTTGACACAGGGCACACCAAGAGATGCATAAGAGTGGGAGGGATGCTACGTGAATGTGAAAAGTTTGCATTCAATATGGACTCATAACCCAAATTCGACATGAGAATGTGAAAGTTTCACATGCATGTAACCCCCACTCTTCTCCCATTATATAAGGAGATCCATGGTAGCTTGATGGGAACTACCAAGGTAATATCTCTCTCTGGGTTCAACGATTGTGCTCACCATTCAACCCTGCAACCTGGGCTCATCAAGGGTGTCAATTGGTTGAGGAAAATGTCAACCACTGACGTCCATCCAAGCTTCAACCGGATCGACCATGGTGGCTTCCGGTAAGTTGTGTTCTCCATTATTTTTTGCCAACAATGATTTTTTGTGTTTTGTATTTTATACAAAAAATCACCGCATAAAGTAGCGATTTTTTGTGTTTTTTGTGGGTCGAGTGCATACCCGACTTGATCACTTAACCATGCCTCCTGTCAGTGGGAGATGGGTGACATGCTAGTTGAGCATCATCCAGGAGACATTAGGCCTCGTGGTGCATGGAGCTGGTCAATTTGATTGACTTAGAAAATCTAGCTTAAGTGACAAGCAAATCATAGAGCAGCATTCCATGGGTTTCACACACACACACACACACACACACACACAGAGAGAGAGATGCCCCCTCCATTACCTCTCTTACCCACCTTGACAACTATGACCTCCTCAACCTCCATTCACGTAGAGAGAGAGAGAGACAGCTGCCAACATTTTTTCGCAAAAAAGTAAAGGGCTGGAAGGGGGTGCACTTTTTAAAATGATATTTTTTTTAAAAAAAAATTACAAGAATAAGTGTCGGACTCATGCCAGGACCCCAACCTGAGTTTGGCCCAATACATTTATCAGGCAGGGTGCTGAAATCGAGACCTGAGCTTGACCCAAATCGGGCGACTACGCAGCTCGATGTCCACACCTGATTTGTATAGCAATTTTTTTAAGTGATACATTGCACATCTTAATTTTTATAAAGTTTAACTATTATTATATATATATATATATATACAAAACACTCTTGCCCTTCTTAATTGTATTATCTGTAAATTTCTTAGGATTTTTAAATAAACAAAAATAAAATTTCAATAATAAAGTAGCAAGTATTATTTTACCATCAATGAGCATTTAAGTGTAAATTATTGTTAAAATTCTAATTTTCTTGCTAATTATGTTTTAATTAGCATTTATTAGTTAATTAGTAATTATTTTGCTAATTTGATTTAATTATCATTTGATTTATTATATTTAATTGGCATTTAATTATTAATTAGATTTAATTATTATTAATTAGATTTAGTTATTATCTAATTATTAAGCATATTTAATTGACATGTGTGGAACATTTATTTAAATTGGCATTTAGTTGTTCCATATATTTAACTAATATATAATTATACAATTAGTTAAATTGGAAAATTAATTATAGTTGAAATTTATTTAGCATTTGGGGTTCGGATTTGATTATTGGGTCCATATAGACTTGGACCCAAGTTGGGCTTGGAGCTTTCTAGAAGGTTCTCAAAAAGAAAAAAGAAAAAAAGTTAATGGAGGAGACAAGTGTCAAGCTAAGGGTGAGTTAGGCAAACAAGAGTATGGTGGGAGACAAGTAGTGGCCTAGTGAGCGAAGTAGTGAAGGAATATGTCGACCTCTCCTCTATCTCTATCTCTATCTCTATCTCTATCTCTATCTCTATCATCAATGGGTAAAACTTTCTAGAAATTTCTAAAAGATTCTCTCCCCTACTAACATAGGCTATAAATAGCCCCTCAATCTCATCACATCCTTTTGCTTTATCTTTTTTTCTCTTCCTCTCTCTTTCTCTCTTCACGGATTTTGGAAGGAGGTCCTTCCCTCCTCTCAACTTTCTCTTCCTCTTCCCTTCTTGCTTAAGGTGGTGAAGGAGGCTCTCACGAATTGGAGGAAGGCCCTATTCACAAAATTGAGGATTTCTCTAGTCTCTTTGTGTTCTTAAATTATTTAAGGATCTACATTCTAAATGAAGGTAGGGGACACCGTAGCCTTGGAATAGTTATAGAAGCTAGAGCATGTTTGTTGGTTTTTTCTATACATGCTTATAATTTTATAAAATATGAAACAATGATATGCATGCTTATGATTTTATAAAAATTTGGAATGGTGATATGCGTGCGTATGATTTTACAAATTTGGAATTGATTATATGCATGCTTATGATTTTATAAAATCCTTGAATGATGATATGTATGCTTATGATTTTATAAAATTTAGAATGATGATATGCATGCTTATGATTTTACAAATCTGAAATTGATTATATGAATGCTTATGGTTTTATAAAATCTGGAATGATGGCATGCATATGATTTTACAAATCTTGAATTGATTATATGCATGCTTATGATTTTATAAAATTCTAAAATAATGATATGTATACTTATGATTTTAGAAAATATAGAATGATGATATGCATGCTTATGATTTTATAAATCTAGAATTGATTATATGCATGCTTATGATTTTATAAAACCTGGAATAATGATATGTATGCTTATGATTTTAATAATGATATGCATGCTTATAATTTCAAAAAACTAAAATTGATTATATGCATGTTGATGATTTCATAAAATCTGAAATGATGATATGTATGTTTATGATTTTATAAAATTTAGAATGATGATATGTATAATTATTATGATTTTATAAAATCTAGAATGATTATATGTATATTTATAATTTTATAAAATTTAGAATTATGATATTCATTCTTATGATTTTACAAATTTGGTATTGGTTATATCATGCTTATGATTTTATAAAGTCTAAAATGATGATATGCATGCTTATAATTTTATAAAATCTGGAATGATGATATGTATGCTTATAATTTTCAAAATCCGGAATAGATGTATGCATAATTAGGATTTTTAAAATACATAATAGATGTATGCATACTTATGGTTTTCGAAATCTGGAATAGATGTATGCATACTTATGATTTTAGAAAATCTAAAAATGCATGTGTACATTGATTTTTATAAAAATCTAGAAATGAATATGCATGCATTGATTTTCAGAAAATTTGGAAATGAATGTGTATGCATTAATTTTTAGAAAATCTAGAATTGAATATGTATGCATTAGATTTTAGAAAATCTAGAAATACACGTGTATGCATTTTGGTTTTTAGAAAATACGAAAATGCATGTGTATGTATTCTAAATTTAGAAATCTAAAAATGCATGTGTATGCATGGTGAATTTAGAAATAAGAAAATGCATGCGTATGCATTTTGATTTTTTAGAAACACTACAAGAAACCTATGGATTAGCGATGAATTAAATCCATCGCTAATCCGACGTTAATCCATCGCTAAATAGTTTAGCGACAGATTAACGTCGAATTAGAGACGGATAGCTTCCATCGTAGATTTTTTGACGCTAAGTAGCGACGAAATATATTTGTCGCCCATTCGTTTATCTGTCGCCAGTTCTGTTGCTAAGTTGCGACGGAATAACGAATGCCAACATCCGTTGCAAGGCAGTCGTTACTAATCGGATATTTTGGTTTTGCGATGGATTTATAGTCATCGCTAATCCGTCGTTACATTCAACACTAATAGTAATTAGCGATGGATATATCTGTCGCAAACAAGGAAAAAATTTTAAAAAAATATATTTGAAAATTAAATATCGAGAAAAAAATTCTCGTAATACAATTTATATTTCCTGTGAATAAAAAACAAAGTACACATCAAAATACATATAAAAGGAAACTAAAACAATTAATCGATCCACTATAAAATTCGCAAGTTCTAATTATTTACAATTCAACATTTATATTTTTTAAGCAAAAAGAAGGTAGAACAAATTCAACATATGAATTTAATCATCGCCAAAATTTTGTGCGTCCTCTTGTTCATTGTCTCGATCTGTCCCTCCAGCTCCACTATGCTGATCATCGCCAACAACCTACACGAGAAAAGAAAGGTCAGTATTGATAAACAAATTATACTGAAATAAATGATACTCTATATGTGATTCTATCATGCTCATATGTGTTCTAAGGCAGTAAAAAAACTGTATATGTGATTCTACCATGCTCATATATGTTCTAAGGTAGTAAAAAAACTTTATATGTGATTCTATCATGCTCGTATATGCTCTTAAGGCAGTAAAAAAAACTTATATGTGATTCAATTATGCTCATTTGTGATCTAAGGCAGTCAAAAAAATGTATATGTGATTCTACCATGTTCATATGTGTTCTAAGGTAGTAAAAAAACTTTATATGTGATTCAATTATGCTCATATGTGTTATAAAGACGGTATAAAAACTATTTTTGTGATTCTATCATGCTCATATGTATTCGAAGGCAGGCAAAAAACTGTATATGTGATTATATCATGCTCATATGTGTTCTAAGGCAGTAAAAAAACTTTATATGTGATTCAATCATGCTCATATATGTTCTAAAGGCTGTAAAAAAACTGTATATGTGATTCTACCATGCTCATGTGTGTTATAAAGGCAGTAAAAAAATTGTATATGTGATTCTACCATGCTCATATGTTCTCTAAGGCAGTAAAAAAACTGTATATGTGATTCTACCATGCTCATATGTGTTCTAAGGTTGTAAAAAGACTTTATATGTGATTCTATCATGCTCATATGTGCTCTAAGGCAATAAAAAAACTTTATATATGATTCTATCATGCTCATATGTGTTCTAAGGCAGTAAAAAAACTTCATATGTGATTCTATAATGCTCATATGTGTTCTAAGGCAGGCAAAAACTGTATATGTGATCATATCGTGCTCATATGTGCTCTAAGGCAGTCAAAAAAACTGTATATGTGATTCTATCATGCTCATATGTGCTCTAAGGCAGTAAAAAAACTTTATATGTGATTCTATCATGCTCATATGTGTTCTAAGGCAGTAGAAAAACTTCATATGTGATTCTATCATGCTCATATATGTTCTAAGGCAAGCAAATAACAATATATGTGATTATATCATGCTCATATGTGCTTTAAGACAGTAAAAAAATTATATATATGATTCTATCATGCTCATATGTGCTCTAGGGCAGTAAAAAAACTGTATATGTAATTCTACCATGCTCATATATGTTCTAAGGCAGTAAAAAAACTTTATATGTGATTCTATCATGCTCATATATGCTCTAAGGTAGTCAAAAAACTGTATATGTGATTCTATCATGCTCATATGTGTTTTAAGGCAGTAAAAAAACTTTATATGTGATTCTACCATGCTCATATGTGCTCTAAGGCAGTCAAAAAACTGTATATATAATTCTACCATGCTCATATGTGCTCTAAGGCGGTAAAAAAACTTATATGTGATTCTACCATGCTCATATGTATTCTAAGACAGTAAAAAAACTTTATATGTGATTCTATCATGCTCATATATGCTCTAAGGCAGGCAAAAAACTTCATATGTGATTATATCATGTTCATATATGTTCTAAGGCAGTAAAAAAAATTGTATATGTGATTCTATCATGCTCATATATGCTCTAATGTAGTCAAAAAATTGTGTATGTGATTCTATCATGCTTATATGTGTTCTAAGGTAGGCAAAAAACTGTATATGTAATTATATCATGCTCATATGTGCTCTAAGACAGTAAAAATATTATACTGAAATATTATATAAAAGGTCAGTATTGATAAACAAAATACACTGAAATAAATTACATGCAATGCACCTAAGTTAAGGCAATCAAAGTTATATGAAATCTAACGACATGCAATACATCACATGAAACTTTCATACCTGAGAGGCACCTGCAAACAAAGTTCTCCTGTTCTGCAAAAAACTGTTGAACTCATCTCGGAGAACTTCGACAATTGTTTCATGAAAGTAGTCATGCATTGTGTCCTTAACGATCTGGCATACACAATCCCAAGAATCAGTCGGATGCTTAGAGCTGATGTTGGCGGGAGAAGTCTGTGAGGCATGAATGGAGGAAGCAACGACTGGTGAGGTGTTGATATTACTGCCAAACTCAAACACACGACCCTTTTTTGGTTCAGCTGCTGCAGTCACCCATGTTGCAAGATCAAATGATGGATGCTGAGTAGAGTCATTGTCGTATCGCTCTACCATTTGTTGCTCATATGACTCTTACAAAATAATGTTTACAGTATGAATTAATAATTAAGAATTACAATATTTATGATAACTTGTATATTATAATGATTATTAGTACAATAAATACATACCGTTGTCGTTCTCGCCTTTTCTTATACGAACTCTCTCATGGTCTTACGTTTACGTGTTTGAACAACCACATCCTTGTATGACACAATGCCTCCTTTTTCTGCTTTCTGCGAAGTGAAATGATAAAAGATTTAGTTAACAGGTTTGCAATAATACTTATAAAATTAATTTGTTTATATATTGATGAGTTACCATTTTCTTCAGGTGGCTCTCAAAAGTCCTAGATCCACCTGTGTGTAGCAAACTCCAACATGGAATCCCGCTAGCAATACATCGAAAACATTCATATCAAAAAAATGCCAAACATGTACCTGCAGCAAACACACTCCAATATCCTGCTAACTACTATCATGCCTTGCATGAAATTCATACTCCAAAAATAAGAACACTTCTATTCTCATACATTAAAATCATGCTCAGCATGATCTCCAAACTCCAACAAAGCTGTCCTAGATATCAACAACTAAGTGAGTGTGTGAACAGTAAAGTGTTGCATCTAATAAATTAAATAACATATGATGCGCTTGCATCACTTACTCACCACGGGTATTTACCCGATTTGCATTATTTTTGTCACTTACTTACCATGGGTGGCGGGGCACAAGAGGGATCCGTTGAGAAATCTGCAAGAGACACTGTGTTAAAATGAAGTCACCCTCTGCCGAAAGAAAAAAATTTAGAATAAATATCAAAGTCGGGCGAGATTTTGGCGAGGCAGAATGCCTCCTAAGCGTCGACCACCTCTCTGTTCGGTCTGACAGGTTTTCGAGTTCGGCCGGCCAATCAGTAGGCTAGCGATGTACGACAGCGGCACGAGGTCTTCAGAGGTAGTGATCGTCCCCTGGAGCGGCAGGCACGGTGTGATGTGTGGTTCAGGAACCCGACGATCGTCGGGAGCCCCCCGTCCCCTCGCCCCCCCTGCCAAAAAAAAATGAGGCAGGAGGGGCGAACCCCATGTCGAAAAAGCAGGGGGGTGACCCCCATGCTCGAATACAAAAATGAGGCAAGGGGGGCGACCCCCTGCTGGAAAAAAAAAGAGGCAGGGGGTCGCCCTCCTGCTGAAAAAAAAAGAGGCAGGGAGGTGACCCCCTGCCGGAAAAAAAAAAGAGGCAGGGGGTCCCCCCCTGCCGGAAAAAAAGAGGCAAAGGGGCGACCCCCTGCCGGAAAAGCAGGGGGGCGATCCCCCTTGCCGGAAATAAAAAATAAGGCAGAGGGGCAACCCCATGTCGGAAAAACAAAATGAGGCAGGCGCCCCCCTTGTCGGAAAAAAAGAACGAGGCAGGGGGGCGACCCCGTGCCGAAAAAAAAAATGACCCACTTACCTGGGAGACGCGGGGCGGCGAAACGGAGGTCGATGGGCCAGGGGAGGGACAGGCGGCGGGCCGGACGGCAGGACGGGCGACGGGCCGGGGATTGCGTCAGGCGGGAGAGGGCGGCGGGCAGGGTAGTGCATCGGGCAGGTGAGACAAAACAGGAAAGAGAAAGAAGGGTTCTGATTAGGGATTTACGGGAAACTTAGCGATGGATTTAGCGACGGCCTACTTCCGTCGCAACTCCATCACAAATTTACATGACTAATTAGCGAGAAAATATTTTTGTTGCTAACGTCGTCGCTACATCCTGACAAAAAAACCTTCGTCACCAAACCCGTCGCTAAATGCCACGGGTATTGCGACAAAAACTGTCATCGCTAATTAGCGACAGATTTGGCGATAAAAGTTTTTCTGTCACTATTTTCATAAATATTACGGATTTTAGCGACGAATTTGTTTCTCTTATTAATCCACCGCAAAGTTGCGACGAAAAAAATCCGTCGCAAACTTCCGTCGCTAATGACCATTTTTCTTATAGTGAAATATAGAAATGAATATGTATGCATATATAGTTTAAAAAACTGAAAATGCATGGGTATGTATTGTGATTTTTGAAATATTGAAATGTACGTGTAGGCATGTCGATTTTCAGATGAGCCTATAGGGATTTTTCAAATTTGCCTATATTGATTTTTAGACATGCCTATGTTAGTTTTTTAAAAAATTCTTGAAAATTTAGATATTTTTTAAAATTTGATTTTTGGTAAGTAATTTGCTATGTATGAGCACTTAAAAATTAGATTTGATGATGATTGTTGTGTCATATTCATGTACACTAAAATTTACATATGAAGGTAGTATTATACCTTGTGTATGATGAAATATCTGATTTTAATATCATACTTGGAATAAATGTATATTAAGCATATTGACTATATGCGGATTTAAAATTGAATCATGTTTATGATATTGAGCATAATGTTAAATACTATAATAATATGTTGAAATGCCGCATAATGATATTACTTATTGATTCATAGTGTTAGATGACATGAAGTGTATACATGCACTACGTGATGCTCATATTAGAGCTTGTTTGGTACCTTAATACTTAAGTGTGTGTGACATGTAAATTAAGTTGTACTCTAAGGCATGTGAAACATGCATATACATGTCACTTTTGAGTGATCTATGGTTGATGAGAACCCAAGAGGTATGAATAATGCACTATTATGAATGATATATGCACATATAAATTAATTGATTCATCTTCATGAGTGAGATTTTCAAATGGTTAAAGGCACCAGAGCATAATAAATGAGTTAGGGACGTATCAAAATAATGAATAATGTATTTACCTAGAATAGGTACTGTGTGTGACCTATTGGTATTGGGCACACTTTGTGGAATATAATTCATGTAATAAAGAGATCCTAATAACCCATTTAAAACACGGTCTACCTTGGAGATGGTAGGTGGTACAAACCCCGAAAGACAACGTTATTAATATGTTAAATAAAAATATTGTTGAGGAGTCTTGGGACTACAAAATATTATCCTAAGTAGTAAATTTTCACGAGTACTGCAATTAGTATAGAATGCATTATAGTTTATATAATACCTATGTGAGGATTCTCCCTGGTCATTGACCACCCACATTTGGTTTTAGATTCAGTTAGACACTCGAGAAAGATAAAATACTTAACGTAATAATCACTTGATGGTTTGTCTCTTCTATCTCGAGTAGTTTCACAAGTGCCCTATGAAACCAATAATAAAGAGAAACAAAAACCTTACACAAAGATCAGTTTTTCTTTTTGCTAAATTGAAACCTGCTCTAATAATACAAACACTTCATATTTGTTATTTATCTTGGGAGTATTGCATGCTATTTTGAGATGGTTGGTGAATCATAGTCTAACATTGGTAGGAGATACCACAACATGTTCGTTATTATTGAATTGAAATTATATATCTTGCCTATGATTGTATGTTATAAATAAATGTTACGTTTTCATAAACATGTACATGCTTATGATAGAACAAACGTAGATGTTGTTATATATGTTTTAGTTATTTGCAAGTATTGTGGGGTTATTGTTAACCTACCATATGTGACGAGTCTGGCCCTTTTTATTTTATTATTTTTATGTGATGATTAGTCATTGTAGGCAATGGCTAAATGGGCGAAGAGTCATTGAATCACACTTCTATCTTTCATTTCTTATACTTGTTAAAACCCTATTGATATGTGAAAATATTTAACACTGAAAGTTTGTTTACATATATTTCAATTACGGTTTGAATGTGTTTGAAAATGAATGAAATTTGAATATCAAATTCATGTTTTTAATATTTGTGTGTAAGCCTGGACCCAAGGCCACAGGGTTTTGGATCCAATCAGTATAAATGTGTGAACTTGCTTGTAACTCGCCTAAGATTTGTTTACCCAAGTTTTCTAAAGAATGTTTTTCATTGTTTACTTTACTAAAAAAAATTTGCATGTATTTTTGAGTTAAGAATTTTGGGGTGTTACATTAATAGGCATAAAATGAAGACTCTCTCTCTTCAAAAGGTCTTTCTCCTTCTTAAAAGCTATAAAATAAAAAGTTTGTAATGTTTTAAACTTATCAATATATTTATGATTCTAGCTATTTTTCCTTTCAATCTTGTTAAATGTGTATGATTTAAACCTTTTTTTTACCATTTGAATTATCTTATAGATCCTGACCATATGGATGGGCTGATTATCTAGTTTTTTTTTATAAAAAGAAGTGTTTGCTTTTCAAACACAATAACGCATTATTTCCATTGAGCTTGTATGACTGCTTGTATGCCAAAGCAAGCATGCTAGCATAGTGAAATGAGGGAAATGGGGGAATCGAAGAGATGAGAAAGCTAAATTGGTGCATTTGTGATTTTAATGGCCACATAATATGCAGCATCACTGCATGAGATATTTGGATATTTGGATAAAGATAGCCCAAAGGTCATCATATCCATGCATTTGAAATGAGTGAGTCCTACTCAATGCAAATGCATGGGCCCACTGTGAGGCAGGCACCATGGCCATGACCCACTAATGTGAGCCAACATCATGAGTGTGCATCTTTTCTTGGGTAGTTGAAGTTGGGCATACTTCTTAGTGGGCAAAACAGACAGGTAAAATGATAATTACCAGAAGTGCCATGCTTGGAAGCGTGGAGAAAACTCATGTTAATTTAGGTGAAGCGTGCTTCCCAAATCACTTACATCTCTCATCTTTTTCATTTCTCATGAGTTTTCCTTTCATTTTTCACTTGTTTTACTTCCCTTATCTTTTTTGGTGTGTTTTTCATGTTATTATTTATTTTTTTCATTTTCCTCTTGCTTCTCATTCATTTTCCTCTTGTTTTATTTTATATTTATTTTTTCTGCACTCCTCGTACGCTTTCACGATAGCTTTCAAAATGAAACTTGTTTCCTGCTTCATACTATTTTTTAACACTTGCTACCTCGCTTCTGCTTCACGCATCACTTCAACTTGGTTAGTGAAGTGGTCTTTTTATTGATTATTAAAAAAATAGACATTGAACTTCTTTTGTACTGGAATTATTTGCGATGGTTGGAGCAAGTATTTTGTAATTTCTATACATTGGCCCCGCTTGTTTCTCAGCCGACCCCATATAGTTGGGATAAAGCTTGATGATGATAACGATGATTGAGCATATTTTTATAAATAAAAGTTAAATTGTGAAATCTTCCAGATGTCAAAATTCATAAATTTTTGACAAAAGAATTTTTTTACTCTTTTCACAAGTGATTTTCTTTAGATATTTGAACTTTCCTCTCAAATATCTAAATATAAAAAATCTCTTAAATATGTGAATTTTTTCTCAAATATGATAATATATGAATTTTCTCTTGAATATGCGAATTTCTTTTTAAAGACTGAATTCTTTTTAAAGACTTTATTGACACTCTTGAAGCACCACGCCACTTAAGGCTTTAACAGCTTTTTAAGAGTGCCACTAAAAGTTTATTTTACCTTAAAGGTATACTTATACAAATACAAGGTAGGAGGTCATTTGCTTGACATGTCCTGAAGACATTTAGGAATAAAGTACCACATTCAATATCATGAGTTCCAAATGTCCCTAAAATGTGTGAACTCTTTTTACTAAAATCACTAGTCGTCCCAATGAGACTTTGACACCATTTAAATGGACTGTGCTGGCAGGGTTCTCGGGGGAAACTCCCAAAAGCACATCGAATTTCAATTAAAATTTCAGGAATTGAGAAATCCATGGAAGCACCTCCGATCAATTTTTCATCTCTTAATCGTAATCATGGTCTCTTCTTGATTAGACTGAACAATATTGATGGCCATGTATCAGATTCTGCAGGGAGGGAATGGTCATTCTCTGGTGGCGCATCAATGGATGCCAGGAATGGAACTGAAGTTTCAAGCTTCAAACCAAGTGTCGCTTTGGATCCATCTTCCAGGGCTGTCGGCTGAGTGTTGGACTCGTGACGTGTTTGGAGTAGCGACATACCTACAGGGACCTCTGCTAGAGGTGTATAGTCTTACCAAATCTATAGAGCGATGCGCTTTCGCGCGTATTTGTGAATCGGTCCCTCTGGATTTTATGTTGAGATTGCTATTTTAAATCGGCAGACTTTCTTCCGAGCAGAAAATTAAATTTTGTTCACAGTGCTGATCAACGAATCATTCCAACATCACATGTCCAGTTCGTCGTTCAACCTCCACAGTGCAGACTGAAAGGACAATCTACTATCAACAGGTGATCAAGACTCCTCCATGGAGGTGGAGAGAGTTGTGGTCGACGAAGTATCTACGGATTTTGTAGGCAATCAGTCGAAAACCTGTTATTCTTGAACAACCATCAGTTGCCGGGGACTCTCCTCGCCTGCCGGGAAATAAATCGGCGCCGTGCTCTGACGAGCCGGTGGTTCTCAAACGGTTGGTTAACGACCTGCCTGTTACCCGGCTCCCATGTACCGCCTGTGTTTTAGTTCTCAGCTGGGCCGAATCCCTCACCATCGTCACCGTGTGGAATCACGGTTCACCATGAGGGTGCCCCATCGTGGGGCTTTCCCCTCTCTGTGACAATGGCAAAGAAGGTGCATCTAGTTGCTATGAGAGACTACAAAATCACCGCAAGTCTTCTCAGAAGCATCCTGTTAATTTAATGCACGAAAAACTGTGGGGAACAAAAGGCTATGGACAGTGAGGACGCTACCCACCGTGAGGAAGCAATGAAGTCACTGCATCCAGTGGAGGTCTGTTATCAGACTTTGAAACATGCTTCCACTAAGGTCACCACCTGGTCTGATTTGGATCCTGATTGGATCCCCTTTTGTAAACAAATTTCTGTTAGGGGTCCACCAAATCCCAACTTTCTCCTTCCAAAAAATAACAAAAAATCGCATAAGGAGCGCATGCAAGAGGACATTTACAAATGTGAGAGAAAATTCATATATTTTAGAAAAAAAATCATATTTGAAAGAAATTTCACATATTTGGATATTTAGGAAGAAGTAGACATATCTGGAAGAAATTCGTTTGTGAAAATGGTAAAAAGATGTATTTACAATAGAAATTTTAAGAATTTAGTCATCCTGTCAATTTTAAAAATAATAAGACATTTTGAGAAACATGTCATTTTTGTTATACAATACAAGTCAATGTAGGCCAACAAGATTTTTTTTTAATGGACTTACCTCCTAACGATAAAAAACCTCAGGTGAAGCTCACGACCACCCGTCACCCACCTTCGAAAGCCACATGACACACTCGGTTTGCTAACGGGTTTGGACCGACAACTTCATCTCAATGCCCTTGCACCCACCCAGCCCACTGGTTGCTTGGGCGACTCTGTGGTGGTTGTGGGACTGCAAGATTATTGCATCATCAAGCCGTGCAACCTAGTTGGTCACCATAACCCAAGCAATTTGAGAGAGAGACCCCTTTCCTAAGCAGGATATGAGGGAAAATAAGGCCTTGTTTGGGATCTCCTGACCGGAGGGTGTTGGAATCCAACCCTTTTCCTTCTGTTGAGGTTAAAGCGTCGAATCCGAATCATGGAACTATGTGGGAAAAACCAAAGCCAGTTTCATGATTCGACTACCATCATGGATAGGTGATAGTCGACAACACTCATGTTGATTCCCACCTCGATGTTGATTTCCTTGTTGTTTGACATCATCTTCATCTCCCATAATAAAGTCATACCTACCCCCACCTACATTCTTAACGCTCTGGTTGAGAACTAAAACATTCTCAGCATAAGCAGGGAGAGGAAGAGGAAGGAAGAGTCGGAGGCCAAGTACCTGAGAACAAAATGCTCACCGTCACAGTGCAGAAGGTCCCTCCGCCTGAGCCCAATAACCGATTGCGGGATTGAGATTCCTTACATGCTCCGTCATCAATTGTGCGAATGAAAAACCTAGGTGCTCTGGTATTCCACCAGATAGAGGAGCTGAGGATGGTCATGTTATGAAACATACACCACACGTAACGACCCCAACTCATGTTCCTTGGAAATGCAGATTTTTTTTTTAAACAAGATGTGAAAATATTCTCAGAGATCTGGGGCCTTTACAGTTCTACTCACCGCTGGATAACCACACACCACAATAGAGCTTACACTTATCTTTCATACCAAAATCAAACCATTATTCATTTATTGAAAAATGGATAAACATGTCTATAGACACTTGCATAATGAATTATTTAGAGTGCAACATCCATTAGATGAACCAAAACGAAAAACAAAAGTAGAGTCATGTTGTCCATCTGTGATCTATCTAGCAAGTGCGTGGCACCCGTAACTTTCCCAAACACCAGCCTCTTCACTGATTTATTGCTCTTGTGAAAAACCATAAAAGAAAAAGGTCAGAAATCCTCAGAATTCTACGTACAGATACCTCTAATGAAAATAAGATAGCATAAAGAACACATATACAATTTTATGCAACTTTTTAGAGGAATGTAATTGTGACAATTTTCTAATCTGATTTAAGCATTCATATCACATCTATTAAGTATACAAGAACCTTAATCGACACCAGATATATCAATCTAAGTAAGCAAGGTATTCTACATGCATTTAAAAATTAACCATCACCCATTCAACAACATTTATCATTTAAGGAAAGAAGTAAATTATGCATGTCATAATGCATAGCAAGATTATGCATGATTTATATGCAATGTACAAATACATTATTGTCTTCCATTTAAGTTCATGTTTCCATACGCATGCCCTATTAAATGCATACAATTTAAGTTTCTTTTTTTAATTTTCATCACCGGCGGATACACCAAACGGGTAAAATCCCCGAGGTCAAGTTAGATTCTTAGGGTATCTTAGCACACAATTTATATTTTATTACTGGGTTCCAACTTAGCCATTGACCGAATCACTTTCAGAACATTAGACATCCACATCTAATGTCGGGGACACCCCACTCCCACAAGTGTCACTTTCTTGGTACCATAACAATCACAACTGTGACAAACACACCACCTTCAGGTAAAGTTACGGACTCTCCCTAAAACCGTGGCCAGGAGAAGGAACCTCAATATCGGGTTCAGGAGACCAAATTTTAGCATATAGAGTTTTTGTATCCTTACAGTCTTCCCAATACCATATCTCTAAGATTTTCATACTCCATATGAGATATCTCAGAACGTATATTACATTATTCTTATTTATTATATTTTTATTAAAGTTAATTCTTTAAGTTTGCACATCATATACAAAAGTAAAGTGAAAACCCGCATCCTCCCTTGCGGAGACCCTTACGGAACTCCAGCCCGTGAGGACAACTAGAACAGTGTAGTAGTGTGTCATACCATCTTATATGGTGTAAGTGATGCAGTCAAAACATAAGTGAAAGGAAAACATACCCACGACTCTCCAGGCCGATGATGGTCCATTTAGGCCATTGATGCATCACATAATAAAACCAAGTAGTGTTTACTCATTACACTATGTCAATGGTGCTAAAAGCATGTGCACTCATGCAATCATAACCCAATTATATGCATGTTATTTATCAATCATATGTATTTTCACTATGTGCGTGTTACCTACATCACATACGGGTATTAACCAATCCATGTTTTCTTTGAGTGTGTGAGTGCACATGTACCATTGCACATAATAATTCAAGCATTCTTGCCCAATAAGGACTATCAATAACCGGATCATGCTCATGTTCATGAGTACTATAAACATAACAATAACAGTTACATAACCTTCTTCTAAATAACATTTTAGCTTGTTCTTGACACATATATAGGTGTATATAGGTTCCAAGAACTTTCCTTTATTCATATTGGAATTTAGATCATACATAATATTCATTAAATCTGGAACACATTTTTATTTAAACTAATTCATATCAGTCAAGTGTAATCATAGACTTCCATAACAAACCAATAAGCAAGCATTTAAATAACACATGGAATTCTAAACAAGAATATAATGGTCAACTAGAGACAACAAGGCAAGGCACATTACGTATAAAATTTCAGTTTTATGTGTTCATCCTCCCTGAATAGTGTATAATTAACACTATTAGACACAACTGAAATTTTCAAGTTATGATTCAATAATTCCACGCTGCATCTTACAATTTTGTGCTTAAACCACACTCAAGAACCCACTTGAGCTACTTTAAAACAACTCATGGGCATAGACATTATGTCCCGAAATAACAGTGGGTGCCTAAACAAGCAGTAATAGGAAAGACAGGTAATAAATAAACCCTTCTTTTTTTTTCTATTCAGATCTGAATTTAGATCATGTGCTGAACCTGTCAAATCAAGACTGATTTCGGGACCGACAACACTGTTTCAAAATAGTTCACACGTCCAAATACAAGTGTCTATTATTAGGTTCAGATGAATATTTAGCTCCCATTTAACTGGCTGAATCAACATAACAAGAGAGCATGCAAACACAGGATTGATTAGAATCAAGTCTGATACGGGTAGTTAACACATAAGTGTCCAGACTTAGTGTCGATCAATAACAACACAAGTGTGAATAGATAATAGGGAACTCAATCATCTAGGTTCTGACTGAGTATCTGTCAATGATAGTACAGGAGTAGCTATCACGAATGTTTTATAGCAATCAGTAATATAAAAAAAATATTTGACAATTCCAAGGCCATGCTTTTATATGTATACACTTGAATCAAAGTACATACTGTGGACTAATTACACAGGAACAACACATCATTTACCAAAGATTAACATTTTGAGCAAGAAGCTTAGCTTAGGTATTGAGATTACCCAAGACCCCCAATTTAGTAACCCTTAACTGAAAATAGACCCCAAATTTTATTTTATGATCATGGCAATCGGAACCCCCAAATTCGGTTGATTTGGGGTTTCTGTCAACCCTCATATCCTCCTCCTATTCCCTTATTCGTGACAACCGAAACCCCCAAATCAAAGATTTGGGGTTTCCGATGTAGGATTTACCATAATCCCCAACTATCACAACCTAAGCACATTCAATAACCCTAAAAAAAAAACACAGCACCCTACCAACCACCGAAATCCCATCCCTATCCTTCTTTCAGCGTTCAGAAATCCCAAAACTCTAAGGGTTAGGGATTTCCAGCACCATGAACCGCTCCTCTTAAAGGATTACACGGGATCGAGACCCATCTTCGATCCCTCACCCAAAATCGTTAGAAGCACCGTACCTTTCCGGTGAAATTCCTGGCGATCGGAGGCTGGAGATGCGAGTACAGAGCCGCGGTTAACATTCCTCATGACAGGGCTGCTCGTTGTGGCCTTTAATGGCAGTCGGTAGCCCACACTGTCTGACGATGGCGTTCTGTCCTCCGGCATGCGCACACCGAGAGAGAGAGAGAGAGAGAGAGAGAGAGAGAGAGAGAGAGAGAGAGAGAGAGAGAGAGAGAGAGAGGTTGAGTGAAGAGGGTGAAACCCTCTCCACTCCCCCCCCCCCTTTTATCACGCCGAGACACAACGTTTTAACGTGGTTCAACAATTTGCCTACAGCCACGGATAAAGAGAGGCTAACAACCAGTATATTATTTCATACCCTCACGGTTACAGAGGAAGCCCTATATAAAGAAAAAAAAAACTAACACCTCAGCTGGAAAAGGAAGCCACCAAAAGGATAAGAATAAGAGATTACAGAATCAACATATGCTAATCTAAAAAACAATTTTCCTAATAGAGAGGTAAGTCCGATAAGGACTCTACCCTCATACGCATCCAACAATCTCCCCCTCAAGTTGGTGCACATATGTCTATCTAACCCAACTTGTAGCTCAATTTGTGATGCTTCTCGTGACTCAGGGACTTGGTGAATATATCAGCTAATTGTGTATGGCTTCCAACGTAGGAAGTCTGGATTTCTTTGGTTTGAATTTTTTCTCTCACAAAATGACAGTCAACTTCAATATGCTTGGTTCTCTCATGAAAAACAAGATTGGCTTCGATATACATAGCGGTCATGTTGTCACACTTGAGTTTCATTGGTTGGATCATTTTTATCCCTATATCATGAATGAGCTCTTTAAGCCAAATGAGTTCACATGTACACGTCATCATGGCACGATACTTAGCTTCAGCACTGGATCTAGAAACAATTGACTGTTTCTTGCTCTTCCAAGTAACAAGATTACCATCAACAAAAGAACAGAAGCCCGTAGTCGACCTTCTATCATTAGGGTCACATGCCTAGTTGGCGTCAGTAAATCCAACAATATCAAGGTTTTCATTTTTCTTCATAAGAATCCCCTTACCTAGGCTTCCCTTAAGATACCTGAGAAATTTGTGAGCAGCTTTGACATGAGTGGATCATGGTTGATGCATGAATTGGCTTATTACGCTGACTGCATATGTGATATCTGGCTGAGTAATAGTCAAATAAATTTATTTTCCCACGAGTCTTTGAAAACTCTCAATGGTTGAAACAACCTCTCCATCACTTTTCTTTAATTTGCAGTTAATTTCAATAAGAGTTTCCGTATCTTTTGCCCCAATTATACTAGTGTCTTTGAGAAGGACCAACGTGTATTTTCGTTGACACAACAAAATTTCTTTTTTTTAGTGTGCCACTTCGATGCCAAGAAAATACCTTTGTTTGCCCAAATCTTTGATTTCGAATTTGTTATGCATGACCTCTTTGGTTTTTTGCATCATAGTTGTATTGTTCCGTGTTACAATTATGTCATCAACATAGACCAACAGAATCACAGTGCTCTGCGATGAAATATGCATAAACATGGTATAATCCACAATACTCCATTTGTATCTGATTTTAACAAGGACTTGGCTAAGTTTGGCAAACCAGGCTCGAGGAGATTGTTTAAGGCCGCAAATGAATTTTTGAAGTTTGCAAACTTTTTCATCCTCACACTTAAATCTAGGTGGAGAGTCCATATATACTTCTTCTAAATCACCATGGAGAAACACATTTTTTACATCCAATTGATAAACTCCCCACTGTTTAATTGCAACAACTAAAAGAAGAATACAAATAGAACTCATCTTAGCAACAGGAGCAAAGGTCTCAGAAAAATCAATTCCTTCTTTTTGCGTATACCCCTTAGCTAGAAGCTTTGCTTTGCACCTTTCGGCATAACTGTCACTATTGTATTTTATTTTATATATCCATCGACATCCCATAATCCTTTTTCCTTGAGGTAGCTTGACTAATGTCCAAGTATTATTTTTCAGCAAGGCTCCCAACTCGTCATCCATTGCCTTTTTCCATCGAGAATCTTCAAACGCTTTTATATAACTAGATGGTTCATGATGAGCATAAATCCTAGACATATAGACTTGATAAGTCTTGGATAGTTTTAAAAAATCAAATTGAAGCTCTATATAATATGGTTTAGATGTTTCAGTAGTGCAATAAGACTAATAACATATGAGTCTAATGGAAGGTCATGTGGGTCGAGAAGATCTTCTGATATTACCGATCTCTTGAGTAGAGTAGGGTATAGCCTGACTTGGATTGGAATCAAGCACAAAATTAGGGTCAGCATTGGGATTTGGTATAGATTGGTCGACATTAGGATTTGGCATGGAAGGGCTGACGGTTTCTTGACTGAAAAAGTCGGTTGGGCCATCAGGACTAGGTTCAGTTAACGACTCTTGAATAGGCAAAGAGGTCTAGGTATGGGACTGGTTATATTCGACTGATTCTCCCCCTTTCTAGGACACGGGTAGCAAGCCTCGTTTTAAAAAAAATCCACATATCTTAAAATGTACAACTTTCTTGTGATAGGATCAAAACACTTAAAACCCCTTTTTGAAGACGAATAGCCAACAAAACACATTTAACGACTCTATTTTCAAACTTGTTTCAGAATTTGTCTTGATGATGAACAAAGCACTTGCACCTAAAAACTTTCAAATGTTTAATGGACATTTTACGACTTCTCAAACTTTCCATAGGTATTTCATTTCCCAGACTGGAACTCGAGACACAATTTATAATATAACACGCAGTAGCTATAGCGTCCACCCAATATTGTTGAGGCATGTTCATCTGAAACATGAGAGATCAGGCAACGTTGAGTAAGTGTCGATTTTTTCTTTCAGTAACTCCGTTTTGCTGTAGAGTTCCAGCAGAGATGGTTTGGGGCAATATACCTTGCTGGGTCAAAAAATCACTAAGTATGTCATTAATGTATTCTCCTCTATTATCAGATCTCAACTGATTTATCTTGCGTTCATATTGAGTAAGCATAAGATTATAAAAGCTTTTAAAAACTTTGGTTGTTTCATGTTTATGTTTCAGAAAATATACCCAAGTAACACAAGATTTGTCTTCAATGAATGTAACATAGTATTTAAAACCAAGCACAGAGTCAACTGGGGCTGGACCCCACGCATCAGAATGGACAACTTTAAACAACACGTTGCTTTTAGTAGAGGAGTTCTGAAAAGGAAGCCGAGTTGCTTTAGCAAACTCGCAAGCATTACACACTAGATTATCATGACAGAGTTTGGGGAGTAAAAGCTTTCAAACTCTAGCAGAAGCATGTCCAAGACGAGAGTGCCAAAGACTATAAAGAGTACTGGATTGAGCACAACTTAAGAAAACCTTTGTTGGTTGACTTAAAACGTATAGTCTATTACGTTCTATGCCTCTACCAATCCCTTCTTCATTTTTCTGTCCTGAAAAACCACATCCTTTGAGGAGAAAACAATTAAACAATCATGAGTTTTTGTAATCTTACTCACAGATATAAGATTAGCAACAAGTTTAGGAACAATAAGCACTTTAGAGTCACGATTTTGATTGATAAGCCTAATAGTCTTTTTTTTTTCCGGTGACCATCATGATGGATCCATTGGCAATGCATATGGGTTTTTTTGTACTCGTCAAACTGTTGCAGCAATTTGTCACGTGGTCAGAAGCCCCGAAATCTATAATCCTTTCATTATTTAAAAGATATGAAAAACATGCATGAATCTTACCTTTGCTTATCAGCAGGAATGTCACTAACCAGAGAGGTGGTGGCTATGTTAGTCTTGGACATTTGCTCAAAGAACTGGGTCAAAACTTCTTTGGTGACAAAGTTTGCCAAATCCTTTTTTATACCTGTCTTCTTGTCTCGGTTAGGTCGACCAACGAGGTCCCAACACCAATCTTTGGAGTAGCCCAACTTTTTGCAATACGTGCATTTGATTTTAGGCTTCGCCTTAGATCAGTCTTGGGTAGTATTGTTGGAAGTCTCAATCGATTGATGCTTCTTGAAATGTTATTTGTTCAGATTTCTCTTCCTTAATTTTAAGATCTGTATTCATAACCTTTCTGCGAATTTCTTCTCGTTGGATCATGTCACAAATGATGTTGTAAGATGACAAAAGCGTAGTCATTAAAATTTAGCTCTGCAAATTCTCATAATCTGGGCTAAGGCTAGCAAGCACTTTAAACACCTTGTCTTTCTCAAGACGCTTTTTATTTTCAAGAATATCTCTAGTTGGAGGACAATATTGGAGTAATTCATCCCACATTCTCCTAAGAGCGCCAATGTAAACGCTAAAGGGCTTGTATTCATGTGTGTATTTAGCAATTTCCAGTTGTAGTTCATATACTCTTGCAAGATTGAACTGTTCTCCATAGATTTCTTTAACATCCCAGATTTCTTGAGCAGAATCCATAAACAAAAAACTTCTAGCAATGCTCGGTTCCATAGAGTTTAATATCCAACTCATGATCATATCATTTTCAAATTCTCATTTTTTATAGGTGGGATCTGAAGGATCTGGTTTCACATTTTTTTCAGTGATATACCCAACTTTGGATTTACCACTTAGAAAAAGTTTGACGACCTTTGCCTAACTCAGGTAATTGGTTCAAGAGAATATAATACTAGTAATCTTAAGAAGATGATTTTGATCATGATAACCAACCTTAGCGTCTGCAGATGATGCTCTACCATTATCATGGTGTTATCGGCGATAGCTCTTCCGTCTTCAGTTATGGATGCTAACCAACGATGAACCTTACCAGGAATTATGAACGCGCTCTGATACCATGTTATGAAAGACACACCACACACATGAAGAGACACAACATTTTAACGTGGTTCGACAATGTACCTACATCCACGGTTGAAGAGAGGCTAACAACTAGTATATTATTTCATACCCTCAAGGTTAGAGAGGAAACTCTATATAAAGGGAAAAAGCTAACACCCCAGCTGAAAAAGGAAGCCACCAAAAGGATAAGAATAAGAGATTACAGAATCAGCATATGCTAATCTAAAAAACATTTTTTCTAATAGAGAGATACATCCGATAAGGACTCTACCCCCGTACACATCCAACAGGTCGAAACCCTAGCGTCTGATCTCGACCTTGCCTTCCACCTGTAGATAGAGGAGGCGATGGCGGCCTTCGTCAGCGCCCTTCCCTTTACCTCCCCTTGTCCCTCTTTGGTGGTAATTTGTCTATCTCTAAAGAAAATAACAGATGCCCAATACCTTGTAAGTATTTATATGTCAAGAATCCATAGTTTTGAACACCTTCGATAACTAATATATTTGAAGGAGCATGACAAGCTAAAATATTAAAAAAAAGGCCATAAAAGCAGGTGTTCTCTCCCTTATGCAAAGATTATTGCCACATAAAAAACATAAAACCTCTCCTCATTTTCTTTATTTTGCAATGGATAAAATATAAGTTGGAAAAAGCAACAATCAGTTTGATTTGATGTGTAAATCAGGCCTTGCCTTGTGCTTAACAATGAAAGCTTAAATATATGACGAGCCGACTACTGTTGAAAAGACACTATTAGGCCTTGGTGACTGCAATCATAGATAAAAAGAACAAAGTTTTGTAGGCATCCAACAAATTTGTGGCCATTTTGCTCAAGTGGTGCATCCCCACAAAATATTCAATCAAATCATCTTTTTTGTGTACTCATTAGCAGGCATCCACATTGCATTGCAACGGGGAAGTTTCTTTGTACTCAAGCACGGGAATCCATAAGGTCAGAGAATTGGATGTTAAATGGATCAGATGTGATCCTAACCTACCTCAATATGACCAAGACCTTGTCCTTGCTTTTATCATTCATCATGCCTTAATATTATACTCACATTGGCCGTTACCACCCTCAAGTTTAACGATGACTAACCCAAATTTGGTAGAACATAACTTTACCTACTCTACCATTTTGTGTAACCAAGTAATCAATCTTGTTGTTTAGTTTCTTTTTATGTTTTTTTGTGATTCTTTTTTGGTTGTTTTTTGTTGTTTTGTTTTTTTGATATTTCATTCTGAAAATCAATTTTGTTTTGTTTTATATTTTTTGATATTTTATTTCTGAAAATCTATTTTTTTATTTTTTGTTTTATTTTATTTATGAAAATCTAAAATTTTTATATTTTGTTTTATATTTTTCTCAAAAAAAAATACCATATTCTCATATCAGTTTGAAAACTGATATATGAAGAGGCAACTATAAAATCCACATATTTTCCCAAATAACTTCAAAATGAATTTGGTAAGTGCATGCTGAAATTTTGATGGTGATCCCAAACAAACAAGTACCAAATTTATTGGATTTGTGAATTCCATACTTCCTTTCGCAAAATTATGAACCCCGAGATTTCAAACAGACCCTAACAGGAAATGGCACCTTGGGCATAGGGGCTCTTGTAGTTAGGGACCTCAGAGCTCAACTTTGAGATATAAGGTACTCAAACACACTCTTATGCTCTTTTGCCACATGCCCTACAACAGGCATCTCTATGGTAGGGGTGTAACTGGGTCAGTTTGGGTTGGGTTCCATTAGATTCATTTCGAAATTGGTTTTAAAAATTACACTCAAACCCAACTCATTTGGATTCACTTTTAGGTTGAGGTCCAGATATGAGTATGGCAGAAATTTGGTACCCACAAAAGTTAATGGCTTTGGATATTAATCGGGTTCGGTATAAATGAGTCGGGTCTTAAATAGACTTGTCTTTAAATAGGTTTTAAAAATTAGACCCAAACTTAAGTCAATTTGATTCGGGTCTGGGCATGGCTGAAATTGGGTACCCACAACAGTAAAAACTTATGGTTCCAGTTAGATCTAATCTTGGTTGTTGATCACAATGATTCTTAAATCACATATTTCTTACACCCTAACATGTTTTTCAAGAAAAAATATAATATATATATATATATATATATATATATATATATATATATATATATATATATATATATATATAAAACTGTTTTTTTACTCAGTTGTACAAAATCAAAACCAAATCAAACCCATATGTATTGTTTGTGGATTTTTTCTGTAACGCGTTTGTTTTGTTGCCTTTGTTTCAGCCGTCTTTTGCAATGCGAAACCTTTCAAATAACATATTCAGTATTTAATATTTTTTTGGCGTCCGACAAGAACCGGGTCAGGCTTCCAGCAAATCAGCTGGTCCATACTCCATAGGGCTTCAAAGGATACCGGTTCGGATTGGATAAGGATTGGCACAGATCAAGCACCAACCCGCAGTTCTACGTTAACCGCCTTCCCAATCCCAACTCGTGACGTCATATACTTATATTGTTGCGTAACGTTATATTTGCGTTACGTTTACGAACGATACAGTCCCATCCCCGCCCGAACCAAGCTTCCCGCGTAAGCCTCACACTGCTCCCAAATTGAAAATCCTCCCGCTCTCTTCTGCAAAAAACTCCTTCTTCCTTCGTTTCCAGAGTTTTCTTTCTACAAGGGACGGTAGCAACAGAAGGTCCTTTTATGGCGGACGTGAAAACCCTCTCCGCTTCCGATCTCCTTCTTCTAACCCGCCCTGTCACGGGCGCTCTCTCCCTCTCAGACCTTCACTCTCTTCCTTCCGATTCTGCAGCGGCGAGTTCGGTTCCCTCGCCCGATCGGTCGAGGAAGCGTCGCCGCTCCGACGAAACCCTAGAGTCGAGACGCTCGGATTCCGATCGATCGGAGAGAAGCCCTAGAGTTTTAGAGCCTCTCGAGCACCCGGTGCTTCTGCTCGGCACCGTCGATCTCTGGAGCGATGTCGCTGATCGACGGTCTGGATGCTCCAAGAGCGACTGCTTGCTCTTCACCGATGGCGAAGCTGGGGTTTGCTGCGACGTTCTTGACTTGGATCTCGGGTTCATAGGGAGACGGGTTCGCGTCCTTGCTTGGAACTTCATCCCTTCCAAGTGCAGCGGAGGGTTGCTGGAGATAATCAAGTGGGAATTGGCGGAGCCTCTGCCTCCTCCGTCGTCTACCGGTGGTGGCTTCTCGAAATTGGGATTCTGTCCTCTGTATCCGTCGGCCGATCCTGTGGAGTGCAAGGTCTGTTTGTTTTCAATCTCCTGCCATATTGGTCGAGGTGAGGTTTCCGGACAGTTAAATTCTGTTAGCCCTGTTTTCAACGTTCCTTGTACCGTAAAGAGCGGTGTTCTTGACGTAGATAGTGAATCGAAGCTCGAAAGCTTGAATGGATTCCTTGTGGAATTCTTGGTCTGTGGTTGCTCCGACTGTGGTAGTGAAATGCGTCCGAGCCATCTTTATAATAATAATAATAATAATAATAATAATAATAATAATAATAATAATAATAATAATAATAATAATAATAATAATAATAATAATAATAATAATAATAATAATAATAATGTGAACACTGTGACGGTATATGTATGTGGTGCGGCTGTTAAATGGCGTCCTGTGTTTGCCAAACTTGTGGGTAGCTTTGTCTCTATAGTGGGGTTGAAGAAGAAGTTAGTGTTTGTTGATGGAGAACCTATTTCTATGTTGGTGTCTACGTTGAGAACCAGCATCCGCTTGTATAGAATGGAACATGAGGTTTCGTGCCAAGTGCCATTGATGAAGAAAAAACCCAGTATCATGAAGGGTTTTACTGGTCAGTATACTGGTGTGGTTACGGGAGTGTATATGCAAGGGATGATTGTTGAGCTAGATGAGAAGGTTTGGCTTGTTCTTACAGATCAACTAACGAATCCTCATTCATTGAGGGTCGGTGCAATTGTAAGTCATTCATTGATCTGTTTGAGACCTTTTCCTCTTCGTTGTTTTTGTGTGGACGTTTAATTTGCTGTGGACGGTGCTTTTTAATTCTGGTTGTCTTATGTATCTGTTTTTTCGTGTATTTTGAAGATCGGTGTGAGAAATGCTCATTTTATACTTCCCAATTTTTCTTGGGCAAAGATGCTTTTACTTGGTGCCTGTGTCAAGACAGTGATCACTGTGAAACGTTTTTCTGCTTTGGCTACTCAGTAAGCACTGTCCTTTTGAAACATATATTCCAGTCTCTGTTAGTATTAACTGCAGTTTTGAAGCATAAGATATTGATTAATAACTTGATGAGTTTCCTATTACAGATGTCATTTCAGGTCTCGCACCAACAGTTTATTGGGGAAGTTTATTGGATCATTATCTTTTGTTGCAAGATTCTGGTATGTCGGTGCCACTGGCAGGGTATATGTTTGATTATCAGTTCGTGGATGAGCTAAAGTTTTGCCTGATTGGTTTTCAGGGCACTGCTTACAGTTTCAAGTTTCAGAGAGAAATTCTCTGGGATCGTGTCTGAGAAAGGAATCTTAGGGTCTAAAAATGTGATCTAATTCCCTTTAATGCTCTTGTTTTTTTTAGTGCAAATGTTCACTTTGCTTTGGAGTGACATATACTTTGGAGTGACATATACATAGTTTATTTCCAGAAAGAAGGATTGGTTCAGATATATGCTAAGATGTGTTTGTCTTCACGCTTGCCACAACACCGGGTAAATTGGTAAAGACTGTTAGTTCTTTGAATTCTGTTCTAATGTACTTTTTTAGAATAAGTGATAACGTATTAGTGTTTTTCCTCTTAATCATTATTGTTGTGATTCATTGTCTATAATTCTCTTTAAGTTTTTACTTCACAATTTGATCTGCTGCTGTAAATCCTACTGCAGCATGGAATATTTAAAGAGTTCTGCAAGCATGGTTGTTGCTGCTGCAGGAGTGATTCTGATGTTGGAATAACAAAATTGGTCTGCTAGTCTTTCCCTTTAAAGAGTTTCCATTTTCTTCCTTCAAACATATCAAAAGTGATGATTGATGAGTAACATTGAACCTACAATCTTAAAAATCAAGTGCAACCTGGACTATTTTAAGCTCTGTTGATGATCAAGCATTATTTGCCTTGTCTTCTTTGTCATTGCACCGCTGTTTTCTTCTGATTTTTTTTGGACTAGAATAGTCTTATCACATTGCATAAATGCTTCGGATTTGTTGTGGTTGCTGAAGTTAACTCCCTATGTAGTCAAAAACACTAGGTGGTATCTAGTCGGTAGACCCCTAAAAAGACTAGTCAAGTACTACGCATGACTAGTCAGACTAGTTGGTACCCCAATTAAAATATAAAAAAGTATACAAAACATACATAAAAGTATATTTATTTTTTTAGTAATATGATTCTTTCATCACACAAGTACAAAATTACGCATGCTTTCACAAAATATATTAATATACACAACCAGATTATACATATCTATAACTACACACACACACACACATGTATGTATGTATGTATGTATATATATGCTTTCAGCCTTTCACAGAAGGATAATAACACATAAATATATAAATAACATATTACATAATCTATAATACTAAACATGCTTTCTTGCTTTTATAAAAAAATTATCAGAAAAAAAGTTAACACATATATAAAAAAATATAGTCAATTAAAATTAACTAAGCAAAGCAACACACACACACACACATATATATATATAAAATTAACTGAGCATGTTTTCATCATTTCACAGAACAAATCACACAAACACATGCATATATATAATTATATATATCAAGGTTGTAAGTAGCATATTTTTAATGGTATCAGTCGGGCCAATAGTAACACCACATATTAATTTTTTAATAAAATTTTTCAAAAAATCCAAAAAAATCAAGAAAACATTCTAAAAAAATTATATCACATCAAATAATGATGAATTGCACAAAATACAACCACAAAATCACATATAAAACATTTATGGTCTCTATGAGCTGCATAAGACATCATCAAACATCGACTATCTCACAAGAACAATGTGAAATATTAAATATCTTGCAATTAAGAACATGTCACTCGACTCATACTTTCATACTACATAAAAAATATTATGGCAATAGTTGCACTCGATTTCTATTCGGTTTCCACTCATTACTTGATTGCCCCATTGCTATGTCGGATCATCTGATGCCGTCTTTGTTGAAGGAGTGTCAAGCCTGATTTCTACCTTGATATAATTCTTTAATTTTTGCTTATCCAAAATTTTGATGCCAAAATTTTTTGGAGAGTAGCTTTGTAATTTTACTCATAATAAAGTTTTTTTTACCTTAACCCATTTTTTTGAGTGAAAAATGATGGAAATGCATTTTTTTTTATCTTAACCTACTTCTTTAGGTGAAAAAACTGTGAAAATTCACTTCTACTAGCCTATAGACAAATGAAGAAGTTGGCCCTTATAAGGTATTTAAGTCTCAATAAAAAAAAATTGGCCTTTTTAAAGTGCGCTGAAGGTGTATCGTACGATGCGCCCTTACGATACACCCGATACGGGTGCTATACACACTCGTATCATGATACGAATGTGTATCGTGAACCCTAAAAGTAATGATATGACACAATACAAACAACCTTGATATATACAAAAAGATAACAAAATATATATTCATAAATGACTAAACCAAGGTTATACATGTCATATCGTTACCCGTATTGGTCGGGTCTAAAGTAACACTGTATCGTATAGTAAAATTTTAATAAAGTTTTTCCTAAAATTTCAAAAAAATCAAGAAAAATCAGAAAAAATAGCAAAAATTCTAAAAAAATGATAACACATGGAACAATGATGAATTTCATAAAATACCACCATAAAATCACATATGAAGCATTTGTGTCTTTATGAGTTACATAAGACTCTTGCAATTAAGAACATGCCACAAGACTCATACTTTCATATTATAAAAAACAAAAATAAAATATTATATAAACGTCAATAATCATCATCATCTTCTTCTTTTTCTTCTCCTCTTGCTAAAACTAATAACAAACTATGCAACTGATAACTTACAATGTAAATAAAAGGCAACTACATAATTTGAATTTTAAACACAATTAAAGCCTTAACTAACAATATTAAATTCACATCAAAGTCATACTAAAATGACATAAGTCATAACTAAACTATTAAGAGTTCATGATAACTAAAAACATTACATTTAATTAACGTCTTACGTACCAATCTTCACCTCTAAAGTTATAAACTATAAAGATCCTAAAACTAAACTATCTTCTAGAGTCTATTTTCCAAACATTAGGACAATAATTTCTTACCATTGCATCCAACTGCCGCTTGATGATCTCTTTATCTTCAGCCATTTTTTTGGCAAGTGGGTCGTCATCATCTTCTTCAGAATATGGAACAATGGTTGGAAGTCCTTCTTTGCATTTTTGCTAAATTCTTCTTCTTTGAATTTCTTGTAGTTCAACAATAACATTAGCAAAAAAGTGGCAGGAATAGATGGATAATCACATGGATGTGTTAGAAAGTGACTTTGAATACTTTAGGTTCGATAATGAACCCATACACATGCACATTAAGTGCGAATATACCCACTCAAGGGAACAACACAAGCACATCATGTGCTAATACATAAACCCATAAAAGGGGTAAATATGACATAAAGTCATAAGTTGAATATTATTGAAGAAATAAGAAGAAGAGGGTAAAAAACCCTATACAATGGAGCATAAGCTCCTCCAAAGAGTAAGGAAATACAAGGGGGAGACCTCTATTTATAACACAAGAGAGGAGCCACAAAGGGGGCTCCCAAAGGAGTCGTTGGGAGCCCCTAACGGTCACATTTGTGACCGTTGGGGGCTCCCCAACGACTCTTTGGGGAGCCTCCCTAGGTGGCGCAAACCCAAAAAAAAGAGAAAAATAAAAAGAAAAAATAAAATAAAATTACAAACATATTCCGAATGGAATATGCGTAAAATTGTGAAATGTCTAAACTACCCCTATGCCTATAAATAGAGAAATATATTATATATTATATATAATTAGGATAATACATATGCATATATACCATATATGAATATGTATTATCCTTTATATATATAAAATATATATAATATTACAAATGTTGAATGATACATTTTAACACCCCCCCTCAAGCTTTGCGTGGGGGAACGAAAAGATTGAAGAAAGCAAGAGGAAGAATCTCAAGGCTTCAAGAGCCATTAGTACGAATGCCATTGCAAATGTCTTCCTCCAACGTCTTTAACGATGAGCACCTTCCATAAACTATCCAAGGTACTTCTTTTCCTCTTATCTTCAAGATCCTGAGGAACAACAACAAAGAACAAGTAAAAAATATCTTTGCACTTTACTCAAAATGGAACGTTCCTAACAAGGTGCAAAATTTATGCATTAATAGGATAATTACTTTAGCATGAAAAGAAAATTTAGAAAACCAAAGTTTCAAAAAAATCAAATATCATGTTAAAGAGTGAGCGGAAGCAAATTATGCGGAAATGAATTGCAAGAATGCATAATGCATTCATAAGGTCCAACATTGGACAAACATAACCCCATAATGGGGAATAACACAATGGTTCCCTAAGAGACACCACAGAAAGCTTACGAAGAGGCAAAAGTTACATATGCTTTATTGAATGAGATCCTAAAAAGCCATAAAGAGCATATGCATATATTATCATGAATTGAATTAATACTTAAAGGAATCATTAATGAACATGCTTCAAACATGTAATGAAGTACCAAACAAGAGAAACGAAGTCTCCAAGCATACTTTAGACAAAATAAACACAAGAGTTCACACGGTTTTAAATCCATTTACGAGGCAAAACGAAGAGTGTTATTTAAGTAGAGACAAAAAACACATTTTGCATACAAAAGTGGCCAAAAAACCATAAGCACTTAATATATAGATTAAATGCCAAAAAATCCACTTGATTTTAAAATATGCATATAAAAATATGATTCACTTGAATATCTTAAAACACAAGTCATGAATGAAATTTTGCAAATTTCAACAATAGTTCATCCATTACAAATAACTACCTCATTAGTCCTCAAAAACCTATAAATCAAGTGTATAAGCTACTAGATCAAGAATATAAATATAATGCCATTAAAGGCCAAAGATACACACAAAGGTGTGCAAAAAAACCTCTTGTCTACATATAATAATACTTAAAATGAGTGCATCTACGACAAAAACAAGAGAATACACGCCAACATGGACCATATATGAATATGTATTATCCTTTATATATATAAAATATATATAATATTACAAATGTTGAATGATACATTTTAATAGGATGTACATTTTGACGAACACCTTCAATGTTCCTTAATTCTATGCAGTCCACATATGATAATATATCTACGAAACAAACATCTCAATGATAACCCTATTGCCATGCATGATAATCTCTATAGGCTGAACATGAAGATGACATCAAAAAAATCTAAAATAAAACATACAAATTAACCACCAAATAAAATATAAGCATACAAATAATCAACAAAAAGTTTACACACACAAAATAGAGATTTTTTACCTTAACCTATTTTCTTGAGTGAAAAGGGTGGAAATACACTCTTGAAAATCGCGAAAGCCCTCTTCCTTGCGTACGGATCGGCCCCCAAATTGCTCTCATGGCTCCTAGGGTGCGTGGGTTCCCCTCTAATGGCCTCTACACAAATGAGGAGTCGACCCTCAAGAGGTATTTAAAACCCCAAAAGTAAAACAACTACTTTAGTTTTTTTTTAAAATCACGCCTAAGGTGTATCATATGATTTGCCTTGTATCTTACGATACAACATGATACAAAGGTGTATTGTATGATACACCCGATACATATATGATACACACTCGTATCTCGTATCATTTTTTTTCAAAGTTACGAGATGTACCGTATCATACGATACAGTACAATACAGATAACCTTGGACTAAACTACCCTCACACCTAGGCGGGAAAAGCTTAGTCGTCGACTAGGCGCCCTAGTCGATGCCTAGTTGGCAAAATTGGTACATTTTAAGGTACTCACCTAGGAATTGCAAAGCCTATCCTAGGCTGACTAGGTGGACAAGTCTGTGCCTAGTCGAGGCTTTTAACTACATAGGTTATTCCTGGCATATTTTTTATTTTTGAGGAAAATTTATTTTTAAGGGGGTGCATTCAGATGCATTTAAGTTTGAGAGTAAAACCATGAATGTTACCTTTAAGGGGATGACATCAATTATCTAAATTATACATGTCAAGTTGTCAAAGGTTTGAATGGATATACAACAAGGCGTCAACATGCTCTTCATTGATCATGTTTCTTTTAACATTATGAATATAACTACGTGTGGTCTATATATTTTTTTTCAGATGAAGTGTTGGTAAGTTAAGAATTTAAGGTGTTGGGTTTAAAGTAGCCATAAAAGAATATTGATCTTCAAATATCTTTTTTTAAATAAAAAAGGCATCCATAGCATACAATAAAATAGAAAGGAACACATACAACACTAAATATAATTGATGGAGACAATCAACAAGAAATGGGAAAATATAATCTACATACCTATGTCACAGGGATTCGGCTAGGAGGGTGCCGCACCCGCGTCGACGCGACTCGACGTGGGTGCGGGTGCCGCACCGGGTGCGGTCAACCCGATCCTGGGTGCGTTGACCGCACCCAGGATCATTAAGGTCCTTTTTTTTTAAAAAAAAAAATTGCCCAAATGGGCTTCTCGATTTTTTTAAAAAAAAAATTATGCTGAGTCAGCTGCTGTCAGCAGCTGTGCTGACAGCTGCTGAGCAGCTGACAGACTGTCAGCTGCTGACAGCTGCTGCAGCTGTCAGCTGCTGACAGCAGCTGTCTGTCAGCTGCAAAATAAAAAAAACCCTTATTCCCCCGACCCCCTTTTATATATATATATATATATATATATATATATATATATTACATTTTTTCCCCTGCCGCACCCCCGCACCCGGGTTTTTTGGAAGTGCCGAATCCCCGCACCCGCACCCGCACCCGCACCCATGTGACATAGCTACATACCAATGTGACCTAAAAACTATTTTTTTGCAGTAAAAAAAAATTATGAAAAATAAGAAATGGGTTAGTTAAGAAATCAACTCAATCACAATTCAAACCAATGGAGAAACTGAAGAAGTTCAACAGTAATGAAGAATGATGAGGGGGAAGAACAAAACGCATGAAGGAAAAAAAACAATAGAGCATTGGAGAGAGAGAGAGATCCCCAAGACACTGTAACCCCATGAAGATCATTGGTAAACTCGTGAGAGGGAATAGAGCTCATGCTCGCTAGAGTAATGTTGGCAAGAAGGCTCACCAAATGGAATAAAGCTTGCTTGTCAGAGGGAATCCTACCCGTTGGGGGTTGTTGGAGGGAATCTCGGTCTTTGCATGCTAGAAGTGAAGAGAGAAGCAAGAAACTAGAAAGCATACCTTAAGAACTCATGTTTTTGTTTATTATGAAATTTACTTTTTCACCCTTGTGTTTAACAATTTTTTTGGTAAAAACACCAAATAAAGATATTTTCAAAATCACAATTTTGAAGAAAAGGGAATTGCAATTACCGTTCTTGAAAATCATGATTTGGTATTCATGGGAATCATGATTCCTTTTTTGTGAATTGCAGTTTAAGGTATGGGACATGCACTTCCCGCGGCATTTCATAAGTGAGGGGTTTTGACTGTATCTTGACAAGCAAATTTTTTGGGATATTATAAGTTTTCTTATTAAAACCCCCCAAAAAATCACATTTAAAAATAAAATGTAGGGAACACAGAAAAGTCTTTTTTTTTTTCTCTCTCTCTCTCTCTATATATATATAGTGATGGGAATCTAGAAATTTAGAAAACAATATATGCAAAATGAAACATGTAAAATGGGGTTCTCAGGTTTTTTTGTTTTGTCTATAAACTCTGGCCATACCTTTGGGAAATTTCCCCCAAGAAATGGGTAGATGTGACCCATGTGCTTGGTTTTATATTGATCAGCTTTTGGATTGTTTGAGTTTCACATGTGGCTAGGTTTTATAAGGTTTGAAAAATCAACAGCCCAAAAACTTCATAAATTCAAGGCTCAAAAAATCACTTCTTTTCATCAATAAAATATGATCCAGTAGTTGATTCCTACCAAATTGACTATGCCAAGCACATCCACAGTGTTAGAAATGCAAAAAAAGTGCCAAAAAACCCATTTTGATCCATTTTTCATATTTCATATTTCATTTTGCATGTTCCCATCACTCCCTATATATAAATATAATCATAAATTATATATATGGGTAAATATTGGCTACTAATGAAGGTACACAACTAATGAGCTAGAAATCATAGGTGCAAGTTGTATCGACTCAATCTAACCACACAGATGTGTTCAACATGATTTGTTTGCTAAGGATCAAGCTTTGGACCATGCTTTTGTGATATAAAAATGTGATCTTTTGAGTTACAAAATTTTGACACATTGTGGGCCATTGATTTTTGGCCCCCTTTAAAAACCTAATTACTTGTCATAATCACATGATTCAAAACAAGTTTCCTACTAAACAAACCATGTAGATCACATCCATAACATTTGATCTACAAAAAAATCAGTATTTTTTGAAGAAAAAAAATGATTTCTACTCATTAGTTCTGTACGTTCATTAGTAGCCAATATTTCTCTCTCTCTCTCTCTCTCTATATATATATATATATATATATATATATATATATATATATATATATATATATATATAGTCGCCAATATCGTTCTCAGCAAGGTTTTCTCGGAAGTTTTGTTCTTCAAAAAGTTATATTTTTGAAAATATCTTGGGAAAATATCGGAAGTTTTAAAATTTGGAAAAGTATAATGAATAATAAAAAATGAGAAATAATAGGTTTTATAGTATTTTTCTTACCGAAGATATAAAGAAACAATTAGAAAAGTTTTTAGTTTTTAGAATGCGAAAGAAACAAAAAAATACTGAAAATATATAAAAAAATGTTTTTTTGAAAATCTTGCAATATTTAGGTTCTGGTAATATTTTGAAAGTCTCGGACAAATATCAGCTGTCTTTAAATACCGATAATATTGCAACATTTTCAAGATATTGGAAGGTATATATATTCTTGATTATGACCGACAAGGTGATAGCCAATAATGTAACATGGTCTTACATTCTTTATCTAGAGATTGTGTGCTAGACAAATTTCATAAAACCACATTCTTAAGTCTCTCTATGTGATTGCTTTTATCAAAAGGTCTTTGTTTTAGCTAAAATTTGGGAAGTTTCTACTTTGATTTTGCCAGTCAATTTCATGATCATCAAGATGATTGAGATTCTAATTGTTGCTAACACAAGTATTTGTTTTTCAAATGGACCATTCATTAAATTTTTGTTGAGTGGTCAATTTCAAGCTCACCGAAGTTGGTCGTGATTCTATTATTTTCAGATTTTCATTGTGATTCTGGTTGTTGGACTGCTACATATACATATTAGATAATATTTTGGATGCATTATATGTTTATGAAATATGAATATTTCTAAACTTTCAACATTTTTTTAATCTTTTTAGTTGAGTTCTCCACTTGCACTATGTGTTTGTGTGTGCCTGCATGGACATGTTCAACACACATAACCCTGTCATATCCTTCTTTGGAGAACAGCTGTCATACCACTTAGCAGCATTCGTACTTATGCGACATAGTGGATATCCCACTTTTAAGTTATGAAACATGGGGCATATCAATCTCCATGAGATTGTTAATCCCATTTCCTACTTCTAGTGAGGAAGAGGAGGGGAATTGGGGGAAGGGTGGGATTTTTTTATTACAATTGATTTTAAGTTGTTGGTTGTGTCCAAGAAAGATTTTATAATCAATTTCCCTTGTACATGATCCACATTCTTCTATCATGCTTGTTGCTAATTTATACTATCCATCACTTGATGCTTATTAGTGAGGAATTTGTCATGATATGGTGATATTCTCAGGTTTTGAATACCAATTAGGATGTTTATGCACTGCATTCTTTATATTCTTAAACTTCTCTTGGTATTTTTGTTTCTATAGGCATCACCGATCTCTTACCTCTTCAGTAATTCTGAATCCATGTGGATGTCCTTACCAATACATAATCGGCTGGAAACCAAAAAGATTGAGATGAACAAACATGTTGCCCTCTTTTCACATGAAAAAAAATCTTATAGCTGGTTTATTCGGCGGATTATATCAAGTAAAGATCTTGGCATTGTTTTGCTTGGCATGCTACAGGTTAGTGTATTTTTGGTCCCTACAAATGCAGCTTGAAATGGTCTTTGTTGAGCCATCTTTTGTATGTAATCACAAAGAAAGGGAAAAAAGTATTTACTCTGAAGAGGATGTTGATAAAACTTATTTTTATGTTTCATTATTATGTGAAATTCCTTTTCTGTATGCTGTTATATGCGATGAAATTCATGAATTTTGGGCTTATTGTAGATGAATGAACTTTGCCAAATTTAGAACCTTGTGTGGGCGCTCTATTAAACAACTCATGTAATTGTAGTTATATTGTACATTGAAAATGCATTTTTAGCCTGCTATTTATGTTGATCATTGGAATATTCTTATTTAATTGTGGAAAATGATCAAATTTGTTATGTGCTTTTCAACCGAAGACACATGAAATTCTAAATAGATATATTGGTACTTGGTGATCTTTTCTCTATTGTGTTTTTGTTTTTACGTTTGTATTTTCTCTTATACTTCCTTTCATAGCATCTCTTCCTGTCCTTCAATTGCCAAGGGGTAGGTATGACAAGGGTATAACATGGAATTTCTAAAAAGATGTTTATGTGGGCATGCACATATATACACACACACATGTGGGAAACTCTTTGTCCATTTGGTGCAGATGTGCATACGGTATTAGTTAGTTGAAATGGGAAATATCTCATTGCTCGTGCATTTTTAAGTGAATCTAGTCCTGCAGGTGCAATCTACATAATTCATTTAGTGGGGGATGGGTCTTTGAATCACCGGATTTTGATGTGTGTGCACTCTTTTCTAGCACCAAATTATCATGATTTAAAAAATTATATTTTTTTACCAAAAAAGGCATGATCCAAGGGTTGATCCCTAACAAATTGAACATGGTGGTTAGATTGAATCAAAACAGCTTGCACTTGTGAGTTTCAACTGATTGATACTATTTGCACATCTGCACCAAAGACTCTCTCTCTCTCTCTCTCTATATATATATATACATATATATTCACAGATACCATTGAGATTTGGAAAGTACCGTAAATTTAACATGATATTTTTAGGCGTCATTATTTTATTGTTAACAATGATATTTTCTTAAACCTACCTATTGAATTTAATCACATTTCTAATATAGCCAATATTATGTTAAATGCGTTAATGATGTTTGATTTTTTTTATTATTTATACACTTACTATGTATTATATATTTTTTATTTTTTATATACCAATGTTTTCCCTACACTTTCCTGAGAAAAGCTGTATCTTTGAAAATACTGCAAGATTTTTCTGTGAGAGAGAGAGAGAATGTCTAAAACATGTCAAAGGTAGAAAGATCAAATATATAGTTAACATTAGACTCTTTTGGTGTCAAGCATGGACTGCATTGATTGGATCATATGATGGATAAAATGGGTCAAGTTAAGCTTGAATGCTAGTTGACCCATGCTCATAATTTTCCGGTACCAGCATGTTATATAGATTAACCTCGTGATGGCTCCATCATTTTATTACTATCCTAATCAAATACTTATATGCGGACACTCTGTTCAAGAGCAATGAGGTCTTCCAAATCATGTTCATATTCTGTTGTTGCATACATTAATTTCTCAGAAATGAGGTTAGCAACTACAATGAGAATGAGAAATAATATTGCTGTACTCAGTGATCTATATTGGATAGTAATGAATGCTTTTTGGACCATTAAGGCTTTGGAACAACAATGAGCATATCAAAAGTTTTGTGAAAGCATGATTGTATGTTTTGTAAGTAGTGGCCTAAGACAAAACATCCTTATTTTGGTGTTCATCCCAGAGTTACCGGAAGTGCCCCTACAATTGGGGAAGCGCGCTTCTCCGATACACGTTTCAGAAGCGCGAAGCATCGTGCTTCCGAAACGCATGGGGAAGCGTCCCCTTTTTTTCGGAAGCGCGCTTCCCATAAATGGGAAGCACATTTCCCTTTTATGGGAAGCACGCTTCCCCCTCACTTCCCTCTTTTTTCCATTTTATTTTTTATTTATTTTTTATTTTTTTCGCACCCCCCTCGCTTCCTAGGTCGCTTCCGAGATGGTTCGTGATTCGCTTCTAAGTCGTCCCACGCTTCCTGCTTCCTAAATTTTTGAAAGTGCCTCGCTTCCTGCTCTCACTTTCCGTATCGCTTCCCGCTTCTGCTTCCTCGACTGGCAACCATGGTTCATCCCCAAAAGGAACAGTGGAAGAAATGAATGATATATTTTCATTTATTCAGAATCAGGTTCTATGTTTTTCTGTTTATGGATTCATTTGGGTTTGCCATAAAGTAAACCATGATTTTTTTGCTTCTACTTGAATCTAAAAATTTAAAACTTTTTCTTGAAATCTAGGTCGAGATACTGGGTCTTAGGCCTCATTCTGTGGCAGAATTTGCATTTTTGGGAACTCATGCATTCGAGAGCACCTCGTTTTTAGGCATTCCAAGCAATTGTTTATAACTTCAACGGGTATAATTAAACCGTTTCATTCATGTCTTTATTTGCTTTCCTTTTCTCATTCACATATCCTATTCTTTCTAGTATTTTTCTTCATTTCATACATGTACACATATGCATGTATTCATGTGATGTGTGTGTGCACACATGTGTATATGTATATATTTATGCATGTAAGTATGTATGTAGTATGTACATATGTACACTCAAGAAAAGGGAAACTATTAGAAGCACTGCATTATTGTGATATTTCTTATATTTAAGAAATTAAGTTTTGGGTTTTTGATTGAAAGTATTACTCTTTATCTTAAAAAAGTCTCCACGATTTTCCCAAGTGACCAAGCCTTCAGATGTTATGAAAATGTCACCTAAGCTTTCTTGAGAAAACAAGGGATAAATATATACTATTATGCAAAAACATTCAAAATAAAAATGTTACCGCATTACCTTGATATTGAGAATTTTAGTTTTTCTTTTATGTCTCTGGGTTTTTCCTTAGAAAATCATATGTTCCTCGCTGAGATATTGCATAGAATTATGCAAAAACGTTCAAAATAAAAATGTTACCGAATTACCTTGATATTGAGAAATTTAGTTTTTCTTTTGTCTTTGTGTTTTTCCTTAGAAAATCATATGTTCCTCGCTGAGATATTGCATAGAGAGATATTTATGACTATGATGCAAACAGATGCACACATGCTTATATAAAGGCTTATTGCCTTTTCCAGTATGTATGAAGTATCCTATAACACTATTTTCTTTCTGAAAAATGTTGACTATGTTGTGATTTTTTTATTTACATTAAATTTGATTAGTGCATTTAAAAGACTTTAGTGATGCATCGTTCTTGGAACTCGTCAGATTTCTCCTTCTTCAGGGCGGTTGCAATTGATGGATGCAACAGGTGGAATTGATGCCGTGGTGCCCGATTTCTGGTTGCATACAAATGACCAAATCATCTATAAGGTAATATGCAATGTGTTTGATGTGCATGGTAGATGCTTTCTTTGTTGTACTTTGACCAAATCATCTATAAGGTATATTCTTGAACAGTTCCTACTTTCATCTGCTTAGAAACGTATTCAGCTGTTAAATGAACAGTAATAAAAACAAGGAAATCATATGTTATACAGTTGCACTATTTCTTTATGGCTTCCTTGCATGTCTAAATGGAGAATTGCTGCATAAAGCCATCTTATTAGTGACTCAATCATTCATCCTTACGATGACATGAATCATTTGCTTTCAACTTACACTAATCAATTGTCACATACTGTCTATTGTTGAATATTTGTTCCGTATATTTATTTTTAAGCGATTTCTTTTCTTGCTTCAGGTTGATGATTATAGACTAGTTATGGAGGGGCCACCTGTCTGTGTGGGTGTGTTAGGAATGGAACAGAACAAATCAGATTTATGTAGGAATATTTTTCAACATGCAGCCACCCAGCGAAAGCTGCCACTGACTGTTTATGTTCACTTTTATATAAAGAATGCAGCCCATATTGACTCTCATATGCAGTTGCCTGCTTCAATTCATGAACCTGATAACCATTTACGGGGCAGATTCCACCTGCTTTATGTAACACACAAGTTTCCTGCCAGTTACAGTGTATGTTTCATGATATAATGCTGATATTTTGGTTTTTTAGATATTTCATACTTTGTTCATTTATATTATGTGCTTTTACAGATCCATGCTGATAAAAAATTACCAAATATCTCGACATTGTATGCTGAGGCCATTTTACTGCCCTTTGGTTTGCTTTTTCCTGGACGAAATGGAGATTTTCCAATTACTGAGCAAAGGAAGAAATTGGAAGGATATTCAACACACAATCATCATCAAGGCCACCTTGATGAACACTGGTTCAATAAAGAATGTGTTTTTAATGCGTCTGCAATACCATTGCCATCTAAAAGAAATGATGGCATGGATAAGTCTAGGCTGGATTCATATGATACTAATGCAGATTCTTGTCCAAATTTTCTTTTTTTTGAGCAATATAGTGATGTTTGTGGACTGGAGGAGGATGAAAAAGCTGAAAAATTTGGATTTCCTTTAGATGTTATCTGCTGTGTCAGTTCAAAGACTTTTAATAACTGGGGTTCCCACGTCCCTGCCATTTTTTCTTCAATTGGTGATTGTGTTAAGGATGGAGTTTGTGAGACACCTAGAGGTGAAATGGTCCTTTTGGAATTCAATTCTTGGAGCTTTCAAAAGTTTCAGGTATACAAGGGTTTCTGTATGTTTCCCTTTTTCCAGCTCTTTCTCTCTCTGCATGTGTTTTTCTATGCATGTGTATGTGGCTATGCGCACATGTGTGTGTGATAAATATTCTAAAGGTTTCTTTGTTTTGATCTGTTTCCCAGTTGCTTCATATTGGAGCCTATTATCTGATGAGGTGTGATCAGGATGCATCAGAATGCGAATTAGATGATATCATCAAACATTCATGCTGTGGTAAAGTTCTCATCACAGCTAAAACTCACTTTTGGAGTCTTTCCTTCTCTTCTGTTCCACGTCAATGTGAGACACATTGTTCAGTTCTCTCTGAACCAGTTACATTTGAACCCTTCTTGACTGCCACTTCTCTCATCATGAATGAGGTTCCTTTAAGATATTTTACAAAGAATAGGCTGATATATCAAAAGTTTATGTTCCAACCCATGCCCCATGGGTTTTTTGATCTCAATTTGCATCTCCCATTAGATAAGTTGAAATTCTTGAGGCAAGTTCTGAGAGTTGTTGAAGATTCAAACCATGATCTGTCTGCTACACTTAGAGAAGCTAATAGATATGGTAAAGGCATTTTCATGACAATGAATGCTCCTGTAAATCAAATAGAACACTTGTTGCCCGGTGGAAATCTTGTGTCAGTGTGTGGAGAAGTTGTGGATGTTCATCGTTTGGATTGCTGTTCTGTTGCTTCTGAGCCATTCCAGATGTGTGGTCTTGCAAATAACTCATTGTTGGGTTTTCTCCTAGAAGCGCGAAATGGCATATGTATTCATGTCAATGAAGGCCACAAAATGGTACTTCCTTTTCCTTTTCTGCTATATTAACTGTGCCTGATTTGTGCATATAATGTGATCTATCTTCATTTATTTGGAATCTTCAGATCATGATTCATGGAACTTTGGATGTGCATACCTGTCCTTCAGGAATAGGTCCAGGAACAGTAGCTACCTTTTACGGTGTTCTTCTGTCAAGGTGCATCCTGAATTCATTTCTGGGTATTTATTTAGACACTAAGCATTGATTTGTTGGTGCCTTCCCCAGATTATTTTGAGTGCTTTTCTCGAAATCATTCATTTTTCTTATTATATTTTGATATTTTTATGTAGTCATATTTTTTTGATAGCCGAATTCATGGGCCGCTTGAAACCTGTGTTTGCAGTGAATTTAGTGATTGTCCATGGCGGCCAATCTTTTAAGGACTGATGCTAAAACCAAGGTTGCAAGTAGTGTATCGTTACCCGTATCAGTCGACCCAATAGTAATACCATATTGTATCGTATCATATTGTAAACATATCATAAATTTTTAATAAAAAATTCAAAAAATCAAGAAAAATCAGAAAAATATAGTAAAAATTTTGAAAAAACATATCACATGAAATAACAATGAATTGCATAAACTACATACATAAAATCACATTATAAAGCATTTATGGCTCTATTACATACCACAAGAGTTATACTTTCATATTACATAAACAAAAACATCTCATAAAAACATGTTTTTTACTAAAATGTGTATACATGATACATCAATAATCATAATCATCTTAATTATCTTCTTCCTCTTCTCCTTCTTCGACATCCACATCGTCCTCAAGATACGTGGAGTCTTCATCGTCTATCTCTTGTGCTCCTTCTATGCTAATCCATTGAATGCCATCTTCATTCAAAAGAGCTTTTGGGTCTTCTTCAACCTTTGCATCTAATTCATCAAAATGTTCGAAACTGATGGGATCAAATTGATCTTTGTACCTTTTTGCTGATAACTTTTCGATTTGCTTAAAAAAATGACATGAAAAAAATAAAATTAGTTGAGTTTTGAATGAAAATGACAAATAAACTTTACAATTTTATATCTCTGCCTCAATTGTAAGTTGTAACGAACGTAGACAAGGTCATTGAGCCTTTTGTGCTTCAATATGTTTATTCTTTTGGTATGAATTTGCTCGAAGACACTCCAGTTTCTCTCACATCCACTTGCACTATATATTTGGCTTAGAATGCGAATGACAAAAGCTCTCAAATTTAGAACATCACTTCCAAATATGGTGAAAATCAAAAGGGCTATAGATGTTTTGATTATAAAAACAATAAGTTATATGTCTCAAAAGATATGACATTTTTAGAAGATGAGAACGGATTTGAAATATTAGACAAACAAAATGAAATTGAATATATGTTTTTAAATGTTCTTTTAGAAGATACAAATGATGAATCTTTAAGTCATTCAGAAATGTTAGAAAACACACATAATAGTGAAGACACATAATATTGAAATATCACCAACTAACGGTGACAATCTACATGTTTACACCCGTCGTGAGCAAGAAAAACCTATTAGTGCTTTAGAAAAATTCTTGCGGCTTAATGAACCTCTAGAAGAAACTTTCCTTAGGCGTTCCTCTAGAGAATCAATTTTACCTAATAGGTTTGTTTCATATGATTCTCTCTCACCAAATTATAGAGCTTGTCTAATAGCCTTACATTCATATTAAGAGCCTTCCCATTATAATCAAGCAAAAAATATATCACATTGGATTGAAGCAATGAGGGTAGAACTAGATGCCTTAAAGAAGGCTAAAACTTGGGAAGTAGTTCAACTACCTCCAAATAAAAAAGCTATTGGATGTCGTTGGGTTTATAAAATAAAGACAAAAAGTGATGGTTCCTTAAAACGATATAAAGCCAGATTAGTAGCTAAGAGATACTCACAAGAATACAGTATTGATTATGAGAAGACCTTTGCTCCTGTTGCTCGAATGACTAGTGTTCGAACCCTAATTGTTGTGGCATCATCTAATAAATGATTTATATTTCAAATAGATGTTAAAAATGCCTTTCTTAATGGTCAACTTAACAAAGAAGTATATATGGACCATCCGCCGGGAATTACTCTTGAACAAGGTCAAACCCTTAAATTATTAAAAGCTTTATATGGTCTTAAACAAGCTCGTAAGTCTTGGTATGATAGATTTAATGCTATCATGATTCAGTTGGGATTTCGTTCTTTTTATACTAACACTGCTCTCTTTGTTAAAAGTGCACGTAATAGTATGATTATTCTTTGACTTTATGTTTATGATATGATCATCACAGACAATGATAAAAGTGGTATTCTTAATGTTAAAAATATGCTAAAAGATAACTTTGATATGTCTGATTTAGGTTTTTCTCAGATGTTTTCTAGGAATTGAAGTTGCATACTCTTCCCGAGGGTATATATTATCACAGATGAAGCTTGCTGCCGATATATATTCCAAATCTGGAATTTCAGATGACAAAAAGGTGGAGACTCCTGAGGTCATCAACGCTAAACTACAGTTGAAGGATGGTGTTCTATTGGATAATCCTACACCCTACAAACAACTCATTAGATCTCTCACCTATCTGACCATCACCAAGCTAGACATTGCTCACGCTGTTCACTCTGCCAGCCAATTCCAGCATGCTCCTACAATTGTGTATATGAGTGTCGTGCTTTGGATTATTCGTTATATAAAAAACACTCTAACTAAAGGGCTATTTTTATCCTCACTCTCTTCATTAAATTTGCTTGCCTATACTGACGCTGACTGGGGAGGAAACCCAAATGATAGAATCTCAACTACTGGTTTCTGTGTCTTTTTAGTAGATTCGCTTATTGCTTGGAGATGTAAGAAACAACAGAAAGTCTCCTTATCATCTATCGAGACTGAATACCGGGCTATGACAACTACTACGATGGAACTTGTGTGGCTTCGAAGTTTTCTTCAAGATATGAGAGTTGAAATTTTCGGTGCCTCGAAGCTTTACTGTGACAACAAAAGTGCTATCTATATTGCCAGCAATCACACATTTCATGAGCGGACCAAACATATAAAAATGGACTGTCACTATGTTCGTGATGAGTATCTTCGTGGGACAGTTACAATGCCATACGTCACCTCCGAATATCAGCTCACAAACTTTTTTACTAAAGCACTTTTTGCTCTTCGCTTCTTGTTTTTCCTTGGCAAACTTTCCGTCATCTCCCTGTAAAGATTGAGGGGGGGGGGGTGTTAATATATATATATATATATATATATATATATATATATATATATATATATATATATATTACACCATAATACCCGATAGGGGTACTTGTTTTTTTTCCTTTTTTCGTATTTATTTTATTTTTTGTTTTTCTTTTTTTGATTTTTAAGCCACATAAAGGGACCCCACCATGGAATCGTTGAGGCCCCCAACGGTCACAACTGTGACCGTTGGGGGCTCCCAACGACTCTATGGGAGCGTCCTTTTGGCGCACCTTTTGAGGCCCTTGAGGCCTCACTTCCTCTCTTTTTCTTCTTGTATAAATAGGGGTGAACCCCTTTGTATTTGGATATGCTTGAGAGCTCTCTCTCTCTCTTTCAATAAAGAGGTTTTTATATTTTTGCCTTTCTCAAGGCTTGTGTATGTGTTGTCTCTTAGTGGACTTGGTTATTATCTCTTTTGGTTGTCCATTGTAAAACATTATAAGTGCTTATAGCACCCTTTATATTTTTGCATATTTCGTTACAGAACTAAGTAATAATTTTAAGATTTTTAGAAACACTAGCAACAATTCAAGCATGATATAAAATTTATAACAACAATTTTAGACAAGCATAAGCTCATAATTAACATATTTTTCAAGAAAACATAAATATTGATCACAAGATAATTTAATCACTTAAAGAACATTTAAATTATCAAGAAGAGATAAACAATCATGTATTAATAATATCCCAAATTTTTAGAAAAACACTTCAAATAGAACAAACCATCAATTTATAATAAAAACATGCATATAAAGTACAACACTTCAAAAAAGAACCCTCAAGAAAAGAGGAGTTAATTAAATTTATGCATACAACAATGTGGACAAGATATTCAATTAGAATATATATATATATATACATACATACATATATGCAATATATTTAATGCACATAATAATGAATGAGAGCAATCCCATAAATCACAACCCATTAAAACTCACTCACACATCCTAGAATGGGTTTAAGTATAGATGACCAAATAACAATTTTAATACATATGTATGTTATCAATGAAATGTATGAAATTTTATCGATAAACATTTTTTCATACAAGGAAAAACAAGTAGTAAAAGTTTAAAAATTTCGTGGAAAGATTTTAAAAAATCCCACATAACAAAGGGAATGGTATATGCAAATCAACACCAATTTGTGAAAGATGTGAAGAAATTTAAAAATTTCACAAATATCAAGAAATGATGTTTTGCAAATCTCAATAATAGTTCTACCACCACAAGCAATCATCTCACCAGACCTCCAAACCTAAAAAATAAATTGTACCAGCGAATAAAACAAGAGCATATACATAATGCCACTAAAGGGTCAAAGATACACACGAGGAACTCTTATCTACATACACTCAAAATAAGTCTACCAGCGACTAAAACAAGAGCACAATCAAAATGCCAACAATGGGGTAAAATCAACACGAAGGTATGAATAAACATCTTTTGTCTATATATAATGACACTAAAAAATTAAGGGTATCGACGACTAGATCAAGAGTATAATCACAATGTCAACAATAGGCTAAAAACACACACGAAGGTGTGAACATACATCTTCTGTCTATACATAATGATACAAAAAAATCAAGTGTATCAGCAACTAGATCAAGAGTATAATCACAATGCCGACAATGAGTTAAAAGCACCTACGGAGGTGTGAACAAACATGTCTTGTCTACATGTAGTGATACTTAGATGAGAGGTACAATAGGAACAACACACGATGTAAGAGGGCTTGTAATGAAGACAGACTAATGTCGTTAAGAATAAGATTATCAATTTTAACAGTCTTTTGAAACATCATGGCTTTAAAATAGATAGTCATCGCAGATAAACATAATTATAAGCATCTATAATAACAAATGGGCAAATAAACAAATGAGTGATACAACACACCCACAAAACGTTTGTTAGAGCCAAACTATATGTTGACAAAAAATTGAGGTGCACACAACTCACCCCAACAAACAACTCAGGTTCAACGACATGGCCAAAAATAAATGAGGCATCATATAAAAATATGTGATGAACAAAACAAATGCTATAAGGATACAAAAATCTGTTTCCAAATAAGTGAGTTCATATATAAGAATCAATTTGAAAAAACAAAGTTTCAAATCAAATTGAATAAAGATAAATGAAAACTTTAGAATGAGTATAGTGCAATCATATGCACAACAAGATATCAAATGGTGCAATCATATGCAAATTTATTCATGGTCAATATAAGCAAGTCTACTATGAGGCGACAATGGAATACAACAATAAAAATGACCAAAAACATATATAGAGATTTTTAAAGAACCATATGGAAAACCAAGAGTATACATAAGTATAACTAATCATGAATACTCACAAAAAGATCAAAATTCATGTATATGCAATAATCTAATAACTTTAAAGCTAAAAAAAATTATGAAGGAACACATAAGATATGCATATGAACACCATGATTTCACATAAGATACTAATATACCAAAAATATATTTTGACTTATCATGCTTGCGCAAGAGCCAATAAAACAATAGCGCACTTAAAAAAAGAGACTTTAAAGATAAAATTTTAATTTTAATTTAATTTAAGACCATAAAACAATACCTAAAATGTCTAATTCTTTTAACCCAAAATACCAAAAACAATTTTGAAATGACACATAAAACATACATAAACATAAATATGAAGATGATATACCGATAGAGCAATCGCACGAGAGCATACAGAGCATCCATGGCATCGGTAATGAACTTAAAATCATGATGACTCAAGATATAAAATATATAAGAATTTAAAAATTCTTAGTGAGCACATCTCAATACATGCACCAAATAGAATTCAAAGAATATGCTTTGACACATGTATAAAGTCACCAATAACCATAATGGTGTCCAAGAAACCCAATATATATATATATATATATATATATATATGTACGTATATGAGATCATAAAATTATATATATTTTTAGGCCAACCGGAACTCGAATTCGAAAAAGTAACATACCGTTGCGCTCGACATTTCGAGATGCATCTAACGACATATTACCCGAATATCAAATTTCGAGTTTCGCCCGAAAATAACCCAAATTTCACTAGAATTTAAAAGTCAAAAATTAAACTTTTTCTCACGTTTTAAGTGGCTTATGTAGACCTAGTTGGTGAGACCTAGGCCAAGTCTGGACTCAAAAGCATCGGTTAAAAATCGAGGTTCAAATGATTTTTCTCCAAAACTTAGCGAAATTTTCGAAAAACCAGAAAATGACTTGGTAAGAAAATATGTAGTATTACATCTGTGATTCCTGAACGCACAATAATATCAGCTGCAAACTTGATTTGAGACAAAATGTACCCTCTTGGCGAGTATGCTACTTCAATTCTTAAAAAATATTTAAAAAACCAAGGTTAGTCATATCAAAAGATTTCTTATGCATAATTTTAATTTCTTCAATTTTCATCTTATCATTCCCAATGATGATTATATCATCAACATACAAAAGCAACATGATAAGTGAGGTACTTGTAGTTTTTACAAAAAGAGCAGTGTCAGTATAACAAGATTTAAATTCAAGATTCAACACAGTTCCACTAAACCGATCATACCATGCTTTAGGAGCTTGTTTAAGCCCATATAAAGTTTTTTGAAGTCGAAGAACCATTCAATTTTCAATAATCACACGAGAGGATCCATTTAAACTTCTTCATTTAAATTTCTATTTAAGAAGGCATTTTTAACATCTAACTGATATATTGGTCATTTTCTAATAGATGTTACTTCAACTAGAGCCCTAATTGTGGTCATGCAAGCTACTGGAGCAAATGTTTCCTCATAATCTATTACATATTCTTGGGAATAACCTTTTGCAACTAATCTTGGTTTATATCTTTTTAGGAATCTGCCACTCTTTGTTTTGACTTTAAATACCCATCTACATCCTGTTGTCTTCTTTCCCTTAGGAAGAGGTTGGACTGCTCAAGTATGGGCCTTGTGTAATGCATTTAATTCTATTTTTATAGCTTTTACCCATTTTTTTATGTTTTTAGCTTCTTTATGTTTAGATGGTTCATGTTATGAATGAATTGCTAGAAGACATGTCTTATAGTTTGGAGAAAAGGATTCATATGAGACAAACCTATTTGGAGGCCTCTGTATCTGTTCTGATCTTCTAACACTAGATTCTTCAACATTTGTTGGTTGACTATACTTTTTAAAAGAACATGGATACTCACCATTATCTCGTCTAGAGTATTTTAAGAGGTTATGAGTTGGTTCTCTTTCTTCACTTGGTTCATTAATCGGCTCAAAATTATCAATATCGTTATTATCAATAATTTCATTATTTGATTTAGGTAACAAATCAAACAAGAAGGCATACTTAGGTTTTTCCTTAGCTTTTTTAAGATCACATCCATTTTCATTTTCGAGAAATGTTACATTTCTAGAGATATAAAATTTATCATTTATTGGATCATAGCATCGATAGCCTTTTTGATTTTCTGCATATCCAAGAAAAACACATTGTATACCTTTAGGAGAGAGTTTGTTATATTTTTTAAGAAGCACAAATCTTTTTCATCCAAAGACCCTTAGTCTTTTCAAACTGAGAGAGATTTTAAAAAGTTTTTCAATAGAAGATTTGTTTTACAAAGTTTGAGAAGGCATTCTATTAATTAGTTATACTGCGGTGAGAGCAGTTTCAGCCCATTTTTTTTTTGAAATTTCTTTTGTAATGAGTAGGGTCCTTGTAGTTTTAATGATATGACAGTGTTTTCTTTTGAAAATACCATTTTGTTGGGGTGTCCTATGACAAGATCTTTGGTGTAAAATACTATGAGTTTTTAGATAGAATTGAAATTCATTTGAAATAGTCTCTCCCCCTGAGTCGGAGTGAAAGATTTTAATATTTGTTTTAAATTGATTTTTAACGAGATTATGAAATTTTTTAAAGCATGACAAAACTTCGGATTCGAGTTTAATGCAGTAGATCCAAGTATGTCTACTAAAATCATTTAAGAATGTAACATAATATGAATAAATACCTTTTGACATAACATGAGCATGACCTATACATCAAAATTCTCTAATTCAAAGATTTCATTAATTAAGGAGGTTCTAGATCCAAAAGGCGTCATTTGCATTTTTTCAATCATATAATCTTTACATACAAATTTTTTAGCCTTATAAATTTTTTTTCAAAAATCGAAAATGAGATAATTTGGATATATTTAGGTGTTTTAATCTTTTATACTAAAGATCTAAATTAATTTCTTTGATATGATTACAAAAAGGGATTTTAGGTAAATATAAGGAATTCATATAATAAAGGTCTCCTCTTCTATGGCCTTGCCCATTCAGTTTCCCTGATTGGAGATCCTGCACCCAACAAGTCTTAAATGAGAAGAATACTTTACACTAATAATCGACGGTTGATACACATGAAAAATATGAATTAGTGCAATCAGATAATAAAGACTCATTATGAGTCATGTGAAAAGAGACTTTCGAATCCAAAATCTAAGAAGACTTACCCGGAAGAGAAGAGGAGATGGTAGCACCAGATATAGGAGTGTCTTTTAGAATTTGTGAGACGGCCTCCGCTATTCGGGCAATTGTTAAATCATTGAAGCTGTCGGCTTTGATTCTTGAGGTTCTTCACTTATGGCCACCACTTTCTTGAGCTTGGGACAATCCGGTCTTATATTCTCCGGTCCTTTACAATGATGACAAGTAATTTTACCCTTGTATCCTCCTTTGTATCTTCCTCCATTATGTCTTCTATTGAATTTTCTTTCAAAGTGAGGTGGTTTATAAGTTTTTACAAATTTTTTGGGTCTTGATATGGCAAGAACCTCGTCATTAGACTTGTGCATTCTAAGTTTTGTTTCTTCTTAACAAATTTGATTAAGAGCCTCACTTATAGAAGGAGTTAAAGTCCTATGAAGCAATGAGGACCTAACTTGCTCAAATTTCGGTTGGAGATCATAAAGAAAAGGAAAAATATTTTTTCTTTCAACTTATATTTTTCTCATTTCAATAGCTGAATCTTCTCATTTTGGTTTTAACATAGCTAATTCATCCCAAATAGGATAAAATATCATAAAAGTCTCCTCCAGTATCTCCTTGTTTGGTATTACGTACCTTGTCTTGAAGATAATATAGCATAGTCATATCTTTTTAAATGAAGGTGCTCTTTAGGAAGATCCATGCATCACATGCCCTTTTAAGTTTGATGATATTGGTGGTGATCTTGAATCCATGGTATTTATGAACCATGAGAGTATTTGAGCATTGCTAGATTTTCAATCCTCCAACTTGTTTTGGTATTCTTGCAAAACTCTCTTTTTTTTCTTCGGATAGAGCTTTGACTTGAAGTCCTTCTCTTGTTAATTTAAGTTGAGGTTCATTAGTAATTCCACTAACAAACCCTCAAAGTTTTTACCTTTGATGTGATTTTCCATAGCGGTAGCTCATATCGAATAGTTGTTTCCATTGGGCTTGTAGCCGGAATCTCTTTTACCCATAATGAATAAGGCTTGTTTTTGAAGACTAAAGATTGAAGAGCACCACCACAAAAGAGCAATCCCAAGATAGCTTTCACCACTTCAAGAACCTTGCTCTGATACCACATAATGAAACAAAATGTGCACAACCACAATGCCGACGAAGGGCTCCACAAGTGCACAAATATAATATGGTTTCTAATGGACCAATAACAGTCTCATAAAAAAGATATGCAAGAGCACGAATTCCACAAGAGCACAATGACACAAAATCCACAAGAGCACAATATAAAAAATATATTTTTGTGTAACACACAATATGCTTTAGAAAAAACATACGTTACATGGAAGGGTGAGGCTCTATTTATAGAGCCTCACATGCATTCAAAAGGACTGTTGGATTGCCTTTCTAACAGTCCTTTTGAATTACATAAGAAAAAAAAATTTACAACCCCTATTAGACTGTACTAAATTACGTGTTATTAAATGATCAAAATACCCCTGATATATGTATATTGTATAAATATATGTATATCATTTAGGTATAAATATATGCACAATATTTTAACAATATGTCATTTTTGCTTCATTCATCTCTCTTTCTTGTTTTTTTCCTATCAGATCATCAATTAATTGTTGGCATTGCTATTTTACGGCATCCAACAATTTCCATGACGTGCATGCTTGCACATTATGATATGTACTAGCTAAATGATGGTTCAACCAAGAAATACCAACAGAAAAATTATTTTGGCAATAGTTGCATTTGATTCTTAATCGGTTTTCACTCGTTACTTGAATGCACCACTATGTCTGATCTTCGGATGACATCTTCCCCAAAAAACACTTAACAAGAAAAGAATATAGATTTTTTTACCTTAACTCACTTCTTTGAGTGAAAAAATGTGTGAAAATGCACTCTTGAGAAAATCGCAAAAGCCATCTCCGAATCGGCCCTTAAATCGATCCCACGGAACCTAGGGTGCATGTGTTCCCTTGCAAGAGCCTCTACACATGTGTTGAAGTCAGCCCTTAAGAGGACTTTTAAACCCAAAACGAAAAAAAATATAAGCTTTGGGTCTTTAAATGCGCTAGACCCATATCGTACGATATAGGTCGATACATGGGTGTATCGTACGATACACCCGATACGGCTACAATACACGCTCATATTGCGATATGAGTGTGTATCGTATTGTTAAGTCAAAAAGTAATGATACCTTTCATGCTGTATCGTATGGTACGGTACGGACAACCTTGGCTAAAACTATTCAGTTAAAGCTGAAATGATCTTTTACCCTTACCAAAGTTGAACACTTATTTGAATTTTTTAAGGTGCCACCTGTTTGGAATTTAGCTTCCATTATTTGTGCAAACTTCATGTTGCAATTGATATGATAGGTTGGTCTTGCACTTAGTTATTCCATGCTTTATGGCAAAGAGATTTCCTTGTTTTCTTGTGGCAGTAGTAGATAGTGGTATAAAAATATTGATGACAATAGTTGATAATGGTGTGGTGTTGAGTGAATCCCCTTTCATTGTGGGCCCTAGCTCCCAAAATATATGTCATGGCTGCTAGTGTACTTTTCGCTATTAATTGGCACCTAATATGCACTGGATTGGTCAATGTTAACAAGTATATCAGTTCATTTTGCTGTCAGTGATTTTTTATAGCTCATGGAGGCGCTTTAGATTTATTGCAACCATCAAGGGTTAGTAAAATTGTACTTCTTGTCGTGTTAACTTAATAATTTCTTTTGGGAAACCATAGTGTCTTTGGCCCTTTTTTTATGGTTACTATATCATCTTTGTGATGACAATAAATGCACCTAAGTAACCTTTCCCCCCCTTTTTTTTAGACAAGATGGAGTATATCCCCCATGGAATTTATACATGAGGTCCCTCGGTTTTGATAGCGTGAAGCTCATCTGTTTCCCTTCATTTTAGTGTTAGGGGACAATGATTTGATGAACTAGTTATCATCCAAGATATTTCATGTTAGCAGTGCCTTACATATATTGGCTATGGTTTTGAATTGTTGGCAGATGCATGGGTAGATTAGGTTATAGCTGGCCCATGTCTCAATTCCATTGTGGCTGATCATCTGAATAGACCAAGCATCATTGGCTTGGTCAACCTTTACCTGACCTGCTGCCTCATAGTGCACAGGCCCATTAAACAATGCGTTTACTTATTGTTTAATTACTTCATTCAGAATTTAGCCAGAAGTGTTTGGCTGACTCCCATGCATTCCACATCTGTTTGCCACTTTGTTCATAAGTGTTCCCACCTCATGTAGGAAAGGCTTCACCTGATGGGCACGACAAGCTACATTTTTAAAGCTAGGACTAGGAGTCCTCTTTTTCTGCTGCTTTTCTCCCCAAAAGCCATGTTTTACTTGCATGTGTTGAGCATAATATGACTAGAGTTCTCTGTAAGAGGGGATGAGACTCGGGTTTTGATTGTTTGTACATCTAACGTTTCACATAGGATTTCTTCAGAATGCTGCAATATGGAGGACAATAACTCACACACTAAAATGAAGGATCAAAGCTCACAAGGTTTCATTGAATGCGTTTACATCACATACACGGAGTTGAGCCACTTTTATTAGTGCTTCTAACAATAAATAGCAAAACGTGACCAAACTACCCTAACCTTGTACAAGGAAAACAAGAAATATGCCATGTTCCTAAGAACAATCTATCTGCCTATATGTCCAATAGTTTCATGGAATTTTCATAGTTGTATTTATGTGGGGGTGTCCAGAGTTTCTTGCAACTCTCTAGAAGCAGGTGATTTAGTTCGTGTGAGGCACCAACCAAGAGGTTTATCTGAAGAGTTCTCATCAATGTTAAGGCTAGACTGAGTGCAGGATGCAATAGATTTTCATACTGAATGGCTTATGAAAACACCTTTCCATTCTCAATATGCACTTCGGTCTTCTTCACTAGGAAAATTTTTATGGGACCCTCAATAGAGATTCTTGCATAGACCTTTCTTTCTCAACTCTTTGTGTGATGATCCACATTAAGAAGATTCCCATGAAGATGATTAGCTAAGCCCAAATAAAATTTGTTCAGTCTATCGTTCAATGGGAAGATCCAGAAGCCAAATCCTTCGACTGAGATGGATAAGTTTCCATTTCATTACGGGTTGCCAGTGATTGGCTTTCAACATCCATCCAGCAACTCTAAACACCTCTTTTCATTATCTTATTCATATTTATGAGAAATAGCCCATTACGGCCTGCTGAGAATTGCAACTCCTCGAAAGTGGGCATCCTATGTAGATTCTCTTAGATAAACTGGAATTCCATTCATCTATGGTAGTGTTCACTTGAAAACTCGGCTATAAGAGTCTGTTCATAACGCTTGATCATCTTATAATGTCTTTGTGCTGTAATAAATAATTTTCTTCCATTCCATCACAAGTACTACGCAGTTTCATGGGCATTGGCTGATGGTCAGATCTCCTGCTGACTACTTCCGACCTGGATCGGGAGAAAGAACCACCTTTATCTTGGTGATCACCACAGTCAAATGACCTTTGTATTGCCTGTCCCACTGTCGTTAAAGTCATTACTTTTCCTGCATTATTATTGTTGACGTGGTTTGAGCATTCGGTTCTCCTGCAACTGTGGCTTCATTTGTATGTGTTCCATATGTTTCTGCTTCATTGATTTTGATTTTGATGTATTGAATTTTTACTCTTAGCCATTGATCTGTAGTTTTAACTAGCTTTTCATTGGCAGCAGTTCTGGAAAAGGGCAAGTGTTGATGCTGACTCCTGCAACTTATATTGTAATCAATGCGATAAATCAGGTTGATTACCAATACTGTGGAAAGTGCCTTGCATCACACATTATGGAAGATATCAGCCTTGGATTACCAGGCACAATATCTTCAAGTTTAATCTCGAGCTCTTTTCACTGCATGGGATCTAATCCCATCCAGATTCGTGGCAGGGTATGATTGCAGTATTCAATGCAAATATATTACGTTTTGTGAATCATGAATTTCAAGTTTTCTAAATCTGCCTTTTTCTAGAAATGTGAAATTGAGTAGGCTTTTGTCGACGATCGGTATATTGTTTCTGACTCATAGTGAATGAATTTGATTGTCTAATTGTGGTATCCCACAGGTTGTGGCTGTATGTGGGCTGGTTCTTGATAAACATCGTGAAGCGTCTTGCTGTAGACAGAAGACAAGGATTCATTCAATTAGCATTCCACTGGCTGGTTTTGTGTTTGGTAAGCTTTTAGAGTATGCTTTAGGTGTAGGATTCCTGTTCTTCAGGAAATGTGCTCATCTTATTCTGTTCTTAGATATATTTGTTTATGCTGTATAATGTTCCTGGATCTGTTTGGTGAAAGGCCGAAAGCTTATGTAATACATTTTATATTCCTGTGGTTAATGTCTTATTATCTTTTAGATGTTCCTTGCAGCATTTTACCATGTATTTTGCTCTCTCTCTCTCTCTCTTTCTCTCTCTCTGGCACACACACACACACACAAGATCATACTTATTTTTGGAAAATGACAGTTACATTCATAAATCACAATCTGCATACATCTCCAGTTAAGAAAATGCCATGATGTTATTACAATGTTTTCTGAAAATGATAAAATGTATTATATTGAAAGTATCATCTTTTTCCCAAAGCATTATATGAAAATATCTTCAATGAAATGTAACTTTCTTCTAAATATTTTTTTTAAATACATTCAATATAAAGGGTCTTCATTTCCTTAAATTCTTTTCTTTTTTCAATGTTTTTCACCATTGTTATATGGTTTAAGAAATGTCAACAATGTCCTCTTTTTATCTTTCAGAATTATTGAGCCGTTTTTTGAACTCTCCCAAGAAAATGCTTATATTAAAACTCTTTCATGAACTGCTCTGTCAAGAAATTGCGACCATTGATGGATGACTGTTGAGATTTAAAATTGTGTTGATTCAGAATGTCACTTCTGATGATATTTTCTCTATGTTGAATTCATGTTAGTTTATTATATAGATTGATATTTAAATATGCTTTTTTTCAGTTGTGTTCCCATTTTTTGTCACATGGATGCCAGTACGTTGCCGGATATGACATGGATGTGTTTGACACGATGTGTTCTCGAAAGGGTGTGGAGAGAGAGAGTATTTTTTTTGTATATGGGCTCCTGTTATCTACAGAATTCGCATTGATTGCCTGTTAGACCAGTTCATCAATGGCAAACATCCTTTGTTTCCTGAAACCTGTGCATTTGGCTATGATTATCTTACCTTTTTGGGAGGTCTTTAGATTGGTCAGAATATGTAGTAGCTGTAAAGTCCTGAAACCGCTTTGTACACACAAGCATTTGTAGTTGCATTTGTCGAATCAAAATACTGATTTATTTAAGTCAAATCTGTCCAGGTACCATCGATGTTTGAGAGAGGACAGACATTTCTGCCTGTAAAAACCTTTTGTTCAAAAATTTCCGTTCATTTTTAGGTTTGTAACATCAACAATTGATTCTTATGATTGTAGATGATGGGTCGTCATCATGTTGTTGTTGGGCCGCTGCAGAGAGTGCAACAACTTTGCTTAGGCTGCATGAAACTACGTCCAAAGCTTTTGTCACCAAACACGGGCATACAAGACGTGAGAGCAAACGACCCATACAGAGGGTTGGAGACATTCTTGGGAGAATTATAAAGAAGCACCATAAAATCGTTATGAAAAACATCTGTGCTACCACGGCTGATGATTTATCTTGTCTGGACTTTTCATTCTCTAGCTGCTCAAATAAAAAATTGAGTACTTCTGAACAGCATCTTCTCAAGTTTATTGTCTTAAATGCCTGCTCGGATTCTATAATCGTGAGCTCTCTCTTTCTCTCTCTCCCTCTCCCTCTCTCTCTCTCATAGTCATAATTGTTTTCTATCTGTGTTGCAGAGTCTCGTTGGCTGCGTAATGGATTCTGATATTTTTGAGTTGGTCAAGAAATACATGGGTATGCAGATCAATATGCCTCGGTATCAGATTTGGGTTAAGGAAGTTTGTCACGTGGATGCCCTTACAGAGGCAAGGAACATCCTCCAAGAGCTTAGCTGTTGAAGTTTGTTGCATATTGGGTTTCGCATGCAATCTTATTATGTGAGTTCTCTTTTCACTCCTCTTGGTGGCTGGTGCTAACACCAGCACTCTCTGCGGGACTTCCGGCAGCCATATCCAGGTATGCCTAGGGTTGGGAGTTTTTAATCTCCTATGAATGCCACGAGGCTGAGGCTGGGGCTGGGAGAGAGCAGTTATCTGTCATAATGCATGTGACGTTATATTCCATCACTACCGCACATCTAGAGGAGTATGTGGGCCCCCACTCTCGCATATATCACTGTTCCCAAGTAAGATGAACGGTGGGGATTGTATATAACCGATGATCTGTTGTATACAATATGTCCACAACTAGGGTTGCTAAATGAGCTGAATGAGACGAGCTTGAAGTATTCAAGCTTGGCTCATTCATGTGGTGAGTTAAGATGAGTTCGAGCTAATAATCAGACCAGTTAAATGCGCTGGGTTTGAGCTAGCTTGTTTATTGGAAAAATACATTTTTTCTTTCTTTTCCATGAGGAACTGGGAAACCATGCTGAAATCAGAGACCTTGTCATGCCGGATATATCTGATGTACCTACTTTTGATGTCCAGACAGTGTAAACCCCAAAAATACATTGTTTTAGAGCCAGAAGAAAGAGGATTATAAAAAATACGTGTAAAATATAGTTGAATTTCCAGCCACTACAACTACATATTTGTGTATGATGTATATGAAATTCCAGGTGCTTAAATTTTGAAGCTAGTGTCCTGTCACAAACGTCATCTGCGGCACTTGTTAAAAGGGATGTTTAGGTTTGGGTAGAGGTACGGTAACCCATAAAAGCACCTAAAACTTAAGCGTGCCACTTACCAAAACAACGAGGCAGAAATATTTTGGGGATGAATCTATGTGCCTCAATACATGTCAGCCAAATCATTTTTGGAGCTTATTTCTTTATTCATATATTGTTTTATTCAAACAGTAGCCATCAGATGATGCCCCCTTTTGGACTTTTTGTTATGGATGAAAATATCACAAAATTGAAATGTTTCGTCGTCTGTGTTAAATGTTTATTGTTAATGGATAAAAAGCATTCAGACTGATTTTCAGTACTTAAAATTTCAAATTATTATGTTTTTCTTCAAAATTCGCTTATTTTTGTTTGTGTTTTGAAAAATATGGAACAAATAGAGGTTTTTGAAAACTTCAGGGGAAATTCTTATACTTGAACCATACTGACAGCTGCTTGCTTCAATGTGTAAGGTTTCCCAAAATATTCCCTGAAAACCATATTTCGCTGTTTTGTTTTGCCAAATCCAGTGCTGCCCTCCGCCTGTCTGGCAGGAACCGTTAGTGCACGTCACCTTGTGTTCGGACGTTGCAAGTTCGAATCCCAATGGTGGTATGGTTGTATAACTGGTAGGGGTCTGCCTAGCCCCAGCTTTCTCTCGAAAAAAATGAAAAAGAAAAAAACAGAGCTGCCCTTGACCTTTCACTTCACGAGCACGAGGTGATAGTACTTTTGACTTTTGTATTATGTTACACGATGCTACTGCCCTATATTGCATAACGGGCAGTGCCTTCAGGAAAAAAGCTGTGGTAATTTTCTTTTATTTTGGTTCTTTGAAACGCATCCGTTTGATCAGCAATTCAGGGTTTTTTTTTTAATCGGATAGTTCACGCAATGATGGGTCTCATCTCACTTTTCGAACTCAGAACAGTATAATCATGAAATCGTTAACTTCTCGTCGATTGTGTGGTGCACCTTTATTTTTTTTGTTTTTTAGTGGTTGGGCAGTGTGCAGTGAAGACGTTGGTCGGTTCGAACGTGGACTCGAACTGTGCCAGTGTGGGAGTTTTCACGAAAAAGCAAATGCTTGTTGACCTTTGTTTACATGCGTGGCCTGTTCTCAAGATACGTGCCGTGGTCAACAAAATCATTTCCGACTACGTCAGTGAGGCATGCATGGGTTCGGACACCCTTTGGGCCCAGTTTGGCCCTGGACCTACAGGCTGTGTCCAGGCTAGCTTAGTAATTTTCACGTGATTTTCTCAAACTGAGAAAATCCATATATTTGAAATGTCAGACTTAAAATCACGCAATTTCGCGTGTCGCCATATTGTCTGTCCCTCAGATGTTTTTACAATTTTCTCATTATTTTAACGTTTTGGATTGGTTTTTCATCTTTTTTAATAATGAATAACGGTTTTATGGGGACGTTGCAAGTTCCAATCCCAATGGTATAGTTGTATAACTGGTAAGGATTTGCCTAACCCCTGCTTTCTCTGTAGAAAAAAAAAAGTTGAAGGGGAAATCAAGCGTCCTCAACCCGCCGTATGTGTTCCTTGCCAGAAGGCTGAAGCTGGGTATGCTCCCTGATCGACATAAGGTTTTATGCTGATGGACCTTGGGTCAACTGATTCTACTTTTGATCGATAGAAAATTTGGAAGGTTTTCCCCAGCTACTACCCAAAATAAAAGAAGGAATGTCCTGAGGACAAGATTTGTAAATATGATCCATCCTAGCTTTTATTTTTTGATTTATAACCTGAAAAAACCGCACCCGGCACAAAGACCTGGTTGCGCTGGCTCTGCCTGCCATGCCTACCGTCGTTGTGTGGGCAGCATAAAACTCTGAGGCTAGGACTCCTGCTCCCAGGACCTATGCTACACGTTGGCTTGTGCATTGGGGCGACACCCATGAAAATCAAACCTTTACTGCCTACCTAACAACCAAGGCCCCACCCCACTACGCCAATCCCCCTTGTTAAAGATCTCATTCATGGGTATGAAGATTTAGTGAAAAAACTATTTTTTTTTAAAAGTAACAATAAAATCTCATTACGTCTATGGTTTTATGTTTGGATTCAGTACATGAACAAACCTTCCCAAGCTGAAGATCACAATGGATTTAGCCTGCCACACCTATGGTCGCCTACCGGGTGTGGGAGCACCCTTCTTCCCAAGGGAGTCACCTTGCTTTGGCTGTACGTTTATGCTTAAAAATGTGAATAGTAATGTACGAATTGTTAAAAAAATGCGTTCAAAATAAACAAGTCTCTAAAAGCTCGACATTATTTAGAGTTTTCACAGCATGTAAAAATGTTGCACAAATGTCACAAGATTTCCAAATTCTCAGTGATGTTTCTGGCTATGACCCAACCTGAATTCGGTGAGTCTGGGGCATGGCCTCCTTGGCTTTCAATTTAGAAATCATGACTGCTTTGGTAGACCACAGTAGGCCTGGGCTGTGTCCATTTCTGGCCAGGTCTGCTTGCCCGTTGACGGGTCACTACATGCTTAACTAGCCCAAAGTTGGAGTGAACATGGATAAGATATTTTTATCTATCCGATCTGAACCGGACATGTTATTTCTACATCCAGATCCTTATAAAGTATGATCCTTATGTCCATTTGGATCAATTCAGACTTTTTACATGTAAAAGGATTTGGTTTTAATCTTTTTTCACCAGATTTAGCATCACTGCACACATTACAGATCTGGATGTAACTCTGCCTCATCATACCAACTTGGATTCACACTCAAATTTGAATCTACTGCTGAATTTCAGCTTCAAATTCGTACCTAGGATGGTATGGCCTGTATCCAATCCATTTGCACCTGTAACCCATGGCGCATCTGGCCTAGGTCCGGTTGAGGCCAGGCTGGGTCCCAAAAGAGTGTGGCCCTGGCCTGCCTCCACATGGGCTGCCTGCAGCCATCCACTCTGATGCAACTCCCCTAGGTACCTCATATATTCTTGCTTGCTACCCTATGGCATGTGAACATTGTTTGAACATTCTTTTTTTGGTAAATTGGGCTCAAATTCCCTTGCTCACCAGGCTCGGCTTGTTTGGTAGGAGCTGTTAGTGTATGTCACCTTGAGTTGGGACGTTGCAAGTTCAAATCCCAATGGTATGATGTATAACCGGTGGGGGTTTGTGCCTATAAAAAAATAAAAAACCTCAGGCCTCCTTCCCGACCTTCCCCACTAGGAAGTACACCAAGCTTCGGCCTTGCGATGAATGATGCAAACCATCGGTTCCGTGATGTCCTATCAACTTGGTGACATTCATGTGTTGCATTACCAGATAAGCAACATTGTGAAAACATTTTTTTTGAAAGGCAAGGTGGGGTTAGGCAGACCCCTACCAGTTATACAACAATACCATTGGGTTTTGAACCTGCATTGACCCAACACAAGGTGATGTGCACTAGCTGCATGATTAGGCCACACAATAGTAACCAAAGGATCAGGGGTCTCGAGTTCGAATCTCATGGCAGCTATTCCCCAGCTGTATCAAAGAAAAAAAAATATGGAGATATCAGACAGCATGAACCATCTATTTGGAGGCATAGGTCACTTGATTAACGAAGACATAGATACAAATATCATTCTCAGGAAAATGTCAGCGAGGGAAAATCTTGCATTATTTTAAAGAAAACGAGTTTTTCTTTTCTCAGAGGAAATTATCAGCGTATATAAAATACACCAAACAAATTAATCCAGAAAACTCAAATATTATAAAAGCTAGGGGAGGTGTTTTTATCGCATTTTTTTTAAAGGTATGCTGCGGTTAGGCAGAGCCCGACCAGTTATTATTCAACGTAGCACTGGGGTTTAAACCTGCAACGTCCCACCACAAGGAGACGTGCACTGACAGATCCTACCAACCACACAGAGCCCCCCGTTGGTGTTTTTAACTCATTCTTATCAAATAAAAAACATGATATTTTCAAATCAGACAACATTTTGAAATATATGATTTTTTTGATATAATATCACCTTGGAAACTATGACAATAAAATTGCAATTGTGCAAAATATTGGTGATATTTATGACTATGGTGTCACTAGGTGGGCATCGGGCCGGGCCGGGCCGGGCCCGTTTAGAGCTCGGCCCGAAGATGGCCCGACCTTTTAATAACAGGCCAGGTTTTGGTCATGTTCTTAATGGGCTGGGGTTTGAAGAGCAGCCCACGGCCCAACGCTGAAGAAGGCCGGGTCCGGTCCGGCCCCGGCCCAGCCCAAATTCATTTGTAAATAATAATAATAATTAACAAGTTCTTAACTTTTCATGCACTCAATTAATTATCTTTCTAGTTTTCATCAAATTAATGTAACTAATTAGGTAAATAGTAATAGTTACCAAGTTACTATGCAATAATTAATTTTTTTATTTTTTATTTTTAAAAATTAATAGATAACTCAAGCCCATCGAGTCAGCCCACGTATATAATGGTTTTGGCCCGGTACTTAATAGACCGGGGCTTAAAACCTTGGCACAAACCCAGACCATGACCGAACTGGTCGGCTTGGCCCACGAGACCGCCAGGCCTGTTGCCCACCCCTAGATGCCATACAAAGTATACAACAGTAATGATCAACAACCTTGGATGCTTTTTTTATCCTTTAACTTTGAACTGGATTTTGAGAATGCAATTAACACCCCTTGATTTGATTGCTTCAATATTTTAAGTTGACCCCATCATCCTAAGTTATACATAGGAAAAAGATTTACTCATTACTCCCATCTGGCTCACGTGATCTACGGCCAGTTTTCAGCCGTATCGTTCTTTACATATTTCCCAACGTCTCAAGTTCTCCCGTGAAGAAAAAGAAGTGTTTCAACTGAAATTCTGATACGCCAATCAATGTAACGAGTTTAATCCATAACAAAGGCTGCATTAATTAACTTCTATTAACATGTAATGGGACAAAAGAAAGGTCCATAATCGTACATTGTTGCCAATAAATTACACGCAGAAAAAAGTCATTAGAAGCAACAAAATTGTACTGTATCAATCAACACCCATACAAATGATTACAATTACTAAAAGCAACACCCAATCCATTAAAAGAAAGAGATGGGATCGGGCCAGAGCCGTCGGAGCACCACTGGATGCTGTTGATCTCAAGATGAACGCCATCCAAAACCTGTACGGATTTGATGCCCATCACTTGGATGGAGCCCACTCTTTTTTCCGATGTCGTTCCTATTTCCGATGAGCCGCATCGGAATGGTTTAAAATGAACGGCTCACAATGAGCTTGTTCATTGTTTTGATGGGTACCTCGTTCGTTCTTAAGATGTCCAATGCGCCTCTGACGGTGTGCAGAGTCTGATCCTATCTCGGAAAGAAAAGTTCCCAGGTGGTGAGACTGATGCTTATGGGGGAGAGTAACCACTGTCCAGTGTCCAGTTTGAATTTCTTGATATTAGTTCATACCATAGTCACAAAATCAGCAGTGTTTTTACAAGCTGATAAAATACCGAAAAGAATATGGTATTTTCAAAAATATTGCTTGTCTAAAACGGTAAAAAACAGTAATATTTTTAAACTTTTTAATTATTTTGCACATCTGACCCTCCCAAAGTGAATCTATACATTTGATCGGATCTGCAGAAGGTTGGAAAATCAACGGTCTACAATGTACCAAAATTTGAACCCTCATAAAATCATATTTTTACGTTGAAAAAAATATGATTCAAGAGTCTATTCATACAACATTTTGACCATACTGAACGCATCCATATTGTTAGATTTAGTCAAAACCAATGTTGTCAGTACATAGTATAAAAAAAGCTATACGCTTCACTCCTGAATCAGCTATATTTTAATAAATGTAAAAAATACTTACATTTATTTTTTTAATATCATTTTAATGAATCTAACATGTGCCACGTTCTGATTGACAAGTAATATTTTTTAATTATTTTTAGCCCGATTCAGAATGATTCACTTGAGTATCAGTATCGGCTGATTCACCTGAATAATCGTTGGCCAAACCATACATGGTGGATACCAATAATGACTAGCATTGATCAAAACAATCTCCCACAATGAGTTGCACGAGTTTCTGGATCACGAGGGTACCAAATACTGTCCCCATGTAAAAATATCAAGTACAGTATGTCAAAGCCGTAAGAAATAGGATTTTACTTCAAAACTTATCAGTTGTAAGCCAATCACTTCGATAATCACTGTAATTTTTGGCATATATAAAATATATGAGAACCTGAAAACGCCATTACGAGAAAACCAGCTAACAGAGGAAATAAAGAACCGAAGAAAAAGCTAATTAAGTTTCCATTGATATGCATACACACGATATGTACATGTATATTTATATAAGAGAAAACATTAAGAAAACCTAAAACGCCTACAGTCAGGACTCTATTCTGAGATGATGATAACGAGGATTATCGACAAGCTGGAACTTTCGATCTTATCTTCTGAAACTCTATTTTGAAACTTTCGATCTTATCTTCTGAAACTCTAACATGACTAGAGTTCTGATAATTCGATTTTCTGAACAGATTCTAATAACCTGAAATCTCATGTTCAACCCAACATAAGATTTTAGTCCTTATTCGAAATCAGGGCAACATGTGAGATTGGACCTGAGATTTAGAATCAGAATGATTGAAATCATTATGATTCTAAATCCGGTCGAGTTGAGGCACCCGAACGTACCCTAAGTTTTGTTTCTTTTCACCATTTGAACAGGAATTTTTCATGCAGGATCCACTGTGCAGTTGTGCCAATGGTGAAAACAGGTATCTTATTGATGGCCATATCAAGAAGGAGCTTTGGGCAGGTGAAAAGACACTCGTGATTGTTTGCAATGCCAGTGGCATGTGGTGAATGTTAGTATGATCACATGCAAGTTTGACACAATCTGGTCAAGGGTAACCAAAGTGAACTATATAATGCCATAACATGTTATAAATGACCTTAATTATTAAATGACGACTTATTGTAATCCAAAGCTTCAATAAATTTTCAGGTATCAATATGCTATCCTATGCTAAATCTTATAAAAGCAGAAGCAGGGATAATAGGTGCTAAAAGTTTAACTATTTATTGTCCTTTTTAAAATAACATTCATGCCATGTGTTTTGAGGATGTAATTAGAAATTTGTACGGGCATTTGTTTCTTTTGTTCTTAAAAAAAGAACATTAGGCACTTTTGCAAATCTTTAAAAATATTGAGTGGCATTTTTACCATTTTAACTAACATCTTTCAATATAATCTCACCGCTAATCGTTGCCCTTAACCAACATCTCTCTCTCTCTCTCTCTCTTTTCCCTATTCACACACACATATGATAACAGTTACATTTAGATTGACTTGCCTTTTTTTTTGCGGATAAACTGTTTTGGTTACTCTTGCACATGCACATAAGTCCACTTCATTTTGTGTGTGTTTAATTTGGGTTAGTTACCATAAAGAGGCCAAACCCAATCAATTGTAAACTGCCCTGTTTTTATGATTCATGACCCTCATAGCAAATCCAAGATAGACAACCCTATTTTTTGGTGTGAAAAGATTCTCAAATTAATTTCTCTTTTTTCATTCATTTCTCTCATATGATGGATGGGTAAATAAGATTCTCACTTGATGGATGGGTAAGCTCACAGAGTTTTACACTGTCAGGACAGTAACCGTAAGTACAGCAGGCAGAGCCAGCGCGGTTAGGTCTCTGTTAAAAAAAAAAAGATGGTTAATGGCTACATGTACTCGCTGTCGTGCCATCTATGTTCACAAGAACGCACCGGTCACATATCCTTGTTACTGGACACTATGAAATTCACACTGTAGCTAATATTTTGATATTTTTTAAATATTTTACTTAAAAAGGTACTATGAATATTTTTAAAATATCAAAAACAGCTTTTTATTGATTTAAAATTTTAAACAAAACCATATTGCCATGTCTTATTTTTAAATTATTTTCCAATTTGTGAATAAACCCGAATGGCATGACGTGTCGTGCCCGTGTCTTTGTGACATATGTAGCCATATACAAGTAAACCCCATTTCGTGTATGCACGTCTGTCATCCACCATACCATACATGGCCACATGACAAAAAGTTTTCGTGCACTTTGATTCTTTTGTCCCATGCAGAGAGCAGTGATACGGCCTACCATTTAATTTTATTTCTCATTTTTTTTCTTCCTATAAGGAGATTTTCTTCATTTGTGTTGTCACTCTTGGGAGTTATTGTGCAGCAAAAGACACCAATGTGAAGTAATTTTCTTTTAATATTTGTATGATGTGATGATATTTTGGAGGTGTTATTCAGGAATATATTTAGCGTTCAGGTCGTAGGGAAAACATTTCACACAAGTGTCACGTCCACGTAAATTATAATGAGAATCTTTTGTATTCCTGGGAATGTGCAACTCTCCACAGATGATAACAAGAGAAACGATAATATGAGAGCGGTGCTCATATGTTTTTAAACGGGGCATCACTTATATCATACTTGGGCTGTCCAGCTTTACTTTAATGGTAATCAAACTTGGACCTCACCAACACCAAAAGAAGCTTGTCTTGTAAGCCTGCAAGGTCCAATAAGACCTAAACCCCAAAGGGATTAGCGTAGTTTTATACAACTATACCATTGGGTTTTGAACCAGAAACGTCCCAAACACAAGGTGACGTGCACCAGCTGCTCCTACCAGACAAGCAGAATCCCCGTTGGGGTATGTGTATTAACATTTCATTAGTCATATTTTACTATTTTTTTTATAGGCAAGCTGAGGTTAGGCAGAACCTCACCAGTTATACAACCATACCATTGGGATTTGAACTTGCAACCTCCCAACACAAGGTGACGTGCACTCAATCTCCCACCAGACAACCGGAGCCCCCATTGGTTACTACTATTTTAATGCTAAGAAAACCTGCATATTTCGCTTACTCACAAGGGTTTTGCCTTTCTGGTTATAGGGGCAACCATGGTTTGTTGCTCGCCATGGGATGACCATGGTTCCTCGCCGAAAAGTCGAAGCTGGGTGTACTTCCAGTGAGTAGGGGACCTCAAGGGTTTTATCAACTGAAGACCTGGCCACTATGCGTTCGGTGATGGAGAGGTTTTTCCCTTCCCCATCAAGTGCATTGCGCAAATTACAAGTTTTTTGCGGATGGATCTGAAAAGAAAACCGCTGCAAAGAAAGTCTAAACCAACAACAGAGGACAGAATCAACAGTGGACCAATTGGTATTTCAGCCGTTTGAGGAGCTTGTTTGATATACAGAGTGCAACCACAATTAAAGCTCAGCTCATCTGGAAAGGAGTCCTCCACCAAACAGCAATCAAATCCACACTAATAGTCTGTGACAGTGGTGGTCCTCGAGTAACTGATAGTGCAGGGTTACACCTACCTTATGTAGGTAGGTAAACACTCATAATATCACCCCCCCCCCCATAAAAAATTACCCACATTTCCTTCTACCATAAGTTCAGAAGCAACTCAAACCTTATCACATACAAGTTCATGATATGATTGCATTGGCACACACACACTCTCCCTCTAGTCTCCACCATTCAGAACCAACGTCAGTGTTGAAGCAGAGGGCCTTTCTTGTCATTGCCCAACAAACCCATGTCCAAATTGGTAACTGGGCACACTCTACAAGGTCTGCCTGGGGAAGCTAGCCCTCGTGAGGGTTCATAAGAAGGCAAATGACATGATGATGTACAATGGTGGCAGTACTACACAGCACGCATATTTTGCATATTTCAAGGGTACAAGCGTCAAAAGGATTCTCCATAAGGACACCCCCATCGCCACCTCTCTACTTCCCCACCTTTCCCCCCTCCTTTTCCCTTCCCAAATACGTGAAAATGAAAAGCCATCAACTTTTTGTAATAGCCTAGTACAGAGTTTTCACCCCCCCCCCCCCCCCCCCCCCCCCATAAAATCAATCCCCAGTATAAACAAAAATAAACAATTAAATATTTCTAGAGAGAGAAAGAGAGAGACGTTGATATTGCATGTGGAGTCTCTACAGTGATTCTCCACTCTGGCTTCAATAATCATGAGATCCATGACAGACATATGAGTATTAATTATTATTTAAATAAAAATCACCCTTTTATTTTCAAATAACGCAAATGCCCTTAGCGATTTACCAAAATAACAATGCTTAGGACAAATCCTGGCGCCACGCATAGGTAGAAGACAATGGCATCTTCGTCATTGAAAAAGTCACCATGGCTTTTTAAGTAAAACATGAAAGTGGCCATTTTAGTTATATAAACACAAAAAGAATGGGTATTTTAGGAAACCACGCCATCCCTCCAGTTTAAAATTCAAACCCCTGACCTGAGCCCTCCTTGACAAAAGTAGAAAGCTTTGGACGGATTAACCAGCTTGGCCATTTACCCCCCCCAAAAAAAGAAAGGGCAATTAATAAATAAAGAATCAGCAAAAAGTATCAATCTGCCCCCATACCCTCTTCCGTCCTTACCCAAAGGAAGGAATGGCATTTCTGTCATTCTCACCCAATAACACCACCAAAGGCATCAAGCGAAACAGGCAACGACCAGTCGTCACGAACAAAAATGACGAAAAGACCCCCTAAGCAGCTAAGATGCAGGAACATCATAGGGAGGATATTTTCGCCATTTGAAAAGTCAAAGGCCTCGTATGTCCGCTTCAACGCTGACTGGAGGACGTTAAAAAACGACCGGAGAATGAGACAAGGACCCAACACATACGCCCCACGAGAGAATGTTCAAAATCACAACCAGAGAATGAGTGGAGAATCCACTGTCAAAATGACCAAATTACCCCCAGCAACCAACTACCCCTTCAAAACCACGAAAGAGACCGAACCACCCAAAGTTAAGAACACACACCACCCACAACAACCATCGCCCGCTCTCATAATTTCATAAAACTTCAAGGCCCTCTAAGTAATTTTCTGCCACCGCATATTTCAGACCCGACTGGAGAGCAATAGAGCAATGGCGGTAAGATATGATGATATACAAAATCTAGAGAGAGAGAAGATCTAGGGAGGGTACAAGAAAGAAACTCATCACTAGGATTATAATTTTAAGAAAAATAGGAGAAAATCAGACAGGGGAAGAGAAAGATATGGAGAGTACAGCAGTGAAAAAAACTCATCACTAGTACAATTATAATTTAAGAAAAAAGGGAGAAAAATGAAACAACTCAACAAAAAGATGGGAAAATTAAAATTGAAAAAAAAAAAAACTCAAACCGAGGACGCAGAGTTCTGAGAGTCCGATCCGGCAGTACGCTTGGACTCAGGCGTGGCCTCGACCGTCACGGTGACCGGAGCACCACCACCACCAGTAACGGTAGTTCCGCCGCCGGCACCGGAATTCTCGATCCTACCATCGATACAGGAGGCGCATTTGCGTTCCACCCACCCTTCGAAGTCGAATCGACGGACGCCGATGAACCTCCGGCCGGAGCATAGCCGTCCGATTATAGCGGCCACCACCCCCAAGACGGCGATCACGGCAAGCACGCCGATGACCGGACCGACGGATCCGCTGCCGGAGTGAGTAGAGTAGGCCTGCTGCTGAATTACCGCCGGCTGCCCCTCTAGTGGCATTGACATCATAGACCCCAATTCGAGTTTTTTCGCCTTTTTACCGTCGGTGAAAAGATCGAGTCGCTTTTCGCTGTGGTGGGTATCCGAGATAACCCTAGAAATTCCAGGTTTTGGGGAAGCGGAGGGTGGGGAGGAGCAAAAGGTAGGGTTTTGATGAAGTGGGAATCGAGAACAGAGTGGGAGAAGTTTATTGCCGGCTTTCTGGTTCAAAAAGATAGGTGAAAAGCTTCGGTCCAGGGGAAAAAGCTAGTCCCGGGAGGAGCCCATAGGAAAAGAAAAGGTGTGGGGCGGGGGGTCTACTGTGAGACCCCAGAAGGATCCTTTAGTGAGGTGAAGTGAAAGGTGCCTCTTTTTTGCATCCTTTTGGAGATAATTGATGTGGATGGTGACTAAAACCCTAGAAAAACCTTAGCAGATCCATGGGTTTTATGCATATAATGTTGAACCTCCCTCAGAGAGAGAGAGAGAGAGAGAGAGAGAGAGACCTTCGGCGGAGGGACTGGTGGGGTTTTAGTCTGGAGACAGAAGGGTTTGCTGATGTATTATAAAAATGATAAAATTGATAGAATATTATTTTTATTGCAGAGAGAGAGAGAGAGAGAGAGAGAGAGAGAGAGAGAAAGGGGAAGCAAAAGGGGAATCTCATTAAGCAGGAGCAGAGTTGATAACAGCTATCTGAAATGTCCATATTTTGCAGGTGACGTGATAAAACAGAAGGGTAACTGCACAATCTAAGTATCCCATGTGGTAAGCGGGGTCCTGTGTCAAGCTGAAGGCCCAGGACCGAACCCCGTTGTCACATGGGGCTGCTATGGCCTTTACACGGTTGCGGCACGTAAGGTTGGGTGGTCGTATCCCCAACCCGGAGTTTTACCTTGCAAGGAGGCGGGCTCGCTAGTGACCCGTGTCTCTTTGAGGTTCCTTAGTCGTAAAAAAAAAATGCACAATCTATTATTGTTATTATTTCTGTCCACATATTTTCGAGTGTTATATATATGATTTGAAATAAAAACTTTGCATTTTCAACACGTTTTGCAAATGGACAATGTAGATGTGTTGGGCAAAGTAATTTGCTAAGAATCAATTTCAATTATGCTTGACTATTTATAAAGATTATAAATAATTAATTTTAATACTTTAAAAAATCTTGTGTATGCATCAGATGATTCAAAAGCCGGTCCTTATAAGAACATGCATGTAGACCACATTGAAATTATTAGATTTAAGAGAAAAGAATAAAAAATTAAAAAAACACTATTCATACATTAATTCTCATATTTTAAGTTATGATATTCTAGCGAATATATATATATATATAGAGAGAGAGAAAGAAGGGGACCATCCAACCAAAAGAAGGTCCAAAATCTATTCCTTCTCTAATGATCAAGTTTTTCATCTATCAAACTTTACATTTTAAAGTTTTATCATTCATTTAGTAAGCAACATATTTTGGATTATAAATTTTTGGTGTTTAGATGTGTTTTTTAAAGTGCTAAAAATCAATGGCCCAAAATACTTTGTATTATAAAGTTTTAAATACATTATAAGCTATCAATCTTTCACGTTTCTAAAAACATGCCTATAACGTAAAGCTTTGGTGTAAAGCATATTTCTTACTAAATAAGTAATAAAGAACAAATATATGATGTACAATCGATGAGATGCTGAAGCATTGCAGAAGAGGAGTTGTCCAATCATTGTTGGTTGTAAGTTTTGGATCTTTTGGTTGGATTGTTCTCTCTCTCTCTCTCTCTATATATATATATATATATTTATTGGTCATGTATAATGACACCATCAACTGTTGATTTCAATTATGCTTGACTATTTATAAAGATTATAAATAATTAATTTTAATACTTTAAAAACTCTTGTGCATCAGATGATTCACAAGCCAGTCCTTGTAAGAACATGCATGTAGATCACATTGAAAGTATTAGATTTAATAGAAAAGAATAAAAATTTAAAAAACACTATTCATACATTAATTCTCATATTTTAAGTTATGATATTCTAGTGAATATATATATATATATATATATATATATATATATATATAGAGAGAGAGAGAGAGAGAGAGAGAGAGAGAGAGAAGGGGCCCATCCAACCCAAAGAAGGTCCAAAATCTATTCCTTCTCTAATGATAAAGTTTTTCATCGATCAAACTTTACATTTTAAAGTTTTATCATTCATTTAGTAAGCAACATATTTTGGATTATAAATTTTTGGTGTTTAGATGTGTTTTTTAAAGTGCTAAAAATCAATGGCCCATAATACTTTGTATTATAAAGTTTTAAATACATTATAAGCTATCAATCTTTCACGTTTCTAAAAACATGCCTGTATGTAAAGCTTTCATGTAAAGCATACTTCTTTCTAAATAAGTAATAAAGAACAAATATATAAGGTACAATCGATGAGATGAAGCATTTGCGAAGTGGAGTCGGCCAATAGTTGTTGGTTGTAAGTTTTGGATCTTTTGGTTGGATCGTTCCGTGTGTTTATATATATATATTTCTCTCATATTTTCATCTCTTTTGGTCATGTATAATGACACCATCAAGCCTAGTAATGGCCGGTCTCTTTTTTACTTTACTACCAACAGGGCTTGCCAAATACATCACAGGAGTGGGGTTCGAGGCAGCAGTGGCTCAGTTCTGACTTAATGACGCAAGTCAAGCGTATCTAACCAGTCATGTCCCCTTCACTGTTCAGGTAGAAAACTAAGGCTCTATTGGGAGCCATGAATTGGAAGTGTCCTTTAGTTTCTCAGGGATCTCATGCTCTCTGCTGTTTGGGAACTGTGTTGTTGCCAAAAAGCTGCATTGGGAATAGAATTAGCAGCGCCAACACCATAGGACTCATTTTGGCAAAATCGTGTTTTGATAATGAATGTAAATGGTGTTTCCATCTCAATGTAAGATTACCAAACAGAACTTAAAATATTACATGAGAAGGCATTTCGATCTGAATGTCTAAGAATATTTCCTTATGTTCATTTTCTAGGGAATATAAATTCTGCATTTTATGTATGAAGTAAAATGGCAAGAAGGGCTCAGCTCATCTGGCGGTGGCAGCTTGTGAAAGACACCAAACTGAAGGGATGGCATGAGTTTGAAACTCATAGGTGTGTGTCCCTTGCCGCAAGGCCGAAGCTGTGTGCACTTCTTGGCAGGCAAGGGGGACATTAGGTTGAGTAGAATAGGCTGAACTGTTCCAAAACTATTTTAAGGACCTGGCTTATTATACCAAACACCCCCTAGAGGTGCCAAAGGACTTAACTAAGTAGTCTAATTGTTATGGTGCACAAAAGATCATGCCTTTAATTAGGGATGGCCCTCGATCTAGGGTCTGCCATGGCCTTTCATTCTCATGTTACACAGAAATTGTCACCCATTGTGAGCAGAAGTTTCATTAAAGAGTAAAGCCTCAGATTTCAAATCCAGGGATGCAAACTGTTTGGATCCGGAACAGCTAAATACATAGGGATTTCGATGTTGAGCATCTTGAAGATTCGCGCATTGAAGGTAAAGTTGGATCTATATCCAACTCATCAGATTTTATCTAGGATGCGATCTGTGACAGATCCAATCATGTAGGACCATCTCAGTTCAATCGGATCTTTGTGTATCCAGATCTGTTTTGAATATCATGTTTCAATTTTTGGGATATTTTGTTTTCTCAAAAATTGTATTTCTATGTGTGATTCTATTTTGTATGTCTGGAATCATTTATGCTTTTTTTATGTATTTTATTTTATGTAATTTTTATTTTAATTTTTAGCTGTCAAATTCTACGGATCCGGATAGTTTTAGTGCCATATAAGATTGTTTTGTGGCACTAAAAGGTGTATGAGGTCTTCGGGTATATTTTTATTTTTCCTGTAATTTTTTTTTGTTAGATCCAAATTATCGGACATTTGAATCCTCCTGAGATCCAAACCCATATGAGATCCGACCATAGATAACACCACCTTGGTTGAACATCAATAGTCCTTCTTTGAATCTAGTTTGACCATAGAAGGTCAAAAGGGTTGTTGGAAGATAATGATGGCTTCTTTTAAAAGGAGCTCATGCATTGGGCAAGTGGGCAACAACTTGTAGAAGCCCACCCCTCTTTTGTGAGTGATTGGTGTTGGAGGTGATATCATTATTTCACTTCTTTGAAGGCTTAAGACCTTGTCGACCATGAAGTGGTGGTTGTTTTGAGAAAAGAAAAAAAATCCAAAAATAGAGTGGAGAGGAATAGTTTGAAGGTTGAAGACAATCCCGGTATTTTGGTTGTGCCTCTCTAGATACTGATTCAAATTGCATCATCTTTAATTTGTTGAAAAGCTAAAATCCTGTTCTACAAGTTTAATTTTTACTACTTGGCTTGACTCAGCTCGGTTAAGCCGATAAAGTCCATGACAAGTTACCTACAATTTCCTATTTGAACAAGATTCAAAAAATGATGTTTATGTTAAAATATCATGATCTGAATCTTGATCCCCTATTTGAACGTAACAATGCATTTAAATCTAGTAAATTAGATAAAACTTGTGCCCACCATTCCCAACTAAATAAGATGGTTAGGTACACCTGATATGATATTTATGTTCTTTACAAGTATCTTGGTAGCAAGAAGAAGCCACTATAAAAAAAAAAAGGAAGGCCATCTGCATCAAGAACTCGTCTTTTGCTACATTTAGTACAAAACAATTAATCAGTTTCGAATCTTTTTTTTAGTAAATTAAACCTTGTTAATTTGGCATTCAATAATTAACAACACTATATCTAGAACCATAGTTACCAGGAAATGAAATAAATACAAGAAGTGATGCATGAAGCTAAAACGGGGAAGTGAGTGTTAAACGTAGCATGAAGTAGCAACAGGGTTACGGTTGCGAAGTGATTACCAAAGCGTAAAAAAAACGAAACACATATGAGGCAATATGAAGTGAGAGCATAATTAAATAAGAAACAACATGAAAACAAGTATAAAACAATACAAAATCAGCATGAAAGTTTGTCGTAAAAAGTTATTTTTATTATAAAAAACACATGAAATAAGGGGGAAGTGAGTACCAATGGGGGGCTCCGACCATCTGGTAGTAGTTTGTGCAAGTCAGCATGTGATGGGCCGTTGCAAGTTCAAACCCCACTGATAGTGGTTGAATAATTGTATGGTAGCATGAACAGGAAGAGGGCTCTAATTCGCGTCCCCCCCCCCCACCCCACACACACACACACACACACGGCTCTGTTATGGAATAAAAAAAAAGGAAAGTGAGTTGAAGGTGAAAAGAAAATTATTAAGAAAGCAAGAAAAAATCAGTTTGGAAAGCAAAGGGAAAAGCAAGGAGGGCAGATCAGGTGCAATCACATTGCACACTTTGAGTGTGCCATCGCACCTAACTGCCCTCCACCTCTAGGGTATAACCTGTGAGCTGTGGGGCTCAACAGAAGATTCAAGGCAGATCAGGTGCATCCGCAAGTGTGCAATGTGATTGCACCTGATCAGCCATCGAAAGCAGGCTTCCCACTAAAGAAAAGTCTGCTCCCATATTTGGATTCAGATTTCATAAAGCTTCCTCTTGTTTCAGAGAAGCAAAGAGTTTTCCACTTCCAAAGTAACGAGCTTTTTCATGTAGCAAGAAGCTTCCATTAACTATGTCTTGATCACTTATGGGGTGTTTTGATGCACACACTTATCCTGATAAACAGGATAAGCGGGGAGATTGTGTCTTGCTCCGCAACAGAATATCCCAAGTTATCTTGTTTATCTGAATATACATGGGTATATCCAGTGGCGTAGCTAGGATTCATGTGAGGGTGTAGCAAAAAAAAAAATGGTGTGATAGTCGGGGGTTCGGGGGCAGCGCCCCAGAAAATTTTTTTTTGACATAAAATAAAAAATGGCTACAATTATTAATAAAAATCTATTTCATATGGACAAATCAAACTATTTGCTGCAGTCAGGGCTGGGCTAGGACTGGACTGGGCTAAAAAAATGGATAAAAATCTATTTCATATGGAATCAGGGCTGGGCTTTTAAAAAAAAAAAAAAATTAACTGTTTCCGAAGGCAGGACTGGGCTACAGCCCAGTCCTGCCCACCCCCCCAGCTCCTCCTCTGGGTATATCCAAACACCACCTTAGAGGGCATTTGATTGCCTCAAATCGCAGATCTATGGCTCTGATTTGTCATGGTGCCCAAAGTAGGTTGGAAGCACTATCAAACCATTCATCAGTTTCCATAAAAGCCCCCAGATTCATCGATGTTTGAGGGGAAGGGACTGCAAATCTGAATTTCACAGCTCTCTATACTCCCTCTATCTCCATTTTGCGCTCTGTTGGGCGCAAAATATGGGATCTGAGCACCATTGTCAGATCATAGGATCTTAAATCCTAGAATCTGTGATCCTATGACCTTATGTCACGTTGTGAATTTGGATACGAAATCCAAGGTAATCAAACACACTGTTAGGGTGCATTTATATAATGTAGGAGGCCTTGCACGCTTGTGGAGCCTCTTTCTGCGTTACCAAAGACCGAACCCTGTTCCCATAGAAAATCTTACTGCAGAAAGTATGAGGGAGCGGGGTTATCCTTCTATTTTTGTGTTATTTTCCTTTAGTTTGTAGATGCACTAAGGTAATGATTCTTGCTGCATCAAGTTGTCTCATTGAAACCAATGGGGGGCTCCGCTTGTCTGGTAGGATTGTGTTGGGACGTTGCAGGTTCAAACCCAATGGTATAGTTGTATGATTAACCCCAGCTTGTCTTTAAAAAAAAAATGTTGTCTAGTTGAAAACAAAATCCGCTTAGTGGGTAACATGTTTGTGTTGTCATGGTGGGCCCTGTAGAAACGCTCTGTTTTTTTGCAGTGTTCCATGGAAAGTCTGATTTTCTTTGACACACAAACGTGTCCTTAATTTTGCATAATTTTTTTATTCAGTATGCTTGTAGAGAAGAGAAGGTTGGAAATTCAAGAAGGGACAAGTGAAACATCCTATATCCAAGAACTTTGGGCAGAATACCATCCAAAGAAACTTAGTGAACCATCCATCATCAAGATGAACTGTCATCGCCACCCACTCAAAACCGAGGACAAATCTGGAGATTTGACAAAATTTAAATTTTTGGTGTTTTGAAATCGCCACCATCCATCACTCCAATTACCATCATTCATTGTGCAAGCAGTGAGACCCACCAATAGTACTGATGTCATCATTTCACATTGTATGGTGGTGATTGAAGTGATGGACGATCGTGATTTCAAAACACAAAAATTTGTGTCTTGTCAAATCACCTGATTTGTTCTTCTCAAAAGCCCACTACATGGTCTAATGCTCTCCTCGTCCCTTAATTACCATATTGAGACATATTGAGACTTGTGGGGAAAAGCTTGTGGGGTAATTTACATATAGGTGACTAAGATGTGGCAAATCTACATTTTGCAGCCTCAACTTTCAAACATTTAAGACATATTCTTAACCTATGAGCAGGGGTACTTTAAAGACTTCATTTATCCATACCCAAATTCTACTTTTTTTCCCATGAGGAACAAGAAAACTACCTTAGGAATCAAAGACCTAGTAATGCTGGCTAAGTCTCCCATACTTATGGTCTCTTTCTCCATGGTGTAAACCCATAGTGCACCCCTTGCCTGGGAATCGCCTTGCTTCGGCATGAGAAAAGCGGCATAATGCCCTTGCCCCTTCTTATATGCAAGAGGATACCGCCCATGAGAATGAAACCCTGACCACCCATCTAGTGGCTAAGGCTTTACCCAAATTCTACTTTGAATTTGATTAGGTGACATTTGATTATGTTTTAACCCAAATTTGACCAGTTTAAATAGAGATCCTCTATTTATATGTCTTTAGTCATGATAGTGCAACTTTACCATCCAACCCCTATCGTTTTCACCTTTTAATATACATAATATCTACTTCAAGAAAACTAAGAAAATTTTACTTTGGCATGTTTGCATTAACCCGTGATTCTTGGATTTTTTCAACATCTTGCGATTGCAAATCACAACCACACCAGTTGAGAAATTTTACTGAAACACAAGAAGGTGCAAGCTGTGATTGTGATTCGCACTTGAAAATGTTCATTCCTTGAAATCTGTGATTCTTGGTTACAAGATTAACCTCATGATCAACACTCACAGCTTCTACTTTCTCCGCCATGACTAACCAAAACAAACATGCCCAAGGACTAGGATCTCCAAATTGTATAACCCCTCAAGGTAGTGATAGACGTACTTTGGGGCGTTCAGGAATCTTAGGGCACGTTCGGTTGGATCATTCTGATTTACTTTTTCATTTGAATGAGAAAGTGAATCTGATTTGTATAAGCAGTCGAAAATAAAAAGTTAAGCGGTGAGAAAGTGAATCTCATTTGCCTTTGCAAATAAGAGTCACTTCTTAATTTGCTTGAGTTTCAAAATCACGAGACCCCATGTGATCATAAATCTCAAGCAAATTAGAAAGCGATTCTCAATCATGTTTTTTTGAATGGAGCAGCCGAATGTACCCTTAGAGTGAAGGATTTGAGATCCCATGTTTGCTTGTAGGTTGGGTCTCACATGGCCCCAAACCAGATCTAGGGCAGTGGAACACTTCCTAAAAATCTCGTGCACTATGGAACTAGCATGGCAATTCTCCATTCCATATGACTAGGGTTGGGAAACCAGCCGAGCTGCTCTTAGTTCGGCTCATAAAGAGCTTGTTTGAACTTGTAAAATAGGATCAGCAAGCTAAAATATGAACTGTAGGTACTCGGCTCAGCTTGATTCATGTAAGCTTGTTAGGTAGTAAGAAATATATTTTAGATATATATTTTTTTATAATTTTATTTTTTTTAGCACTAATACAATGTATTTTTTTCTATAAACAAACCAGCTTGTTTAACTTGGATCCATTTTGAGCTCGAACTTAGCTTGACTCATCACAATTATGAGCCAAGCTTGAACAATTCAAGCTCATCTCTTTCAGCTCAGGTCAAGCTGACATGCCCCTTGGTGTTTTTTTCTTGGAAAATATCTAATTTTGGTTCTCACCTTTTTGCAAGATTTGCAAAAAGAGGCCAATATTTTCTGAAAATACATTTCAACGTTTTTTCATTAAAACTGATAAAATGACCAAAATGCCTTGATAATAAAATGAGCAAAACCAATGTTGTCGGTATCGGTATCTGCCCTAAATCATTTGGCCACCAATTCAGTTGTGTTGACCAATACGGATAATCAAGTGAATCATTTTGTATTGGCCCAAAAATAATAATAATTTATTTATGTGTCAATCATAACGTGACACATGTTAAATCTATTAAAATATTTTAAAATAATATTTAAAAATTATTTTTTGATGTTTTTTACATTTATTAAAAAATATCCGGATTGCATCATATCGATTTTATGTTGATACAATGTGTATCAGCCGATACAAGACGATATGCATCAATATTGATAACATTGGGCATATCAAATTAATCACGCACACTCACACGCACACAAGGGCACCAAGTTTAACGTGGTTCGACCAAGGTTGTCTACATCAACAAGATCTCTCTTTATCTCTCTCAACAACCAACAGAGATGAGAGTTTTCTTTTAAATAATTTTCAGTTACAAGGATTTAGGAGACTTGATCTCCTTAATGAATTACATTCATGCTTATCTTGGAACCTTCTATCATGGGGTGTCTCATCCTTGAGAGGAGCTGCTTTAGGTATGAGTCTATCATTTTTTGTCTCATTAAGCTTATCTTCTTCAGGTAGGAGTCTGTCCACCTTAAGGTTATCTCCATTAGTTTTCTCACATTGTTCTTTAGTTTTGAGAGACTTATTTTCTTGAAAAACTTGAGTCATCCCCATTTGGTGGGTTGTTGGAGTCAATATGTCACCCTTAGCCTTATTAAGATCCATATAAGGCGTTAAATCCATTTAGATCTGATGTGGATCCATTTTCACCTTAACGGCTTCCCTTAAGCTCAATGGCCTGGGGTGGTTGTTGAGCTTGTCTCAGAGCAAGCCAAACCTGGAGTTGGAAAGCAGTTTAATCATGAGGTTTGTCAAATGATCAGTAGATGAGATGTACTTGACCTAAAGATGATTCTTGGCAATATAATCATGAATGAAGTGCACATCGATATCAATATGCTTGGTACGATTATGGAAGACATGATTGACAAATAGTTAATAAGCACCAATATTGTCATACCAGAGGATAGGTGCAGGGAAGACGAAAGACCTTTAGTAAAAACAGGAGTCATAAGACCTCAGCAATAGTGTTTGACAGAGAACGATATTTAGCCTCTATACTAGAGTGGGCCACAATGGACTGCTTTTGAGCAAACCAAAAGATGGAGTTATCAAGAAAAAAAAACAAATCCTCCTGTCAGCTTGCGATAATCTATATTGCCAGCCCAATCACCATCAGAGAAGGCATAAATATGTAAGTTGGTGCACTTAGGAATAAGCAGGCCATAGTTCAAGGTATGCTTGATATAGCACAATATTCATTCAATAGTTGTCCAATGAACACGACTAGTGCATGCATTGGCAGACTCAATTGACCACATAGGCAAGGTTAGGCCTGGCCAGAGTCAGGTACTGTAACACACCCACCACCTAGTGATATTAAGTAGGGTCGGCTAGAGGTTCACCATTGCAAAGAGTCAACTTGGTGGATGTCACCATAGGGGTCATGACCGGCTTGGCCCCAATCATATTGGCTTGATCCAGCAAATCAATTATGTACTTTTATTGTGATAAGAATATATCAGAGGAGTTGGCTGTGGACTCGATGCTGAGAAAGATGTGTAAGTCATGATGTCATCAACATGTGATTCAAATAACCAGCCTATCAATAATGTGAGTCAAATAACCAAAGGAGCTGCCCATAATGATGATGTTATCAACATAAATAAGGACATATACCAGAAGATGTCCTTGTGAAGAACAAATAACGAAATGTCAACTCGAGATCCAACAAAACCAATGCTAATAATAAACAAACTGCCATTGAAACCAAACTCGGAGAACCTGTTTAACTTCATAAAGAGCCTTAAACCTAGAATTAACAAAACCCTATGGTTGGGCCATATACACCTCCTCTTTCAAAATCCCATGTGAAAATGCATTGTAGACATTCAATTGGCGAATAGACCATCCCAGGGAGACAACAATTTTGATGATCAATCAGACAGTGGGGGGGTTTAACAACATGGTTAAAAGTCTCAAAATAGTTAATGCCTTCCTCTTGACTATACCCTTTGGCAACTAGATGGGCTTTATAGTATTTCAAAGAACCATTAGCATGACGTTTGATCTTAAAAATCCATTTACACCCTATGATATTGGTATTGGGTTTGGGAGGAGCCAGGCTCTAGTACCATTCTATAAAAGTGCATTAAATTCATCAATAATGGCTTGGCACTAGTGAGAGTCTTTGTGGGCCTGCGTGAAGCAAGTGAGCTCATGGTCATGGAATAACTCGATAAGAAAAATGAGTGGTAAAGGGTATCTAGTAGAAAGTTAGTCTTTAGGTTTCAGGGAACCAGTTTGCGAGCGAGTGATCATGGAATGAGTTTGAGAATAGGGCAAAGCCTAAGAAAGCACATGCGCAAGGGGGACAAAGTGAGTGCAGAGTCAATCATGAGAGGGGATCCATTCTATTCATGTGTGTGTTGATAAGTGATACAATGCTCAATGCTAGAAGATTTCAAATATGTAGAAACAATTTTGTATTCATTGCCCCAATCACTCTAAAGGGCTTTTATCTATATGCCAAATTTGTTTTTCATATTTTAATTTTTTTTTAAAAACTTATGATTTTCTTTCAATAAGAAATAATCAAGTAAATCTAGAGAAAGTATTCACAAAATTAACATAATATAAATGTCCTCTAGTACTGGAAACTGGTGTAGGTCCCCACACGTCAGAATAAATCAAATCAAGAGGTTCATCAACCTGATGTTAGATCAATCAAATGGTAAATTATGCCTTTTACCCATTTTTCATGCCTCACACAAAGTGCTAACACTACCATGCCGAAAAGGAAGACTATGTTTATGTAAGATTTGTTGAACTATGTGAAAAGAAACATGACTCATCTATTTGTACCATAGTTCATCAACAAAAGTTGGTGCCACACTTGTTGTCTCTTTTACCTTAGGCATGACCAACCTCTATAGATCATGCCTATTGATACCCTGAAGAACTGGTTTCTCCATTTTGTGATCCTTAACAAAGCACTGTTCATGATGAAATTCAAAAAATACAACATTGTCTTTATTAAACCATTGAACAAATAAGAGATTTTGAGTAATAGCAAGAACATGAAGCATATCATTCAAAACAAACTAAGAATCTGGAGTACTGAAAGTTGTATTACCAATATTCTTGAATTATATATAAAAACCATTATCGATTTTAACATGTTTGTTGTCCTAATAAGCGGTCTAGAGAGACATATTGTTCAGATCAGCTATCACATGATGGGTAGCCCCTAAGTCAGGAAACCAGACATTATACTCTATATGATTCAACATGTTGGAACTGTAGGCTTCTGGATTTTCTGATTCTTTTTTAAATTTAAACACTTTGCACTGAAATGCACCATGTCCATGTTTTCGACATGCTTAGCGTGTGGTTTAGTGATGTATAGCAATATGACCTTGATTTCTACATGCATGACATACTATGAGATTGGACTGGTTATTGGGTGATCCTTGATTATTCCTCTTAGAGTATCGTTCTCCTCTCGATCACGTGAAGGGTTAAACCTATTCTAACTACCATGACCTCTTTGAGGTTGGACTTGAATAGGTGTTTTGTAGGTCAAATTCATAGCTAGAGGTTTTGGATCTTCATGTTCATTAAATTGGCCTTCATGGACAAGCAACATGCCCAACAGACCCTCAAGAGTAATAAGATCATCTATAGTATTTAAGACAATCTTTGAGGACCCGTATTCACTCATAGAGAGCCTTGCAGGAATATACATAATCAGATCTTCATTAGAAACAAGTTTCTCAATCCTGACAAGCTTATGTGTTATGCTTTTGGCATTATGAAAATAACCAGTAATATTATTTGGCCTTTTTTTTAGATTTTACAATTAAGAGTTAAGTTGTTGAACTCTAGCTCTAGAATGAGAAACATATAATTTTGTCAACGGATTCCACACATTGTATGAAGTGTTTAGACTCACGACTTGACAATGTATAGTGTCAGGTAGGGAAGATAAAATCTAGCTTAGCAATAGTTGGTTCATACATTTTCACTTAACATACTTGAGATTTTATTGTGCTCGTTCAAATATTCAGGTGGATAAGATTTTTATTTGTCTACGCACCCTATAAAGTTGTAGCTTTTCAATAGCAGGATAAACTGAGATTCTCATAAAAGAAAATTGTTTGTAGATAGCTTCACAGACATAAAATGTTTGTAGGCTTGTGGGTGCAAAAAGTAAAGGAAAAGAGTTATTCACAACTGATGTGTGATGTTGTTTTCTGTCGCCATGGATGACAAAAGTTGATGCAGGTACGCGAGGGATGGCGTGGGACATGTGAAAACAGGTGAGAGGATACACACATATCGCGGGATCATGATACTCTGATACCATATCAAATTAATCACACACACACACAAGGGCACCATGTTTAACATGGTTCGACCAAGGTGGTTTACATCCACACGAGATCTCTCTTTATCTCTCTCAACAACCAACAGAGATGAGAGGTTTTCTTTAAATAGTTTTCAGTTACAAGGATTTAGAAGACTTGATCTCCTTGATGAATTACATTTTTGCTTATCTTGGAACATTCTAGCATGAGGTGTCTCATCCTTGAGAGAAGCTACATAAGGTAAAAAGTCTATCCTTCTTGATCTCATTAGCTTGTCTTTTTCAGGTAGGAGTTTATTCATCTTAAGCTTATCTTCATTAGTTTTCTCACAATGTTCATTAGTTTTGAGAGTCTTATCTTCTTGAGAATCTTGAGTCATCTCCATATGGTGGGTCATTGAAGTCAATATGGCACCGTGAACTTTATTGAGATTTATATAGGGCGTTGGATCTATTTGGGTCCGACTTGGATCCATATTCACCTTAACAAGGCAAAACACATTTTTTAAACCAAAATTCAAAAATTGTTGCACTGATCTTAATCATGAAATTAGCTTCATCTCTTTATTTGACAGTTTCACTCAAAAGTTGTGTCATGATATGTCATGGAACTCTTTCTGAAAAACAGGCAAAAACTGGGTCTCTAAATGGAATCTTTTTCCTTCTTTTTGCCTTTTGTTTCTCTACTTTTTCCCATCATTCCATTTCATGTAGTTACAACACCCTATAAAAATTTCCTTGACATGGTTTAAATCGACACAACCGATGAGACTTCAGATTTCATATGTTGTTTCCAGATTCATATAAGCAACAATAAATCATTTGCTCCTGATTTATTATGGCATTAATAAAAAGTAAATATCCGTTGTTTTTAGAGAGAAAACTTGGGATAGGCGGCAGACCCCTACCAGTCGTGCAACCATACCATTTTGGGGTTAGAACTTGCAACCTCCCAACACAAGGTGACGTGCACTAACTGCTCCTACCAGACAAGCAAAACCCCGTTAGTAAATTAATATCCTTCAAATAGAAAATCGCCAGCAACATCATACATGAATGATTTTGATTTATTTGGCTTTCATTGCTTTGATTAATGTCATTGGGGTTACGGTTGGTTGTATTTTTCAAAAGTGAAAATAAATCACATGAGATTTAGAATCTCATGAGATTCAAAATCATCATGTTTGTTTAAGGTGAGGAATGAAATCTCAAAAAAACAACTAGAGAGAGACTGGGGTTCAAATTTTAACCCCAACGTTCACATTTTTGCTATGATGATGTGATTTGATTTGGAATCACACATTTAATGTGAGTTTTTGAATCTTAGGTAGGAGAAAAATCGAATCATATTTAATTCGGTTTCTCACAGCATCTACTTTTTTTTTTTGTTTGGTTGAGCATGTGATTTTGGGTCACGTGAGAATCACTCTCATTCAAACGGGGGAGCCCTTGGTTTGGATGTTTGGTAGCAAGAAAAACTGATCGAAGGTGGGGTCCACCATTTCAGCTATGAATCTATGGCTATGTCACATAACATATTGGCACAACCTTAACACGTATGAACATTATTTAAATATTTTTAATAATATATCAATAAAATTGCAACATTATATATTAATATATAAAAATAGCTTTTAATGATTAAAAATAAAAATGATTCAGAAAAATTTCAAACTCGAGACACGTGTCGAGTCATACCTGTATCTTTATGATAGATCTGCGCATACATTGGCTGTCTTGTGGCATAAATGCGTTCTGTATGGATCACAACGTTTCAGTGCTTGTCACATAATTGTTTTAGGTGAACCACTTTAAATGTTTATGTTTTTAACTTTTAATTTTAAAAAGAATGGGGGAGACCATAACTTACTTGAAACTAGGAAACTTAGTAGGACCGACCAACGATATTTATTTGAGACATTGTGAAAATGGTAACTCTCTCTCTCTCTCTTCAATTGGCCATTGTAGAGAGAGAAACACCTATGGGATTATCGTAGCATTTGGTGATTGTACAAATACTCATCCCGTCAATTGACATAAGATGGTTTCCATCCTATATTCAATCCTAGCATCCGATCAACCTTAGTATTGGTTCACATTTTCACCCGGATGTAAATTGACCCTAGCAGACGGTTTGGGTATGTTTGATTCACTATCCTAGCACGATTTTGGATGGCGCAGACAGTGGGAATAGGGATGGCAGGGGCGGGGGATAAGGTCTCCACCCCCGCCCCGTCTCAAAAATTTAACGTGCGCGCGTGTGTGTGTGTGTGTGGGGGGGGGGGGGGACTTTGGACCTACACCCCTGCCCCGTCTCAACATAATTATCCCCATCCCTGTCCCCGCCCCGGCCTTGGCCCCATCCCCACCCCACCCCCGCCAAAACACCATCCCATACAGAAATCAAAACCCTAAAACCCCCTTCAAAATAACCTGACCTCATTCCATACACCAAATCAGAAATTCATAAAACAAATAACCAAAAAATACACAGAATATATATAATAACAATCACAAAAAGAAGAAAAAGAAAAATCATACCTGTAAAAGAAGTCCAAAACCTAGCTCGATCGGTCATCGTCGATGATGAAAACTTCACAAAGAAAAGAAGAAACTCCTTTTCCTCGGCAGGAAGAGGGGGCGATCCATCACGAGAAGCGAACACCTCTCTTTCTTCTTTTTCGCAAAGAGGAGAAGGCAAATGCGGCAAAGGGAGACACACACTCTCTCTCTCTCTGGACGGCGAGTCGGGGACTGTTATCATCGCAAAATTTTTACTTTTGCAAGTCAAACTGACCTTTGAAAAAGATTTTGAAAATAACTCACCTCCGTTTTAAAATACGAGATAATTCCAAGGAATGGGACTCGCCTGTCGGTACGAGGTTCAACCGTTCCTAGCGCCTTTACCAGGGGTAATTGAACCAAGGATCAATTGTGTGCTTAGCTTTGCTCAACTTGTCTAAATCGTGTTCTATTTCCTAAATGCACAAAGAATCAAGCATGTGCTATGAATTTTCTGAAAATGCAAATTTGAAAACATGATGTTTGCTTTGAGATTTGAAATACTTGGACAATTCTTGGAAAAGATAACACTTGAAAAATCATGAGCTTAGTGAGAGAATATTTCTGAGGAAAGTGAAAATCGATTTCTGAAGAAATCTTGAAGTTTTGTGAAAATCGATTCTGAGGAATTTCAAATATCTTTAAAAAAACTTGATTTCTTTGAATTAGAACTTGGAAATTGAAGCTATAACTTGGAAAATCAAATTTTGAACTTTGAAAAATACTTCAAATATCATTTGAAAACTTAGAGTTTTGAGAAAATCGATTTTAGAATAAGACTTAGAAATTTTGAGAAAATTGATTTCTCTAAATTGAAATTGGAATTTGAATTTGCAAATAAATGAAATGAATGAATATGGATTTGAAAGACTTGATTTTCAGGAATTGAGGAAATCCTTTTTGTATTTTTTTGAGAAATATAGAGCATTTTTGAAGTTAGCCTAAGAGTGTAGGCTGAATGTGGCTAATACGAAGATTACAAATCTGGGTCTCATTCGTATTCTGACTTTGGCCATAAATACGAATTCCGCCAAGTTTGTCAACTCCATAAGAGCTAGTGAACGTGCCATTCGTGTAGACCATAGTGGATTTGAAATATGTGCATGAATAATGTATTCATCAGATATTAAAATTTGTAAAATTAAACTATATGCAATGCATCCTATTCTATGCAGGAATTGAAATTCTTATTCCAAATTTACATTTAATTTACATCACTAATTGAACTTAAATGACTGAAAATTAAAGAAAAGTAAAGTCTTCAATATCTCTGCAAAACTAGAAAACTTGTTAGTGAAGATATGTTGGCTTTTCTAGATTTATCCAGTAATATCTAGAAATTACTGGATTTTGCTAAATATAAGTCATTTTCCATATGATTCCCTTATATAACTAAACAAATAATAAAGATGAGATTTGAAAATTCGAAATTAGGGTCAAAATGACCAAAATACCCCTGATAGCAAGACTATGGCCTTGAAACCAGAGTTTTCAGAAAGATATTTTGTAAAATGCAAGTTTTGAAATTCAAATGAGGATAAATCAAACATAATATGACATGATATGATTAAAAAAATAAAAATTAGGGTTTAGAATTTCAAAATTGAGGTCAAATGACCAAAATGCCCCTGATAGCAAGACTATGGCATTAAAATCACGGTTTTCTGAAATAAATTTTGGTTAAAACTTTGGGTTTAGGGTTTAAATGAAGTCAAATAAGCACAAAATTGAGCATGAAACATCCTAATATGCTTCTAAACATGAACAAACCCTAAAATTGTGAAATTATATACGAAATCAAGAAATATCACAAATATCATGATTTTGACAGTGTTTTTGGATCTTTCAGGTACCTTGTTTTGCAATTTGATCTATTGAAGTATCAAATGAATTCCAAATTTGATAAAAATCGACACCTGTACTTATTATAACCCTAAAATCAGATTGGAATCATAAAAATATATTTTTGACATTATTTTAATTCAAAAATTGCATTAAACCTTAAAATAAGCTATTTTTACCCTTGATTACAGACCAATTGCAATGTTAGACCCGAATCAGGGGTCAAATCACCATGAAAATTTCTGAAATTTTACAGAGATAAGCTAGACATAAAAACAAAAAATATCCTTTTTACAGATTGGAACAAGCATCTCCAATGATGGAGAAACCTTTCCGGCAATCCGGACTAAAATATAACGAATCTAACATAAGTTAAAACAAATACTTCGGATTGAAAATATAGAAATAAATAGAAAACTTAATTCAAAATTTTTCAAATTTTAGCAGTGAATAGTAGACAGAAAACTAATGAACTTATTTTTTTACAGATCATGATTCGGATCTACGGTTTGAGATCTATGATCATCACAAGTCTGATTAGGGTTTTGGTAAACCCTAACGAGTTTTAAATCTCAAATCTGATTCTCTGACAGAGGAAAAATACTAAACAGAGGCTAAAAATTATCAAAATTTCACAGTAAATAGTTCACATTAATAGGAATCCACTGCACTTTACGGATCTTGAATCAAATTTCAGATGAGAGAAATATCACAACTGCAATTTACCTATGAATTTCAATATCGATTCTAAACGACTGAAAATCATGGTTTAATCTTTTATTTTTCTGACAGAGTTCCCGAATCCCAAAACATCCAAAATTTTTATAGTAGTTTGCAGACATATCCATGTATCACATATTAAAAAATCAGAAATTTACAGTGAGTACTTCAATACAAAATAATATGTTCTTTGTTGATTCATGCTTAAAACACACAGTAATTTGATAAAACCTAATAAAGCATGCATTAATCAATGAAAACAATAAAGAAAATATTAAAACAGTAAAATAAAATTGATTTCTATGCTGAAAAACGTGTAATAAACATAAATAAGCAAAGAAATAAATAAAATATAGGGAATCCATGGTTAGATTTTGATTTACCCATTAAAAGATAGATTTGACCCATTGAACGAGTTAATCGTAATCTGTTTCGGGCGTTTAGCATAATAAATAAAAAAATAAAATATTTTTAATGGATCAAAACGTGTAAGGCACCATCAAACATCAGATTAACATCATCTTGAGGTACTCACATGATGTTTTTGAAATAAAAGAAAAAAAAAGCATGCTAAAAGTGGCGATAATGGTTATTTTAATGAAATAAAGTAATAAAAATGATAAAAATAATAAAATAAATTAATAAAACCTTACCTTGGGGCTGCAACAATAATGGAATGAGAAGAGCTGGAGAGAGGAGGAAGACCACGAAAATTTGAGAGAAAAAGAGCCCCCTAACCCCTCTAAAGAGCCCTTATTTATAGTTTTTCAAAACCTCCTTAATTAGGGTTAATTAAGGAGTTTTATTTTTTTAGAACTCTTTCTAATAAATCCAATAAAGGGGGCAATGATTTTTTGGAGAATTATAGCTTAGGTGGGACTCTAATTAATCCCTAATTAACACCTAATTAAATCCTAGAAAGTCCAAATGTGGCATCACCTAGTATGGACCCACATTTGGTTTTTAAAACTTGAATTTAAAACCTTTAAAAACCAATGGTTTAAAACTTAAATAAAATGGATTTTTAAAATTGCGTTTGACTCCTCTAAACCCCTAGCCTAACTAGGACAATGACTAACCCTAGTCTAACCTTGACTTCTTCAAATGTGGCGCCACCCCGAGTGGGCCCCACTTGAATTTTCAAAAACAATTTTAAAACTTAAAAATGAGAGGTTTTTCAAAAGAGATTCAAAAATAGACTTTAAGATTGAAATGTTTGAAATGATACAGGGTCTTGTCTGAGTCAGAACTCCTTTGTATATGGCGCCAACTGAGGGGGGCCCACATCGAAGTTTTGAAAAACATGAAATAAATACTAAAAATGGCTTTAAAAAAGGGTTAAAATCAATAATTGAAATTCAGAATTTTGAAACTAGAGTCTCAAGCGAACTGAAACTCTGGGTTAGAGTTCTGAATTTTTAGGACTCTGAGATTTTGGATTTTAAAAGCCAAATGAAGGAGTTTTTGAAAAGATTTTATGAGAAATGGTGAAACGAGTCAGAAAATACAGCCAAGGTTAGACTCCTAAATCAATCAGAACTCTGAAATAGAGTCCTGAATTAACTGGACTCTACAAAATGACCTAATTTTTGAAAAACAAATGAAAATAAATGAAAATAGAAGTAAAAACAAACTATAGAACAGACTCCTGACTGGATTAGGACTGTGGGACAGAGTCCTGATCGGACTGAAACTCTAGATTTTTTTGGTATTTTCTGAAAAACAGTTGAAAGAACTTGTGAAAATAGTGAAAACAATAACAAATATTAAAATAAAACAGAGTTCTGATTCAACTGAGACTCTGAGGATAGAGTCCTAATTGAACTAAGACTCTCAGATTTTTGGATTTCCTGAGAAAACAAATGAGAGAATTTTGAAAAACAGTTGAAAATAGGATAAAATTGAATTTTTGGTTCAGAGTCCTGACCTGATTAGGACTCTGAGAAAGAGTCCTGATTCGATCAGAACTCTAAGAGTTTTTGGTTTTTTGATAAGTAAATGATGAAATTTAAGCAAAGATTTTGAAAACCAATGAAAATGAAGTATGAAAACCAACTTTGGATAGAGTCCTGATTCGATCAGGACTCTGGGATAAAACCTCAGAATTTTGAAATTCTTTGATAAAAGTATAACAGTTTTGATAGATGGAAAGATTTTTGAAAGATTCTTTCAAAATTGAAATCAGGATCAAAGTCCTGATCCAACTAGGACACTCTGAACAGAGTCCTGTTTTGACTTAAACTCTGAGTTTCTGACTCATTTTGAAAGATTTTGAAAGATTTGATTGAAAATGGATAAAATAGTTATAAAAGATTAGAGTCTTAATCCGATTAAAACTCTGAAGAAGAGTCCTGATCCGACTAGACTCTTGAAGAAGAGTCCTGATCCAACTAAGACTCTGAAATTTTGTCCAAAAGAGAAGATTTTGAAAGGTTTTTTCTGAAAATAGGTGAAAAGGTAGTGAAAAGTAGAGTTTTGATCCGACTAGGACTCTGAAAAAAGAGTCTTGATCCAACTAGGACTCTAAGATTTTGGATAAAACAGAGGAAATCGACAAGGGATATGACCACAACTGTTTAAAATCAGAATGGTGTTTTAAAACGGTTCAAAAAGATTCAAACAGATGAAAATACAGAGTCCTGATCCAACTAGGACTCTAAAGTTTTTGAGATTTTTGATAAATGAAGGAATCCAGAAGCGACACCACCTAAATGGGTCTCATCTGAGAATTGAAATCAGTTGAAAATTGAGTTTAAAATGAATTCAGATTGTTTTCTGAGAAAAACACTTCAAAATATAAGGTCCTGGGGGTTGGCAAATGACACAATGTTGATTAAAAACCCAGGTTTTAAAATTGATTTTGAAAGAAAAGTTTTAAAAGCTCGAATCTGGATTAAATATTTTGAAAACAGAAGTGTTGGATCTCGAAAATGAGATGTAATGACATGTAATGTCATGCAATGCAATGAAATGGTATGTCGAATGCATGCAATGACACATGAAATATATAAACACTGGATGAGTGTGAAAAATTGGGGTGTTTACAGGGACTGACTCCATTTTTTTATTAATACAATTTAGGGTTAGTTAGTATATATATGTGTGATTTTTTTGTAATTTTATTACTTAGATTAGGGTATTTTAGTAATATTATTAATGGGGATGGGGCGGGGTTGAGGCGGGGCGGGAGAAAGTGTAAGTCCATCCCCGCCTTCATCCCCCCGCAGAGATGAATTTTAACCTTCATCTCTGCCTCCATCCCCGTTTCATGCACTTCATCTCCGGTTCAAACGGGGCGAGGCGGGGCCCCGTTTTCCTCCGGTCCACTGCCATCCCTATGTGGGAATGCTTGTTGAAACAAGCATTGCACGTGGCGGACATCCGCTGCGTATATATATTCTGTTGAGATGGGGGGGGGGGACTTTGGACCTACACCCCTGCCCCGTCTCAACATAATTATCCCCATCCTTGTCCCCGCCCCCGCCAAAACACCATCCCATACAGAAATCAAAACCCTAAAACCCCCTCAAAATAACCTAACGTCATTCCATACACCAAATCAGAAATTCACAAAACAAATAACCATAAAATACACAGAATATATATAATAACAATCACAAAAAGAAGAAAAAGAAAAATCATACATGTAAAAGAAGTCCAAAACCTAGCTCGATCGGTCATCGTCGATGATGAAAACTCCGCAAAGAAAAGAAGAAACTCCTTTTCCTCGGCAGGAAGAGGGGGCGATCCATCACGAGAAGCAAAGACCTCTCTTTCTTTTTTTTCGCAGGGAGGAGAAGGCGAATGCGGCAAAGGGAGACACACACTCTCTCTCTCTCTCTGGCGGCGAGTCGGGGACTGACTCCATTTTTTTATTAATGCAGTTTAGGGTTAGTTAGTATATATATGTGTGGTTTTTTTGTAATTTTATTACTTAGGTTAGGGTATTTTAGTAATATTATTAATGGGGATGGGGCGGGGCGGGCGAAAGTGTAAGTCCATCCCGCCTTCATCCCCGCGCGGGGATGAATTTTAACCTTCATCCCCGTTTCATGCACTTCATCTCCGGTTCAAACGGGGCAAGGCGGGGCGGGGCCCCGTTTTCCCCCAGTCTATTGCCATCCCTAAGTGGGAATGCTTGTTGAAACAAGCATTGCACATGGCGGACATCCGCTGCGTATCTAAAACGCCCTTTCACCATTGCACCTCCTATTACGAAAAGAATATGATGGGGTTTTAGTACTTAATTTGATTAGGTTCTTTATTTGATATTTTACTATTAGGGCTTTGAATCATTTTTTTTAAATTGGTGTTTTTTTGTAGTTAATTTGATTAGCACTTTTTATTTGATTTTTTATTATTAGGGTTTTAAATCAATTTTTTTAAGTAAAACTTTTTGTAGTTAATTTGATTAGGGTTTTTCTTTTATTTGACTATGGCTGTTTTTTATTAGGTTTGAATTAGGGTTTTTTAGTTAATTTTATAGTTATTTTTTCTTATAGTTTAAGGTTTTTGATTCATTTATCATTTATTTTCTTGCATTTTAAGGTTTTATGATTTAATAGGGTTTGATAAATTGATTTTTCTAGTTGATTTGATTTTAAGGTTTGATATTTTTATGATAAACTTTCATAATTAGGTATAGTATGACATTGATTAAATCATTTATATATATCAAAAAATATTTAATTCTTATTTTTTTTCAAATTAGTCAAATTTTAAATATTCTTTAGTTTTTAGATCCAATCTGAGATTTATATTTGGGGCTAAAATTCATAATGAGCATGTTAAAGCACTCATATTGTTGGGAAGATTGATTTGTACAATCCAAAATGAAGTTATCTGACCCATTGCCCTTGTGTGTTCATATTGTCCAGACTGCGTAAAACAAACCTTGGATACAAGGAGCACATTTTATACAGTCGAAATGAATGTTGGCCTTAGTGCAGTTGTTATATAACATTTAAAAATATGAGTTTTATCTATCATGTTCATTCGTTTCATCCAATCTTGGACGAGGCATCAAACAAGCCTTTACGATCGCACCGAGAATCCTTTTTGTGATTGTACATAAACACCCACCAACCAGTCATACATGCATTTTATGTAGGGTTGCAATCGGATTGGATTTAGGGTCTAGGTTTGATCTGACACTAGATCCAACTTTTGATGATTGATTGATTGGGTTTGGTTGCTGATAAGGATGCAAATTGTTCGAATTCAGGTTGAAGGTTTTTGCAATTTTTAGCTTTTTTTTATTTGATTCTATCTGAATCCCCATATATTTAGTTGCTCCAAATTCAAACTATTTGCATCCCTAGTTGCAAGATCTGGTTAAAAAACACATGGTGAATTTCTAAATCCTAATATGGTCCAGCATTATTTGTTGTGAATTCAACCCATTTATAAAACATATTTTTTTTATAGACCATGAGAAATTTTGAAAGAGAAAGATGTAGGAAAAGTGATGCAAAATGGAAAATCAGTACATATTTTTTGGCTCTTCCAAACAAAAGAGACTTTTTAGCTGAGAGTTTTTTCTAAATAATACACTTTTTTATAGAAAACATTCATCCATGGGGATGGTGGAGGAATGTTCCGTACCAAGAGAAATTTTATTTTTACACTCTCCACCACCCATCTCACCACCACTACCCACCCACCATCTCACCACCACCCTCCTCCTCCTCTCTCTCAATTTTTTTATATTTTTCCACTATGTTTTTCTCATGTTATACAAACAAATGAAAAACTTTCTTTTGGAGAACTTCTCATATCAAAAACTCTCATAGGCAAAACTTTCTTTTTCTATAAGAGTTTTTCTCTTACAAAAGTACCCTATATCTATTGAATTTACTTTTGAACTGGTCAGAATATGATAATCAGCCTCATTTGCACTCTAAGGGGCATTTGCAACCCCCAATGCGAGCTTCGGGAACACATCCTATTAATTTGGAGCAAAACATATCATGTTGGGGCCATTTTGTCCCTGGAAACAACCTTTGTAAGTGCAAGACAACTTGCCCTCGAAGACTACACTGTTCCAAGACAGTTTCTGTTTTGCATTTCAAACATACCCTAAGGGCACATTTGAAAGCGAGAAGGATGTAGGAAAAATGATGCAAAATGAAAATCATTACGAATTTTTCGCTCCTTCCAGAATCCAAACGCCCTAAGTACATTTTTTGATAGAAAACATTCCTCCCTGAGGAAGGGGGTGAAAGAATGTTTCCTACCGAGAGAAATTTTTTTTACACACCTCACCGTCCATCTCACCACCGCCCTCCTCCCTCCTCCTCCTCTCTAATTTTTTCACATTTTCTCATTCTATTCTTCTCATGCTTACAAACATGCAAACAACTTTCTTTTGAAAAACTTTTCATATAAAAAACTCTTGTAGGCAAAACTTTCTTTTCCTATGAGTTTTTCTCTCTTGCAAACGTGCCCTAAGTGTATGACCTGCATCTGAGTCTCTTGAATCTTAGAATGAGCCCAAGCTCCTGGTATCTTTTATTCTAAAAAGTATATACTTTTCTAAAAGCATATAAAAGATTAAAGAAGACATTTTTATGTGGCGGCGCTGCATGCATAAACATGCAGATCCGCTGTGATGACCATCCATCTCAACATACCCATGTCGAGAAATGCCATGATGGGTGACTGTCAACGTGGTTATTGCTTGCCCACCATGCAGCGATGATCCATATAAAAAATAGTAGTACTTCGTGTAAAAACTTACTACTTGGCATATCAATTTGCTGTATAAGCTTGAATTTTTGTAAAAAAACCTCCGCTTTTTCTGGATTTTTGTTTTCATTAGATCACACAACAATATGCAATCACGTAGTACCCGTAATGTGGGCCCTCTTAATTCTGTTTTAAGATCAGAGACCTGACCGCGTTGGCTTTGTCTGCTGTACTTAGGGTTGATGTCCATGAAGCATAAAATTCTGTGGGCTTGCCCCTTGGTTTCCAATTTCTAAATGCAGTTTCACAATGTTAGAGGTTATGTTAATATGAAATTGTGTCTGCCACATTCATGGATTTCCAAGTTTTTTTTTAGATAGTCCAAGGGAAAAAAATCTTATTAAAAAGATATACTACATTTTGGTAGAACTTTGATTTCAGCTCCTTAGTCAAAGGTGGGATTAGTTGAGAAGGTGCATTTTTTAGAGAAAAATATCCTAGTTTATCCCACTTTTTTGGATAAGACGATGCATCCAAATCTATCGTATGTATAAAACTCAAATTCAGCTTTAAATTATTAGAAATTAGGGATGTTAATAAATCGGATTTTATTTGTTATCTGACCAAATCTGACAGTATTTAGCCAGATTTGTTTAGCCAAAATCATATCAAATTATAATAGAATGCAAATATGACTTAGATTGGATTTGGAGGGCAACCCTCCCCACCCCACCTTGACCCAAACATCTTTATTGGTGAGGATGGACACTTGCTCACCCTGCCCCATACTTAGCTAGGGATGGCAGTGGACCGGGGGGAAATAGGGCCTTGCCTCATTTGGACCGGGGATAGAGGACTTAAAACGGGGATGACGGTCCAGATTTTGAGATGGGGCAGGGGTGGAGACCTTGTCCCCCGCCCCTGCCCCAGTCCACTGCCATCCTTAAGCTCTTCCCAAGATTACCCCTTCCCCCCTTTTCATCACTGCCCCTACCCACCAGAGAGTGCACTTAGCTTTGATCTTGCAGCAAGGGATTTGCCCTCTTGGGTTTTAATTTGAACTCATGACATCTCATCAACTTGGTGATATACCAAATAAACCAAGCCAGCCACATTTTTAATTAATATTTAGTTTATTAGCTGTCTGATGTGTTCTTTGAGGGGGCATTTCAATCCCCATCCTCTGGACACACTGAGCACAGACCCCATGCTCGTCTGTGCTTCCACGCAAATGCGGGATGCACAGGTGCTAGTTTGGTGCATCCCGCAGATGCCGTGCCCCCACCCTTCCCCCACACGGAACTGTGGTGGACCGACAATAAAAACAATATATATATATATGTTTTTATTGTGTGTAGATGCAGCAGGACAGCATGTCCTGGAACATCCATGGTCAGTACAGGACAGGAAGCGCTGTCCTGTCCAACACTGACGGGATTCAAACGCAGATCTCCTTATTGCCAAGTTAGGGTTGCCTATCAGGCAATCACCAATCAAAAGTCAATGTATACCAATCACACGCGAATGAGATGCCCATAACTCAGATGGGCCCCACCTTCATTTTCGATGCTGTTGTTCAGTCCATGATCACAAAATCTCATTCTCCGGAAAATAACAGGGAGAAAATTTCTGCAATTTTGAAATTTGAGAAAGATCTGATATATAAATGCATAATATTAGAAGTATTAAAAAAATCTACAAAAGGTGTTTTATTGTGTTAATAATGTGATAAAAATATTATATTTTTTTTAAATAGGGAATATTTTGACATTATCATTTATTTGGAGCATAATGTTGCCCTTTGAAAATATCTTATTAAAATGATGATGGCATTTTCAAAATATCAGCAATATTTGTGCCTATTGCTCAGGCTTACACTGACTGGAAGAGAGCCATATAGGATGTTTTTGTCCCGTGGTGAAGGTGAATCTCATGTAAAGTACCCTTGATGGAACAAAGGTGTAGCTCTAACCTAGGGATGTAAACGCTTCAGATTTGGATCGGATGTATCCAATACTAGATCCCGACTACTCGGAAGTTGCCTAAACAGATTGGGACTCGGATGGTGAAAACTCGTACCAAATCCCCTTTTTAACATGTAATTGGATTCGGATATCCGTCAAATCCACATATCTGTCGGATTCAGTGGCAAAAAACCAAAACTATATCTGCATCCAATTATAATCAATACGGTTTCAACTTACCAAATCTGGCTAAACAAAGTCGGTTTCGGTCAGATAATCCAATCCAATGACATCCCTAGTCTCACCTGATTTGCACTCAATAACGTGCACCATTAATCTGCACAGCTCAAATCATACAAACTGAACAATACGCTAGGCCTAAATAAGGATGCAAACGGTTAGGATTCAGGTTAGATATCCAACCAAACCCGAATCCCTTTAGTTGGATTCAGTAGTCAAAATGAACTCCCATTAAAAATCAAATCCAGATTCAGTATCAAATCATGTATTCAAATCAGACTAAAATCCAGAACAAAATACATGTAAATATTGGCTTTTAAGCAAGTTCGATTCAAAATTAGCTTTGTTTGATTTCTATTTGACTACGGATCCAGATCCAAAATGATTATGTTATATCTAATTAAGTCCAACTTGATAATGACTTGATCTGACGGGAATCCAACCCATTTGCAACCCTACTTGAGATTCATCTTTTTTTCTATGAAGGAAACTGCCATAGGAATCAGACCTAGTTTCGCTGGCTAAACCTGCCTCACTCATAGTTGATGTCAAGGGCTTATCCCTTGCCCTCATTAATGCAAGGGCTGATGATCATGGGTAGGGTGTCAATGGGTCGGGTTTATCCAGACCCAACCCGAACCAAATCCTATAGGGACCGGTTATGGTGATAAATAAGAAGACCCGGTTAAGACCTGGGTCCAGACACAAATATCCGATTATACATGGACCCAGGTATGGTTTGTGAAATTTTATACCAGACTAGGGGTGGCAATCGGGTCGGGTTGGCATGTCAGCATACCTCAACCCGAACCCGACCCGTTTATTAAACGGGTCGGCTGTGGCAAACACGAACCCGACCCGTTTAATAAACGGGTAACCCGACACGACCCGCCAACCCATTTAATAAATGGGTTGGGTCGGGTAAACGGGTTTTCAGGTTCGCGGGTCAGGTTGGCGGGTTGACCCACCCGCCTAACCCGTTTATTAAACGGGTCAGCCAGGTTGGCGGGTTGGCATACCCCCAACCCGAACCCGACTTGTTTAATAAACGGGTTACACAGGTCGACCCGTTTATTAAACGGGTTGGCTTAAGCCCAACCCGAACCCGCCTAAGAGGCGGGTTGGCGGGTCGTGTCAGAAATTGCCACCCTTATACCAGACTCGGGCGCGACCTGAGTTCTGATCAAGAACCGCAATTTTTTAATGTAAAAATGATAAAAAAAATTTGTTTTAAAGGTTCTGGCCCGGGTCTGGTTCATGTAGTTCTTATCGTATCCAAGTATGGTTTCTCTTATGGTGCGTCTGATTAGACTTGGATCCGAACACAATACCATACCCGAAAATCAAGGCTAAGTCTGATTCCACCTGGTTGGGAATGAAACCTGATCACCCGTCTAGTGCCCAAGGCCCCTTTCACTGCACCAAACCTTTAAGATCCATCTGGAAACTGGAATTCAGCAATACCTCAAGATCTCAAGATTTTTTTAAGAGAAGATGATTGTTTTGTATTATTTGAACCTGTTCTATTATAATATGTGAAGGGACCAGTGGCCGTTTTGTACTTGCTCACGGCACTGCCAACGTCACTTTCTGACCACATGAAATTTAATTATTCCTTTGCTTCACTTTCTCTTCTCCAAACTTTTCATATAGTTTTTGTACCACTAGAGTTATTTACAAAAAGCTGCTTAATAACACCATTATTACATTTAACTACCTACTTTTATAAGATATATCAAATACAAGCTTGGCCTTAAAACAGTCGCTAGACCTTTTTCAGTAAAAAAAAAACTAAAGTGGCCCATTATTAAATTTTAATTAACAAAAGACCATAAGATAACTGTCAACGGGTCAGGTTTGTTTCAGATACCCAACCCGACCCGGGTTCATATTTTTGGGTCTGGTAAAAAAGTAGAGACCCGTACAAATTATTACCGGGTATGGTTAGCGTGTGAGATACCCGACCCGGTAAAAACATATTTCATTTTTTAATGTTTGGGTATGGTACCTGACCCATACCCTCTTGAATGCCAAGATATATCCTTACCTTTAAAAAGAGAACGTGCTGAGAATGGAACTCATCCCCCTGGAGTATGAGACGAAGGCTTCCGCAATATATTTTGAAAAAATAGGACAAGCGGACATTTTTTATGGTTTTTAAATCAATAAAAAAATAATTTTGGTATTGTAATATAAAAATGTCTATATTTTTATTGAATATTGGTAATATACAATAAATGTATTTTGTATTGAAATATTTAAAATTTAGTAAAATAACGTTCATAAATGTCAGAGTCCATAATTGGAGTGTCATAACGTGTCCAATCGTGTCTCCATGACACGCTACTCAGCCAAAATGCTGTGTTCCTGCGACATGGCTTGGTTTGAGTTTCGTACTTTGGGAGCTTGTGATGTTTGAAACAAGGAAAGGTGTGTTGGATGCAGATTGGATATTGTATCCAATTATAATTGGATCCAAATGAAAGCGAAAGCACGCATCCTTCAGATTTGAGCTCTGAAATTGGCGTTTGGATCCATACTTAGTCCATAAGTCACAATTTGCAGTGGGTATACTGCACTCAGATTCAAATTCTAGGATTGAAACCATGCTTTTGGTAAATACGGATCCATGTGGATGCCTTCATGATTGGCTTGAACCCAACCTTGCTTGGAATGATGCCCAAAGCCTTTATGGACATTTAATAGAACGGGTCAAGTGTGAGAACCTTGGCCAAGGGTATGTTTGATCTCTTGTCCAGGGTTGGATGAAATGAACAAAAAGAACTGAACATGACATTGGTTATGTTCGTTCCGTAACAACTGTTTCAAGTCTAATGTTTGTTTCGACCATTCTCCCGTCTATGTTCCAAAGTTCAACGTTTGTTTCAGACATCATGACCATTACACTAAAAAAATGTTTAAAGAAAATAAAATAAAAATAAAAAAAGGAGAAGAAGAAGAATACCCTAATCAAGATTTTAATCAAGAAGAAAAAGATTAAAGAAAATCAAAAGAAAAAATAAAATAAAATAAAAGAAGAAAAGAAGAAGAAAAATATCATAATAAAGATTTTAATCAAGAAAAAGAACAAAAGAGAATAAAAAAGAGAGATACCCTAATCAAATCTAACCTAATAAAAAAAGGAGAGTAACAGGAACTGACATAATCAATGAAAACCCTAAATAATGAAAACCAAGAAGAAGAAAATAAAAATAAAAATGAAGAACCAAGAAGAAGAAGAAGAAGAAGGGGGAGAGACAGAAAAATAAGAACGAAGAAGGGGAAGAAAAATGAAAAAGAAGAAAAAAAATGAAGAAAAAGAATGAAGAAAAAAAATGAAAAAGAACGAAGAAGAAAAAGGGAGAAACAAAGAGAGAATCGTGCTCGATCGTCTGTGGCCTCGCCCAACTTGCAAAAGAGAGATAGATAGATAGTCGGGGGGACCCCTTCTTCCAACTTTTTTTTTCGTAACACCCCCCTGTTCCCCGCATCCAGTTCTTGTTCTTTTTGTAACAAGGAAATGGGTCAGGGTTTTTTGGACAGGCAAAACGCGTTCACATCCAACATTCGTTGGAATCTCTGTTCCAGCGAGATTTTCGTCTGAATCCCGCTGGGAACGGTGTATCAAACATACCCTAAAAGTAGAATGTCACAAAATGCTTGAGCTTAAGAGACTTATGTTATGTTCCATAGGGGTGTAACTAGGTTGGGTTTTGGGTATTGTAAATGAAGACCCAAAGCCGTTTAGATCCAACCCATTATTTTATACCCTAACAAAATGGTTTTTTATAATGTAAAATTGAATCAACAGGAACCCGATCCAATTATCTACCTGAAGCTATTTTATTCTTGAATTGACTCAAACCTGAACCCGATTTGTATCCCAACCAACTTGAACCCGAACCAATTATGTACTCAAATCTGTCTCATACCCGAACGGACTCAACACATACACGATACATTTTGAATATGGGGGTGTCTTTAATGTCTTTCTATTTATACTTGAAAAGATCGGTTGGCATTGAGATTTTCTTTTTATATTTAGATTTTTGGCATTACTTAGAAATTAGAATAGTTAATAAACTTCTCATGTGTGGCCTATAAACTTTTTAATTGATATTTGATTCCTTAAATTTTAGATATTTTTTATTGAAATTTTATATATATTTGATTGGCAGGTAATTAAGTCCAATTACCAATCATGTCAACACCTGAGCTCCAACCTATTAAAACCCAAACCTGTTAAACCACATAGGTCTACATTTTTCAGCCACACCCAAAACCAAACTCAGAACCGAATCAAAATGGATTGGGTCTAGGCCTAATTTTTATACCTCATTAAAAAAGTGGTCATTTGAAGACTCTACCCGATACATGCCTGAACGTCTGAACCCATCCACCTATATGGATCTATAATTTTTAGTCATACCAGACCTAGACCCGGACTCAAATTAGATTGGATCGAGTTTGGGTTTAACTTTTAGACCTGATTTAAAATTTGAATTTCTGATAAATCCGACCCGATTATGGTGGAGCGTAGCTTCGTAGGTGGGGGAATGACGTTTAAGAAAACATGACAATACGTCAGTTCGAGCTGTCTTAATTTGTTTGTTAAAGAGCTGACATTAATATACTATTAATGAAAAACTGCCCAAGGGTGTCGTGTCCGAATCCTATTGAGCGTATCCATGTGACTAGACCTTTTTTTCCAAACACACACATGAAGGAGATATAACTTTTCTCTATTTAAACCTTCCGGACAGATGCTTTAATGGGGGGGCCTCAAATGTCGCCCACCACCCATTTGGAATTACTCATCACTCACAATAATTGCATTTTTAACACACACACACACACACCCCTTAATTAATCCCCCACCTGGAACTCCTCCCCCCTAAAATTGGGCCATTTTCTCTTCCACTCCTTTTCTCCCCAATTTCATCTTTTAGTCATGGCTGAAGACTAGAAGCTTTTTAGCTCTCTTCCCTCTTTCCTTTTTGATCGTTTCTCCTCCTTTCGGTTCTCTCTGAAGCGAAAATTGTGTGGGGTTTCTGTATATTCTTGGTTTATCTCTTTGTATTCTTCGATTGTGTATCTTTCTCTCTCTTTCTATCGAGTTTTTTTTTCTTTTCCCATTGTGGGTAGTTCTGCTTTTGTGTTTTTCTGAATTTTTGATCTTGTTGTCTGTCTTTGGTTTTGAGGAATCTAAATATATCGGCGGGCTTCTCTTTTTGAAGGGTGGTGCAATTGGGTTTTTTTTCTTTTTTGGGGTTGTGGTATTTGTTCTCATCTTGGGGGCGTTTTTGCATGGATGGTTTCTTGCTTTTCGTGAGGAGAATAGGAATTGGGGATTTGGGTGTGTTGGGTATCTGAAGGTTGTTTGTTTGGAGGGAAGAAGGCATAGAGAAAGTAAGTGAGAGGAATATTGTTGGAGGGAAATTGAGGTCGGTGGAATAGTTGGTTTTTGTTGATTGGGGAATTGAGAGGAGGGGTTTTTGCTTCCATGGATGAAGATGGTGGTCGAAAGTCTTCGATTGCACCACTTTCCTGCTCGACGAAGCGGCCTTCTGGCTCGGGCTTTCGCGGTGGGGCAGATGGTAAGCCCGATCATCGGTTGAATCGAGGTGTTGGTGGTCAGAGTTCTGAATTGGGTTGTCTTAGCAACGGGGCAATACCGGCCTTGGAGAGAGGGGTGAGTTCGGAGATGGTTATTAAGGACGGGATTAAGATGAGCCGGGTGGACTGGATCGAGTTGGGGAGAAGATTTCAGAATGCCGTTAGCTCTCACGATTGGCTTTTGGCGGAGAGATTGATCCCGTGCGCAGACCGGCGGAGGCTGAACGACGCGTTGTGCATCGCGTTGGATTCGATTTGGTTCCTTCAGACGGAATCAGATTTGGAGGGTGTCACTGGATTGATTCATGAGCTTATCTCTTGTGGGGCTAATGATTTCACGCGGGCTGTTCTCAGGACTTCGTTTCTTGCCTCGTGTGTATCCGTATGCAGATCGCGTGTGATGAGCTTGACAGACACGGTCAATGTTATGGCCCAAAGGTATGGTTTTGTTGTTTGCAGCAAAATTCTCTCTTTTTGGTGATCTCAAAGTGCTTCTTGTGCGTTTCATTTTTATCTACTGAGTTTGAAGTTTGTGCATGTGAGGAACAATATATACCCTGTAAATGGAGCAATCAGTGCAATGTGTTATGTTCTTTCACATTTGGCTGTAGTATGCATATGAAATTCTTCATATTGCTAGCCGCTACTAGTTTTTCTTTTCCCCTAAGATTTTGTTCTCTTTAGTGCTTGTATCCTCTATAAATATGGGATCCCCCATGTTATTTGCATGTTTTTATTAAACATTTCTAGTGAATAAAACTTTATTTTTTTTATAGTGCTTTGCTCTCTTGTGATTGCCCATTAGTGGCTATTATGAGTATAATTTAAACTCTTATATTTTCCCTTAAGTGGCTTGTGTATTGTCCCTTGGTGGACAAGTGCTTGTCAACATCATTTTGTTTCTTGTATGCCCTTAGTGGCCTTATCTTTGTAATATTTCTTGTTTCATTACATGGTATAAGAGTCATAGGCTCTTGAGATCCTATTGTGCTTTTCTAAAGCTCGTGGTTGCAGTAAAGAAGAGGTCTTCTCCAAGTTATTAGCTTTATCCTCCAAAGATAGCCGAAAAGGAACCTGTGATGGTGATCACCTTCAAACTCAATGATTCAAACTACCTTATGTGGGCTGCCGCCATGAAAAATCACCTCAAAAGAAATAAGCTTTGGGGGTACGTGAGTGACACTACTTGTAAGCCACAACTCATACTCACAAAGAAAGATCAAGATCAAATTAGAGCTCTTGATGACGATGAACGAGAGAAGGCTCTTAAAGAATATATCACCAAAATGGAGGATTGGGAAGCCGAGAACGCTCAAGTTCTATCTTGGTTTCTAAATAGCATGGAACTAAAGATAGTCGCCAACATTGTCAAGTTCAAAAAGGCTTGCAATGTTTGGGTCTTTCTCAAAAGTATGTTTGTGCAAAGAGACTTAGAACGACAATAATTTCTCCATGAGAATATCCTGACCACGAAACAAGAAGATAAGAATGAGGGACTATTATGGAACCTACCCCTCTATGGGATGAATTGGCCTTGCTTGAACCCAATTGGGAAGGCCCGACCATCTAAATGAGGCAAAAACTGTTGGAAAAGGAACACCTCACTTTTCGGTTTGGGTTATGACCCGAATTTGAGCGAATTAGATCCTTAATATTGCATAGGACTATTGCTACCTCTCTTAATGATGCACTTGTCGAAGTATACCAAGCGGAAGCACGGCTTGTCATATCCAAAATAGTAGAGGAAGTTCTTGCCATGTCTAGAACTAACAACATTAAAACATATAAGCCTCCTCACTTTGGAAGAGACAACAATGGTGGAGGGAGAAGGGTGATGTCATTTTTGTAGTGAACCAGAGCTTTCAAACTGAAATGTCCCAAACTCAAGAAGGCAACAACCATTGAAGAATCATAGAAAAAGGGAGATGAGGCAAACAAGAAAGGAAGAGACCGTAAGGATACCATCAACCAATTAACAGGGGTTCTTCAACAATTCCTTAGATCATTTTCAACTTATACTTCCAGAGCCGTCATGTCAACATCTCCTCCCCGTACGTGTTCTTGAATACTTGATTCTAGTGCCTCTTTTCACATGACACCTTTGGAGTCTCTTCTATCCGAATGCAGTGAACCTTTTTATAACTCTTGTGTTTCTACTGCGGATGAAACTATTTTAGAAATTAAAAGCATTGATATTTCAAAAGATTTTCAAGTTCCTAAAGTTAAACTTGTCCCCAAACTTAATTTAAAGTTATTTTCTGTATCTCAAATTTTGGATTGTGGGTATGAGCTATGAGTTTTTTTCTCATCTAAAAAGTGTTGGGTGGAGGATCGTCAGTCAGGGAAGCTGATTGCAGATGGCCATAGGAGGGGAGATCTTTACTACATGGATTTTCTTCATATTCCCAAAGAATCTTTTTGTAATTTTGTAAAGAAAAAAGATATTGATTTATGGCACAAAAGATTGGACCATCCAAATGTATCTAAATTGTCTCTTTTTTCTTTTTTGAAAGCTTAGTATATTGAAAAAAAATTATGTGTAATGATTGCATTCTTGAAAAAGTGAAATACATTCCATTTAGTTCTAGAACCTTTGTCTTCCTAAAACATTTTGAACTTGTGCATTCGGATGTATGGGGACCGGCTCCCGTCATATCAAAAGGAGGATTTTCTTATTATGTTGTGTTTATTGATAATTATACTAGATATACTTGAATTTATTTTCTTAGGCTAAAATCCAAAGTTTTTCCATGAAGCTTGTGAAAAATCAATTTCAAACAAATATTGTCATATTTCAATCCTACTAAGGTAGGTATTTATCCAATGATTTTAAAAATTATTTGAAAGAAAACGATATTACACATCAAAGATCTTGTCTGAACACTCTACAACAAAATGGTTTGGCCAAAAGAAAACATCATCATATCATTGAAACCACGAGAACTTTGCTTATTTCAAAGAATGTTCCAAAAAACTTTTGGGCCAAAGCTGCACTAACCGCAATGTATCTTATAAACTGAATTCCTTCATCTTCTTTGCAAAATATCTCTCCAATTGAAAAACTCTACCAAACCACTCTCGAATTAAGTAGATTAAGAGTTTTTTTATGTAAATGTTTTGTACTTATTAAAAAGAAGGATAAACTCTCTGCTAAAGCCATTGAATGTGTGTTCCTTAGTTATGTGAAAAACCAAAAAGGATATAGATGCTATGAATTGAAAAATAACAAATTATATGTTTCAAGAAACGTAAATTTCCTTGAAAAGGAAAATGATTTTTATATGAATAAGCCTAAGGATGACACTAAGTACTCTTATCTATTTGATTTGTTACCAAAGAATGATAAATCTAATGATGAATTAGAGATTGAGAATGGTAAAAACACACATATTAATGATTTGAGTGATTCTTTAAATGGTGATATGTTGAATCATGATATTCAAACATATTCTAGAAGAACTATTGAGAATCCTCCATGTGCACTTGATATACACAAAATCAATCATGTGAACTACCTAGTATTAGGAAATCCAATCGAACCTCTAGGCCTCTAGATATGTTTGTGTCCTATGAGTCATTTTCATTGGGGTATAGAGTCCTCTTATGTCCATTCACTCTTTTCATGAACCCTCAACCTACAATGGCGCCAAAGTTATTCCCAAATGGGTAGATGCCATGAATCTAGAATTAAGAACCATAGAAAAAGAAAAAACTTGAGAAATTCAATCTCTACCTATAGGAAAAAAGATTATAAGATGCATGTGGGTTTACATGGTTAAAACTAAAAGGGGTGAATCTTTATAAAGATATAAGGTTAGGTTATTGGCCAAAGCTTACTCTCAAGAGTATGGTATTGATTACAAGGAAACCTTCGCACCCGTAGCACATATGACTAGTATAAAGACTCTTATTGTCTTAGCATCTATTAGGAAGTGGTTTGTCTACCAACTATATGTTAAGAATGTATTCTTGAATGATGACCTAAATAAGGAAATGTACATGGATCCTCCTCTCGGTCTTGAGATCGAGTGAAAAAAAGTTCTTTGTTTGAGAAAAAAGTTTTATATGGCCTTAAGCATGCCCCTAAAGCTTGGTATGATAGATTTAGAAAGGTGATGTTAAATTTGGGTTATAGATCTTGTTATACTGGCATTGTTCTTTTGTCAAAGATACAGGTTCTAACGTCGTTATTCTTTTATTGTTCATGAACGATATGATCATTATAGGAAGTGATAAAAGGGGAGTTTATGAAATTAAAATAATTCTTAAAAAACATTTTGACATGTTTGATCTTGGCTATTTGAGATATGTTTTAGGTATAAAAGTGTCGTACTCTCCCAGAGGATATATTCTATCTCAAATGAAGTTGGCTACATATATTATTGTCAAATCAGGAATATCAGATGACAAGAAAGTAGATATGTTGGAGGTTGTTAATATGAAATTAAGACTGGAAGATAAAACTCTTCTTGAAGATCCAACATCATATCAACAACTGTTCGGGTCTCTAACTTGTTCATTACAAAACCGAACATTGTTTATGTTCATTCAGCAAACCGGTTTTAGCATGCACCAACCAGTGCATATGAGTGCCTTTTTAGGATATAGATACATAAAAAATACTATATCCAAAGGATTTCTTATACTAATGCAAATTAAAGATAAATTCCTTTTGAAAGTCTCAATTACTGAATTTTGTGTGTTTTTAGGTGACTCTAATATCTTGGAGGTACAAGATGACACATTCTCTTTATCATCAACGGAAGTTGAATATCGTGTATGACAACAACTATGAAGATTATTTGGCTGAAAAGTCTTCTCAAAGATATGAGAGTCGTCATTTTTAGTCCTTAGAAGTTGTGTTTCCACAAAAAAAAATGTTTACATTGCGAGCAACCACACCTTTCATGAACAAACCAAAATAGAGATGGACTCTTATTATGTCAGAGAAGAATACTTGAGAGAAACAATTGAATTGCCTTATGTAACTTTCGAATGTCAGCTAACGGATTTTTTTTCTTAAGGTCTTACCTTCACCTCGTTTTATTTCTCTTCTTGGCAAAGTTTCGGTTGTCACATCGTAAATTTATGGAATGTTAAATTGCATAAGTATATACATATGTATATACATACTTATATACATACATACTATATATGTGTGTATATATTTATTTTTTGGCTGATTTGTACATGTAATAGGTTATGCCCATTAGGGGCATTTTTGTCTTTTTACTATTTGTAATAGGTTGTTCTCATTAGGGCACTTTTGTACATTTATTTTCTTTTTCTTTTTTTGTTTTTTTATTCTTTTGTTCTAGCCGTTGGGAACTAGCTATTGGACTAGCCCAATGGCTAGTTGGTTAGCCCCTCTTTAGTGCATGTTTCCCTTATAAATATGGGATCTCTCCCATGCTAAGTCACACAGACTCAGCTATAAGGTCGACGCACCCACGTCGACACGCCCCGACACGGGTGCGTCTTCCGGCATGGGGTGGACACGGTCAACCAAGTGTCGGACTCGGTCAACGCACCGGGGCTGAGTCCATCCACATTTTGGACTCAGTCAACTTTGATCGAGTCTATTTTTGTTCATTTTTAGGGCAAAAGACGTATCAAAACTAAAAAAAATGATCTTTTTATATATATATATATATATATATATATTAAAAAAAAATATATAGCCGAGTCTTATTATTGTTATATATATAGTCGTGTCCCCTAATGGGCACAACTTTGACAGTCTTATTATTGTTATATATATATATTAAAATATATATAGCCGTGTCCCCATGTCCAAAAATTTTGAAATTGCTCTGCACCTGTACCCGTACCCGCACCCATGTGACATAGCTCCCATGTTATTTGCATGCTTTTCTTAATCATTGCTAGTGAATAAATCTTAATTTTTTATAGTGTTTTGCTCTCTTGTGCTTGCCCATTAGTGGCTATTGTGAGTGTAATTTGAACTCTTGTATTTGCCCTTAAGTGGCTTGTGTATTGTCCCTTGGTGGACTAGTGCTTGTGCACATCATTTTATTTCTTGTATGCCTTTAGTGGCCTTATCATTGATTGTACTCTTTCTTGTTTCATTACAATGGACATTTGATGAATGTCTGAAACCACACCTGTTCTCCAGTAGCTAGAAAGCACTTTATTATCATTCATTTAACCTCTTGTTTCTGTCATTGGGATTGAATACTCTGGATGGGGTTATCTGTTTGATTGCCTAAAATCAAACAAGTTTTCAAATCACTGAAAGCCTCAAATTTGGAGTCCAACCTTTTCTTCTTTCGTGTGTATTTTTGTTTGGGTTGCTTTGCCACGGTGGGACCCGTGGAAATCCATGAGTTTCTGCAGAAAACTCCAGGTTTCCAAGACACAAACAGACCCTTTTTTAAACAGAGGCAAAGCCATGATTATTCACCAAGTGGCACAATATATACACACACAACATTGTTCCCCACAAAATTTGCTGCATGCTGCCTTGTCTACTCCTGTACTTCCTGAAGGTTCTCTCTCATCTTCAACTCCTGATAGGCCCTATAGCCCCTACAGTGCTATAGTTTTATTGTTGTTGTTGTCGTTGCTACTACTGCTGCTTCCAACCTGGTTCAATCCACTTACTTGCTGCATTTTCTGGATCTCCATAGCATTGTTTTTGTCACTGATATTAAAAAATTATTTAATCTAAAACACACCAACTCTATCTATCCATGCAGACCACATATGCACAGATTTTCTTAACCATCAGCAGGAACAACAGATAGTTACATTTCTCTTCATGCTGACCATGAGAAGGGACCATTACTCAGACCTAGAAGAGCTTACCCCTTAAAATGATCAATTTAGCTACAAGAATCAACAAACTCTTGAGCGTTCACAAAACTGGCGCAGCTAAATCATGACAAGTTCACGACTTTCGCACATTTGGTTCTTCAAGAACCAACTCTACTGACCTTGAACTCTTTTGTCAATGTTTGGGACTATGCAAATGCCTTTGAGGGTTTGCCTCCCGACTTTCGCACATTTGGTTCTTCAAGAACCAACTCTACTGACCTTGAACTCTTTTGTCAGTGTTTGGGACTATGCAAATGCCTTTGAGGGTTTGCGTTTTTCTAAGAAAATTCATCGTCATCAATCCTTATCCATGGGGCCAGCTTTATGAATCTTGTTTCTCCATCCCTTCCTACTTAGAGCTACAACTTCGGTCACCTTACAATTCTTCATATCACCTCTAGTTGCTTCCTTCCAAGTCTTCAATAGCTTTCCTCCTTTCCTAATTCCTGCCACTTGCACCATGTCAACCTTTCTTACTGGTGCAGTAATAGGCATCCATGCAAGCCCAATGTATCCAAACCATCTTTAATGGCATTCTCATAAATAATTATTCCCGTGGAATTAGTTTTTCACATTGTTGAAGCAATCAAAGATTTGTTTACCTTCTTTTTGAGCAAAAAGTGATAAAGAGCCTTATTGTGGTGCATATAGAAGGCACTATTTTCCATCAGCTCATGCTGTTTCAAGATGTTACATCACTGAACTGCATATATGAGAAGCACCATATTACAATATTATGTTTTCACTTGTTGAAATTCTTACTGCAATTTGTGAACATCAGGCTGGGTGAACGTCTTGAAGAATGTAACAGTGATGAGATTTTGAAGGCTGAAAGTGCTGCCAAAGTCCAGAAATTCACAGAATGGGCTCTGAAATGTATTAGCTTTCATTACCGTAATTCTAGAAACAAAAACAAAATGCATCATGGATCAGCTATTGAACTACAGCTTCAGCTGTCTGCATTCAAGTCCTTCTTAGATATGGCTGGTGATCAACTGACAGGGAAGGACTTTGCTGAGGCCTTTGATGCTGCATGCTTTCCTCTTACTCTTTTCTCTAGTGCCATTGATCCTTGTTGGGCTTCCGGGGTTGCATCAAGAGCAATGCAGGTGTTACTTGGATTGTTGGTAGAATGGGGTGCAGATAATGTCAACCAGTGTTTTCTTGAAGCATCTCGTTTTGGAAGCACTGAACTTGTTCGCATTCTGTTACAGGTAAAATGTGGACATTACCATGGTTATATTTTAGTTGCTACAGATAGAAAATGGTGCATTATGACATCAAAAGTGTCATTTACTATTGCTACACACCTATACTATGTTAGGATAAAAATTTCTGGGTTTCTTATCTTTTCCTATGCTCGAGATTTTCTTTAAGTTTTTTCTATTTTCTGCTGCATGTTCATGTGAGTATCAAAATTGCAGGTTTATATTGCATAAAATTCTTTATTCAAGTTTTAGTGTCAAATTTGATCATTGACAACAACAATCAACGGTTTCTTGTTCTTATTCTCACAATTTTGAACTCTGAAGCTTTCTTTTGAGAATTGACATACTTATAATTTGGACTTGAGATCTACCAATTTCTGTTTGTTTCAACAATATCATGTAGAACATTGACATACCATAGTGTATGATAGCCGATCTATTAACATCTCTATGGAGACCAGTAACAGTGACTGTGACATAAAATACCTTTGTTTGGCCTTCTTTGTCCACTAGGGTTGTCAATGGGTTGGGTTCCTGTCCCATTTACATTTCCCAGATCCGACCATATAATATATAGGCGGGTTCAGGTTTGGGTATTTTTCGGGTCAAATATCTGAGATCCCATACCCGACCAGGTTTAATTTTCAGAATCCCGTACTGAATATTATCTAATGAATATTATCCCATACCCGACCATGCAAACCATGTTGGGGTTTTTCCTGCTTTTACCAGCAAAGAAGTGGTCTTATAGTGGGGAAGCATTCAGCTGTTAGACAAGGGCTGTGTTTGATTTTCAGCATATGCTTTTTTTAAGAGGATCCATTTTAGCATTCATGAAGGAATGGGTCGGATATCCAACCCGAATGCCAAACCTGAAATATGCTTTTATCGGGTCAGGTACTTGACATGAGGCTTTTGCACATTAACCATACCTGGACTCGAATCCATTCAGGTTTGAAAATTTGCGCCCAAACCCAATTACATGTATGCATCGTACAATACGTATTGTTATTATGAGGAATATTGATACAATACATGCCGGTATTGTGATACGAGTGTGTATCATATCTATATCGTATGTATCATCAAATACGGAACCGTATCGTATTGTATCTAACGATACAGGGTGAACACACTTAAAAAATGGTTGAATCATAATTTTGCAGTTTTGGGTTTTAAATACCTCTTGTGGGTCGACTCCCTCATTTGTGTATAATCCATTAGAGAGGTATTAACACACGCTAGGACTCGTGAGAGTGATTTGGGGGTTGATCTGTGTGTAAGGAAGAGGGTTTTTGCAATTTGCTAAAGTAAAAGGGCATTTTCACCATTTTTTCACTCAAGGAAGTGATGGCATGGAAATGGGGCACTCAAGTAATGATTGAAAATTGAGTGCAACTATTGTCATAATATTTGTTTATGTAATATGAAAGTATGAGTGACATGTTCTTAATTGCAAGATATTTAATATTTTGCATTGTTCTTGTGAGATAGTGGATGTTTGATGATGTCTTATGTGGCTCATAGAGACATAAATGCTTCATATGTGATTTTATTGTTGTATTTTGTATAATTCATCATTTGATTTTTTTTAGAATTTTTTGAAATGTTTTTATTAAAAATTATGATTTTTTACGATACAATATGCATCTTATTTTGGGCCCGATTGATACGGGTAACAATACAATACAACCTTACAGATCTTTCAATTTTTTGCCAAACCCAATAATATGAACCTGTGTTGGGTCAGGTATTCGAAACAAAACCTGACCCGTTTGACAACCCTAACTGTACCAATCACAATTTTTTTATAAATTTTAAATAAATATTAGAAGAAATTCACGTATGTAGAAACATTCACCTGATATTTTATTTATTCAATTCTTTTTATATTTTGTGATTTTTCAGATCAAATGTAAGTTATGAATAATGAAAGAATCCAAAGCTACTCGATTTCTTTTAGATCCATTTAATGGATCCAATCCAGAAAGAAGACTAAATAAAATCCAGGATACCGACAAGAAAGTTATTTCATATGGATCCAACCGAATTCATCTTGAAGATCCTTAAAATGAGAAGAAAAAAAAAATTATAACTAACAATATAATAATAAAAGGAATATTTGGATCAATGTGGATTTGAATGGATACCCTAATAATTATATGATATTATGTATATATATAATACAAATTTGGATTTGGACCAACTAGGGATCCAAACCCATTCACCTAATAAAATAATATTAGGATATAGTGAAATTTAAATTTAAGAAAGTAAAGGTAAAATAGACTAAGGAGCACCATGAGAATTTTTCATATTAGTTGGAACATTAGAGGAACATTTTTTGGTATTTTCCCTACTTTTATAATATCTAGAGGATGGTAATTTTGAAAGCATATTTAATAAATTGAATTTATAGCTATGTTCGTATTGAAACTTCGAGAAGAAAGGTCTTTGTTTTGTCGGAAACTGAGTTGAAACAAGTTTGCTCGGCAAGTTTCATGGACATGGCTTTTTTGGAATTTGTCGGGGTATTTTGATCATAATGGATAAAATTGTCAACTCCGAGTTGATCGAGAAAGTCAACTACGAAAAAGCTATTTTCGACCATTTTTCTGTTTGACCCAAGGGTAATTTGGGCATATTTGGTTGTTGGGGTATTTTGGTCTTTTTGGATCTGCCTCAGCTAGACACTTGGCATCTTGGACCCAGCCAAGTGTCTAGGCTCCCTGGGGATTTGATTCAAGGAACCAGACTGGACCTAGTTAGCCACAAATTGGGCTAACTAGGCCTAGTTCGCAACCCCTTTGTTTGGAATTGGATCGGATCCGACTCAGACCCATTTTATTTTCTATTTAAACCATACCCCCATATGGTTTTTGATAAAACAAAACTCTCACACGACACCACTTCCTCTGCCCCCCTCACCTACTTCCTCCTCCAACCACCGTTGGTGTTGTCCAGTGACCGTCCCGGTATAATGGATAGTGGAAATGAAAGCACATCAAGCCAAAATCCTGAAGAAATGGAGAGCCCGTTTTTCCTCCATCACCCAAACAATCCTGGCATGTTGCTAGTACTATACGAAATGGTGTCGTGCCATGATTATGGTACTTTATGCAAAAAATAAATTCGGATTCGTAGATGGGTCTATAAAAAAGTCGACCTCTTCCATCAAATCTGTTGCAGCCTGGGAACGTTGCAACAACATGATCCTATCGTGGCTTCTCAACTCGTTGCATCCAGATCTGTCCTCAAGTGTCATCTACACTCAAACTGTTGTTGAAGTGTGGGCCGAACTCCGTGATCGATTTTTTCAATCAAATGCCCCGAGCATATATTGGATCCAACAAGAGATCATACAGTCCTCCGTGGCAGCTTACTATATAAAAATGAAGGGCCTGTGGGATGAGTTGTCCACATATATGACTAGTCCTTCGTATACATGCAGAGCGGTGAAGGTCGTTCATGAGCAACAGAACTTGGAAAGACTAATGCAATTTCTAATGGGTTTAAATAAAAGTTATAGTGTCATAAGGAGCCAACTGCTCTTGATGACACCATGGGCGAATATATCTAAAGCATTCGCACTGCTAGTGCAGGAAGAAAGGCAACGTGATCTTAGGGTTACGGCTAACCAAGAACCAGTGGTAGCAATCGTAAATGGATCCAATACTCATTTCAACATGGATCCAAGCAGAAATAGACAGAACTGCATTCGTCCAAAGTGCGATCAATGCGTAAAGCTCGGTCATGTAAAGGCAAAATGTTTTTATCTCCATAGGTTCCCAAATTGATCTGGTACACCCTCCAATGCTCGTCAATGGAGTCAAGCTAGCGCTAACTCCGTGTCTTTCAAAGGCAACAAGTCTTGTCCCCTCCAAACCTCCCAACGACTTACCCAGGAACAACTTGATCAAATAGTCGCTGCGATAAATCTAGGTAATTCTAAGCCAGCACCTGCGGTCAATCTAACAGGTAATTTTGATACTCCTTTTATCCATTTCATATCGTTCGAAAATTGAATCACAGACACGGGTGCGACAGACTACATTACAAATTCATTGTCAAACCTAATACTTTCAATTCCCACCATTTCCCCCTTATTGGATTACCAAACGGATCCTCTACACATGCGACTCACATAGATAGTGTCCGGTTGGCGCCAAACATTCTCCTTTCGAGTGTTCTTTTTGTTCCAGAATTCATATTCAATCTCATTTTCGTGAGTAAATTAATTCAAGATATGAAATGTGACGTTTTCTTTTATGATGATCATTGTGTTTTTTAAGACCATCTCTCTCTCGAAGAATATTGGGGTGGGTAAGCGACATGGTCGACTCTATATTTTTTAGATCGATGACAACCTTTCTTTAAGTAGTTCATCTTTTGATTCTAATATTTGGCACTTGAGGCTTGGGTATCTTTTAAATAAACTCTCATAAATTGTAATAAATTTCATGGTTGTTTTCATCGCAATCATTGTGATATTTGTCATATGGCCAAGCAAACTCACCTTTCTTTTCTAATCCGGTCGATCTCTTCATCAAAACCTTTTCAATTAATCCACTGTGATATATGGGGCAGATATCAAACCACTTCGTTATCAGGAGCACAATACTTATTGACCACAGTGGACCACTGCTCTATAACTACATAGGTTCATCTTATGCGGAATAAATCAGAAACCATAGTTCAGATCAAAGATTTTTTCTTACTAGTTGAAAACCAATTCAATAGCAAAATTCTAAGTCACTGATCTAACAATGGTACTGAATTTTTTTCAAATGATATGCAAAACCTTAAAAAAAAAATGGGGTTGAACACTAACATAGCTGCGTTGCGACCCCTCAACAAAACGGAATGGTTGAGCGCAAGTATAGAGATTTACTCAATGTTGCGAGAGCCTTGATATTTCAAGCCTTTTTACCCATTAAGTTTTGAGGATAATGCGTTCTTACAGCTGCATATATCATTAATCTCATTCCTTCTAAACATTTAATGGGCAAGACGCCATATGAGTTACTTCATGGAAACAACCCCGTTTATGATCACTTTCGTGTTTTTAGGTGTTTGTGATATGCTCACAACATTCATTATTCTCATAAATTTGATAATCGTGCATGCAAAGGAGTTTGCATAGGGTACCCATATGGTCAAGTTGGTTATCATGTGTATAATCTTGAAACAAAAAAAACTGTTAGTCGAGATGTAAAGTTTTATGAAAATGTGTTTCCATTTCAAGATCATAATATTTATGATAAAGATGAATGGCGAGTCCTATCCATATCCATATTCGAGCCTCAATCTTATGAGATCGAATAACCTATTGGTGTTCAAGAAAATAAGATCCATGATCCAAATCCTGAACCTCTTAATCATGAAACCCTTGAACTCACTCAAGGCTATATCCGAAGATCCGAAAGAATCTGTCAACCACCACAACATCTCAAAGACTATAGTTGTTACATGGTTTTCTCCATACTACATTCAACCGACATGAGAGAGAATGTTTGCAGTATGGATCATGAGTTGTCTCAAGTCATATGTTACTATCTTTTTTAAAACAATGTCGTTCTTTTCTAAGTGTCATTTCTCAATACTCAGAACCCAAAACCTTTTCTCATGCCATGAAGTTTCAATGTTGGCATGATGCTATGGCTTCAGAGATTAGGGCGTTGGAAGAGAACCATACTTGGTCGATTATGGATCTACTTGTGGACAAATACCCTGTTGGTTGCAAATGGGTATACAAAATTAAACATCACTATGATGGATCCATTGAGAGGTATAAAGCTTGCCTAGTGGTAAAGGGCTACACTCAGATTGAAGGTTTGGATTATAATGAGACATTTTCTTTCGTTGCCAAGTTGGCAACTGTACGATGTTTGATAGCCATCGCAACAATAAAGAATTGACATCTATATCAAATAAACATCAACAATGTCTTTCTTCACGGAGACCCGGATGAAAAGGTGTATATTGACTTACCACTAGGTTTTTTTGTTTAGGGAGAGCGTAAAGTTTGCAAGTTGCATAAGTCATTATACAGCCTCAAACAATACTCTAAAAACTGGTTTGCCAAGTTGTCATCTCATCTACTTCAAAAAGGATTCTCACAATCTAAAGCTCATTATTCATTTTTTTCAAAATCTACTAATGAGGCACACATTTTTGTTCTAGTTTACATGGATGACATTATCATTGCAGGGGATGATGTTGCATACATAGAGCAACTTAAGTCCCACATCAATCAACAATTCCGATTGAAGGACCTTTGGCGACTCAAATATTTTCTCGGCATTGAAGTTGCAAGATTCAAAAGTGGAAGTTTCTTATCCCAATGAAAATATGCTCTCGATATTCTACAGGATATGGCATATCTTGGGATAAAGCCAAGCCATTTTTTCATGGAACCACATATCAAACTCAATAATGAAGGAGATTTGTTGGAGGATTCAGGGTCGTTAGGCGCCTAGTGGGTCAGCTGTTATACCTGACTATAACCCAACCTGATATTGTATTCGCGGTCTGTAATGAAGTGGATTGAATCCGATACACATGCAAGAACACACTTTCAATCAAGTAGAAATTGAATCAACGAAACCACCCACACAAGGGTCTTAACAAATTGTTATTGCATAAAAAGACGCTCCAAAGAGTTGAAAAATATATATGGCCCAAGGGGCTATTTATAATACAATGAGAATAAGGGGCTGAACATGTGACTGTTGGGGCTACACCCAACGGTCACATCTGTGACCGTTGGGGCAGCTTCAACGATCATATGAGCTGCCCCTTTTGCATAGAAAAAGACAAAAGCAAAAAACAAAAAAGATACAAAAGCAAAAAGAAAAAGACAAAAGCTAAAAAACAAAAAAGATAAAAGATAAAAGTACAAAAGCAAAAAGATAAAATATCAGCTCATTAGGGGTTGACGCCTATTTGGTGAAAAGACCAGAATACCCCTAAGGGGTATTTCGGTTTATATATATATATATATATATATATATTAACTATATCTTAACCCCCCCTCCTCAAACTCATGGTGGAACAACCGAGAGTTTGCCAAGTAGAAAGTGAAATCTGGGTGACGGAAGCACTTTGGTGAAGAAATCCGCTAGTTGATACTCTGCTGAAACATAGGGCAATGTGATAGTCTTTCGCAAAAATTCTTCACGAAAATAGTGACAATCCATTTCAATGTGTTTTGTCCTCTCATGGAACATATGGTTGCTTGCAATATACACAATGCTCTTGTTATCACAACACAATTTGGAGGGTTCTTTGATATGGATTCCCAAGTCCTCCAGTAATTGTCGGAGCCACACTAACTCTGACGTGGTGGTTGTCATGGCACGATATTCAGCTTCAGTTGAGGAGAGAGACCTTTTGTTGCTTCTTGCATCGCCATAAGATCAGAGAGTCACCTACAAAAACACATAAACCATTAGTTGAGCGTCTATCATTCACATCCCCTCCCCAGTCAGAGTTTGAGTACGCAATGACTTCTAATGAGGATGACAAAAACAATTCATAATTTATAGAGTTCTTAATATATCTAATAATTCTCATTACAACACTCATATGTACTGTAGTGGGAGCATGCTAAAATTAACTGACTGAATGAATAACATGAGAAATATCAGGACGAGTAATAGAAAGGTAAGACAAAGCTCCAATCAATTGTCTGTATGAGGTTGGATCTTGCAAAGGTTCTCCATCATCCTTTTTCATTTTTGCATTTATGACCTTTGGAGTCTCAACTCGTTTCTCATCTGAGAGTCTTGATCTCTCAATAATCTCTGTTGCATACTTAGTCTGTGACAAAAAATAACCACGAGGTGATTAAGCCACTTCAATACCAAGAAAATATCTTAAAAAACCAAGATCTGTCATATCAAAGTTGTCTTTAAGCACATCTTTGATATGATTTACGCCCTGCTTATCACCTTCTATGATTAGCATATCATCCACGTAGAGTAGCAGTATGACCATCCCTGCATTGGAAGACTTAACAAACAATGCAGTGTCAGTAAAACAAGATTTAAAATAAAGTTGAGTCATTAGATTACTAAATCTATCATACCAAACTTTGAGAGTTTGTTTTAATCCATACAAGGTTTTTCGTAACCTAAGAGTTTTTCCAAGTGCTAAATTCAAACCTGGTGAAGGCTCCATGTAGACCTCTTCATCTAAATTACCATTCAAAAAGACATTTTTTACATCCATTTGAAAAATAGGCCATTTTTGAATTGATGTTATAGATATAAGGATTCCGACAACATTCGAGCAACTGGGGCAAAGGTTTCATTATAGTCAATTCCATATTCTTGACTATATCCCTTAGCTACTATTCGAGCTTTATATCTTTTCAATGTCACATCCCATTTAGTTTAAATTTTGTAAACCCATCTACACCCTATAGTTTTCCTTCCTTTGGGTAATGTTTGAATTTCCCAAGTTTTTACTTTTTCTAAAGCTTTTAATTCATCATTCATCGCTTTAATCCATTCTTGATGGTTTTTGGCTTCATAATAAGATGATGGTTCAGTATATGAGTGTATAGCCATTAAACATGCTCGGTATCTTTGTTCAAAGGAATCGTAAGATACAAATCTACTAGGGGCCTTGGAAATTCTTATTGATTTTCTAATACTAGCAGAGTATTTTTCTAAGGCACATGGTGGGTGATCTTCGGTCTGCAGAGTGTATGTTTGTATGGTAGTATGAAGTGGGTCAATATTATGTTTGTATGGTAGTATGAAGTGAGTCAATATTATCAAGACCATTGTCAACATTTTCACTTACATCATGAGTGTATTCATTTTCACTCTCATGCTCATTATGAATGTTTTCACACCTATCATGTTCATTGATAAGATAAAAAAGAATCGAATAATCATAGTTCTCTTGGATTTTTTCTTTGTTAAAACCATCTTCATTTTCCAAAAATGTAACATTTCGTGAAACATGTAACTTGTTTCTTTCCATGTCATAGCATCGATATCCTTTTTTATTTTCAGCATAGCCTAGAAAAACAAAGGGATTGCTTTTGGGGAAAGTTTGTCATTTTTATGGGTAAGAATAAAACATTTACATCCAAAGACTCAATCTTTTGTAATCGGGGGAGATTTTAAACCATTTTTCAATGGGAGATATATTTTTAATAGTTTTTTAAGGCATTCTATTTATCAAATAAACTGTCGTAAGAGCGGCTTCAGCCCAAAACATTTTTGGAACATTTCTTGATATAAGAAGTGTTCTAGTGGTTTTAACAATATGTCTATGCTTTCTTTCAGCTAGACCATTTTGTTGAGGAGTGTATGGGCAAGATTTTTGATGAATAATCCCATTTAGGTCAAGAATTTTTTTGAATTCTTTTGATACAAATTCCTCTCCTGAATCAGATCTAAAAATTTGAATGTTGGTTTTGAATTGAGTCTTTACATTGAAATAAAATTTTTTAAAGCATTCAAATACTTCTTGTTTTTTTTTAAGAAAAAAGATCCAAGAATGTCTAGTATAGTCATCTACAAACACAACATAGTATGATACCCCACCTTTAGATATAACAGAAGTCGGTCCCCACACATTCGAATGTATTAACTCAAAAGGATTTTTTGGTATAAAATGTCTTTGTTCAAAGGGCAAAGCTTTCATTTTGCCAAAAATGCAATCTTCACAAACCAATTTCTTTTTTTTTATAACTATAAGAAATGGAAACAAGTGTAATTTGGTCACACTAGGATGTCCTAGTCTTTTGTGCCAATTTTCTATATCTTTCTTTTCCACAAAATTATAAAAGATTGTTTTGATAACTCAAGACTGTCCATTACATAGAGATCTCCTCTTCTATGGCCTTGCCCAATCGGCTTCTCGAACCGGAGATCCTGTATTAAACAATCATTAGAAGAAAATAAAACTTTGCAACCATAATTCGTAATTTGTGAAACTGATAAAAGGTTCAAACTTAGTTTTGGCACAACTCTAATACTTGGTATGTGGAAGTTTGGTGGTTTTTGAAAAATTCCAAAACTTTTGATTTTTAAAGATGTTCCGTCGGTGGTTGAAATATAAGAATTATTTGGGTTAGAATGACATTCAAATAATATTGACTCATTTGGAGTCATATAAAACAAGGCACCGGAATCTAAGATCTAAGAAGTCTTACCAGGGTCACTACTTGTGGATACGACCGCCCCCGAGAAGGAAGAAGCTTGACCTTTGAACATTGGTTGTAGCGCCTCCATTAATTGAGCTAAAGACAGTGAGTCAATGCATTTGGAGTCGTCTACATCATTTCTTTCTACCGAAGCAACTCTCTTATCATCATAGTGATCTTCTTTCTTTTGGGACAAAAAAGTTTGATGTGTCCCGGTTCATAGCAATGATAACATATGATTTTGCCACCTTTTTTGTATTCATGATCTCTTTTATCGCTTCTTTCATAGTTATTGGGATTTCTCCCATTCTCATTCTTTACAAAGTGAGGAGGCTTGTAATTCCTAGTGTGGACATAGCAAGTACAGTTTCTTCATCTTTTGAAGCGGATGGCTTCTTTAATCTATTATCTTCCATAGTTAATTTTTCAAGAGTTTTGACTATGGATGGCACACCTCTGTGAAGAAGAGCCGATTTTGTTTCCTCAAATTCGGGCCTAAGCCCATTCACAAATTAGTAGAAATGCTCTGTTTTAATTTGGTGTTCACGGAGTTCTACATCTTGAAGGCAATGCCATTTTGGCTCAAGAAGAGCCAATTCATCCTATAGGAAAGAGAGAGCATTGTAATATTCTCTAATATTCATCTCTCCTTGCGTCATGGTTCTTACTTTATTTTGGACATTGCATATGTGGGCAATATCTTTAAGACTATACATGTGCTTAAGATATTTCCAAGCATCACTAGGAAAATCAAATTTTGCTAAGCTAGAGCATTTATGAATATCTACACTATTGATGAGCCATCCAATTATTTTGGAATGACCCATCCTCCACTATTTCCATTTTTTCTCATAATCGGAAACGGCTTTACCCATTTCCTCACCTTGAAGAGCAACCTCCTTTCCATTCTCAATTTTCGTAAGAATGAACTTGGGCTCTTTTTTGGTACCATCTACTAAACCCCATAACCCCTTTTCTCATATATTGTGTTTTACTATGGATGCCCACATCAAATAGTTTGTATCGTTTCGGCGTACGGGAATGGAGATTATAACTTTTCTCTCATTTTCCATTTCTTTACAATGCGAGAAGAAAGAGACAATGGGGAGAATGGAGAAAGATAGAGATACATGACTTGTTTGAGAAGTGACACGCTTTTCGATGCAACAATCCTTGATTTGTTGTATCCGCTAAGCCCACAATCCTCCTCTTGATATCCTCACGATCTTTCTTTTACAAAAATGCCTTTGAATCACCAAAGCTTTGATACCATGTAATGAAGTGGATTAAATTCGATACACATGTAAGAACACACTTTCAATCAAGTAGAATACTTGATTGAATGAACGAAACCACCCACACAAGGGTCTTAACAAATTGTTATTGCATAAAAAGGCACTCCAAAGAGTTGAAAATTATACATGGCCCAAGGGGCTATTTATAATACAATGAGAATAAGGGGCTGAACATGTGACTGTTGGGGCAACTCCAACAGTCATATGAGATGCCCCTTTTGCACAGAAAAAGACAAAAGCAAAAAACAAAAAAGATACAAAAGCAAAAAGAAAAAGACAAAAGCTAAAAAACAAAAAAGCAAAAAGATAAAAGTACAAAAGCAAAAAGATAAAATATCAGCTCATTCGGGGCTGACGCCTATTTGGTGAAAAGATCGGAATACCCCTAAGGGGTATTTCGGTTTATATATATATATATATAAACTATATCTTAACATGGTCAGCATTTTAAGCCAGTTCAGTAGCAAGTTGCAACAACCTCATATGGACCCTGTCATGAGGGTCCTTCGATATATCAAGTGTTCTACAGGACAAGGGATTCTGATGTCATTTACCAGTAAGATTCAAGTCGTTGGTTACTGTGATTCGAATTGGGCCTCTTGCCCAATGTTCCGTAGATCCACATCCGGTTATTGTGTTATGTTTGGGGACAACCCCGTTTCCTGAAAAACCAAAAAACAATCTACGATGATCATCAGCTGAAGTCGAATATCGATTCATGGCTCTAGCATGTCGTGAACTCACATGGATCAAATATCTACTATTAGACCTTGGAATCGATCATTCCCAACCCATGATACTGCATTGTGACAACCAAACAACACTTCATATTTCCGCCAATCCAATATACCACGAGCGTCTCAAACATATCGAGATTGATTGTCACCTCGTGTGATAGAAGATTCAAAGCGGACTAATTCAAACATAATTTGTTCCCACACATTCATAATATGTAATATTTTTTACAAAGGCGCTTGGCACCAATCATTTCTCTCGATTCAAGACCAAGTTTGGTGTACTCAACCCTCACGCTCCAACTTGAGAGGGAGTAAAAGAAAGAAAATATTACTTACCATGTACATTTACCGTGTATATTCTTATCGTTCCATTCTTGTTATATTCAGTTACTAAAATCAAGGAAAAGAGGATCAACTGATATCACACAGTTACTAAAATGAAGGAAAGGCCGGCTGATATCACACGGTTACTCAAATCAAGGAAAGGAGGATCAGTTGGAATCAAGAGAAATCAACTAAAATCAAGGAAAATGGTTTTCCTTTTTAAGATAATTTGTAACAGTATATATGTATCGTTTTTTACTTCTTTTTTATCAAGTGAGGATAAGAATACACATGGTAAGTAACATTTCCTTTCTTTTACTCCCCCTCAAGTTGGAGCGTGAGAGTTGAGTACATCGAACTTGGTCTTGAGACGAGAGAAATGATCGGTGCCAAGCGCCTTTGTAAAAAAATCTGCATATTATGAATGTGTGGGAACAAATTGTGTTTGAATTAGTCCGCTTTAAATCTTCTATCGCACGAACTGACAATCAATCTTGATATGTTTGGTACGCTCGTGGTATATTGGATTGGCGGCAATACGAACTGTTGCTTGGTTGTCACAATGCAATATCATGGGTTGAGAATGATCAATTCCAAAGTCTAACAGCAGATATTTGATGCATGTGAGTTCACAACATGCTAGAGCCATGGATCGATATTCGACTTCAGCCGATGATCGTGACACCGTAGATTGTTTTTTGGTTTTTCAAGAAACAGGGTTGTCCCTAATCATGACACAATAACCGGATGTGGATCTACAGGTCATTGGGCAAGAATGTGAGTTCACAACATGCTAGAGCCATGGATTGATATTCAGCCGATGATCGTGACACCGTAGATTGCTTTTTGGTTTTTCAGGAAACAAGGGTTGTCCCCAATCATGACATAATAACCTGATGTGGATCTACGGGTCATTGGGCAAGAGGCCCAATCCGAATCACAATAACCAACAACTTGCATCTTACTGGTGGATGACATCAAAATCCCTTGTCCTGGAGAACTCTTGATATATCGAAGGACCCTCATGACATCATCCATATGAGGCTGTCGCGGCTTGCTACTGAACTGGCTTAAAATGTTGACCGCGAATATAATATCAAGTCGGGTTATAGTCAGGTATAACAACCGACCCACTAGGTGCCTATGCGACCCTGGATCCTCCAACAAATCTCCATCTTCATTATCGAGTTTGATATGTGGTTCTATGGGAAATTGGCTTGGCTTTACCCTAAGATATTGTACATCCTGTAGAATATCGAGAGCATATTTTCGTTGGGATAAGAAAATTTTACTTTTTTATCTTGCAACTTCATTACCGAAGAAATATTTGAGTCGTCCAAGGTCTTTCAATCGGAATTGTTGATTGATGTGGGACTTAAGTTGTTCTATGTATACAACATCATCTCCTGCAATGATAATGTCATCCACGTAAACTAGAACAAAAATGTGTGCCCTATTAGTAGCTTTTGAGAAAAATGAATAATCAACTTTAGATTGTAAGAATCTTTCTTGAAGTAGATAAGTCGACAACTTGGCAAACTAGTTTCTACAGGATTGTTTGAGGGCGTATAATGACTTGTGCAACCTGCAAAACTTTATGCTCTCCCTGAACAGAAAAACCTGGTGGTATGTCCATATACACCTCTTCATCCAGGTTCCCGTAGAGAAAGGCATTGTTGACGTCTATTTGATATAGATGCTAATTCTTTATTGTTGCGATGGCTACCAAACATAGTACGGTTACCAACTTGGCAACGGTTGCAAATGTATTATTATAATTCAGGCCTTCAATTTGACTGTAACCCTTTGCCACTAGCCGAGCTTTATATCTCTCAATGAATCCATCAGAGTGATGTTTAATTTTGTATACCCATTTGCAACCAACAGGGTGTTTGTCCACAGGTAGATCCATAATCGACCAACTATGTTTATCTTTCAACACCCTAATCTCTGAAGCGATAGCATGCATGAGAAAAGGTTTTGGGTTCTGAGTGTTGAAAAATAGCACTTAGAAAAGAATGATGTTGTTTTGAAAAATGATCGTGACATATGACTTGGGATAACTCATGATCCGTACTTCGAACATTCTCTATTGTGTCAGTTGAATGTAGTATGGGGGCAACCGTGTAACAACTATAGTCTTTGAGATGTTGTGGTGGTTGATGGATTCTTTCAGATCTTCGGATATAGACTTGAGTGAGTTCAAGGATTTCATGATTAAAAGGTTCAGGATTTGGATCTTATTTTCTTGAGCACCAATAGGCTATTCGATCTCATAAGATTGAGGCTCGAATATGGATATGGGTAGGACTCGCCATTCTTCTTTATCATAAATATTATGATCTTGAAATGGAAACACATTTTCATAAAACTTTACATCTTGACTAACAGTTTTTTTTGTTTCAAGATTATACACACGATAACCAACTTGACCATATGGGTACCCTATAAAAACTCCTTTGCATGCTCGATTATCAAATTTATGAGAATAATGAATCTTGTGGGCATATCAGAGACACCTAAAAACATGAAAGTGATAATAAACGGGGTTCTTTCCATGAAGTAACTCATATGCCGTCTTGCCCATTAAATGTTTGGAATGAATGCGATTAATGATATATGCAGTTGTAAGAACGCATTATCCCCAAAATTTAATGGGTAAAGAGGCTTGAAATATCAAGGCTCTCGCAACATTGAGTAAATCTCTATACTTGCGCTCAACCATTCCGTTTTGTTGAGGGGTCGCAATGCAGCTATGTTAGTATCAACCCCCCCCCCCCCTGCTTTTTTTTTTAGTTTTGCATATCATTTGAAAAAAATTAAGTACCATTGTTAGATTAGTGACTTAGAATTTTGCTATTGAATTGGTTTTCAACTAGTAAGAAAAAATCTTTGATCTGAACTATGGTTTCTGATTTATTCCGCATGAGATGAACCTATGTAGTTCTAGAGTAGTGGTCCACTATGGTTAAAAAGTATTGTGCTCCTGATAACGAAGTGGTTTGATATCTGCCCCATATATCACAGTGGATTAATTGAAAAGGTTTTGATGAAGAGATCGACCGGATTAGAAAAGAAAGGTGAGTTTGCTTGGCCATATGACAAATATCACAATGATTGCGAGAAAAACAACCATGAAATTTATTACAATTTATGAGAGTTTGTAATCTAGAATTTAAAAGATACTCAAGCCTCAAGTGCCAAATATTAGAATCAAAAGATGAACTACTTAAAGATAGGTTGTCACCGATCTAAAAAATATATAGTCGACCATGTCGCTTATCCACCCCAATATTCTTCGAGAGAGAGATGGTCCTAAAAAACACAATGATCATCATAAAAGAAAACGTCACATTTCAGATCTTGAATTAATTTACTCACGGAAATGAGATTGAATATGAATTTTGAAACAAAAAGAACACTCGAAAGGAGAATGTTTGGCGCCAACCGGACACTATCTATGTGAGTCGCGTGTAGAGGATCCGTTTGGTAATCCAATAAGGGGAAAAATGGTGGGAATTGAAAGTATTAGGTTTGACAATGAATTTGTAATGTAGTCTGTCGCACCTGTGTCTGTGATTCAATTTTCGGATGATATGGAATGGATAAAAGGAGTATCAAAATTACCTGTTAGATTGACCGCAGGTGCTGGTTTAGAATTACCTAGATTTATCGAGTGACTATTTGATCAAGTTGTTCCTGGGTAAGTCGTTGGGAGGTTTGGACGAAACAAGACTTGTTGCCTTTGAAAGACACAGAGTTAGCGCTAGCTTGACTCCATTGACGAGCATTGGAGGGTGTACCAGATCAATTTGGGAACCTATGGAGATAAAAACATTTTGCCTTTACATGACCGAGTTTTACGCAGCGATCACATTTTGGACGAATGCGGTTTTGTTGATTTCTGCTTGGATCCATGTTGATCTGTGTATTGGATCCATTTACGATTGCTACCACTGGTTCTTGGTTAGACGTGACCTTAAGATCACGCTGTCTTTTTTCTTGCACTAGCAGTGCGAATGCCTTGGATATATTCATCCATGGTGTCATCAAGAGCAGTTGACTTCTTATGACACTATATCTTTCATTTAAGCCCATTAGAAATTGCATTAGTCTTTCCAGGTTCTGCTGCTTATGAACGACCTTCACCATTATGCATATATATGAAGGACTAGTCATGTATGTGGACAACTCATCCCATAGGCCCTTTATTTTTATATAGTAAGTTGCCAAGGAGGTCTGCATCTGCTTGAGATTGAGATTTATGATCTCTTGTTGGATCTGATATATGTGCGGGGCATTTGATTGAGAAAATCGATCACGAAGTTCGGTCCACACTTCAGTAGTAGTTTGAACGTAGATGACACATGAGGATAGATCTGGATGCAATGAGTTGAGAAGCCAACGTTCCCAGGCTGCAAGAGATTTGATGGGAGAGGTTGGTTGTTTGATGGACCCATCTACGAATCTAAATTTATTTTTTGCAGAGAGTGCCATAGTCATAGCATGACACCAGTCAATGGTAGCGATACTAGCGACATGCCAGGGTTGTTCGAGTGATGGAGAAAAAACGGGCTCTCCATTTCTTCAGGATTTTGGCTTGATGCGCTTTCATTTCTGCTATCCGTTATACCGGAACATCACTTGAGTGCTTTGATACCATAAAAGAAAGGTTGAATCAAGGATGAGATATTGAATATTTTATTCACTTGATAAAAAAAAGAAGTAGAAAACAATACATATATATTGTTCCAAATTATCTTGAAAAGTAAAACCATTTTCCTTGATTTTAGTCGATTTTTCTTGATTCCAGCCAATCCTCCTTTCCTTGATTTGAGTAACGTGTGATATCAGCCAATCTTTTCTTGATTTTTGTAACCGTGTGATATCAACTCCTTGAGATCATCCGAATACAACAAGAATGGAAGGATAAAAATATGCATGGTAAATGTATATTGTAAGTAATATTTCCTTTCTTTTGCGGCATCACCTCCTTCTTCGGCCACCACCTGGCTGGTGCCACCCTCACTCCTGTTTTTCTTTCTCTGTTTCCTGTGCCACCCCACTCCCCCTCGTCCGATTTGTTCGCTGGCCACTGCTCGACGCCACCACCATTCCAGTGACCTCCTCAGCCGCCCCTACTGGCCTGCCGAAGCTCACCCGACTCTGCCCTCTGTCCCCTTTCTGCTGAACAAAGGTGATGTCCGTCACCTTCTTCTTCCCGATTTCTCGGCGGCTCCATCATGGTGCCATCCTTCTCTTCTATTTTGTTTTTTTCTCTCTCCCTCTCATTTAACGATTCTCTCTCTCTGCGCTGTTGTGAAACCATTTTCTCCGATCCATTTCTTTCAAGTAGGCGGTGCATTTGATAACGACTAGATGATGGTTTTTGCTTGAAAAATTAGTTTTCTATTTTAGAAGCAAGAGTCAGACTGAGTGTTTTTAATTTAGTTATTTCGCTGATATATTATAGATTAGTCAGCAAATACTCAGAATTTTGAAGTGTACTCTGTAACTACAAGTTTTTTTGGAAACATATACAGGGTATTTTCCTTTTTCTCTTCACCATGCATGTTAAACCTTTTCCTTGTAACTAAAGAAAACAAATTTTTTTAGGGCTATCTCTTTTGAAACTTGGCTGGTCTGTGTCTGTAAGCTTCTTTTGCTAGAACTGTGATGGCAGGCATTGATGTTGCCTTTGTTCAAGCATAAATAGCATTTTTGTGCTTCATTACCATTTTGATATAGGCCAAGTCTAGGGTATTCAAATGCTTTAGAAGAAACATCGGTGTGAATGATCTCTTGCATCCTGTTTTGTAGATCATCATATGTAAGCTCTATATATATTTAACGGCAATGGTATCTGTGTAGCCCGTCTATTTTGGTTTATAATGAACTGGTTCTGACGGCTTACAAGGATTAGCTCATCTCAGGTCATTGTGTAACACTATTAGACTCTCTCTCTCTCTTTTTCCTTTTTTCCTTTTTTCCTTTTTTTGTAACATTTCTCTATCCCTCTTCTTCTTCGTGTATTCAGTTGCAGCAAACTGCAACTTAATCCATGGTGATCTTTCTATATCAGCTCCAGTTTTACTGGATGTCTCCGAGACGAGTGCTACGGACTGAGGGCCTACCTGATCCTTTTATTCTCTGTGTACATAGATCTTATTGATTTTGTATTTTTGAACTATTGGTTTTCCTAGTTATCAATAACATATATTCCAAATCCATGTTTAGGTTGTTTCGGTCATTTAGCTTTTCAGGTATCTGAAATGTTCTTTTGCTTCATCAAGATTTCTTGTGATAATGGCCTGATTCAAACTATGTTTGAATTTACAAGAAGTGTTGAATCTTGAAAAAAAGGAGGTTGGGATGCACGGTGATTCATTTCCACTTTTTTTTAATCTCTTTTTGGGTTCCAATGTCATTTGTTATGCAATTCGTTGGGGGTGAAGGGGAAGCTCGAGCTTTGACCTTTTTTTCTTGTATATTTTATTGTAAAGCTCCTCTGTTTTTGGCTTTTTTGTATAGCAACTCAAACTACATCCCATTTTTTATTTGCCAATTTTCGCAGTTACCACTGTCTTTGTTTTGTGGTGCTTTATTTATCAACTTACATACCATACTTCTAAGGTTGGCCTTCTGTTGGTAAGACCAGCACACCACGAAAGGCAGTTTGTGCTTATTTCACAAACTATACCCAGGTCCATGTATTAATCGGACCTGGGTCTTATTATTTTTCACCATACCCGGACCATATAGGGTTTGGTTCGGGTAAACCCAACCTGAGGTAGTTTGCTACACTGGGGTCAGAGTATCCTGGATCACAGGAGCTGACCAGGGAAGGTCGCCAAGACGGGGGTAGCGACAATAGGGATGTGCAAGGGAAAAGTGCTGGGTAGAGAAGGAATGCTAGGGTCGTGTGAGGCTGATGAGGAACGCAAGGGCATGAGGGGGTGATAGGAGAGAGGGAGTGAGAAGGAGAAGGAAACCTCTCAGAAGATTGTTATTCAGATAAAAATCAAATGCCAGATTGCAGGAACCTTTTATAGAAAAAATGCAAATTCAAATGGGAGCCAGGCTGGCCCCTATCCAGGTCTCCTCAATTCCCCTTTTTTCCCTAAAAGAGCATGAAACCCAATAGAGGACAAAAATGGCCCCATAAAGCACGTTAATTTAAATTCTTGCCTGAATTGCCTTTGCCTCTACTGACATGGATCGACAAACCCATTTATTTAACAAGGATATCCAGATCCAATAAAAAAACACTAAATAATACAACATGAATGTCTTGGGCCTGGCTGCTATCAGTTCCACTAAAGGTCTCTCAACCTTTGACTAAACTTGAAGGATTTGCTTCACACATTTTTTGGCTTGCTTTTTTGTTGGCTTTATTTCTTTGAGAAGCATTACTAAAGAGGGTGTCAGGGTAGCAACATTGTAATGAATTTAAAGCCAGTTGGGTCCAAACATTCTTTTTTTCTCATGTGACTTTAGGCTTAGGAAGTTTGGAGCATACTCTATGAAGGTTGGGTGTCTCCTTTGTTTCACATGTTCCTTTGCATACACCTGATCCATGTCCATGGTATGCTACTCTAGGAGTGGTTAATTTGGTTTCAATCAGTTTCATTTGATAAGCAAGCATTTTTTTTGCTGCAATGCTTTTCAAGTGCATATTTTGTTCATGATTATTTACGATTCCAACAGCTTTTCTTGGGGCCAACTTATATAGTTCTTTTTACGAAGAGTATTCTCTCTCTGTTCCACTTCTTTTGTTTCTGGAGTGGGGGAGGAGGTGAAGTGTGCATTGTTTGTTGTGGGGTCTTTTGGAGGGAACAACAAGTATTAAGATTTTCAGGCTTTCGGGCTTTTAGTGTTGCATCATTTTATGGGTCCAATTCTACGCCACTGTATTGTAATTGCAGCAGTGTCATTTATATCGCTATAAATAGAAACTTTTATTGTTGATATAGTAATAAGTTCCCATTGTCATTCTTCTGGCTATTATTTCCAGTTGGATTTGCTGCACCTTCAGGATCAAAGCTAGATGTCTTCCTTATGAAGGCTTGATCAAGTTCTGTATTCATATTTGTTCCTTTCACTACCTTAAATGGCCAGTTAACTTTCCATTGGTAGTCGTTCCTTGTGTTTTAAGAGCATCAAACCAAGTTTTTTTTTCATTTTTATTAGGTAATTTGACTGTTGATGTTAGTGTTGAGAGCATTGATTGTGTGTCGTGTGTACTGAATCCGTTCCTCAAGATCATATCTTTTTATTTCTTCTTGTCTGTTCTGCATGTGCCTCCACTAATAATACCTGAATCAGCGTGACAAAATTGTATGTTATTTGAGAATCTTGACACAAGTCTTTGAATCTTAGTGATGTTAGATTTGGTTAGTTTTGTTGCTGTACCAATGTTCCTCATTAAGAAGTTTTCAAAGCCATTTAATCAAGTTATGTAGTGTATTTCCTATTACTCGTTGGATTTCTTCTGATATCACAAACTAGCAAACCTCTTTCATATCCTCTAAAACTTAGATCAGCGTTGAGAAGTTTTTTCTTTGAGTATTATCTTGAACAGTCTGCTTCATGCTTTCAGATAGCTCAGCAGAATAGCCTGGATATTGATGTAGACCTTGCTCTGGGATTCGCATCTCATTTCTGCAAGATGCACACAATGGAATGTCTAGTGGAGGAGGGACATGCTTCCGCATTCTTGGGGCCTCTCATGAGAGCAGCAGAAAGAGGATGCATGAAGGTTGTCCGTTGGTTTGTTGAAAAAGGTTGCAGAGATATGGAGCTCTGTCTCGCTCTCACGGCTGCAACCTCCAGCTGCCAAATAGAAGTAGCTGATTATCTGTTACAGCACGTTCCGCATAATATGCTCTCCACTCTCGGGATAGAGATCATAAAGGCAGCAGGAGAACGAAGCTGCAACTCCTTAACAGGTGTGGCTTTTCTCATGCAATCCAACTTCCTGAAGAGCGCGGAGGCAACGTACGAAGTGGCAGACCGCATCGCTAGATCAGATGATGAGGGTGTCACACCAGAGCTAAGAGCCTTCCTGTCAAAGATGTGGACTAAGAATGCATTTCTTCAAGGACGGAAATTTGGTGAAGATCACTATCTGAATATTGCCAGAGTTATGATGAAGGGGTCATCGCCAGTTCACCTTCCAGATTTGCCTTTGGAATTCCAGGTAACTTTTTAAGTCCTTAGTTCCTATATAAACTGAAAAAATTTGTCCCAGTTGTATCATCGATATAATCATTTCCGGATTGATCAAGTTGCTAAATTATTCAAATCAACACAACTGAGCTGAGCTAAGTTGTCAAGGTCCATGCAGGTTCTTGCATAGGAACTTGGCCTAGTCGGTCTGGTTTGCATGTGAACAGCATTTCTAGTCTTTGACGCATACCGATCATGCTCTGTATCATGTGAATGAAACCATGTTGGCTCTATACAGAATGGTCTGATGTATTGAGAATCTTGCAGGTGGGGATTGCATACTATTCACTATACAGTGAATGTATTGAAGTTAGAGGGCAGCTGTTACCACAATGGTTGAGGGGTCAGCTTGTAGAGGCTGTATGGAGGCTTGGGAATGGAAGCATCGATGAGATTGCTAGCCGCTCAAAGAATGATCTGCTTGCGAATCTAGAGCATCACTTGCCTTCATTCTTAATCGGCACTAGTTCGTCTGCATTCATGTAAATTTTGTTGGTAATGAAACCATTCCCTATTGCAGACCCCTTCCCCCTGCTCATCTCTCTCTCTCTCTCTCTCTCTCTCTCTCTCTCTCTCTCTCTCTCCCATGGTAAACGAGCTCAGGATAAGCTCGTTCAAGCTCAGTAAATCTGTCATCGCAAGCCATGCTTGGGCTTGTTTGTAAAGCATCTTGAACAACCCCTTGGTTAGCTTTGATATGTTTTGGTTTGCAAGGAAATATTGGAAAACTATTCCTGTTTGCAAGGAAATATAGGAAAATTGTTCCTGTGAAAAAATGGAATTAATAGGCTATTTTTAGAATTATTTACTGTTACTATTATAAAAAAATAGTGTTTATAAATATTTGTATACTAATAAACAAATTATTGCTGTTCAAATTGCAAACTATTTTGAACATTGTATTCATATGTATGTGGATTACACTGAAGTTGGTTTAAATTGAAAAAAGAGTTGGTGGATCCAAAATTTGAAAAAAGGGTTGGTGGATCCAAAAATTGATACCATGAATCTAATATTGTATGAACCATGAGGATCCAAGCTAAAAGTTGGTGAGTTCATGTTTTGTCTAATTTGGGCTTAGATAGATTCCAATTCAAACAGTTATGTGCTTTTTATTTAAATTCATGAGGATTTATATATAGCCATATGAGATTGAAGAGCTGGACTTGGCTAAACTCATAGTTCAAGCAATTTAGAACTGATCCTAAATGATCTTTTGTTAAACCACTTTAGTTTCCATTCTTAGGCCTTTTATTGAATCGAACTATATTACATTTTAAATGATAATGCAAACCAACAAAAGGCATAAGCATAACAAACAATAAATAAACAAACACCATGACTCATCTTTCTTATTTATAATAACTAAATTTTCTATTTATGTTTCTTAAATAAAAGTAACAAACATGAACGAAATACATCCACATGCTGCCTCAAATTTCTATTGTTCAGAATGTTCAGATTCTGATCGGTCTTCCAAGAATCAACTCAGAAAAATTCAGGGTGTCCAGAGGTTACAGTGTACAATGTGCCTTCCAAACCCCAAAAACATAATGAAAGTCGGCCATATTATGTCTGGCCCCAAGCCCAGCAACCTAGGCTCCCCCAAGGGGTTTGTACAGTGAAAGGGGACTTGGCCACTGGCCCGGTGGTCAGGGTTCCATTCCCATGAGCGTTAGCCCTTTGCATTAATGAGGGCAAAGAACAAGCCGTTGCTCAGCCAAAGCTTGGCGACTTCCCAGGGGCAATGGGTGTGCCATGGATTTACACTGGGACAGCGACCGTAAGTATGGTAGGTTCGCCAGTTTGAATAAGAATGTAAAGGAGGTACAAGACACAGTTGTTCAGATCTAGTATCGATTGTACATGAAATAGTAGGTAATGCCAGATAGTGACCCAAATCAGACCCAATAGGACCCGAGTAGGATCTTAGTGTAAAAGGGTATCATTAGCTAACTGGGTCGATCCCACAAGAAATGACTAGCATACCAACTCAAGTTTGGCTTGAGTTCCAATTAAGAAACAGAAACATCTCAATATAAAATATACAAAGAAATATAAAGATTTTACAGGTCTGGTTTTCTCTAAATGAACCCGTACTGGTCCTTCTCTAGCCAAGCTTCATCGGAACCAGACCCAGTACCAGCACCCAAAAGTCAGGTAGGCACCAAGACCCACTGGATCTGATTCAAAACCTACCCATTGACAGCCCTGGATGTTATGCAATCCTCATATACATGAATCGGTGATAAACCCAACTATAAGCAAAGTCCAGAAGTAACGAATGACTCGAATGTAGAAGAGGCAAAAGCAGAAAGTACAAGAATACTGTTTAGTCAATTTTAACTTCAATAGATCAAGATAGAATATTTGAGTAAATATGCATAAAAACTGTTAAGGTGAATCCGGATCCAAACAGTGGTAACTGTGGACCAGATTCGAAATCCATTCAAAGGAAAGAGATTGGCGCCATTTGGATAGGATTTAAGAGGAAAGATACTCAATGTGATAATAAGGTTCCTAAAAATGAGAACTGTATATCGTTCTCTCCTTAATTAAAGGAGTTCTTTTGCTGGCTTGTTTTATCATGTTTACTTGTATATATGATTCTCTCTGGTGAAAGTTGAGAGAGAAGAAATATTTACCTTGTGTGGACGTAGGTTCCTATAGGGAACCAAACCACGTTAAATCTGCCCACTGTGTGATTGTGATTTTTCCTGGTTCATCTTCTCTTTCAGAGCCTCATCAGATCTTGTGATCGCCTGGTCATCTTTGGCAGCTCAATGGCTTCTCCAACAAGATTTTCAAACCAAGGTGCAACCTTCACATCCACTGCTCCAAGTCTGAATTCTTTGTTCCTGATTCTACCCGCACCAACTAATCTTCAGTATTTTTTAACTACCAAAGTACCAAGTTGTCATCCGACAACTTCCTTCTACGGGAGTCCCAATTCACTCTCCTGCTTGAGAGCTATGAATTGATGGGGTTCATTGATGGAACCCAAGTGTCCAAATTTTTTTTTACCAGCAGAAAAAGAGAAATAAGCTGAACTGAATCCTGCCTATGTGTAGTGGCACAGGATGGATAAACTCTTATTGAGTTGGATTCTATCATCTTTCACTGAGTCTGTTCAGAGTCAGGTGGTGGGCCTGACGACATCTTATTAAGTTTGGTCATCGCTTAAATGAATATACGTTTCCCATTCATGGTCACAGGTACAACAATTGAAGGGCCAACTTCAAAATCTGAAAAAAGGGTCTGATTCTATATCGACATATTTCCATAAGGCCAAGCCAAATCTATTGTGCATCATCTTATGCTTGCATCAAAAGTTGTACCAGCGCAGACATTGGCAAGGATGTGTAGGTTAGTCGAATGACAACTCAAATAATACTATAATATGTCAAGCGTGTGGTAAGAATGGTGATGGTGCCCTTCAGTGCTGATCATATCGTTTTCAGAAAGAAGCTACACCAGCTGAAGCATATCATACTTCACGGGACCACTTTGAAGAGAGTACTTGGTATCCGGATTTGGGTGTCACGTCAGATCTGGCCAACCTCTCCCTTCAATCTGAATACCATGGCAACGATTCAGTAAAGATAGGTAATGGTCTCGGTTTACAGATTCAGCATATTGGTAACTATGTTCTGCGTTATTCAGTTTCCTGATTCATTATGAATAATATATTGCATGTGCCTGGTATTAAGAGAAATTTATTGTGTGTCCATCAATTTACTCAAGACAATGATGTCTTTTTCAAATTTTACCTGGAGTGGTGTTACGTGAAGGACTGTCAGACGGGAAAAATAATTATGTGGGGCACAAGTAAAAAAAGACTACCGAATTGAGTTGAATAAGGTGCATCATCCTGATGATGGAGAGAAAGTTGTCCATATTGGGAAAAATGTGTCGTTGCAGCAATGACATCAACGCATGGGGCATCCCTCCGTGCGAATAGTGCAGCAGGTTATCAATAAACTTGGTTTGCCTTATTTTAATCAATTTGGTCTGAAGAGTCACTCTTTGCCATTTGGAACCGCCTCCTATCCTGTGTCCAAACCTTTAGATCTTATTTTTTATACGTATGGGGGCCATCCCCATGACTCTACAAGCGGACACCGTTATTATGTGAATTTTCTTAATGCATATTCTCGATTCACATCCCACAAATCTGAAGTTTTAGCTGTGTTTCAAAATTTTAAGAATCTTGTTGAAAATCAATTTGATTGCTGTATAAAATCTCTTCAAAGTAATTGGGGAAGAGGATATTGAAATGTTAGTACTCTTCTCAAATCTTATGGTATAGAGCATCGAGTCTCGTGTCCTCATACACATGAGCAAAATGGGTCTGTTGAATGAAAAAATCAGTGGAGACTAGTCTTATTTTACTTGCTCAGTCTGCTGTGCCCAACAAATTTTGGAATTATGCTTTTATGGCTGCTACGTATCTAATAAATTGTATGCCTTTCAAAGTGACCAAGAAAAAATCTCCCTTTGATATTTTGTTTAAGAAAAAGCCAGATTATAAGTTTTTTTTTAGTATTTGGATGTGCTTGCTACCTGTGCCTTCGCTCTCTCAATACCCATAAGTTCCAACCTAAGAGTGAGATGCGTTTTTCTGAGTTACAGCACCCAATACAAAGGGTACTTGTGTATCAATAAAAAATTAAGAAAATCATTATTAGCATAAATGCGGTATTTGATGAAAAATGTTTTTACTTTTAAAGATGTACCTAAATCGCAGCTGTCAGAACCCACTAACCCACCTACACGCTATCCTACTATTCCCCTTCCAATTATTTCTACTCCTGTAAATCTGCCACCATCCTTACCTACCAGTTTACATAATGAGCAATTGTTGCCCACTAGTCCCCTACTGCATACCCTCAACCCCAACGGAGTGTTCTAGGTCGTCCTCTCCCGCACCTGATATAAGTTTTTGCTCCAGAACCTATTTCAGTTGAACCTGTAGCCAACCAAATTTCATCCCCAACTCACACCATGGTTATACATTCCCAAACTGACTCCCTCAAACCCAAGGCTTTAACCTCCACTTTATATCCCTCACCCATTGCCCTCTTGTTTGAACTTACCAATGATGAAGAACCCACCTCTTATTCTCAAGCTCAGAAACATGCCCACTGGAGAGCTGTCATGTGTGATGAATTTAATGCCTTAAAAAAAATGGTACTTGGACTCTTATTCCACCATGCTCATCTTATAACATTGTTGGTAGCAAATGGATTTTCAAAGTTAAAAGGCAAGTAGACGGCAGTTTAGAGCGATACAAAGATTGTCTCCTAACTAAGAGCTTATGTTGAAACCTTCAGCCCTATTATCAAACCTACCACCATCCGCACAGTTCTCACCATTGTTGTCTCTCACAACTGTCCAATGCGAGAATTAGACGTGCACAATGTGTTTCTCGTGCAAATTACAAAAGGCTTTGTATGGTCTACACTGGGTTCCAAAAGCTTAGTTCCTTTCTTATTGAACTTAGATTTAGGGGTGCTTGTATTGATCCATCATTATTCATTTTGCACAAGTCCAATGTGGTTATCTATATGTTGATTTATGTTGATGACATTTTGCTCACCATACTTATCTTAAAAGTCTTATTCATGGACTACATCAAGAGTTTGCTCTTAAAGAGCTTGGTCCCTTGCATTATTTGTTTGGCATTGAAGCTATTTTTAAACCAAAAGGGTTGTACTTGTCTCAATATAAGTATATTGTTAACCTTCTAAAAAAAACCAAGATAGACTGTGTCGAACCTGTCACAACACCTTTGGCTGCCACTACCAAGTTATCTCTAAAAGATGGCGATCCATTTTCACACCCTATGCTATATCTCTAGATGGTTTGAGCATTGCAATATCTCACTTTAACAAGACCAGATCTAGCATTTGCAGTAAATAAATTGTGTTAATTCATGCACCAACCCAAGGTTACTCATTGGATCGCAATAAAAAGGGTTCACTGATTTTTGAAGCACTCAATCTCAAAAAATTTACTACTAAAGAAAAACTTCAAACTGACTTTTAGTGGTGCAGACTGGGTTGTATTGATGACCACAAGTCTACAAGTGGATTTGCTATCTTCCTTGGAGAGTCTCATATCTTGGTCTGCTCATAAACAACACATGGTGTCTAGATCGAGTACTGAGGCAAAATATTGATCTCTTGCATCCATAGCTTTTGAGACACTATGGTTGACATATCTTCTTCATGAATTGGGTTATTCATCTCCACATTCTCCCCGTATTTGGTGTGACAATATTGGGGCGACTTGTATGATGGCCAATCAGGTGTTTCATAATCGTAGTAAACATATTAAAATTGATTTTCACTTCATTCAGGATCATGTGTCTAATCGACACCTCCAAGTTCAGTACATATCTACTACATATCAAATTGCATATATTATGACTAAACCATTGGCGACATCTAGGTTCAACTACTTGTGGGACAAGCTCAACATCCAGGCCGAACCATTGACCTTGAGGGGGGATGTTAAGGTGAATCCAAATCCAAACAGTGGTAACTGAGATTCGAAATCCATTCAAAAGAAAGAGGTTGGCACCATTTTGATAGAATCCAAGAGGAAATATACTCAATGTGATAAGGTTCCTAAAAATGAGAACGGCACTCTCCTTTAAAAGAGTCATATATATATTGGAGCATTGATTTTTTTAACACTCAAATTGAGATATTAAAACTTGACACTTTATTTCAGAATCTCTTCACCTTTACAATAGCTTAGATTACAAGTGAGAAGAAAAAGAAAAAGAGAAAGATAAAGGGAGAAGAAGATGAGGGCTTGTGATGTTGATTGGATCCTCATGTCTTCTTGGGCTTCCTTGAATATACTGTCACATTGGCAATTTGCTTTTTTATTTTCTCTATCTCCTCTTGTTCTCTCTTTTTAACTTACCTAGCTTTTCTCTTTTATAGAGTTACTTCTTTAAGTTTAGCATCTCATGATGGAAGTTATTCCATCATATAACTTCCATCATAGATACTGCTTTTGCTGGATGGATGTCATTTCTACTCGTAACCACCTCCATGTTCTTTGCCTTCCTACTTTATGGGTACCAGCTACGACATGGGTAGATGCTTGAGAGTTAGGGTAATACGTGATTAACTTAATGCAACTAGTACAAGTTACCCTCATTTACCGTAACCAGCACATATTACCTTCTTTTACCGTAACCAGCACAAGTTACCCTCGTTTACCATAACCAGCACAGGTTACTCTCTTCTATTGTAACCTGCAAGGATGGTTAGAGAGGTTTACCATAACCGTCGTATTTATCCTATTATGTGTAAATGAATGTATATTTGATAATTTTGACACACTTGCACATGGATTTAAATTATTATATATTTTATTTTATTTATATATATTTTGTGCAAACATATATATGACTCCTTTATGATGAAAGTTGAGAGAGGAGATATTTACCTTGTGTGATTGTAGTTTCATGTAGGAACCACGTTAAATCTACCCACTATGTGTGATTTTTCCTAGTTCATCTTCTATTTTATACCATTTTAAAAACACATCCCAACATGTTGAACTGCTCCTTTGGGGAACACCATACATTTGGAAGGACGGGTAGACACCTTGAAACAACAAAAATACTCTTGTACAAATCCTCAAGGGAGTATGTCAAGCAGTAAGGCAGACAAGCCAGGTTTGCTTCTAGGAGTCCATTGCTTGCTTTGGATCAAGCTACTACTTGGGTCTTTTCATAGAAAGTTGCTTCATTTAAAGAAGGCAAATGAGACTAGCAATCACATGTAGCCGGCTATGTGGAACCCCAGTCTTTGCCAATGCCTTCCCGTATTTGTCTATAAGCACAAACCAAGGGACATACTTGATATCATAATGGAACAGCTGCAAATACAAAAACGATGGTGCACCACTGATTTTTTGTTTTCCAAAATGTACCAAATTTCGCCTGAAGTTCATAAAATGTAAACAAAATCAAACAAAATAAATATACATACAAAAAACAAGCACACACAATTCTTCATGCAATATACTTGAAAGGAGTCTTGGATTCACTCACTTCTTGAAAGGGCATGAGGTTTAGATCATTTTCTTTATTAAGATCTGAAATGGCCTAGACCGGATCTTCACTCACTTCTCGAAAGGGCATGAGGTTAGATCTATTTCTTTATTAGGACCCAAAAGGACCTAGACTGGATCTTTACTCACTTCTCAAAAGGGCATGAGATTTAGATCCATTTACTTTTCTAGAACCCGAAATAGCTTATAATAGATCTTTACTCACTTCTCAAAAGGGCATAAGATTAAGATCCCTTTACTTTTTTAGGTCCTGAAAGGGCCTAGACTGGATCTTCACTCACTTTTCCAAAGGGCATGAGGTTTAAATTATTTTCTTTATTAGGACCCGAAAGGGCCCAGACTGGATCTTTACTCACTTCTCGAAAGGGAGTGAAGTTAAGATCTTTTTACTTTTTTAAAACCCAAAATGGCCTAAACTGGATTTTCACTCACTTCTTAAAAGGGCATGAGGTTTAGATCGTTTTCTTTATTAAGACCCTAAAAGGCTCAGACTGGATCTTTACTCACTTCTCGAAATGGCGTGAGGTTTAGATCTATTTACTTTCCTAAGACCCGAAAATGCCTAGATTGGATCTTTACTTCTCAAAAGGGCATGAGGTTTAGATCTATTTACTTTTTTAGGACCTGAAAGAGCCTAGACTAGATCGTTACTTACTTCTGAAAAGGGTGTGAGATTTAGATCCCTTTACTTTTTTAGGACTCGAAAGGGCCTAGACTGAATATCCACTCACTTCTCAAAAGGGCATGAAGTTTAGATTACTTTTTTTATTAAGACCTGAAAGGGCCTAGATTGAATTTTTACTCACTTCTCGAAAGGGCTTGAGGTTTAAATCCTTTTACTTTCCTAAGATATGAAAAGGCCTAGACTGGATCTTTACTCACTTCTGAAAAGTGCGTGAGGTTTAGATTCATTTACTTTTTTAGGACCCAAAAGGTCCTAGACTGGGTCTTTACTCACTTCTCAAAAGGGCAGGAGTTTTGAATCCTTTTACTTTTTTGTATTCAGAGTTTGCAAATTATGGATCTGAACTCGATCCTCAAAAAGAATGAAGATGGATTCAAACCAAAAGGTGTGTAGTCATGGATCTAGACCCAATAGCTTATAAGTGTTGCATACTTTAATCGGGCCCACAAACAATATGTAATATTTGACCTAGACCCTAATCTTGAATAGCAAATAGTTGAATCCAACGTCAACAAGCCAAAACTTCAACTTTGATACTAGCATCCAATGAATTTATATTATCCACCACAAAGAGAATCTTTCCAATGAGCGCATTAACATTTTTATGAGATGTTTAGCTAATGTCGTCAACAACACCGAAGCCAAATTATCCAAGCTATGAATAAAATTTATTTTTTTTATGAAGAATTGATATTTGCATAAATTTTGGAGTGTTTTAAATCTTTATTGTTGTTTTCAATGACATTCTCCATCTCAAACCTTTGGCGCTTCTTTAACAACTCCTTGGCATTTTTTATGCTCATCAACAAGCTCTAATTGTTATTAAGCCATAATGACCTAATAATTACTATGCAGTTTAACCTCATGCAATAAGGAGGAGAAACGGTTTAACTTAAACTGCAAAGCAATTTATTAGGCATATTTTTATTAAAAGTTTATACTCGTGCATGGAGTTATTACATTTGAAAGAGAAAGCAAAACTATTTCATGCCCCTAGGCAATTTATACTCGTGCGAGGCTTTTTCTCAGAGTAATTATCTGTACGATTTATACTCATATAGTAAGAGTGGTCTCTATGCATTTTAGGCTCTTGCGGCAAGGATCACTCTACGTACAATTTACGCTCTTGCGGTTAGGAGCGATATCTGTGCAGTTTAGGCTCTTGCAGCTAGAAGCGTTTTCCTTTTATACAATTTTTTTTTTTAGAAAGCAGTCATTTACGACAGGAACAACATATTCACTATCTGGAGATGTCACCCTATAAGCTTTATTCGCAAACACTTTCTGGACTACATATGGTCCCTCCCATTTGGGCTCGAATTTATCACGAGAACGTCAAGATAGAATAATAAGGCACTGCATCATCAACACTAAATCTCTTTTTTTGAATGACCTATACTTTACATTTCGATCATAGGCATTAGTCATTCTTGCTCGATAAACTTGTAAAGATTGATGAGCTTGCAACCTTCTTTCATCTAAAGAATCGAGTTTAGCATAACGAATTTGATCTCTTTCTTCTTGAGTCAACGAGTTGCTAAGTGCTACGTACCCTCAAATATTTGAACTGGACTTCCAAGGGTAATATTGCTTCAGAACCGTAGACAAGGAAATATGGGGTACAATTGGTGGCCGTTCTGTATATCGCTTGATATGCCCAAAGAACTTCATCCAACTTTTCATGACAATTTCTTTTGTTGTCACCGACTATCTTTTTAAAAACTTGCACAAAGTTTTATTAAATGCCTCAGCTAATCCATTTGTTGGGGGATGATAAGGCGATAAGAAATTTTGCTTGATTTTGAACTTTATGTAAAGTTTTTCTACCACTTGATTTTTAAATAGAGTCACATTATCAGAAGTTATTGACTGTGGAATTCCAAATCGATAAATGATGTTGGTCCACAGAAAATTTGCTATTATTGCTCCAGTTATCGTCTTGACAGGTATAACTTCAGCCCATTTAAAAAAATAATTAGTAGTTGCCAAAATATATTGATGATTTGCTGATGATTTGAGAGCAATAAGACCAATAACATTTAGGCCACAAGATGCAAAAGGCCAAGATGAGGTTGTGGCATGTAAATAGTCATGTGGTTGGTGTATAAGGTCACCATGAATTTGACAAACCTTACAACTCTGTGCAAACTTAATTGCATATGACATTATGGTGGGCCAATAGTAACCAATTATTCGTAATTGATTACCCAATTTTGGACCGAGTTGGTGAGCACCACAAGATCCTTGATGTAATTCATGCAACACTATAATAGCTTCTCTTTTTGTGAGACATCTCAAAAGAATTCCATCATAAGATCTTCGATAGAGGGTGTCATTTAACACCATGAACTTGGGGGCCATCCTTCTTATTCGTATATGTTTTTCTCACTCTTGAGGTAATTGCCCCTTTTGTAGGTAGTCATAAATAGGTTGTTGCCAATCCTCTTCAATAAATTGTATTGTTACCATATTAACTATGGCTACCTCATCCTCGTTAGGGATTGGGGAACAACTACTTTGAAAACTTTGAACTTCTACAAAATCAAAATATTGTACATTATCTTGCACGCTTCGAAAGGGGATTTCACTTGGTTGTGATTGATAGGCCGCTCTATATTCTACTCGGCTAATTATGCCAGCTCTTCGAGAAGGTCCTGCTTGCCCCATTATATTGCATTCACGCTCAATATGTCTTGGCATAGAATGGAGCCTAAGTGGTATTGACATATCGTAGATAGGATTGTTTGAGTTCCTATGCTTATCTGGAATTCACCTTCTTCTGAAATTGATGTTTTTTTGGCATATCGAGCTAGTTGTAGGGCATGATCAAGTGAAAGTGGGTCATTTATACCAAAAGTTAAAATATCAAATGAATTTGCTAGTTCTTTGAGTATCCTATGATAATATGATAAATTGAGGTCATTCAATGCCCATTTAAAGCATTGATGTGTGCCCTTTTGACTTGATAATCTTCATGGATGATGAGACACCAAATTCTTTTTTTTACAACCATTTTCAATCCTACTATTAATGCCTCATAAATTGTTGAAGGCAAAACTATTGCACTCGTGAGAGTGAAGGCAGGCAAATACTCTTTTGCCCCAAATAAGATGATTTCAACCTATCCTCCTTGCGCGTATATCGCTTTGTAATGTAATTTTTAAATAAGTTGTTCTCTAGCAATATCACTCAGGTCTGTGTTATCCACATAAGTGATGATGTTCACAGATGTATTAGAAACATGTTGCTGACTTGGTTCTAAAATTTGTATTTCTTGATCTCTTGGTAGTGTGTGATACAATACCACCGAGACTTTTTCTTTAATTTTCTTGTTGATGTCAAATGATACTGCTAACTTTGCAAGTGCATCTTCTTGAGAATTAAAACTTCTCAGTATATAAGTAATGTTAGCTTCATCAAAATTATTCAGTAAACCTTTTACTTTTAAGTAATGAGGCACAAGAGTGGGTTTTTGAACCTCGTATATGTCTTTCAATTGATTGATTACCAACTGTGAATCATCATAATCTTCAAGTTTCTTTATTTTCATGGTACCTGCAATTGATAATTCTAAAGTGAAAGCAATATATCTGGCCTTATTATTAGAACAAAATGTAGGAATTGTATATGCATGAGGTATCATAGTGTTTTTTAGCGTAATAAATACTACGCCAACAAGTAATTCAGTAATTGAAAACAGAAAGTCATCCTTTGGGCATGCAGTATTTAGATCCTTGAAGTCAACGCAAATCCTAATTTGGCAATTTTTCTTTCTTACAGGCATAATATTTGCCAACCAAATAGGATATTTGACTTCACAGATAAAACCTACTGCAATCAACTTTCTAATTTCAATTCAGACTTGCTCAACTAGTTTTGGGCACATTCTTCGTTGGATTTGTTTGATCGGCTTTTTACCTGGTAAAACCGATAATCGATGCATTGCAACATTTGCATCTAATTCTGGCATATCTTGATAAGGCCACGCAAACACATCTTGAAATTTCTTTAGTAACGCAATATATTGCTTCAGTTTCTGATAGAGATGCTCTTATAAAGGTAATCTTTGGATCTTCTTTTGTGCCAAGGTTTACTTCTTGTAATTCATCAATTATTGCATGTGTTCCATCTTCGATGCTAGGAGGGGCTAGTTGTTCTTGAATAAACTTTTTATCCTCCTTTGTATCATCTGTAGAGATGTGATGTACTCCATATTTCTTTTCCAACATGATGGTTTGTTGATACCCAATTCTCATTTTACCTTTTCAATTTAAGACTCCATCTTTGGCTAGGATCTTTTTCTCTAGGTCTAAGATAGGGCTTTACATGCTCAATTATTCCTCCAACCTTTAAGCCTTGAGGGTTATCAAGGTCATATCCCATTTTCTTCATCATCTTTCTAGCATTTTGACTATATTTTTTAGTAGAAATTTTGACTTGTTGAGGCTCTTCTTCCTTTTGGGGGCATTGTATATCTCTTATTGCATTTTTTTTTAAGAAGCAAATTATCTTTTCTTTCTTTCTTCTTAGAATGATCATTATGGCTGGAGACTGAACCATTTCTTGATCTATATCAGTCAAGGGACAAGCTGCACTCATTGCATTTTTAGATAATGATGTTTATTTTATTAAAGAGGAGGCAATTTCATAGAACTTTTCATCAGTGAAGTCTGCTTCAATTCCAAAAAATGGGTTAGGATCAGCCTTCTATGTTTTCACGACTCTATTTTTTAAAAAATTGAAACACTGATGTAGTGAAGATGCCACCACTTTATTATCATGTATCCATGGTCTTTCTAAAAGTGCATTATATGATGTGGTAACATCAATGACATAAAATTTAACCATTAAGGAGAGCTCTCCAATGGTTAATTTAAGTTCAATAGCCCCAAGGGATTTTTGACCATCTTGATTAAACTCTTTTCTTTCTTTCTTCTTAGAATGATCATTATGGCTGGAGACTGAACCAGTTCTTGATCTATATCAGTCAAGGGACAAGCTGCACTCATTGCATTTTTAGATAATGATGTTTATTTTATTAAAGAGGAGGCAATTTCATAGAACTTTTCATCAGTGAAGTCTGCTTCAATTCCAAAAAATGGGTTAGGATCAGCCTTCTCTGTTTTCACGACTCTATTTTTAAAAAATTTGAAACACTGATGTAGTGAAGATGCCACCACTTTATTATCATGTATCCATGGTCTTCCTAAAAGTGCATTATATGATGTGGTAACATCAATGACATAAAATTTAACCATTAAGGAGAGCTCTCCAATGGTTAATTTAAGTTCAATAGCCCCAAGGGATTTTTGACCATCTTGATTAAACTCTTGCATCATGAGTTTGGATCTCATCAGTTGCCCCACAGAAAATCCAAGATCTGATAAGGCTTTTAAAGAGAGGAGGTTTAATCCAGATACGGAATCAATCATGATTCGGGAAATCCTTTATGATTCAACTGTTTCTGTGACAAACAGAGGTCGATTGTGGGGTTTCTTAACATTTTAGAAATCTTTTTTAGAAAATGATAGGCAGGCAAAACAATTTAATATCTCGCCAACAAGTTCATCACCATTTTTCTTACTTTCTGTCATATAGCACTCTGGTTGACCAAGTGCTTGTATTAACGATTGACGTATCTTAGGAGATAACATGAGGGCATCATATATACTTAATAATGTCGGTATCTTTTTTAGATTAGCGGTTACATTATACTTGACCGATGCTTCAAAATTTTCATGAACTATAGGCGGACGCCCCCTTCTATTTTGCCTTCCTTCTTGAACTGTTTGATTAGTAGATGTTTCTATTTCTGGCAATTGTTTGCCTGACCTCAATTCCATAGCTCCTACTTTAACCATGTCGATATGATTGCATAGCATGATGAATTTTAATCCTTCATCTTTTGCTTGAATTTCTTATTGTGAGGTACCATTTCAACTTCAAATTCTTCTCCCTCACCCTGTAGGTACGATTGGCTAAGAAATTTGTTTTTTACTTTCTTTAATCTAAGCACGGACATGCTCTTGGTTTTGTGACTTTTAGGCATGTGTTATATACCTTGGATTGTCGGCGTACTTATCAGCCAACTCATCCTCTGTATATGAAGTAGTACCAGAACTCTCATAGCATGAGTTCAAATCCCAACAACAATCTTTGTTTATTTGAACTTATTATGTTACTAAAGAATCTAGTTCTTTTATTATTTAAGGTTCAGAAAGGAGAGTCGTTTGGGCATCAAGAGGCAGAATTGGTTGAGCCAGTACATCTTGTGGCAAGTCTATTGGAGGAAGTGAACCAAATTGTATGGTGATTATATTTGCTGATACTTCCTCTTTGGATGGTGCCTATCTTTCCAAGCTTAGCTCCTTTTAATTGATCTTGTCTTGAATAAAGTCCTTTATAACAAAGGAATCTTTTGTCTTGTGACTAGTAAGACAATGATATTTGTAGTACTTAAGACTATTTATCTGTTTTGTTTCCCTTGGTCTCTTGCACTCTGAAAGCTCAATCATTTCCATTTCTAACATGTACTCCAAAATCTCTTCTACATCGTCATCATTAAAAGAGTACTTTTTCTTTAACTTCTCTTCCAAGAAAGTCTTGACCTTACCCTCTTTACTACCTTTCTTTCTACCATCATCTTTGGTGTCTTTACTCTTTTCATTTTTAGGTTCACTAACCTTTGGTTTGAGATTCGACACTGTTTCAGCCACATTGCAATATGCATTACCCTTATTGTGGATATTTTTTCACTTTTCATCAGTATTTATCTTAGACCTATCATAGGTCCTTTCAATGTTTCAGGCAATGTCTGAGAGCTAATTAAATATTTTTTATTCTATTGACATCATATAACGTGAGATAGATAGTTGCAAGCTTTTCATACACATCTTTACAGCTCGTGCTTTCATCAATTGCTCTTCGCATAAGACAACCATATCTCTCCATCTGGATATAAAGTTCATGACTGGTTCATCTGGTCTTTGCTTAGTTTTCACTAAATCAGAAGTAGTGATGATTCTTTGTTGACTATAAAACCTAGCCAAGAATTTATCCTGTATTTTTTTTCAACTCATTACGAAGTGCGGACTTAAATGGCTATACCAAGTAAATGCAGGTCCTTCCAAGGACAAGGCAAATTATCTTAAACAATAATCTCCATTATTTCCTGTGTCCCCGCATTGGGCTATAAAATGGGCTAAGTGTTCTCTTGGACACCCCAACCCATTAAATTTCTTAAAGATTGGGGGTTGATAATTTGGACGATAAGGGACCTTATCCACATGTTCTAGATATGGTTTAGAATAACTTTGAGAAGGTTCAGAAGTCATTGTTACCTTGAATTGCTCAAATTTTCTATTGAGTTCTTCTAAGAACCTTTCCTTTGTAAGGATGGATCCTCCTCTGAATTGTGATACTAATGATGATGCATGAAGACAATTTGATATTCCTTCTTTTTTCATCACTTTGCTAAGCAAAGCATTTATTTCAAGTTCTTTCTCTTCTAATTTTTTTCTAAGTAATACTAATTGCTCTTCTAGAGTCAATAGTTGTTCTGCTCCAGCCATCATAACAGACACTACCACTGAACTATTTGGAAGTGAGATTGGATCTTCTTCAAATAATGAATTTGAATATTTAGATCTGAGAGTATTTTTCTAAAATCCTTTTTTACATGGCTTGCTAGGAGTAAAATAAGGCATGGGATGGTAACTTTTGCTAGTTAATGCAACCTTGCATGGTACCTCCAGTTGTGCAGGCATTGAAAAACTTTCGCAAGTAGGTGATGTCAACACTTTGTACGTGAGTGTTGTAACACTTTGGCTGGTTGATGATGTCATCATTCTCCAGCCAGGAGTTACTTGGTTTTGACTGGTAAATGACATCACATTTCTAACTGATGATCTCATATGTGCTGACATAATGATGTCACTTTTTCTAGCACAAGTGTTGCACAACCTTGATCGGTTGGTGATGTCACCTTTGTTTTAGGTGATGTCACTTTTTCTAGCACAAATGCTACAGAAACTTGGTTGGTTGGTGATGTTACATTTGCTTTGGGTGATGTCACTTTTCCTCCTAGAAAACTTTGCCTGGTCAGTGATGTCACTTTTTCTCCTAAAGAACTTTGGCTGGTTGGTGATGTCACATTTGCTTTGGGTAATATCACTTTACTTCTTGGAGAACTTTAGCTAGTTGGTGATGTCATCTTTGCTTTAGGTAATGTCATTTTTTCTCTTAGAGAATCTTGGTTGGTTGGTGATGTCACATTTGCTTTAGATGATGTCACTTTTTCTATTGAAGAAGCTTTGTTAGTTGGTGATGTCACCTTTGCTTTAGCTGATGTCACTTTTTCTAGCACAAGTGTTGTAGAGCCTTGGTTGGTTAGTGATGTCACATTTGCTTTAAGTGATGTTACTTTTTTTGCCCATAACATTACCCTTTTTTGTACGGGTAAGTTCTGACTGGTTGGTGATATAATCTTTCCAACCAGTGATGCCCTCTGTGTTGGTACAGGTGTTAAAGGGGTTTAGCTGGTGGGTGATGTCACCTTTACCAGCATGGATGTTGGTTTCTCTTCCTGCATCACCATAAGAGACATAACACCAGATGCATTTTTCAGAAATGTCTTTTTTAAGGAACATATTTTTTTGAAAATTACCAAAGTTCAATCATCTTCTCCTTTCATGTTAAGGAAAGGACTTTTATGTATCTTTTCTTGAACGTAAGGACGATATCTCTTTCTTTAAAAATATGTAGGAGCCCTTTGGCATCAACTTTGTAGGAGAGTCTTTCGACATCTCATTTTTAGATAAAAGAGAGAAGTCTTTCAACATCCTTTACATAGGAGAGCCTTTCAACATCTCATTTTTTGGTGAAAAACATGAGCCTTTCAACATCCTTTATGTAAGAGAGCCTTTCGGCATCTCATTCTTTGATGAAAAAGAAGTCTTTCGACATCCTTTACATAGGAGTGTCTTTCAACATCTCGTTCTTTGGTGAAACAGAGGAGTCTTTTGGCATCCTTTGCATAGGAGAGCTTTTCGGCATCTCGTTTTTTGGTGAAAAAGATGAGCCTTTAGGCTTCTTTTGCATAGGAGAGCCTTCAACATCTCATTTTTCACTGCAGTGAAAATAATTTTCAGCATATTTCTCTTTGGAGATGCCTCAAATTTCAAGGCTAAGCCTTTCAAGCTATTGAAGGACATTGATGTGGCTTTGCTTCTAATAAAAGGGCCCCTGTATGCAGAAGTAGGCGAAGTGTTGGCACCACCTTGATTTTCGGGCTCTTGTTTCTTCTAACCATTATTGCAGTTCTTAGAGGGAGATATCCCACCAATGCTAAACTGGAGCGTTGATTTTTTTAACACTCAAATTAAAATATGAAAACTTGAAACTTTATTTCTGGATCTCTTCACCTTTACAATAAGGTTTGATTCTTAGAGTTGAGATTACAAGTGAGAAGAAAAAGAAAAGAGAGAGAAAGAGAGAAGAAGATGGGGGCTTGTGATGTTGATTGGATCCTCGTGTCTTCTTGAGTTTTCTTGAATACATTGTCATCTTGGTAATTTGTTTTTTTTTTTTCTATCGCCTCTTGTTCTCTCTTTTTAATTTACACACCTTCGCTCTTTTATAGAGTTACTCCCTTAAGTTTAGCATCTCAAGATGAAAGTTATTCCATCATAGATACTGATTTTGCTAGATGGATGTCATATGTACTTTATGGGTACCAGCTACGAACATGGGTAGATGCTTGAGAGTTAGGGTAATGCGTGATTTACTTAATGCAACAAGTACAAGTTACCTTCTTTTACCGTAACCAGCACATATTACTTTCTTTTACCGTAACCAGCACAAGTTACCCTCGTTTACCATAACCAGCACAGGTTACTACTCTCTTCTACTGTAACCTGCAAGGATGGTTAGAGAGGTTTACCATAACCGTCGTATTTATCTTATTATGTGTAAATGAATGTATATTTGATAATTTTGACACACTTGCACATGGATTTAAATTATTATATATTTTATTTTATTTATATATATTTTGTGCAAACATATATATGACTCCTTTATGATGAAAGTTGAGATATTTACCTTGTGTGGATGTAGGTTCCCGTAGGAACCACGTTAAATCTGCCCACTGTGTGTGATTTTTCCTAGTTCATCTTCTCTTTTATACTATTTTAAAAACACATCCCAACATGTTGAATTCCCCCTCTGGGAACACCATACATTTGGAAGGACGGGTAGACACCTTGAAACAACAAAAACACTCTTGTACAAATCCTCAAGGGAGTATGTCAAGCAGTAAGGCAGACAAGCCAGGAGTCCATTGCTTGCTTTGGATCAAGCCACTACTTGGGTGTTTTCATGGAGGGCTGCTTCATTTGAAGAAGGCGAGTGAGACCAGCAATCACATGTAACCGGCTATGTGGAACCCCAGTCTTTGCCAATGCCTTCCCGTATTTGTCCAGAAGCACAAAGCAAGGGACATACTTGATATCATAATGGAGCAGCTGCAAATACAAAAACGATGATGCACCACTGATTTTTTGTTTTCCAAAATGTACCAAATTTCAACTGAAGTTCATAAAATGTAAAACAAAATCAAACAAAATAAATATACAGACAAAAAACAAACACACACTATTCTTCATGCAATACACTTGGAAGGAGTCTTGGATTCAAATCATCAAATTGCCTAGCAGACACCGAGCAGAAGTGCTGCTCCAACAATGGAGATTGCCAACAACATCAGAAATGTGTGCAAGTGTGTAAGAATGATCCAGCATGACTCTACAAGGAGTAAGAAAAGAAAAAGGAATTGTACTTTCTAGTACGTGCACACCATCCTATGATATGGTATACTCATTTCTATTACAAGCTTCCAATGTGTTATGAGATTTTAGAAAAACGATATCTCAAAGAAAATAGCAGTTGTTCAAGCAATGTGAATAAGAATTCACACACACACACAAATTGACATCTACCAGACCTCGCAGCACGTTTTGAAAGTTTGGACAAAGAATTAGCACAGTTCAGTTTGGCAATCTTTGACAGCAACTGAGAGTTCCATGGATGCAGCCAATAGACTGATGACTCAGAATGGTCTAGCTTATTTTCCTCCCAGTAGTTCCCTTTTCAATGTAATTGAATGCACAGAAACAAGAAGTTAACCTGAAAACACTCAAAAGTCTCAGAAATTTGGCTAAGGGATAAGTCCCGACTCCGAGTGTTCTCTCCTCATAACTAGTTTTACAAGACTAAATATCCAACTTATTTCACATCATCCTCTCATAAAATGATGCCCTTCAGAGAAATTTCATTTTGAAACCTGAACCAAAATATCAAGAATCAGCATAGTCAGTAGGATACTATGCAGAAAGAGGGAAGAGAAAGGCAAAAACCCTCTATTCTGAACAAAAACATGCAGTTTTACACATTTTGAAAAAGTCTCTTTGTTGAAGTCATTGCCAAGCATATTAAGTTTTACCATATCAATCATCTTTAATACTAAATTTGGTTGGCTGATGGATAAAATGCATGTTCATCCATGTCAGTTTCATAGGAAGTGAGTAATTATATGGTTTTTACCAGGGTTACAAGAAGCGCCATAGGACTTGGGGAAGCGCATTTCCCTGAAGCAAGTTTCGAAAGTGCGCTTCCCCTTCTTTTTTCCTTTTTTTTATTTTTTCCTTCTTGTTTTACTTTCTTTTTTTCCTTTTTTTGCTTCCCCCTCGCTTCCTAGGTCGCTTCTCTTCTCGCTTTCGAGACGATTCTTGGTTCCCTTCTAAGTCATCCCGCGCTTCCCGCTCCCGCTTCCCCAACTGTCAACTCTGGTTTTTACACCAAAAGATGTAAGCTTTCCCCCAAAATCTATTTACTTGCCTTCTGTTTATTCATTTGTTTACTTTTCTTTTTCATCTTTGAAACATGAACAGAATTCGCTTGTTATAAGAAAGAGCATGAGTTGGCGAGGGAGGTGATCACAAACTAACTCAAGAAAGACCTCATGTCAGAAATCTAAATCAAGAGAATGTTGGCAAGTGGCAGCATTTATTGCCAACGAACTTGTTTCAAAAGATTCCACACTTACATGGGATAAATTTGAAGAGACATAAAATGCTTCATTTTGCTTTCAAGTCATCATCAAAAGGTTTTAGGTGCAGGCAGATAAGAGCATAGCAACTAACGAATTATGGTTTTCCATGAACATATAATTGCAATCTGGCAAGAAACATAACAGCATATCATTATTACTTTTCTAATTGTGAAATCAAAGAAAAACATGGTTCTCTTCCAATGTCTGTCAACATGTTCTTGGCATATGTAAAATGCCCAAGACCACAATGATAGCATGCACCTTCTCCTTGAACCCATATACATTTGAAGAAATCATGCCAAACATCAAACATGGATCGCTCTATAGTAAAGTCCAAGATCCTTCTACAGTGCCACAACAAAGAAATTCATGGTAGTTGACAAACACACGTCAGGCGGTCGTGAGTCTTGACCTCCTAGGAGAATCCCATCCATTTAAAACATCAGTCAAATCTATCCAGATTTTATATTTGATAACAATGGTACATGATATGGGTATTGAAGAAGATTATCTCCCTTGGAAAACTTTGGTATGCATCCCATAAAACGAACATAAATTAGTGTGATAGTAGAAGTTGCACCTGACAAGAAACTTTGCATCAAATGTGTTAGACCAAGAGACCATTTCTTAAGGAGCTACTTTGCCATGTTAACATAAAATATAGCCCTTGAAAAATGAAATATATGACCAATTCCTCCCTTGCAGCATACTGTCATCAGCTCCCTCATACAAATTTGTAACGAAGGAATTACACTAACTTCATCAGGAGTGCAAAAACATTGAAATATCATAGAATACATTGTCTACACATCTTTAGTTGTTTTCATCTTCTTCAGAAAAGGGAGGGGGAGAGGAAAAAAAAAAAAAAAACTTGTCTCCTCATCTAGATTCTTCCTACAATATCCACATTTCATCTTATGATACATCTTTTGTTGTTCATAGTGATTTGAGGGCTTGATTTTATGAACGTTAATCACCCTAGGGCTTTTTGGTGTATTGGATAGGTACCTAACATTTAGTATTAGCACAACCTCCACATAAACAGCTCAATTCTCGGAGGGGGAAACCTAGAAAAAGGGCAAAGTGAGAGCTGCCAAAAGATGGAAAGGGCTACCTGTAGTTAAGGACATAGTGAGAGTCGTCCTAGAGTGGGCTGCCGAGGACATTGTCTACGAAGCATGGTGATATGTTAGGATCCTGGTGGCCTAAGGGCTTGACTTTACACACCTTAATTCCCCTAGGGATTTTCGGTGCATTAATTAGGTAGCTAACATCTGTAATTAGACAAAACAACTTTGTTCTTTAAACTTGTTAAAAGACTACATTTTCACACCATAAACTATTCAAACAGGTAAACACAATCAATATGTGATGCCTAAGTGATAATTTTGCATTATAAAATACCAAATGCTATGCAATATGAACCAATCAATAAGATAATGATATGTAAAGCAAAATCCACTTTTATGCTAACCAAAGCAAAACAAACCCCTACAAGCCTTCATGAGATAAAAACGTAAGGATGTAACCTAAAGAGAAAACTCTTGAAACCAATTACAAATTTGTCCAGAACTCCCAAAGTATGGGAAGGCCCTTGCTTATGGATGCATAAAATAGCAAGCCTAACCACATAGAACCAAAACTACAGGACACCAAGCATTATAAGATCATTAATGCCAACCAAAACTCAAACTCCAAAAAAAAATGAACCCACTTTAACTTCGAGAAGTCGATCGATTGGCCATGATATGTGTTGCATTATGAAGTACCAATGCTTCCTAAGCATATCGATAATCCAGTCATACCCTACTCATGCTTTGGCTCCAGTTAATTGGATGATTTCGCACCCCCTTCCCATAGGAACACGAATATACATTCTCACCAATAAAAGAACGTCCCTATAAAAATTGGGTCAGTTTGGCATGACGTGTTAGTAGCGTTGATTGCTTGCCTAATCAGAATGCTGAAACTAAATTCCTTTTGCAAGACAGAAACAGATAATTCATTGCACCAAACTGTTCATAGAAAGTTCCCAGGTAAACTTGTGCTAACCAGCTCAATCAGAATGGTGAAACTCAAAACACAGCAATTCCGTCGCATCAAACGAATCAAAGTCCATTCCCAGATAAATTTTCGCGATCACCAGCCTAATTAGAAACCCAAGAACTCAAATTGTTTAGCAAGACAGAAACAGAGTATCTCCATTGCACCGAACTAATCACATGCAGACGCAGATTATTCTCATAGGCACCATCACAGATATGCAAAACAGAAACCAACTTAACCATATCACTAGAAAAACGCAGCTCACACTTTAGTGCCTACGCCACAAACAAAACTAAGGGTGTGTTGGGACGGGGTTTTCCAACTCCACTTTCCAACGCCAGAACCTGTAAGAGCTTAACTCGATTCAGCTTGGTGTTGCAATGCCCAAATGCCGTGTTTGGGTAGGACTCAAGAACGCGACTTAGAAACTCGGGAATTCCCACGCCATTGAATTCCAGGAACATGGATACAAGTTAAACGCAATTTGCGATATTTTTCCAAAACCCAGGAATTTGAAGTTTGAACTACCACGTGCGCAAATTGGAGTACAGATCCTGAAATTTGGGGAATTTCCGGATTTGAGCTCAAAACGAAGGACGGGAAATCGTGAATTGGGTCAAAATTTCCAGTTCAAAAAACCAATATTCCAGCTAACATAGGTTGCTGGTCTTGGAAAAGGTATTACAACTCACTCCTTCGTATCCAAACGCGAGTAAAGCAGTTTCGATCGTTACCTCCGGGAGCCATTTAGGGTTCTCGGCGTCCGCCATCACGATGCTGAGCCACGACGAGTTGTTCGTCTCCGTCTCCACCACGAGCTCGAGGAGCGAGTGGCAGAGCCGGCACTTCGGCGAGTAGAACTCGATCACCGTCGCCTCCTTCCCACCAGCAAGCGCTGCGGCGAGAGCCCGCTGCTCCGCCTCCGTCAGCGCCCTCCGGCCGCCCGCAACCGCCTTCTTCGGAGAGAGTCGGTCGGGTTTAGAGACCAACGGGAGGTTTTCCGGTCTTGTCTCCGGCAGATCCCGGAGTTTGAGGCCGGAGGGGAGGTTTCCGACGAGGGCCTGGAAGGGTTTGAGCAGCCATGGGACGTCGAGTTTGCAGAGGTCTTGGGACTTTTTGGGAATTGGGGGAGAATCCCAGGGCCATTTTAGGCAAAATATAGGGTTTTTGGGCGAGGCCATCTCTTTCGGACTCAACACCGGTCCAAAAGGCGAAGCTTGGTGAGCCATTTATCTATCGCAGAGAAGTCAGCGGTTCGGGTACAGGCAGGATATCCCGCTGAATCCGAATCCAAATCCGTTTAGACCGATCAGTAATGTTGCGAGCCGATATGGGTGATATTTTGAAAATGTTATAATTCTTATCGCGATATTAACGCAATAAAAACGTTTTTCACATTAATGCTTTTTCTTTATGGTCTGCACAAAAAATTGATATTTGCAACAATTTTTCTCGCCAAGATGTCTGCTGATACGGAGATTTGTGTCGTTGGAGATGATCATTCAAATTGAACCCAATCCAAATGTTTTTTTTTATGACGAAGTTGCCTCCCAGGTAATATCCGGGTCGGGTCATAGACACCCAAGCCCTTACTAAGCCCACCAATGAAAGGCACCTGCACACCCGGTGATCCAATCCGAATACCATTATCCAAATCTCAATACTTGCAAAAAATATATATAATTATGCTATCGTGTACCTTGATGGGAATCCAATAAGGGCATATTCAATCGGTTTTATGAGTCCTATTTTTGCGTTCTTTCTCTCTAGAGCTACAACTTTGATCACTTTACAATTATTAAAATAGACTTTACAATTATTAAAATAGCCTCAGACTTCCTCTTCTAAAAGAGCAGGGAGGGGCCATGTGCCATGGCTAAGTGCCATAGCCAATCACATGACAGCATTTCATGTGGGGGCTGCACTCAGTAACTGTAGGCCTCAAGCAATGCTGTCATGCTAACTTAAATGCTCTTTTGATTTTAAATCCCTTTGAAAACAAACCAGATCCGATCTAACTAGAACCAAGCGCAGTACACAATAAGCAGGGGAATCATGATTTTGCATGGTTCGGCTGGGGCAGGCCTACATTCGTGGTAATCTCTCTCAACGAAGAGAGGGTTGTATTTGTTACTCCAACCTTGTGACAAAACAGGATTTAAGAAAAGAGATCTCAAGCCTAGAGGCACGTTCTTAAAATTGCTATCTTTAGAACTTCAATCGCCTCACTTCGAAAATTTTGAAGATGCGAAAAAAGGTTTGTTGTGACTGAGTTCTTAAGATACAACTAGGCTTGAACCTCAAGAGAGTCATTGCTTCGCAAGAACATATGATCTCTACCACATTTGAACTTTGCAAGGCAAATCGAGAAGACAAAAAAAGAAGACTTAAGAGTCAGAAAATTCTTGTTTTTCCAAAAGACGAAAATAAAAGATATTTATAGGCTTTTAAAAAGGCCAAAACGTTTTACGACAAATGAAATTAATGGTCATAAGCCTGACGGTTTAAAAATAGGATGAAAAGGTACATGAACGGTCACCCACATTTGACTGTCAATCAAAGGCCTTCAAAATCGTCCAACAGTCACACTGCACCATAAACCCGATATACATGCAACTTAAAGCCTTTCAAACGGCCAGATAATATGAAACCGAAAAAACAAAACGGTTGCACCTAATATGCACCTCATACCGCTGTAAGCGTGCAAAATGCAAAATGCAAAAGTGTGTGCGTCATCAAAACGCCTCAAGCGCTTTTGCGCGCACATGTGCGCGAACGACGCATCCGTTCCTGCACAATGTGCAGCAACGTCCGCAAGCCACCCAAAGACACAAGACGAATAGAGAACATAACATGTATTTAAACCACTAGAAAAACTTATTTCTCTTAGATATGGGACTAAACTTTTTAAAGCACTTTTGGTGAAAAGAAAATCACCAATTTTAAAAGTTTTCTAACTCTATTTATAGAGCCCGGACATGTTACAATTAGGGGTGGCAAAACCTGGCACGACCCGCCAACCCGCCTCTTAGGTGGGTTCGGGTTTGAAAAAAATGAACATGTTTAATAAACGGGTCGACCCGCCAACCCGACTGACCCATTTAATAAACGGGTTAGGCGGGTGGGTCAACCCGTCAACCTGCCAACCCGACCCGTCAACCCGAGAACCCGTTTACCCGACCCGCCAACCTGACCCGTCAACCTGCCAACCCGACCCGTCAACCCGAGAACCCGTTTACCCGACCCAACCCATTTATTAAATGGGTTGGCGGGTCGTGTCGGGTTACCCGTTTATTAAACGGGTTGGGTTCGGGTTGAGGTATGCTGACCCGCCAACCAGACACGATTGCCACCCCTAGTTACAATATGGAATGGAGATCTTGGAGTTTCCTTCCCAATCATACATAGTTTCTCAAGATTACAAACTTTCTTCTCTTTGAGAGTTCTGCTTGATTAGGAATTCTTTCCAGCGAATCAGTTCCACAAGTAATTTTTTTCTTGATAATTCAAGAAAAAACCCCATCACCGACGGTGCATTGGCAAACAAGATTGGAATCATTCAACAATGAAATTAATGTTTGTTAAACTGTATTTCAAGCTAACACTAACACGGATGCAGATTTATACTTTACACAAATATGCAGTTTTCTTTTTTCTTTTTTTGGAAAACTATGATACAAGGATTTTTTTATGATAAAAAGAAATATTTTGGAATTTTAACATATAAAACTATATAATTTTTAAGTTTTTAGTAAAATATATAAATAGTGTTGAATGTATCATGTGTCCATGCCACACACACGTGTTAAATAGACAAAAGACCCCAAATTCAAATCTGATTAGTCAGCTTCGGTAGCCAAATTAAGCTCCGATTAAAAATCAGATTAAGATTTCGTAATAATTTTTTATTGAAATCAGAATCCAAATCCAATCAAGTGTAAATATCAGATTTTGGATTAGTGGGATCCAGATTCAGTTCTATCTTTTTTTCATCCAACTTTGAATCCAAATCCAAATCGGATTAAGTCTAAATATCAGATTTTGAACTAGCCAGATTCGGTTCTATTTTTTTCATCTGACTCTGGATCTGATTAGGTCAGATCTGATTAAGTCGGATTTGATAATGCCTAGATCCGACCCATTGACACCCTATTTGTCTTGCATGAAATTTGTCAAACAATGCATCGCCAACAGCACCAACAGGGGGCTATGCTTGTCTGGTAAGATCAGCTATTTCAGATCACCTTGTGTTGGGACGTTGCAGGTTCAAAACCCAATGGTATAGTTGTATAACTGGTAAGGGTCTGCCTAACCCCGGTTTGCCTTAAAAAAAAACACAGGATCTGATGACTCCCAACATTTTGTGAACCTGCAGGGACGTGGAAGTATTATTTTAACAACACGGTACCTGAAAGCCTGACGGGCAACCGGCGGATGGCTGACGAGATTTCTCCCAAGACAATGGGCACAACATTTGTGAGGTTTGTTGCTTGCAAGATTGGTTTTAAAAGGAGGTTTCATATGGATCAGACTAAGTGTCCAACCCAAACCCGACTCATTTACATCCACAGCCCATATCCAAAGTCCTAAAACCGAGTCTCAACATTCGAAGCAAAACGAATTAAAGAACCGGTCACCAAGCATGAGAAATCCCGCAGGTGAGATCCCGTTTGTGGTATGGGTGCAAATGGGTCAGATTTAGGCTAGACCTTATTAAATCCGAATTCAAATCCAAAATACAAACAATTGATCAAAATCGAATTAGATCCAATGAGGTAAGGTTGAATGTGAATCCAAAATACAAGTAATAATGGATCCAGAAAATATAGACGAAAAACATGCTATTTACATGTAAAATTACAAACAGATCGGATTTTGATATGAATCAATTCCAGATCCGAATTAAAATACTAATTAGAATCCGAAATTAATCCGACTGAACAGATCCGAATCCGACCCGAATGCACATTCGGGTTTTACTTAAAGGATCCAAATCCGGAAATCATATTCAATTTCGGATCGGATATCCGACCATATCCGATACATTTTCAGCCCTACTGCGCGGCAAAATACCGGCCCTCGACGGACGCGAACCGAGCGGGAGAGGAAAGCGACCCGTTCAGACGGTATAAAAGTCGCCGAAGGGAAGCTCTCCTTCTCTGGAAGGAGAAGAAGAAATTTCGATTTTTTTTTCCTCATTTTTCCCTTTCTTCTTCTTCTCTCTCCTAGAGTTTTTCCGGACGCCATGGATGAGGAATACGACGTGATCGTGCTCGGAACGGGCCTCAAGGAATGCATCCTGAGCGGCCTCCTCTCCGTCGACGGCCTTAAGGTTGGGCTCGATCTCGATCTTCATCCCCTCTTTTTGTTTCTCGAATCACTTCTTGTTGTTTTCTTCGCTTTCAGTGGTTTTGATCGCGATCGGCGATTGTTTGGCCTAAGATCGGTGTCCTTAAGCTATAGAGAATTCGAATCCGTGCTCGGGTTTCGATTTTCGGTCCTTTTCGGACATCCAATTATGATGTTTGAGCGATGCAGAAGCTTAGATTTGGTGAGCATTCTCGGGCGAGGGGAATGGCGGTGCTGCATTGTTGTTTCCTTGGGTCTGATACGGCTTGGGCTCTTGATCTCGTTTGGTCGTGTGACTTTATTATTGAATTCGACTATATCATCGATGAACTTATGAGGTTCCCGTTTGTAGATGGTTAATGATTTAGTTTGTTTCGTTGATTTGATTGGGTTTTTTAGTTGTCAATATCTTATGATCGAAAAACGGGAGATTATGGTGTTAACACCCGTGAAAACCAAGTGTTATCGGGTCTTGTAGGGAAACCTTGACAATATGATTGTCCAAGATAAGAGGACTATTTTGCTTGAAGAGTCCTTACATTCGATAGGTTTGTATGATGACGAAAAGTGTCGTTATTTTTTAGACGAATAATGCAGAGAGTTCGTGTTTGTTCCTGATTTTCAATGTCTAATTGTTTGTGTGGGTTTAGTTAATTAATTTCAGGTCATAGCTACCGGTTTGTTGGATTTTAAGAATTTCAATGATTATGCACTGTTAATTTTTCGGAAACAGTATTTGGGAGTATCGAGGATGAAAATAAATGAGATTTAAAGTTAGCAAAACAGTGACATGATTGATGGATTGCCAACATGGTGTTAAGGTTAGCGAGCATTGCTGATTTTGTTGCAATGTGTTTGGAAGCATTTTCAGTCATCAATTTTTTATTTGAGATAAAAGACTCATGTCGGTGGTCTCTTTGTTACAGAACAATTATTTAAAACTTTCTCATAGTATTTTTTTTTTAACTCAGAGAATTAAGCAGAGATTTTGTTGGTATTTTAAGGAGAAACCTGGGAGAGTATAAGAAATTTGGAGATTTGTGGATTAAATCTTGGAAAATCTCAACATTTAACCACCATTTCTGTTTCTTTTCTTTTTTCTCAAGAAAAACTTGTGAAGAATCTGGGGCGTGTTTGGATAAATTGAGTTGCAAGGCTAGAAATTGCAACTCCTTACAGAGTTACAGTGCCTGGTGTTGCAATTCCCATCCGGAGACTGTTACTCTTTGCAAATGTGAACTTTTGCAACACCATGTGGAATGAACGTTAACTCCTAGAATTTTTGGTATTGGAAGAAAAGCCCAATATATTAGCTTCTGAACGCCATGTGTTCAATCATTTATTATGGTACTTCATTTAGAAGGTATGGTGCACCTTTAATTGGTAACTGGTAATTTTCATGATATTAACCGTTAAATAGTTGTTTTAGTCCGGTAGTCTCATGGTACATGGCCTTTGGAGACTGATGTAAAAGAATGTGTTCCTTTGAAATTAAGTTAGACACTGCTGCTAAGTATGGCTCCTTTTCCAATTGTCGCACAAGCCTTATTCGTTCATTCTGTGGGGATCATAATGGAGGCAAGTGGGCACAGTTGCCATCTCACCAACTGCTGAATGTCTCCTTTTCTGCTAGGTCATGGATTATGTGAGCTGCCTTTCAGTTGCTTATTTTTTCCAATTTTCCTTTAAATCTATGAATACATTTTTAGATGTATTCCTGTAAGATTTGCTCTCCATAGAAATGTGGCTTAAACACTTTAATCTATGTCACATAGGTGCGGCAAAAATATAATAAATTATATATATATATATATATATATATATATATATATATATATATATATATAAAGTCCAAAAGTTGGACATAAATGACCCTGGGTGCGTTGACTGCACCCAGGGTCAGGTTGACCACATCAGGTGTGGGTGCGATGTGGGTGCGGCACCTAGTTGAAGAGTCCCTGTGACATAGACTTTAATATAAGGCTAATATTCTTAAGATTTATTTTTGACACGTGAAATTATTCTATTAAATTGTTTTCGTAAGGTCACCATAAAGTTAAGGTATATAATCAGAAAATTAGTGGCTTACTTATGTGATCTCTCTCTCTCTCTCACACACACACATCTTGGTTAGCCACTCTTTTGGTTCCATGAGATAGTGCTGCAGAATTTATAATCAGCTTTCAGCAACTTCTCCACCATTCTTATTGGTCATTACTTGTGATAGGTTCTGCATATGGATAGAAATGACTACTATGGAGGAGAATCGACTTCACTTAATCTCATACAGGTAATGAACCTAGGATTCAGGCAATGATGTTGTTTAGTGCCTTAAATGTTCCTTTGTGATTCTTTTTTTCTTTATTATTTGTAGCTTTGGAAGAGGTTTAGGGGAAATGACAAGCCTTCAGGAAGTCTGGGATCAAGCAAGGATTATAATGTTGACATGGTCCCGAAGGTAATCCAGTTCCTTTATTACCGTAACACCGGCCCTTTTCCATTTTATCAGATGCCCAGAGCATGTATTCCATCTTCCATGCAATTTTTTTACTTTTTAGCATGTGCAATTGAGTTTGGAATAAAAGACTTATTTACCCCTTGTCTATTTTAATTCGCTGGCTTTAAAGTTAGGAGGGATGATCCATAAGTTTAGAGTTATAAGCTAATCACTGCAGATGCTTGAGCTTTTTATCTAAGATCTAGTTGAGAGGATATAAAAAATTTATGCTCCTGCCTTATTCAAGATTCACAGTTTTTCCTTTTTCATTAAAGTAAATTTTCTATTGCCCATGCAGATAATTGCATGTTTTCCTTGTTTAAAATTGCTATACCTCTGCCATGTACAAGCTATAATGATTATAATCTTGGATTGACAGTTGTAACTTGTAAACAATCAGTGCAGTTCTATACAATCCCAGATGACCAAACAATTAAACATGCACCTTGAATGAACCTACTTGCACTTTTCATCCTCTATGATAGAGATGCGAACAGATTGGATGCATGCTGGATCTGGATCATGACAGATCCGAATTCTAAACTGAAATGAAACCAATAGATCACAATCTGAGTCCAGATCCAGACCACATCAGATAAGGTAAGCTTGAACCAGATCTGAAAGATGTACGATCTATGCCACAATGATTCATGGACTCGAGGGCATGGGATTCAATCCAACTCGAAAGTTTGAAAATATTTCAAAATTGAGACAAGAGGACACTGTTTTTTTAATCAATAAAAAAACTATTTTTTGAATATTTTTACATTAAAATAGTTTTTTATTGAAATACAATTAAAATGTATTAAAATACTATTTAAAAATATTAAAATAATTTTGTATGTGTCGTGTCCGTGTCCAAGCATGTCCGCTCGTGTCACCATGGACACACAGACAAAACGGCATGTCCCTGTGACATAGTGTACGATAATGCTGGATCTGGTAAAAAGAAAAACAAGATTTGTGCATGTAAAAAATGCAATCAGAGTGGATTTTGATCTGAATCCAAATTAAATCTAACCTAAAATACTGATCCGAATCCAAAAAAAAAATCCAATTTAGCAAATCTGAATCCAATCCAAATTCATGTTTGACCTTACTTTTAAGGATCTGAATACGGAAATAGGATATCAGGTTTGGATCAGAATCTGACTATCCGTCCTACTCTAAGATGTTAATCTTATATGCTAAATCCACCAAGTTTGGCTTTAAAAAGAATATGTAACACCAATTTGTATTTAGTAGAGATTTCCAATTGGTGTCATTCATGTTTAGTTTTGCAATTGGACATATAGATATTAAAAAAAAATGATTACTTTAACGTATATTTACCCAAATTTCAAGACTCCTAAGTTATAGTTATTCCTATATTTATGTGAAGTATGAACATTTATAAACCAGTAATATGGTCTTGTATTATCCTAGTCATGGAAGAATTAAGCACACACCTTGAAGGCTTCTGCCTACTCTTTCCTCGAGTCACTAGATTCACACATGCACAATCCTGCATTCCTGAATGTACGGCAGCATAAACAGCCAGGTGTCTCACCAAAAAGTATCTGGTTTCTGTCATTCTGAAAAACCATGAATTTGCTTGTCAATGCAATGGAAAGCACTAGATTGTGACTTACTTGAAAGGGTAGTTCAGGATGACCACTTGTAGGACTACTACTACCGAATTAATAGTTATTATTTTACTGTGACTTTTTACTCCTTGAATAGGTAAGCTTTTTATGGCATGCATTTTCAAGAAAAGGAAAATTTCAGGCTTGAAAACCTTTTTTATTGTGTCTACCTTTGTCCAAGATCAGCTTTACTATGAGGAGTAACTTTCCCCCTACTCAAACTAGAATATGTTTTGGCTTCAACTCTCCATTCCATGTTCATGGAAGCCACTGAACCTTTTTATACTTTCAGTTTATGATGGCAAATGGTGCTTTGGTGCGAGTTCTTATCCACACTGACGTTACTAAATATCTAAGCTTTAAGGCGGTTGATGGTAGTTTTGTATACAACAAAGGAAAGGTATGTTATTTTCAACATAATTTTTTAATTAATTTACTGAATTTGCTTTGAAAATTTGCCAGCTCTTTGTTGTTCGCTTAAATTGATTCTCCTTTCATTTGCTGTCTCAGATACATAAGGTGCCGGCTACGGATGTAGAGGCACTGAAATCTCCATTGATGGGACTCTTCGAAAAGCGCCGTGCTAGGAAATTTTTTATTTATGTTCAAGATTATAATGAGAATGATCTAAAGACACATGATGGAATGGACCTTACAAAAGTGACCACAAAAGAACTCATCGAGTACTTGTTTCTGATTCATAATTTTATTGTACTTGTATTAACTTTAAAGTTTGTTCATTTGACATATAAACTTTGTTTGAAGCCACAATCTGCAACACACACCAATATCTTTGTTTAGACAAATGTAGCATTATTTTGTAAACTTACAAAAGTTCGCTAATCTCATAATGACTTTCAAGCAGCTGATGTAAACATATAACACGAGTCACAACAAACCCGACATTTAGGGAAATTTATTTGACTTTTAGATTTGAAAATGCTTATCGTGCCTTGACATCTGAAGAAGTTAAGAATGTTTTGGATTAAAATTGTTTACTTTCCAACAACGTAAAGAAACAGGCTTTATATAGTTTACCTGCTTTAGAAGCTATTGTTCGTGGATAACAATCCTTTCATTCTCATAGCTTCTGTTTCACATGTGATGCAGGAAATTTGGATTAGATGAGAATACAATTGACTTCATTGGGCATGCTTTGGCACTTCAGAGAGATGATGTCTACCTAGGTCAGCCTGCACTGGATACTGTTAAGAGAATGAAGGTGAATGTTTTACTGTTTTTTCATGGTTTGCTGATATCTAGAGTCTTGCTGAAAGGATATTGCTAACATTAGGGCTTTTGTTTTGGATAGCTTTATGCAGAATCTTTGGGGCGCTTTCAGGGAGGATCACCTTATATTTATCCACTTTATGGGCTGGGGGAGCTTCCCCAGGTTTCTTTCAACTTTCAACTTCAATACTTTTGAGATTTTATATGTTTTCTCTCCTCAATGTTTAGCCATATTAAAATAACAAATTTCTAGGCATTTGCTCGTCTAAGTGCTGTATATGGAGGAACCTACATGTTGAACAAGCCTGAATGCAAGGTACTTCATCTTTCTTTCATCAATGTTGAAATCCTGAAGTTTTGTTTGAAGAGTTGCTAATATCTTCCAAAGATTCATAATGATTAGAATTTTTAAGTTCTTGTGGATTTAGCACTTTTTTCAACCAGAAATCATACTGTTCTAATCCAATTGCTTTGGCATTCTTCTTATTTTTCTGTTTCTGAATGTTTTCTTTATAGAATTTTCCAATTCCTTTTCAGTTTTTTGCTGATATTCAAGAATGCTATAGGGATTTACTTTGGACTTGGGGACTTTTTCTATCACTAACGTCTTTAAAACAGGTCAAATCATTCAGATAACCCATTTTGAACCTTAATTAATGTCACTTTTTGCAGGTGGAATTTGATGAAAGTGGAAAAGTTTTTGGTGTGACATCTGAAGGTGAAACTGCTAAGTGCAAGAAAGTTGTATGTGATCCATCCTACTTGCCAAACAAGGTAACTATCATCCAGCATGTCACTGAGTTTTCTATTTTAAGTGGGTTATTTGTAATATACTTTCAATTACCATTTTATAACTTCAACAGGTGAGAAAGGTTGGGAAGGTTGCCCGGGCTATTTGTATAATGAATCATCCCATCCCAAACACAAACGATTCACACTCAGTGCAGGTTATTCTGCCTCAGAAGCAACTAGGACGCAAGTCAGACATGTATGGCTATGACTTTTGATTTTTCAAGTGCTTTTGGTGTCAATTACAGTCACTATGGGGACATCATTTATTTCAATCGCATGCTTGCTTGTGCTTGTCTGGACGTTGATCACCATACATGCTATTTAATGGAGCTTCAGCTTTTTTTTGCTTTTGTGGTTCTCAAGTTTGACTGACTTGCTGCTGGCTTAACCATAATAGCCAATGAATTGAAAACTAAAATGATTCTTAAATTTTCTTATGCTCATCAGTGGAAATATTTTCCTTAAATGCAAGATTTCACCTTTTCTTTATGATCTGCATGGTGCTCAAGAGACGTTGGGTCCAGGGTCATTATCTTTTATAGACTGGGTTTTGACTTTTGAGATATGAAGCCTGCTCATTCTTTTTTATCCATGCTTCTGTTGGTCACAGGTATGTGTTCTGTTGTTCTTACTCTCACAATATAGCACCAAAGGGGAAATATATTGCCTTTGTTTCCACGGAAGCTGAGACTGACAATCCAGAGACAGAACTGAAGCCTGGAATTGATCTTCTTGGACCTGTTGACGAGACATTTTTTGATACCTATGACAGATATGAACCTACTAATGATTATGCTAGTGACCATTGCTTCATATCCACTGTGAGTGATTTCTTTCTCTATTAAGACTTGTTCATTTTAGGAAAAAGTTATGGTTGAGTTGCCTTGTTCATTGCATAATGTACACTTTTTTCATCACATGAATTGTATATTGGGAAGTAGAAATAATTATTGAGATGCTTTATACAGAGTTATGATGCAACAACACACTTTGAGTCAACAGTGCAAGATGTACTCAAGATGTATACTCAGATTACTGGAAAGGTATCTTCTGAATCTTAGAGAAACCCATTCTGCATGGTTTGTGGAATTTTGAATTTTCAGTTTTATAACTGTGAGAAAACTCAAAAACTAAAACCCTCATCACTTGTTCATATTAGACATGGCCAAACTCTCACAGTATAAAGACACATCTATTAATGTGTCCTAATGCTTTACAGATAAGGGAGCCTGTTGCTTCATCTTAAAATGCACTATTTTATATTCTCTTCCATTTCAATGTGTCTTGAGTTGAGAACCTGATATTTATGTTCTTCACATGCTTAGTTTATCAGGTCCCCTAGGTTTCTATAAAATTAAGCATATTCATCTAAATAAACAGTTTGTTTAAGTCACCAAGTTCAGGACAAACGTCCTTTAGTTATTCTGCCAGTCGTACATAACTTAACGGTCACAATCAGCTATGTTCTTGTCCTACCGCGAACTGATGCTTCAGATGATTTAATGGGTTCAGGCATAAAATATGGACAGCCATCCCATCAAATTGGTGGGAGCCCTACTCCTACCCTCCATGCATAGTGTGCATATGCCTCACGACAGAGCATGTACACTCCAGTCATCTGCTTTCCTTTTGCAGGGTGCTATTCCTTCAGGCTTCACATACTGCATAACCATTAATATAGGCTGGCCGCTGGTGGTATTTTTCTTTCACTGGACGATGTAAATACATCAATCTGATTACTGCTCTCTAATATGGTTTCAGGTTCTTGATCTAACTGTGGATCTGAGTGCTGCTAGTGCTGCTGAAGAGTGAGGAGTTTAGAAACACCTGTCAATTTTCTATTGTTCACTGCTTCAGCTTTATTAGTAAAATATGTCCTTGAGACTCTTTCAGTGCTTCTTTTTGGAACTTTAATACTGGCTCGAAATTAGATAATTTCTATGTGTAGTTGACCGTATTCATTTCTAACAGTATTCATAATGGATTTTGAAAGGAAGCACCTCAAAAGAAACGTGTACACCATTGCTTCCTCTCTGATTTTGTATTGTTTTCATAGCCTCATGCAATAAAAAGTAGATGATCGCATCTCTCTCTCTCTCTTTCTCTCAGCTATTTTTACCAATCTACTGTCAGATGTAAATGCCATTTTCTGACTTAAAAGAGTGTTGTCGCAATTTGGTGCAAGTCTGAATGCCACAATTTGTTGGTTGACCAAGACTGGATCCTGGGCAGAGTTTGTCAGAGGCAACCAACCTGCCCTAGGTCCATGCGAAAAGTCCTATTTTTTGAGTTCTGACGGCTTTTCCAAGGAAAGTGGGACTTAGGATCTGACAACCCCAAGCCAGACGGCCCAGACCTATGTGCCTTGCCTAAATGTACCATTTACGGTGTGAATCTTAAAGCCAGCCTGGTCTAGACCATGATCATTGCGACATTAGCAGCTTTGGCACTAGACCAGGACCTGATTGTAGCAAGACGAGCCATGCTAGCCCATTTACCAAACGTCTGAATCATCAGTCATTGCCTGAGCTACAAAAGAGCGAAGGCTTTGAGGGGCCGTTTGTTTCACTTCCTTTCATATGAAGAGGATCTACTTTCCCACAAGGTGAAACGAGAAAGTATGGGTGGCCCCCTTGACTTGCACCCAAAATAAGAGTTTTCACATGAAAACGCAGTCACAGGGCAAGCATTTAGCATGAAACCTCGTTCCCTCAGGTGGGAGTGTAACAAACACCCCCTTAACGATTCCCAGCTCAATAACCAGGCTTACCTTCATTCCACCAAAACGCACACGCCAGAATGCCATTTTAGTCTTTCACCAATTTTCCCACTGTGGGTCAACGGCTTTTCGAACTGCATCCATCAAATGGTCAAATTCACCCCCTCACCCAAAATGATTTTAACTGCAACCATTCCAACCTTCTCCAGCACCTCTTCTTGTCTTGAATAATGAACCAGCAGTTCCTTTAAGTGCTCAATCTGGCAGCAACCATGCCCATACAGATTCTGGCACCCTCATAATTGCTTATGAATATCATCATTAGAGGCTATGCAGATGGCGTATGACCCGACCCTCTGGAATTTTTTCACAATCCCATCTCAAAAACCGTTTGGCAATCGACAGTGATTGAAGAAGGATAACATATGAACAGTAAGATTTAAGGTATCTTTGAACATTCTGAATGTTTGCAAAATCATGAGTGAACTATTTAAGCAAATGCCTGAAGAAAAACTAGGGCTCTCGCAAACACCATCATGTGAAGTTCACAACTCCATTCTTTCATAAGTCTCAAACAATGGACTGACACTCGCAAGATTTTTCTAGAGATTCAAGAAAACGGAGTCACTGGCCGTGTTCTGAAAATAGGTGAACTTGAGACAGTTTTTTTTTTTTGTTGCATGAAGTGGTTGCTTTTCAAGTTTCAAGGCTCAAACACATTTTCATGCTCAGCCCAAGCACACATGCAGTCGGACTTCAAGTGCAATATCTTTATAGCTATCTTAACGGCTTGCAATCTCACAGATTCATCTCCAAACTTTGACAGATTCATCTTTAAAGTTGAACATTATAGACTAATAAATGAAAATCCTGAATGGGACAGAAACTTCAGCACCATGGATGGAAGGTTAAACTTTCAGGCCAGAAGAAACAGTTTGGAAGGGGTGAAAACGCTCTGCATATTCAACCCATACCTGTTGGGTTGTTCGCTGGTGATGGAAATTTAGCAAAGTTTAACAAGCCGACTTGCAAAAAGGCATTTGAGTTAGCCAACCGAAATATAGGTTTTATATCCCTTGTTAACCATTAAATATGCACCATGCAGGAGATGGAGGGCTGAAAGAGCGCAAGTGGGTTTCAACAGTAGGAGATGATTAGCGTTCCTGCTTTTACCTGATTGTTATTTACCGAGATGGAAACATGGAATGAAATGTTGATGCATTCATCATGGATGATCAACCAGATAATCCATTTAGCTTTCTTTTAAAGTGGAAAAATGAAAACATTGGGGGGGGTGAAGCAGATTCAAGTATTAACATTGTAGGAAGAGGAAAACAGAACACCTTTTAGGGTGCATTTGCATGCTGCGGAGACTTCTTCCTCTCTGTGTTTTTGGAGATATAAAATCTGCTAGATGCAAGGTTAAACAGTAATTTTCTTTTTCTTGGGTGATGTAAACTTTTACTTGAAGACAGCCTTCCCCAAAACAAAGAAGCTTAAACAAGGAGATTAATCAGAGGCAGCTTGATGAATACTTTTGGTTGAAGCTGAACCCCATAGAGATAGAGATGAGCTCCAATCAAATTGAATTGAGTACAGTACTTCAGTCTCGGATTATGGCATGCATGCATTTCACCAACAATCTTAACTTAAAATTCAACAGAAAAAACAACAAATACCAGCAGCACTAACTACATATGGGAAATGAGAGTGGTATACAATCAGAAATTCAAGCGCAACGTGATGTACTCGGGAAAGAACTAGAGCTTTACTCCTTTTTGGACTTGGAGAGGGACTTCTTCCTTTGACATAGCATATATGTGTACATGTGTGGGCTCCCTGCAAGATCACCATGTCAACCAACCACAGAATTAGAGACCTTTTAAGTTTACTGCCAACAATGTTTTCCTAAAGAGGACTGTTTGCTTGCCTGGGACATATATTCCAAGGACTGCAATCGCAGTATAGAAGTAATCAAATGAGAAGTTCCACTTGTTTGGCATCCTTATACAGTATTTATCAGAGCCCTGCAACAGTTCGCCAGATGCCATCATTTGTCATAGTTGTGATGTATTAGCAACTTTCCAGGAATGAATTAGTACAAGGCACAAAAGTTCACCGCAAACATTTTGAGATGCAGCCAATATTTTATGAGGGGCAGCTTAAAGATCTATCTTTGAAATACACCTCTGGTTTTGTGTATCCTAAATAGAATGCAGAAGATAGAAGCGACCATGGCTAGTGAATAATGGCCCAGTGGTGAAAAGAACAAGCTTTGGTCGGTGACAACTTTTTTTAGAATTAACAGTCCCAACAATGTGGATTTCTGTTTAAAATGTAAATAAGCGTCCATGGCCTCTTACCTTGATGTATGGAAGGGCAATATATATAAGCCCAACCTCACTGGTGATGCCAGTTGGATACAGAACCAAGAAGGTGCTATATCTGCAAAATAGTTTTGGCAAGACTGCAGTCAATTACAACAAAGACGGCCTCTTGAAAAAACTGAGAATTGAGGAAATAATGGAATTAGTACCTTAGCCACAAAAGCCAGGAAGGTGCAAAACCAAGGGCCTCTTTCATGCCAAAAAAGGAATATCGAATAATCTGCACCATAAAAACTTCATAAACAAGTATCATTCTGGAAGACCATCTTGTGCCAGAAATATTACTCAAAAAATGCTCAAGTTTCATGCCTAAATCCCAAGTGCTGCCTAAACATTTGCTGAAACGGATGTCAGCTATCACCATAACAAATCTAAGACACAATTCAAGGTGGAAACTAAGCAAGAAAACACACAAAAGGATTAGAATCAGATAGCAAATACAGCACCATATTTCAAACTTCTGGTCACTTAGATGATGAGCTGTGTTTCTAGAATTTAAAAGTGTTAATCTGTATCAGTTTTGCAGAAATTATTAACAAGGAGTGGAAGAAAAGAAAGTATGACTATTGTCACTAACAAGTGGAATTGTTCAATCAAAATGATTGGGCTTCCATTATGAATTATTCTTTCCAACAGTGGGTTCCGTTTTGCAAAGGCTGTGTGTGTGCATGTGTGCATGAACATGCATATGTGTGTGTGCATGAACATGCATATGTGTGTGTGCACAAGTATCCTTTGTAATGTCTCACAGTAATTGATGACATGAAAACCTAAAGAGTTGCTTTGCAATCATGCACGTTTGCTAAAAATGAACTTCATGATGTCACATCCCTGAATATATGTTGTGCTAGTTTTTTTTTTTGAAAGAATTGTGCTAGTTTCAGTTTACAATAGTGGCAATTATGCTTGTTGTACCATTACTGAAAGGTAAAAACACAGACTAGTATTTAATTTAATTAATCACCACTTTCAGATAGCAAATACCAATCGAATAGTTAAAGATGAAACTTATAAAATGCCCATACCTCTGTTATCGACCAACTAATCACCAGACTGCTAACAAGCATATGGGTCCTAGTCTGCAAATGAATCCCAAAATCCCAAGATCAATGTAACTATAACATAACACCTCTATCAAAAGTACAATCAACCATACCTCAGGAAAACTATACAAGATTCCCCAGGTCACGTACAATCTTGAACCTATCTGTGGCAATGTTGCTGTAATGGGAGACCTTACCAAACCTGACAAAAGCAAAAGCAGCAATTCTTAACAAAGTTCACAATGACTAACATAAACATAGTGGACAAACTTTCTTACCAACAAGGCCATGGAAAATCTGTCCAACGCATGAATCCAGTGCAAAACATCAGGTCAATAAAATTAGTATCTGAATGCACGATATCAAATTTTTTTTTTAAAGGTTATCCTTACTTCCAAAATTGCTGCAGTCTGAGCAAGCTGGAGAGGCCTTTCAACTGCATCATATACTTTGGTATGGTCGGATTCATACAAAGTTCTCAATGCTAGATATAAAACTTGAAGCCTGCAGAGATGGACAACTAGTTATAAACACCAACAAGAAAAACCATGTGCAAATATATTAGAAAATGGAAGCACCAAAATAAAGAAAGGAACATAAATTTAGATCTTTGACAACAATTTTTGACAAAAAAAATCAACCTTCCACTTTGAGAATACAATCAAGGAAAACAGGAAATTATAGCTGTTGGAGCATAAACAGCAGCATGTGCAGCCTATAACTAAGCCACCCATACTTAGTGGGAGTTACAACCTAGAACTACCTATCAGTATAGCATGATAAGTCAATTTGGGGAAATTTTGACATCAACTACCACAGAGATGACGGTATTCGAACTTATGTTTCTACCTTGCATCCTCTGCTTGTGGTACTCATGAAGTCCCCATTGTGTTCTTTTTTCATTTGCAACATCTGCCCACAAAAATGGACATTCTAAGTGCCTAGTAGTTTGCCAGCTTACAAATGAATAACATAAGGTGCAATATTAGATTAGCTCATATAATGGTTTTTACTTTTTACCCATCAGTAGGTCTAACTAATTTAAAACAAAAATAGTTAGATAAAATCAATGTGTCAAAATCTTCGATTCCAAATCCTTTTGAATATTGTACTTCATTTCAAACTTTTTATATAGCTTATTTTTTCCTGATATTTTCTAAAAATTAACATTTTTCAAATTATAGCGAGCCTTTCCCTCGCTAAGATTTTCTAAAGACTGAGATGTGTGACATTGTTTCTTTTACTATTTCATTTTCTGTATTCTAGTTTCATTTTTTTTAGATAAAAGGCTAAGTATTCTAGTTTCATTTCAGACAACCAAGTAATTCGATGGCTAACATGAACCATCAAATACTAACCCGTGCGTCCCTTGGTGTCCCTTCAGATGCCGGGCATGACCGACATCCTATCTCGCCAGCAAATAACCTTGCCAAGAATATGAATGCAATGCATGCATCATCTCCATCCTCCTCCAAGTGAGCCATACACGAGGTCGCTTACCAATCTACACAAAATATGCTATCATCCACTCCACCTATAACCTACACCTCTAATCAAAGAACAACGACGTCTAGACCTATAAGAATCACCTCAATATGAGCTCATGGATCCCCTGTGAACTGTGATATGGAGAGCGCATCCTATTCAAAGGCTTACTTGCAGTTCATAATCAGCGTTGAGATCACAGATCTTAAACGCAGATGCTGTTCCAGACATATCACTGTTTCATCTATCGCATAGCCTCCAAGGTTTTATTATGGCTCTTCAAGAGACCAGTTTGTCAAGGAAAACAAAATAATAGAGAAAAGAGTTTACGACACAAAATCAAGACACACTGAACGCGAATCGAGCTTCAAATCGGCTACTCCAACTCAGAACCAGCAGATCTCAAGCTCAATTGACACTGGTTTAGCGCGATCGGGTCCATCCGAGCTAAATTACAACCACCACATACAAAATATCACCAAAAATGGAAAAAATACCGAGAAACGCGTTGCTGGTCCATATAGAAAAATAAACAAAAACATAAAAAAGAAAGAAGAAGAAGAAGAAGGATTTACCATCCGGCGAAGACTGTCCAGTTGTAGAGCGAGAGGTATAGACGCCGGACGGCCGAAGCTAAACCCGCCATCAACGGAGCTTCCTCAGAGAGGAGATGGCGAATCGGAGAAGAAAAGGGAGTGGAAATGAGGTGGATCTAGGGGTTTTGAAGAAGGGGAATCAGGTGGATTTCTCCTCCTCCTCCTCCTTGTTATTGAGGGGGAGAAGCAAAGGAGAGCATGTGCCATTATGGGCCGCAGATGGGCTGATCAACAAACTCACAACCGAAACTTAAATTGACGCTTTTTTATATTCAACGGCATTACACCAAATACGCCTCCAATGTGATAGTTAACAAGAAAATTCTTGTTTTAAGAAGAATGGGATCATTTTTTATGCAGCAAAGCCCCAAGCTGGGCATGCAGCTGCACTACTGCTGACCATCCATCTGAACAATTTCTCTAGATGAACACAGCAAACTTTGAAATAGATATTTCTACCAATGTTGTATGTATATGTGCTTATCCTATCGGCCTAAAATCGATACGGTACTCACCTGAATTGGCTATTTGTTAATAAATGTAAACAAATACTTAAAATTAATTTTTATGTTATTTTAATGGTTTTAACATGTGTCACCTTCTAATTGATACAAAATATTTTTTAATTATTTTTTAGCCGATTCGGAACCATCCACCTGAGAATCAGTATCAGCATATTCACCTGAATCATTGTACAAATGATTCAAGACGGATACCAATACTAACATCATTAATTTCTACAAAAAGGAATTCTCTAAAACCCTCTTCTGGGTAGTCGTTTCTCCAACCTTGATCGGATGTTTTAATATCATCTTTTTGGGGTTTTCATGAGTTACGAGCCCACCATAAGTGTGGCTCCTAGGATTCTTATGTGAGATCGTTATAGTTACATTAGATCCTTTATCTTATCTAGATCTAATATCTCCTACTCGGTCATACACAATGAACACGCATAATTTCTTGGGTTATATTAATATCTAGGTATGGTGTTTTTTTATTTCCCGCATAATAAAACATTCACCAAATAAACACGCATAATTTCTTGGGTTATATTAATATCTAGGTATGGTGTTTTTTTATTTCCCGCATAGCTATGTGCAGTTTTCTTCATTTTCAAGTATGATAATTTTCACACATGCTATAAGTTATTTTCTAGGTAGTCATATGGTCTTTTCATAATCATATGGATTATGATTCTTTTTACATATGGTATGAGTTTAACCATGACATCATTCTTTCATAATGCACTCATTTTACATAACCATATGAGTTTCTCATCATGTCATAGTTTAAATCATAACCCTTAATGTGCAATACTATATTCAAATAAATACATTATATTGTGGGTCTCATTTTCTTAGTTAGTCATGAGATTCTTACGGCTCTTCCATTCCATATCATTGGATATTATTATGTCCATATGCATACTAGTGAAGTACTATGAATTTTATTCACTCATGAATCCATGACAAAATATGATTTACCAAACATCGTAAATACTTCTACTTTTCAAAACTTTCACCATAGTCAATACTCTCACTATTCACATGTATCATCATCATATACAACATGCTTAAATTCTTATAAGTTAACCACCACCTGGTCATTTTGGATCAATATATATTTCAATCCAAATAATCATAAGTATTATTAAAAACATGAATAACACAATGTTGCATACCATGCACAACCCCAACTCATTCTCGTTGAAAACTAAATTTCTTTTTTTAAAATAATTACGGAAACAACCTAGAGACCCGGGGCTTTATAGATACAACACATTTTAAAACCACAAGGGATCTTACACCACCATCATCTAAACCAAAATAACTTTATTCATTAATCAATAAAGTTTGAGATCAATAAGTAAAAGAATCTCAAATAAAGCTAAATATAGAGTTACTCTATCCCAAAATAAATAGTCAAACAGTCACGCAGTCCTCGTAGCTCCCTATAACAGTTGGTCTCATCACTGAGCTTTAGAGGATGTGAAAAATATAAGATATACGGTGTCAAAATAATAGATCCTGCGTAAGAATTTTTCTAATCAATTAAATAAGCAAGAAGAACACAAATCAAATTCATGCAACATTTTTATAGGAATACATCTACAACAAATTCATAATATAATTAACCATTCATGCATTAGAGAATAATCATCATGCAATATCAATATATCAGAATTAAAAAAATATGTAAAGATGCATGATCTAATGCAGAACAAGAATATTCATGATATCATGCATATGCATGAGTAACTTATTATCTTTTATCAGAATTTTTTTTGTATGCATGTCCCTATTAAATGCACACAAATTTAGTTTTACTTTCTATTAAAACCTGCGGATACTAAAAAATAGGTACAACAAATTTCTGAGTTCAAGTTAGGTCATCAGTTGTAGCTTAACACACAATTTGTATTTTATTAATTGGTTATACACTTTACCATCGACCGATATCAGGAATCAACATCATCTATCAGAACATTAAAATTCAGCATCTAATGTTGGGACACTAGGAAAATCAGCATCCACTAATGTCATTTTCTTGGTATACCAATAACAACAGTTGTGTCTACATATTACCCTCAAGCAAAGTAGCAAAAACTCTCTAAAACCGTGGTCGGAAGGTGAATCACTTAGTTGGGTTCAGGGGCATAACCGCACACATAATTTTAGTATCCCTATGGTTCTTCAAAATCAAAGTCCAAGAATCTCACACTATAGAAGGGATATCCAGGAAGAATATTAATTACATTGTTTTTATCTTTTTTATCAAAGAAATATTTATTTCTCAACATTCGTTTTATAATTCAGCATGCAAAACTCGACAACAAATTTTGTTTTGCAAATCAGCATGCAAAACACAAACACGGGACCTCAGCCCGTTATAATATAAAATAGTGCAATTAATTCAGAAATTCAATAAACATCAATTTGATTTGTGTGATGCATATAACTAAACATAGAGCAACACTTGCTCGTGACGCACATAGCCTACAACGATTTACTTTTGACCACTGATGTACCTTATGAAAAAACCATCGTGAACATGTGATTACACAATTATCCAAACATGTCCATTAATTCACATTCATTAAACATAATAAGAATGTACATGTATATCACTTTTTACATGCACATGAACACATGCTTATAAAATATATCTTTATTTTTATGTTTCATCTCATGCACAATATGCAAACATGCATGTGATTATGCTAGTGCAACCACAATGTAAATGCCAGGAATCATATTTTCATTATATGCATATGTATGTACACAACACATTAATTCTCATAAGCATGTGTAAACAACAAATCCTTTTGCCATTTCAGGCAAGCTCGAGTACAACACATACCCACTAAATCCAAGTCATGTTGCCCGTGCACGGAACAACACTGGTAGTCACATGTAAACATTCCAATGCTCATATGCAAACATACATAATCTAGACATTTAACATGGATGAAGTCTGAACTTTTATCATATGTAAATTTGGAATTAAACATGAGCATTTTATATATGTAACTTGGACATAGATATGAGCATTTACCATATTAAATCTATGTAAAATCATAGGCATTAAACATATCAAATTCAACATAAGCATGAGTATTTATCAAGCATACACATGCATATGTAAATTTGAACATACATGTAAATCTAAACATACATATAAGTCTGGACATACATAAAGATGTAAATATGCACACATGTTATATGTAAATTTGAATATACATTACATGTGAATCTGAAGATACCTAACATGTTCAATATATATATATATATATATTTGTTGAACTTTATCCAGTTTATTCTTTTTATTTTCTATTTCTGTGTGATTTTGCAATTCTGTGTTTCTACCCAGATTTTCTTATTGTGTTTTTGTTTCTTGTTTTGCCCAGAATATTTTTTTTGAACCTGCCCAGCCGAATGGCAGTCTGGTTGGGTTTAGCAGGGCATGAAGACTGCCCAGACTGCACCAGTTATTTTTTTTTTCTATTGGCTTTTGTTTGATTCCGCCCAGTCAATAGTCGGTTGGGCTTTGATAGTTGAGTGACTGCCCAGTCGACAGTTGGCTGGGCTCACTGTTTAGTTCTTGCCCAATCGATAGTTGGTTGGGCTTGATCAGTCAAGTGGCAGCCCAGCCAACAATCGGTTGGGCCCACTTTTTTTTTTTAAATATGCTCAACTGAAATAGTGTTTGGTTGGGCTTGATAGGTTATGTATCTGCCCCGCCGACCTGCAGGTCGACTGGGCTTAACAGTGTATACAGTTGCTCAGTGACTGTGGATCGACTGGGCTTAGTAGGTTTTTAAAAAAAAATCCAGCATCTAACAGGTATTGTTTACATAACATGAATTTTAAATAAAAACCCAATATATATATTTTTTTAGAATCACGTTGATAAAGAAATCAACATGACAGGCCTGGTTTGGAAAAGACCTGATCCAAACCAGCCCGTCGTGGGTTAAGGGCAGATCTGGTCAAACCCCACTCACATACATGTCACCATATATATATATATATATATATATATATATATATATATCATGGCAGACTCGGTTTGGGTCAGATCTGGCCCAAACCGTGGCTGCATCTCACCTTAACCGTATATCGTATGGTATGTATGTATATATATATACACACTTATGTGCAAAATCATATGTAGGCTATGAAATCAAGATTTAAACCCGAAATACCCATCACTAAACATGCACATAACGATTTTCTTGGGTTGAACTTGTGAAACCAAAATCAAATCCATGGTTTCCTTCAAAAATATCACCTAAATCTGATTTAGGTTATTTTTCCTTATCCGAATCTAAAGAAAAACCCGTATCTTGTTTGAAAATTGGAAGAGACCGGAAACTGTCGAACGACTGGAGAAGAGGGTGGATCCTCCTTCTTATTTTTTTTCTTCTCTTTCTTCTTCTCTGTCTTATTTTTTCCTCCGCTTCTTCAACTATAACACCTCAATTTTTATAACCCAAAAAATGGTGATTTTTTTTTTGAAATACTTTAACAAATACAGCAAAAAAAATATATTGTGTCAAAAAATTTGGCGTGCTACTTCACATAAATACTTGCAAACATAGAATTATGGAATTCAGAATTTAACAACTAATTAACCATGCATAAAATAAAATTAAATGTCGACAATATCCAAAATTTACTACAATTGTCCTTGAATTGAATCTAAATAAAATCAAAGTTCAAAAATTCTTGTGAAAGCAAAGGAAAGGTAGGCTCGGTCCCCGTCGCAACCTTCCGCCTTCGCATGTAAGTAGTTATTCATCACCTGAAAAACATTAAAATTAGAGGGGTTAGACACAACTTGTCTCAATAGGATAGATTATACTGAACTTGTAAAATAGAAATACGAAACAGGAACTTCATCTAATTTTTTGTAGTAAATTAAATCTAAGTGACTAATCATACATTTTAATTTAAGCAATAAGTATAGAAACTAGCAAATTTAAACAAATATGCATTATTCATTTTTAACTTAAATCAAATACAATGCATGGACAGATAAAATGTATGAACTTACCATATGAAGAAGTCATCGAATGCATGCATAATTTTTTATCTTCGATTAAGTGTTCTTTCTTAAATGATGAATGTAATTCCTAACTAATGCACATACATCTTCAAGTTATCACTTTTTAGCCCTGCTGGTACGACACAAACTTGAAAACTGGATAAGGGTCATGGCGCAGGAGTATTTTCATACATAAGGGTGACTTTGACCTGGCCAGACTCCTTTCACTAGTGACAGGGTGAGGTATAATAATTCGAAAGATATTTCCAACACCTTTAATCTTGATGCATCAGATTTCTTTGTGAGTACCTTAGCCATCTACACTACAGTCTAATGAAGAGGTTTTCTCATAAAATCGTGAGAGGGGAGGAGCAACCTTACATGCTCAAAACTTACTTTACCCACGAAGTTTTATATCACTTGGCACTCTCCCAAGAAGTATCTTTTACTTGCGATGTTGCATTAATTTATGTGATTACTTGATATTTTACATGAAATCATACTTGAATTCATCAAAAGAATTCGGCCTCGTAAAGGGCAATGGATGTACTTGCAAAGCAGTTAAACATTAATTTATCTATGCTTTTAAGTATAAACATGTACATATGCATAAATAAAAATTTCATAAATTTCATGCTCTGGTTAACACATATGCATGTACATGAATAATACGATAACAAAAACATGTCTTGCATGCATCTACATAATTGTAACATCAACATCATCCTTATCAATATCATCATTATCATTGTAACATGTTCAAATATGCAGCCACATTATGTTTGCACGTCATATAAAAATTTTCATGAAACATAAATAACTACGCATGAATCAGAGTTAGACCTTTAGACCAACTTCAAAAATGCAAAACTTTCAACTTTGTCCGACTGTTATAGAGTTTGTAAAAAAATTTACAGTCGGTGAACAGAGCTAAAATTTTTAAAGATCGCATAAAATTTTATGAGCTTTCTGTAGGCGCAAACCGTTAATAAAAATCTCTTTGTATGAGAGAGTTACGAACGTTTTACTATAGACATGTCAGACTGTATTTCAACTATTTCAGAACTGTGCTCAGACTATGAACAAAGCTCAAAATTTCACAAAAGGTAGAAAAATTTGTTAGCTTTACAATGCAATAAACCGCTCATCAAAACTCTTTTAAACAAGAGAGTTATGAGCATTTTACTGATCAGATGTCTCACAAAAAAACTGTAATTCTAGGTCCATGCATTCGGGTAGGCCCAAACTAGGTCACCTGAATCCGTACACCCATATTTTTTTGACATAATTTTAATTAAAAACTAAACTAAAACTACATAATTAAGTCTTATCTATTCTAAATGAGATAAATCATATTTTTTCTCAGCCATTTGGCTAAAAAAATTGACCTGTCTCTCACATGCATTATTTTCTCAAAAATTAATTTAGGTAAATACATAATTAATGAAATAAATTATATAATTTACATGCAAAAAAAATTTAAAAATATATACAAAAATCATAAAATATCCACATGCATATATTCTATCAAGTACAATAAAAAAAAATGCATGGTCTTACTAACAAAATTTAAGATTTCCCTAATTTACCGAAATCTTTTTTGAAAAACCCGATTTGACTAAAATTGCAATATCTCAAAATTTTGATATAGAAATTCACCAAATTTTTACAGAATATCTACAATAACCTAATCTACTAATCCAGATCAATACTGTCAAGAAAATCATAGTATAATTTATGTATTTTCAAAATTTATAGATTTCTTTTCTGAGAAATTGAATTTTGAGCAAAACATATTTTTAAAAGCGGTTTTCTCTAAAAAAAATATACTTTTTTTTATCTTTTGATTGCCCTAATTCAAACGTATGAGAGGGTTTGTTTAGGATATATTCTTATGAAAAATCAATGAAATTCATGCTACAAATTTTATTTTGCAAGAGAAGTATAAATCCACCGACCTTTTGTCAAAAAAATTGCTCCTACGCAAGCCGATGGGTCTTTTCGCAAGATCCGATCACTCCACACACACTACGACACCATATACTGCTTTCTTAAGCCCTTTTCAGTCATGTGAAGCCCTCTCTTGTAAACCCAAGAGAGAAAGCACCAAGTCTTTGGTATGAAAAAGGAAGAAAAAGAGTTGAAGATAAAAGAATTTGGGAGAAAGAGAGAAAACTCCAAAAAGAGGCAAATAAGGGGAAGGGGGGGGGCACGATCCCTTCCCATGCTTTTATAGATACTAGGGGAGGTCAAGGGCTGGATGAAATCCCGACCCTTGATCTAAATCAAGGCATCTCTTTCCTTTTTCTAAGACCTTATACCTTTTTTCAATTTTGTTAATTTTTCCTTCTTTTATATATTTTATTTTAGCCAGCTTAGGGCATTTTTTTATATATATATGATATAATTAACCTCCCCCCATAGGGTTGACCTCATTTCCAAATTTTGAAAAAAAAAAGTCTGACTTTCGTGCCTGGCAAGCAAGTTGGCTAATATTTTTCTTTCTTTCTTTCTTTTTTTATTTCCTTCTTCCTTTCTTTCCTCTTCATTTCATTGGTCCATCCCTTCCTGGACCTTTCTACACCCCTCTAGGGTTGGCCCCCTTCTTATGGGGCTTAATTTTTGACTTTTTCAATCCTTTGTCTTGTTTTTCAGTAAGTTTGATTTTAACTATTTTTCAGACTTGTTTTTGTTTTTACCAATTTAAACTTTAAATTAAGATGCCACATAGGATGAGATGACCCACCAATGGACTTCTACCATTTTATAAATTTTAGTTAATTTTTGAAATCCATTCCATTAAATTCCAACTTAATTTCATTTAAATTCAAATGAGATTTTTCCTAAATGAACTTGTAATTCCCATGAAATGCTAATACATGAAATTTAATTAAATTCACACCTAATTAAATTTCATTAATAAATTTCTAAAGTCTTAAATATTTTAATTATTTATTTTAATTAATTTTCCTAAGCGTCAATTTGAATTTTTTTAAATCTACTTAGAAAAATATGTTTCAAAATTCTAGAAAACTGTAGGCGTGTAGGGGGTCACATTTTTTTTTACATTTAAAATTTTCAACTAAATCCGACTAATCCTCATTACATTTGTATCCAAATAAGATCCAAATTGACTTTAAATTTACTTTATATTAAATTAAATTCTTAATACAAATTGCTCTGGAATGAATTAAATTCAAATATAATATAAATTTAATTTAGTATTATATTTAAATTTGATTTTATTCCTTGATTAAATCTTGATTCTTTCTAGTACACAAATTAAATCTTAATTTAGCATTAATTAAGATTGTATGTTTTACCTAAATTAAATATAAGAATTTGTTTTTAAATTATTTATTATTTACCAAAATATCATACTTATTACATTAAAACTTAAATTTATATTCTAAATTTAGTTTCAACAAAGCTTTAAATTTTGAATTGACATTCAATAAAGTCTTGATTTAGATTTGAATCAAACTCAAATCTAATTATAATGCTCGAGACATATTTATTAAATCTAAATTCGAATTTTCAAATCAGAATTCAAATTGATAAAACTTCAAAAATCAAAATTGAAATTCAATAAGATTTCAAATTAAAATAAATACTCAGTTCAAATCCTCAGTAATATTAAAACTCAGATTAGATCCGATAAAAATTAAAACCCTAATTCAGAATAAATTCTCAACTCAAACTTTATTTTGAATCTCAAATAATACTTGAATTATAATTCAATTTATAGCTTATTTTTTTAAAATATTTTAGCCTTAATTTACTATTATTTCTCGTAAAGTATAAAAAAAATTATGGGTTTTACATCCTTCCCTCCTTAAAGAAATTTTGTCCTCGAAATTTAACAATGGTTATTCATCAATGAGATTTTAGATGATTTATTATTATTATTTATATGTTTACTAATTTTTAAAAAATTTATGGGTATTACAACAACGTTCTCTCTCTCTCTCTTTCTCTCTTTTCCTTTTTCTTCATTTCTTTCTTTTTTTTCTTTCTTTCTCTTTTTTTTTTTAGTTTTATATATGAGACCCCCTCGAAGGTGACCCCCCCCCCCCTCTAGGGCTTTCTAATAGGGGCTGGAGATAGAGCTTCCCATATGGGAGCCTATCTCCAACTCCCTTTCCTAATCTCTTAAAATTTTCCATGTTGACTTTTTCAACTCTTTTCTTATTCCTTAATACTTACTTCTTCTTTTCATTTAAATTTTACTTTTTCTAATTAACCATTGGGTCATTCTAGAAACCCTAATCAGCTCACTATTTCATCTAATAAATTTTAGAATATACTTATTTTAATATTAAAATGATTAAATAATAATTTTTTACTTTTTTTTATTATTTATTAAATTCTCAAAAAATTCCAGAGGGTACCTTATCCCTTTGAGTGTCTTTTAAACCTTACATTTTCTTAATTTAAACCTGTATTTTAAATTTAAAGCTTTATTTTTGTTGCATTTGGATTTTAGATCTTAATTTGGATCCAAGATCTAAATCCATTTGGATCCTAAGTTAGATCAGATCCTAATTAATATAGGTCATGGACTGAGTCCATATCCATATTAATTTGGATCATATATATCAGATCCGGTCTGATCCAATATAGACTCGGTCCTATCGAGACTGGCCTCTTTTTAAAAAATGTGATTTTCGAGCCAATCGTAGCTCGATTTTGGAAAAGTAAAATACGTTGAACTCAGAACTTTGAGGCACATCTAACGATATATATTTCAAATTTTGCCTCCAAAATTCACCTGAATTTAGCCTAAATTTTGTTTAATTTTAAATGTTAAAAATAAAACTTTTTATCAACTTTTAATTGGTGTGTTTAGGTCTTATCAATGAGACTATGTCAAGCCGAGACTCAAGTATCACATCTTAATATCAAGGGTTCTACCTATATTTCTACAACACTTACCCAAATTTCAGAAATCTCTAAATTTAACTAAGTAAAAAAACACACGATATTACACTGTATAAGCTTGTAATGCATGAAAATATCCCTTCATGCATTCATACAATAAACTAGAAAGGGCATGACTTGTGATGATCATCATATTCACATGCATGTACAAATAATAATTTAGTTCTCACTTTTCTAGCTTATTGCAATTAAGCAACATGTGCATATTAAGACATTACAAACTATAAGTAGTATGCTTTAGAAGTAAAGCATATGTCCTCATATCCATATATGATTGGATATACACTAGATTTATATCCAATAAAACTTATTATTTTCTTTCTCATTATCATTTGAGTATGTCAATCACGATAAGCCCATTTATTTTTCAAAGTTTTAATCTTATCAAATAAGCAATCAAACAACAAGCACGTCAACATATAAGTTTAGATCCATTAATGGATTCACTCAAAAAATCTATTGGATTTATATAAGTTTCTCCTTCTCTTCCCACCTTCGGCTATTGTTGTCACTCACCTTAGCACCACCACTCTTTCGGTAGCAACTCTGGCAAGCCACATGGCACTGTCGTTCGGTGAGGGTTTTCCTCTGCACCTTGCGACCACCGCAGTTTCAATGCCACCTTTAGGCCAGTTCTGATAGCTTGCAACACCTTATTCTGATGATCGACAAGGGGTGGAATAAGGTGAGTTCTCTTTTTTTCTGTTTTTTCTCTCCCCTCTTCTTCCCTTCTCTTTCTTCTTCTTACTCTTGTTGTTTCCGTCCCGACAACGGTCCAGGTGGGTGACTAGTGAGGGTATTCCTTTCGTCTCTCCCTTTTTTTTTCATAGCTCTGCCTTTTTGGTAGGGGTAGCTGACAGGTCGATCTGGATGGAGATGACTTATTTTCCTTCAGCTCTTCCTCTTCCTCTCATTTTTTTCTTCAACCTCCTACGCAACCTCTCCCCCTCTGATGGCTATGCCAGACCCAGCCGATCTACGAAGCTCGGTCGTCCACCAAAGTATGCACCCGTATTTTTTTTCTTTCGCCGCCTTACACCAGCAACAAGGGTCATCAACACGGTCGACCCTCTCTGTATGCCTCTTTTTGGCAGTCGCCAATGGAGGGATCCTCTCTGTGATGGCCTCTCTATGGCAGTCTTACCATGGAGGGCTTCACTCTCCACTGGCGCTTCTTTCCTCAGGCAACAAGAGGAAGAAGAGTTATGTTTGCACAGATCTTCGAGCGACAATCATGTTGAGTCTTTGCGCACATCAAAATCGTATCTTTGATACCACCATTGGGTTTTCAAATTGGCGTGTGCGTAGAGAGGAAGGAGAAAAATGGAGAGAGAAGAGGGAAGAAGATTGAGTTGGTGAATGGCCTGCTCAGGGGGGATTTGCACTCGGGTTCTACCTATAGTGTGCAGGTCCGGACTGGGACATATTAATAGCCCTTCCCTGGGTAGTCGTTTCTCTAGCCTTAATCAGATCTCTTTTGGGTTTCCATGAGATCCATTATATATTTCAAACAGTTTGCCTATAAAAAAAAAGGTTGTCATCAAATGAATATTATAATTACCAAGTTACGCGTGTTCATGATTATCACAAAATCTTTAAGCGTGGTTTTAAATTAGAAGCTATTTTTTATGCAGTGGTGCTGCATGTTTAGCATGCAACTCCATTATTGCTAACCATGTATCTTATCATTTTTTTAGATGGACAATACACCAATCTTGAAAATTGCCAAGATGGTTGGTTGTGAGGCAGATCATTGCATGTTTGTCATACAACGATGTTGCCTATAATGCAAAGTCTTTGAATTAAAAGTTTTTATTGTTTAAGGGTAAATCAATAACTCTATCTTATCAACTCAACTTGTGTCAATGTTGACCAAGTTAAATTGTAAAATGTGTGCTTTTGATTAAAGAAATAAAAATTTAGGTGTGTTTCACTATAAGAAAATAGGTCATTGCTGACGATATTTATCATCAACAATATATGATTTATGGTAGCCAATAACATAAATGATGATAAATATTGTCACCCGCGTCATCAGCCCTTTACGGTCGTTTATATTACTATTTTCAATGATATTTATATATCATCATGTATCTAAAACTAATTTCGATGATATAATATAGTCGGTATAAAATGATCGGCTCTAGAATGTAGTCGATAATAGTAATTCAAGGTGATGATATTTATCATCAGCTATACTAATTAAAATCGATGATAAATATTGTTGCCTATATTGTTCAAAGTCGACAATAAATGTCATCAATTATATATTAAAAGTTGATGATAAATATCATCATATTTATATTAAATAACATATATGTAAAAAATATCCAATGATAAATATTGTTGCTTGTATTATTTTAAATCGATGATAAATATCATCGGGTATAGATTAAACTCGATGATAATTATCATCATATATATATTTTGAAAAGTCATATGTGTTCAAATAGCCAACGATAAATATCATCGGTTATATTTATCATCGGTTATATTAAGCAAACCGACGATAAATATCACCGCTATTAATTTTGACATACTTGATGATAAATATCATCAGCAAAAGCCTCTTTTAAAAAAAATTATATTTTTATTAGCATATTTTTTGCATAAAATCGTGCAAATTTGCATAGAACTTTCACATAGTTTGATGGAAATTCATACAATTAGAAGAAAAATCACATAAAATCGTGTGAATTTGCGTAAAACTTCTATATAGTTTGATAGAAATTCATTCAATTAGAAGGAAAATCTCATTGAATCGTACAAATTTGCATAAAACTTTCACATAGTTTGATAAAAATTTGCATAATTAGAAGGAAAATCACATGAAATCGTAAGAATTTGCATAGAACTTCCACATAGTTTGATGAAAATTAGCACAATTAGAAGAAAAATCACATGGAATCATTCAAATTTGCATATAACTTCTGCATAGTTTGATAAAAAATTGCTTAATTAGAAGGAAATGCATATAAAATTATGCAAAATTTCATTAAAAATCATAGTTACATGGAAAGTCACTCAATTCTTAGAAAATTTGCATGGAATCGTATGAATTTTTTTGTTCTTATAGAAATTATTCTTCGATTATTACAGAACACTTAAATTATTACAGAAAAATATAATACTTCAAACTTTGCTATTACGAGACTCTTCAAAATAAAAATTAGTTGTTGCCTAGCCTATCAAATGCAACCATTTGAGTGAAAGAGAGAGATGTAACTAGTCTCTATAAAAGATTAAAGATGAACAACTAGAGGGCAAATGATACTTCAAATTGCCTAGCCTAATTCATCTTCCAAGTCAATAATAAAAAGAATGATGCTAAAAACAAAGAAATTTGAAGCAGAAAACCTATGAGCATCGAGCGATTTGAGTTCCTCTTTTTTCTCAATAGGCAAAATGTGTTCACCTACTTTAAGAGAATGGTTGATGATCTATAGTTCTTCCTAGTAACGATGCAAGGACTCCAATGCCTAGAAACACATGAAAGAAAAACTTCAGTCTTAAACAATGGATAAATTTGACAAAATAACAAGTGACAACAATATAATACCCTATTTACAAGAATGATGCAGTAGGAACAAAATATTCTAGAAATAATGCATGGATATCACACTAAAGAGATAGTAGAAAGTTTTTATCTCTTTTCTCATAAACTACAACTTTGATGCTCTTTATGCAAGTGTGCTAGCATTGAAAAAAAAATTATCATTCTGCTTTTGCCCATAACTCTAAAATTTATGAAAAGAAAAAACAACAAATCTGCTATACATTGTTGTGCACAACGAGTAGATCTTCTTCTTCGCCTGCTTCTCACTAATTGACCCCAAGATTCACACAAAAAACAAGAAAAAAAAGCTCTCTCTTTCAGTGCAAGAAATCAAATAAACTGAAAGAGGGGAAGGCCAAGAAAAACAAAAGATGGTACCTCCCGATGACAACAACTAGGGTTTTGATATAGGTGACGATTATCTCATCCTTGGAGGGCTTTGGGTTCTCTAGGAACTGCATGATGATGATCCAGTGCTTGTAGTCGCAGTCATCAAGGAGGATGGTCTCCTTGGGCGTTCTGGTGCTTCAGTTTGGGGAGGGATTGTTCAACGGATAGTACCCACCAGAGGAGAGCAAACAGAAAAAGAAAAGAGGGAAAAGAAGAAAGAAAAAAGGAAAGAGTGGAGAGGGAAAGAAGGCATAATGAAATTTATAGAAAAAATGAAAATAAAAGAGAGAGAATGAAAGGAAGGGAGCCCTCCTGCAAAAAGATTTAAGAAAAAATAAAATTTTAACATCAATGATGATATTTATCCCTGATTCTTTATTAAGGGCGATGATAATTATCATTGTATTAGATTCATATAGACAACAATAATTATCGTTGGTAGATTAATAATGACGACGATAATTATCATCGGTTTTAAATATATTGACGATAATAATTATCATCGATATTAGATTAATATTGATGACAATACTTATCATCAATTTTAGATATATTGACAATGATAATTATCATAGATTTTTTATTAAACTAGTTAATCAATATATTGATGATGATAATTATCCTCAATTTTAGATTAATAATGATGGCGATAATTATTGTCAATTTTAGATTAATAATGGCGATGGTCCAAATCATCATTTTTGCAAATCTATGTATTCGACATGCTCCATTTGCTCTGAATCGACTATTGGATCATCGCAATCGGATCAAAAAATGTGATTTTTTATGCTTGTATGTTTACAAAAATTTTGAGTTGTTGATTTTCAAGCCTTAAAAGATCCTTCTTATACATCATAATCAGATGATCCAAGAGTATGTTTCTATAAAACTATGCATCTGGATAGCATTCGTATGATGGAATTTTAGAAAAAAAAACTATGAAAATCTTGGTGCATTTCAGTTTACATATTTGACTGGTTTACATATTTTAGTTGCCTTGGATCAAGAGAAACTTTTACATGTAAACTAGTATGAACCAAGATTTTCATAGTTTTTTTGCAAATCTAACCTTGCAGATGCATTCGATGTGGTGCATTTGCTTAGAATCATCATAATTGGATCAAGAAATGTGATTTTTTATGCTTGCATGTTTATGAAAATTCTGAGCCATTGATTTTCAAGCCTTAGAAGTTTCTTCTTATACATCATAATCGGATGATCAAAGAGTCTATTCCTATAAAACCATACATCTAGATCACATCCGTAAGGTAAAATTTTTAGAAAAAAAAACAAAAAAAAACTATGAAATCTCGGTGCATACTAGATTACATATTTGACTGGTTTACATATTTTAGTTACCTTGGATCAAGAGAAACTATAACATGTAAATTGGCATAAACTAATATTTTTATAAGTTTTTTAGCAAATCTAACCCTGTAGATGCATTTGGTGTGGTCCATTTGCTTGGAATCGACTATTGGATCATCTTAATTGGATCAAGGAATGCAATTTTTTATTCTTGCTTGTTTATGGAAATTCTGAGTCATTGATTTTTAAGCCTTAAAGGATCATTCTTATACATCACAATCAGATGATCCAAGAGTCTCTTTCTATAAAACCATGCATCTAGATCGCATCCATACAATAAAATTTAAACTAAAATAAAAAACCTATAAAAGTCTTGGTGCATACCAGTTTACATATGGACAACAATAATTATCGTCGTCAATAGATTACAAATAATCAACATATTTATGATGATAATTCATGTCATCAATATGTTGATCATTTGTAATCTATTGACAACATATTGATGAAAATAATTATCATCGATAATAGATTACAAATAATAGCATATTGACAACGATAATTATCGTCATCAATATGTTGATGATTTGTAATCTATTGAGAACATATTGACGATGATAATTATCATCGTCAATAGATTATAAATAATCAATATATAGACAATGATAATTATCATTGTCATTATACTGATCATTTATAATCTATTGAAAGCACATTGACGATGGTAATTATCTTAATCAATATATTATAAATAATAACATATTGACGACGATAATTAGCATCGCCAGTATACTGATGATTTATAATATATTGATAGCATATTAACGATGATAATTATCATCGCCAATAGATTATAAATAATTGATATATTGCTGATGATAATTATCATCATTATTATAGTAATCATTTATAATCTATTGATAGCATATTGACGACAATCATTATTATCATGAATAGATTATAAAGAATAATATATTGACAATGATAATTATCATGAATGAATCCATCTGGCGATCATTAAATATCTTCATGCATATTTGTGTTTTGTTGTTGCTATTGATATATTTTGTATTTTTTTTTTTTGCCATTGACTTTCCTAGCCACCAAATTTATCGTTTAGGGTTTACTATGTTTATGGTTTTTTCATAAAAATATATATTATTGTAGATAATTTATGATTGTTTGCTTGTTCTTTAGTTAATATATGTTGTTCTTGTATTGATGTAATGGGGCGAGGGTTCACTGTGCATAAACATTGAAAGGGCTAAAGTACACTATCGTGGTTGTTGTAGGTAGTCAATAATGGTGTCTGAAAGGGTCAAAGCACACTACTGTAGGTTTGATTATACTAATTAGAAATCTATAGTGGTCTCAAAAAATATTACCTTTAACAAATTTGCGGTTTTGATGTCTCGTAAAACTGGATATGCGGCAGACTTATTTAGCCTCTAGTATATTTATTCTTCAAACTTAAACAACCAAGAAATATGGATAAATGTTGAAGAGGGTGATGATTAGAATCTATGTTATTTAGTGGTGATGTGTACTTAAAAGTATGCAATGTTAACAAAGGAGCAGTTAAACAAGGAGTAGTTGATCAATGGAATGGTGTGAATCCCGTGGAGAATGTGCATGCATCTCAGGCACCATCTATCGAGTTGAGTCATTTTTCGATTATCCAATTGTCTCAAACTGTGGACAATATTGATATTATACATAATCAATGGATCACTACAAAATATTTGAGACCACGTGGGAAAGGAAGTGCCAATGATCTTCAGCATGTTTAATGACATGCAACCTTCTCGGGTTAATTTTGAATGTTGGAAATGCAAAAATGATGCATGCATGGAAGCAAATAAAGCAATAGATATAATAAATTTTGATTTAGTTGGTGCAACCAAATAGTTAATTAGTGGTAGCAATGATCATATTGATAGTGAACAATCAGATGATATCGATGATGATGAGTATACCATGTCGATAAGAGAGGATGAAGACAGTGGTCACATAGGACAAATAAGGGCAGATGAAACCAATGCATTAATGGCATTTGATAATGTGAAACTTTAGTTCTCGTTCAATGAGTTCTCGTACAATGAAGAGCAATTGAAAATCATTTAAGTAGACATCTGATATGTATGAGCAATTATGTAATGAAAGGATTAGTGATTGTGAGTAATTCCAATGGCTATCAACACACTCGAACGATAAAAAATTATTTTGGGAAAAATGTTTAATGTTATCCAGCACTGCCACGAGTTTTTAAAAAATTATGTGATCAGGAATAACTATAAAGCATAATTATTAAATAGTTGCAATAACAGAGTCACTATCGTATGCACGAGGAAGAACACTAGTATGAGGGTTGATTGTTTCTGAAAGATCCATTGCACAAAGGTACGCGAAGCAAGTTTCTTTCAAATAAATAAGTATGATAGCGAACATGCATGTGGTGAATCACTGATCAACCTTATAGTAGATAAAGTGTCTTTCAAGTATATTTTAGGTGTTATTTACAAATGCATGCACAATAACTCGAATATAATTGGAAAAAAAATATGAATGACATCAGTCGTGAGGAAGGTGTGGAGGTTACTTACAAAAAAGCATGGCATGGATATGAACACACTAAGGCTATATTATATGGTTCATTCAAAGAGTCCTTCATGATGTTTTCTACCTATTTGGATCACCTGATGAAGGTTAACCGAGAAATGCTAGGATATATTAAGACTGATCTAAAATATTGATTTAAGTATATGTTTTTATCCTTCTGGCCAAGCATCGATGGGTTTTTAAAATGATGCCCTCCAGTTCTTATGGTAGATGGCACATTCTTAAAAGAAAGATACATGAGTATATTATTGTCGACCCATACTATTGATCACCTTGTAATGATATATTTTCAGTAACATTTACAATTGCTGATAAGGAGTCCAATGATTCATGAGCATGATTTTTAAAGGTATTAAAGCATAAATTCATACACTTCGACGAGTTTATAGAGATAAGAGTATTAACAATTATCTCAAATAGGCATCCTGATTTAAAGTATGTTGTCCCCCACACATGGCCTATACATCATGTTGAATTTTGCATGAAACATCCGACAAAGAACACTTTGTAAAAATTTGGTTCACCACTCAATGTACTTTAGTGGAGTACATCTCAAGCAACTATGAAAGAATAACACAATTATTTTTTTGACAAAATTAAGGAACAAAGCACAAACGCATATAATTATGTTGTCACTGACGTGAATCTAAAACATTAGGCACTTGTCACTTTCCTACAAAAAGATATGACTACTTAACATCTAATATAGTGGAGAGCTTCAATTCTTGGATTATCGTCATACGTGACAAGCTCCTAATTCTACTTATTGAAAAACTTTGTCTTATGTTGTTAAATTATATCAAGAAAAAAAGAATTCGGAACACTATATGACAAGCATTGTGGTGCCAAAGGTAAAAGAAAAGCTAAAGAAACTAAAGAAAAAGGCACAACAAATATGTGTGCAAGTAGTTCATTGCCTTTGACAATGGTACAAAGCCCGCAACCGATCTCACAATTGTAATGTTGATCTTATGAGGCACTTGTGCTCTTATGAAGAGTGACAGGTTAGCGAAATTACTTGCGAACATGCAATCACTGCATTTTATATGAGAGCAACCTACCAAATAATTACTCCAACAAGTTCTTCAAAGTTAAATTGTATCGAGCTGTATATAATTAATATTCATTCTTCCCGATGGTGGATAATATCTCACATCGCTTCACCTACTTTTATAGTTGTCTATCCATCAAAAGTGGTTTGCAGTGGAGTAATAGACAAAGAACATAACACAAAGATGTACCATACAAGTGCAGTGTATATGGTGAGGTTGGCCACAACAAGAAAAAGCCTGAATAACATCATGTATACATATGTAGTATTGTTTAATGAATTGCTTATTTGTGTCTGTATACAATGTTGTTTAATGAATTGCTTCTTTGTATGTATATTTAGGTAGTTTGAGACATGTAGTCATAAAAGTTCTCATAGTACAAGGGGATTTAAACAGTCATGTGGTTCGAACAATGTGGAAACACCTGTCGTACATCAAGTATAAACAATATCCTGAATCATGTGTGTTTATATGATATTAATCATATATAATTTATTTGTTGTTAAAAATAGGTTAATAAGAAAGAAAAAGTTATAGAAGAGAACACCCCAAAGTCGAAAGTATGATTTTGACAAAAAAACTCTCTTGGCAAGTGATGTAAGTGTTAATTTTGCATGTTAATTTATTTATTTTTTGTTACATTTACACATAATTTTGTTTATCCTTTTGTTACCACACTGAATTTACTATGTAGCATCTAATAAGATTCATAAAAAGACTTCAAGTAGCTCACAATGAGGATAAAGAAAGAGACAACTTGTTGAAGACCCTTTACCTTACCCTGTATTTCTCTGTGAGTTTAAAAAGTAATGTTTATATTATTTTATTATTTATTAAAAATTAACTGGTAAACCTTGTTTATTCACAGCCAATGGTCACAACTAAAGAGCATTAAGGTGGGGTAGTTGACTACTTTGAGAGCAATGACTTGTTGTATCATTTCCTTGATGCTGACAAGGTATGTTTCTACACAACATTACATACTTACAAATAAATATTCACATGCACAATGATGTTACATTAGATTTATGTTGTAGCTCTTAATTCCTTTCAACTGGGACAACAAGAAAAGAGTTCTATGAAAAATGAAGGACTTCAGGTTGTATAATTTTATGTGAACACATATTTAGCATATAAAAACCTCAAACAAATAGTACAATAACATAATTTTCTCAATAATGTACTTATTTTTTTTATATGTTTGTTATCTTTTTTTCGTGCATATGTGTTGCAGGTTTTTTTGTGCAATTTGAGTTTGACTATTATAAAGATTGGACGATGAAGACCACGAAGGGTATTCTTCAACAAGAGAATGAGTAATTACTTTGCATTTGTTTGTTAACTTATTTTGTACATGTACATATTTTTCTCTTGGTATTTACTCATTTTACAGGTGTGACTCTGGTATATTTGTCATATAGTATATGCAATACTTAGGCAAAAATTGAAGATTGAAGTTCACATACATATGTGTTTATATGTCAGTTGTTCACTAGTTTGAGATATGCATTGCAGTTAGTTGTTTGCTAATAAAGGGTTATTTTTAGCAAGATGTCATAATATAAAGAATTGTATGATCAAGTTCTACAAGAATATGAAGGAAAAAGCTTCCAAGGGTACGAAAGACAATGAAAAAGTAGAGACATCAATTAGAGAGGAGTCAGAATAGTCTGTCCAGCTAGCCGATCTGTGGACAATTATGCACCTTTATAATAGATAAAGTTAAACTTATATTTATAATTAGATGTATCAAGTTAAACTTTGTAATTGAATGAATCAAGTTAAACTTTAAGTATACCTTTATCATGGATCCCATGTATTGAATGTAACTTTGTAATTGTTAAACTTCAAGTTATCTGATTTCTTGCAAACCAATTGTATTTAGTTCTATGTTAATCATATTGACTTGTCTATATATAGAGAAATAGTTTTGCAAAATATTCATATTTTTGTTGATCAATAGGATTTTCGCAAATACACTTCACATAATTTCAGAACGTATATGCAAAAAAGTTTGATATATGCAAATGAGTTAGAAATAGTTGCCAAAATTAGTTGCTAAACATAGTTGCCCAAAGAAAAGCAAGTTGTGGACAAAAGGCAAAAAAAGCCCTAGATTATGCAAAAATAAGCAGGTTGGGGACCACAACGTGTTTATATATATTTTAAAAAGTCTGCAAAAATAAGAAATATCACATATTTGTCATAATTTTATAAATATTAAAGTATGATATTTGCGATATAAGGAGATTCACAAAGAACTCAATGTGAGATTGTGCAATATATACGAATAAATAGGTTATTTGCAAATTTAGTAGCAAGTGGTTTAACATAAATTTATGCGATTTCGAAAAGTATATGCAAAAAAGTAGGATATTTGTGAGAGGTGTTTCACAAATATATTTATAGAAAATATTGACGTATATGCAAAATAGTATGGTATTTGTGATTATGGTGGTTTCAGTTTCACAACAAATTCTCAAATAAATTTATGCGAGCTTGTGAGGTGCACATAAAAAAACTTACGATTCTGGATTTAAGTGGAAGTTGGACCTAGCCAACGGGCAATATGGTTTTATTGCAATAAAGCCTAAATTCAAAGTTGTGAAGGGTAAAATAGTCTCAACAATGTCAGAGATTTGTGATTTTGGACATCGGAAGAATATAAAAAATTGTAGAGTTATTATAAAATTGGGTCAAATTATCCATACAATATGATTATTTTCTGTTTTTTTATCTTACATGTTTTAAACACTTATGGGTTTTTTAATTGCTTAATTTAAACAACAAGATAGGGTGATAGTAGTGGAAAATAAAACAAAAGACGAGGTAGCAACATCATTACGCATATGTAGTTGAAAAAGGCCGATTTTCACTCTCATCTCTACTTTCAACACCATTATCTTCTCCCAAAACAAGGTTATCAATCACATGTGGGGGATAGGTGGTATTTATTAAAGAGTAATCTTACGGTGATAATCGAAGAGCACCTACTCCTACCTACTAGAAATCATAGTTGTAGGTTGCATCTTCTAAATCAGACCTTATAGAAGTACTTAACATAGTTTATTTGATAAGAATCATATTTCGAATCATGTTTATTCACATAAAAACAAGTTTTTACAAGTTATGAAATTTTAGTGCATTATGAGCCATTGATTGTTAAAGATCTTAGAATACCTATGTGTATGTATTCATCACATGATCCAAATTTTGTTTTCAACTAAATAATGATTGCTTATCATATCTTGAAAATATAAAGCTCCTATTAGGTGGGAGTAGGTGCTTCAGTAGCACCTATTTTACTATTTATTAAATCCTCATTAAATACCATCTTCCACTGCTCACAAACAGATGGTTTAGAAGCTGTATAGTTTGATTGTTGGTCAGTCATGTAGAGGCCTTGTTAGACCCGAATCCAGTTAATTATCTTCCTTACGAGAGGGTGTTGTGTGTTCTCCCCAAAACACAACTTTGCGTGTTCCAGTGTGTACGAAGGAATATCTTGGGACCCGTAATAATTCATATGCCAATGTTGCCCATGATGACTTTATAATAAAATAACATATAAAAAATATAGATATGATTTTGACAGAAATGTCCTCCCGTAAGATAGATATGTGTTGGACGAAAATGTCCTCCCACTCCTTGTAAATAGATTTGCATGTTGTGCCTTTGTTTTTAGCTTGTGTTGCAACACATGGTCGCCTTCTCATTCCTGCCTTGGGTTAGATAGAAAACATTTCTGAGTTCGTTCCTACCTTGTGGAGATAACTATAAATTGAACGACTGGTTCGATCATTGGTGGGCGTCATAGGGGGATTTGTCGGCCATCTCTTTTTACAGTCATCTCTTCTTGGTCATTTTTGTTAGGCAGTATGAAAAAAAACAATGACGCACAAACATTCCAACAAGTGTCATTCAAGCGTCGTGAGTACCTTTCCATGTCATCATGCTATTGTTGAAGAACGTATGTCGTCGTGAGTGTCATTAAGGTATTATTTTATTATTACAGGTAGATTTTATCGTTTCGACGGTGGAAACTTGAAGATATTTGTAAGGCGGTGAGATCTGTTGACAATAATGCTTGGTTACAAATGCGAGCAAGGGCCTCTACCCCATCCGTTATCATCCATTCAGTCAGTATATGCAATGTAACGCAAATCGCGATTGTAGTAACATGTGTATCGATTTGTGAGATATTAATTTGTTTGTTAATATCGATTTGTAATATATTATGTTGAATTACCGTATATTGATTTGTAAGATATTATGTGTTTTCTAGTGTCGATTTGTGAGATATTGTTTTGGTTGTTAATATCGATTTATAATATATTGTGCTGAATTAGCGTATATCGATTTGTAAGATATTATGTGTTTTCTAGTGTCGATTTGTGAAATATTGTTTTGTTTGTTAATATCGATTTGTAATATATTATGTTGAGTTACCGTATATCGATTTGTAAGATATGTGTTTTCTAGTGTCAATTTGTGAGATATTATTTTATTTGTTAATATCGATTTGTAATATATTATGTTGAATCGTCGTATATCGATTTGTAAGATATTATGTGTTTTCTAGTGTCGATTTGTGAGATATTGTCTTGGTTGTTAATATCGATTTGTAATATATTATGTTGAATTGTCGTATATCGATGTATAAGATATTATGCTGAATTGTCGTATACCAATTTGTAATATATTATGCTGAATTGGCATATATCGATTTGTAAGACATTATGTGTTTTCTAGTGTCGATTTGTGAGATATGATTTTGTTTGTTATTATCGATTTGTAAGCTATTATGTTGTTATGTTGATACTGTGATTCATTTAATCGTTTATTTGACTTGTTTAACTAATCAGTAGTCGTTGTTATATGCATCTTGAATAAATCATAGTAAACGTATGCGCTGGCTAACGCAAAATGATATTTTGCTCATGACAGTGTTGAGCTTATCAACTAGTTGCAGTAAAGATGATGTATCTCAATCATTGAAAAGTCATGAAACAATGAACATCCGTACTATCGACACACCTGAAGAAGTGAATATGTGCACTAATGATGCACATGATAAGAAGGGTTCAGGCATTGGATTCACTCTTGACTTGAATATTACAACAGACAAAATGCAATTCAAAAATGAGGTAGATGGTTATGACAGTACATTTGACAAAAGTGCAGGCACCTCAAGTCTACATGATAGTACACTTGACTCTGTTCCCGTAGAAAGAATGCATTTTAATAATGAGAAAGTTGCATACAAATTTTACAATGATTATGCCTTAAAACTTGGTTCCAGTGTTATAAGGTATTCTTGGGCAAAAAATGCACAGGGTGTCATTGTGAGAAAGGCATATGTTTGTTCTAAGCAAGGTTGGAAGAAGTCAGAAAATCCAACAAGCAGCAAGCTAGATTCAAGATGTGGTTGTCCAGCGAGAATGGTGTTAAGAAGACTTTCGAATGAAAAATATGTAATTCATACTTTAATCAATGATCATAACCATGAATTAGCCGCTTCATTTATGACTCCTATGTTAAGGTCACATCATAAAGTAATTGAAACGCATGATGTAATTGCTAAAATAGCTTATAGCGTCGGCATTGCACCAAGGAAAATATACAATTTATGCGCACACATAGATAGTGGTCGCGAGAATGTACCATTCATACCTATGGATCTAAGAAACCACTTGAGAAGGAAGAGGTCAGACAACATGAAAAATGATGAATATGTTCTTTGGTTGATTACCTCTAGAAGAATTCAAACAATGACCCTGATTTCTTTAGTGCAATGCAACTAGATGAAGATGGGTATGATGTGAATATGTTTTGGGCAGATTCAAAGTCAAGAGTAGATTATGAATGCTTTAATGATGTGTTTATTTTTTATACGACAGTAAAAAATAATACAGAACAATGGCCATTTGCGTAGTTTGTCAGAGTGAACCATCACTCATGGAGTTGCATATTAGGCGGCGTTTTTTGTATGACCAGACCAAGGAAACCTTTGAGTGGTTATTCAGAGTATTTACACTGGAAATGATTGGGAAGCACCCTGGAGTTGTACTTACAGATGTTGATCATGCAATTGTGGTTGTAGTGTCTCATGTATGGCCATATGCATATCATCGCCTATGTTTGTGGCATATCTTTAAAAATGCAGCAAAGAACATATGACACATTTTTAATCAGAAGAGCATAGACGATGTCACCTTTATGTCTGATTGGGAGCAAATGATTCAGATGTACGACCTTGAAGACTGTGTGTAGTTACAACATTTATATGCAGACAAAGATAAGTGGGCATTGGCATATGAAAAACAATACTTTTGTGCAGGTATGAAAAGTACATAAAGAGTTGAATCTATGCATGTTACACTAAAAAAAACCTTGTATTCATGTTTAACAATGTTTCACTTCATGAAACAATATGAATTATTTGTAGATGGTCTTAGACAGAATGAGCTTGAACAAGATATGAAATGCTTCAACAGCCGCCCTGTAACTTTGGGCATGAAAATATTGATGTGACCTACAAATCTGTATATACTAATTGTTTTTTAATGGACTAAGAAGAAGGTTATACAGGTCATGAATTGCAACATAGAATGACGTATGCAAACTGTGAATATGCATAAATGTCATATTGTATGGGAGGGCGAAGAGCATTCAAAAAAGAAATAAGCATATGTTACATATAATGTTGACAACGAAACAGTTGAATGTACGTGCAAATTGTTTGAATTTAAAGGTATTTTATATCGTCATGCATTAAAGGTACTTAATCAAGAGAAAATACAAGAAATACTTGAGTCATATTTAATGCGAAGATGGACAAGACAAGCAAATATTGAACTACTGGATACAAATAATGTCAGTCCATCTGTTGTCGATGAGATGTGCTACATAGTCTCCCATTACCAACAACTATGTAGGTCACCTATGCATGTTGCGGATTTGGCATTGAAAAGTGAAGAAGCCTATGTATGTATGAGAAAAGTGTCAAGAGAATTACTTGAAAAAGTGCAGTTAATTCACCATCAGCCCATTGTAGCTCATGAAGATCAATCTAAAAAAACAGGATTGAATAGTGTAGGTGAAAATCATGCTTCCTCTGACCCTTATGAGAAGTTGCGCCAAAGCGTAAACATCATCTTCGACAAGTTAGGAGTAAATGTTGTAGATTATGATAGAAATATTCACCTAGCAAAGTGTATCAAAAGAAAACCTGTTTCTGATCGCAGTCGTCGGAGGACAAATGGTGCACTAGAATTGGTTGACAAGAAAATGTCTAAGAAACAACCAATCCCTAAGCAACCAAGCCCTTCGCATGAACAGGTATGTAATACAGTATATTGCTTCCCATATAAATTATATTACGTGCAACTTATCAATATCTAACTTGTGTAATTTTCAACATGCATCAATACCCTACAAACGTGCACTACAGCGATGGAACCTGTATCCTCCCGACCTGTTTAAGTGGAACGATGGCATGAGTTTTACAAATCTTTTGGTATGTAACAATTTTGGGAGGATGTTTGCATTTCTTTTTGAATTTAATGTAGTATCTGATATTGATCTATTTCATGACAGAATCAGTTCAATTCAAAAAAATTGGATGAAACACAGGAATCGCGTATGGATTCTTTAGCTATAAAATAGTTGTAGCATTTAACTTTCATTAGTGTAAATCATTGTAATGTTTAGCATTCTATAATTCTTTGTTGTAATTCTATAATTCTTCGTTGTAATTTTATAATTCTTTGTTGTAAATCGATAATTCTTTATTATAATTTTATAATTCTTTGTTGTAAATCGATAATTCTTTATTATAATTTTATAATAGAAATCATACTACAAATATCATAAAAATTGACACTAGAAAACACATAATATCTTACAAATCAATATACAACAATTGAGCATAATATATTATAAATTGATACGACAATTCAACATAATAGCTAACAAATCGATATTAACAAACAAAACAATATTTCATAAAAATTGGTAGAAACGATTTGTCCTATCGCGGTTTACACAATAACTGATAAAAGGCAAAAAGGAGAAAGAAACAACAAATTGACACAATGTTTATTGGTAGCAATATCTTAAATCTGTATAATATCCTATAAATCTGCAAATTGATAACTTATCTTACAAATCGATATGGAAATTCCTATTGATAGCTTAGAAATCGATATTAAGAATCAACATACAAATTGATGTTAAGAATCAAAGCAATATTTTAAATCAATATAATATCCTAATTAAGAATAAGCATACAAATCGATATTAAGAATCGATTTGTAAGATGTTATGTGTTTACTAGTGTCAATTTGCAAGATATTTGTATTATGATTTTGAAACGTGTGCCTGCGAAATTTATATTGTTGTGATTTGCAAGCTTTAGGTGGCAATTTGCGTATTCAACACACTTGTGTCAGGTGCATAATTTTGGTTTTTTGATCAATATGAACTTTGTACACAGTCTTACAAAATTTGTGTTCACAGTCTACAAAATCTATTACAAATGTCTGTACACAAAAAAATTGCCATGTTCGGTAAATTGAATGTTGAACTAAAAATTGTTATCTCTCTCTCAGCAGTAGAACATAACCCTCTTCACGTTATCTTTGAGAACAGTTAGACGTTTAAAAAGACTTTCTCTTACTCCTGGGGCCTCACATCTTTCATTGCTTTCTAGGTAATCTTGCAGTCTGGGTTTTTGTATCTTCCACAATTAAAAAAATCATCAATTTTTTGCATAGTTCTGTGTGGAATCCAGGTATATCATCCTGCAAAAAAAACTTGAAAGTCAGACCAATATAGAAATGTAGTCACCAATAATATAGGACAAAAAACATATTTAAGTATATAGCATACAACGGTGAATTTTGGTTCTCGTTCATACTATATTGCTTCAATGTACTTCATTACAAAGATGTCATAATCGATGCCATTATTTTGTAAATTAGCATCCTCTATGACGTGAAGCCTCCATGAGCCAATGATGACACCAAACATGTCTTTGAAAAATCCAACATGTGGTTTATGCAAAAGCAAGTAAATTCTGAGCCACGGTACAAGATATAATAATCTTATAGATAGAAACTTACCAAATGCACAATGTCACGGTCTACACCACTGTTAAAGTCCAAGAAGTTGTAGAACCATATTTGTTGTTTTTGTATATCCAACACGTATAAGACCCAATGCTTTTCCGATTGCCATAATATAGGAATCAATATCTGTAAATCGATTATAAAATATCTTACAAAACCGAAATGAAAATACGTATTGATGGCATAAAAATTGATGTTAAGAATCAACATATAAATCAATATTAAGAATCAAAAAAATATCTTAAATTGATATTAGGAAACAACATAGAAATCGATATTAAGAATCAGAACAATATCTTAAATCGATATGCAAATTCCTATTGATAGCTTAAAAATAGATATTAAGAATCAACATAGAAATCAATATTAAGATTTAGAACAATATCTCAAATCGATTTGCAAATTTGTATTAATATCTTAAAAATCGATATTTAGAATCAAAACAATATCTTAAATCGATATTAAGAATCAAAACAACATCTTAAATCGGTATGAAAATTCCTATTGATATCTTAAAAATTGATATTTAGAATCAAAACAATATCTTAAATCGATATTAAGAATCAAAACAATATCTTAAATCGATATTAAAAACCAGCATAAAAATTGATATTAAGATTCAGAACAATATCTTAAATCGATATTAGGAATCAATATAGAAATTGATATTAAGAATCAGAACAATATCTTAAATCGATATGAAAATTTCTATTGATAGCTTAAAAATAAAAATTAAGAATTAGCATAGAAATCGATATTAAGAATGAAAACAAAATCTTAAATTGATATTAAAAATCAATATAGAAATCGATATTAAGATTCAGAACAATATCTCAAATTGATTTAGAAATTTATATTGATATCTTAAAAATCGATATTTATAATCAAAACAATATCTTAAATCGATATTAAGAATCAAAACAATATCTTAAATCGATATGAAAATTCCTATTGATATATGAAAAATCGATATTTAGAATCAAAACAATATCTTAAATCGATATTAAAAATCAAAACAATATCTTAAATCGATATTAAGAATCAACATACAAATCGATATTAAGATTCAAAATAATATCTTAAATCGATATTAAGAATCAGCATAGAAATCAATATTAAGAATCAGAACAATATCTTAATTCGATATGGAAATTCCTATTGATGGCTTAAAAATAGGTATTAAGAACCAACATAGAAATTGATATTAAGAATCAAAACAATATCTTAAATTGATATTAAGAATTAACATAAAAATTGATATTAAGATTCAGAACAATATCTAAAATCGATTTAGAAATTAATATTGATATCTTAACAATCGATATTTAGAATAAAAACAATATCTTAAATTGATACTAAGAATCAAAACAATATCTTAAATCGATATGAAAATCGATATAGTTACAAACCTTTTTACTTGACCAAAAGACTCTCATTTGGTCATCGTTACCCCATTATTGTAGTTCATCTAAAAATCCAGCCGCATATGGCATTCGGCGGACGACACTCTGTTGAACGAAACAATAATAATAGTAAATTTAAAACACGAAGGTACATTAGTAAATGAAAAAAAAATAAACATATAAGATAACCGATATACCATAAAATAAGGGGTGATGACGCAGACCGATATAGTTGTTCTCTTGCTTTGAATATACATGACGAAATCATGTATAGTCTATTTAAAACAAATATGCACTTGTTAATATACATACCCATGACATACCTAAATGTATAACCGATAGTGGTTTTATACATACAAAATTACTGATAGTGTTTCCTTCTGCAAATTCATCTCGCATCCGATTGATGTTCTCTTTGAGCACTTTGCTAAGTTTTGTGGCACTTTGTTTTGTGGATGTTGCGCTGAAATTAGTTGAATACTCAGTAAACAAACTGTAGCATTATATTGCAATTCCTTTCTACAGTATACAAAACAAATCGAATATATGACATAAAAAAGATGAAGCAGGTTAAAAGAATCAAAGGTACTTTTTTTTGTGGACGTTCGACTAAATCGCAGCGTCCTTCTTCGACATCGATACAACTTTTGCGATGAAGGTTAAAGAAATATCAAATTTTTTGTTCGTTGCTCACGAAGCAGGTTATAGAAAAGGCTTCAGTCCTTCTTTAAATGAAACGCCGCCTATTCCTTGCTCTTAAAGGAAACGTCTTGTGTTCACGTCATTTCACGTCCCGCCCATTTTCAAAAATCATGCCCAAAGAATATAATAAATAAATAAATTATATTGCGCATTAATTAAAAGACATCATTCCATTTGCTAGTTTCATCGAAACGACGTTAGTATGTGTAAATGAATGACACATCGCATAACATCAGTAGTGTGATAGATGACGTTTCTCTAAACTCTAGACCCTAAACCCTAAACTAATGTTATGTGATGTTCCTTGCTCTTAAAGAAAATGCTATAAATAATAAACCATAAACCAGTAATTGCTTAACGATTGAGCAAACCTAAGTACAAATCATGGTAACTTCATAATCGCTATACTGAGTAATCGCTATACATAATAAACTCAAAACTAGTAATCGCTATACGATTTAGCAAAAGTAAGCACAAATTATAGTAACTTCATAATCGTTATACCTATTAATCACTATACTAAGTAATCGCTATCACAGAAATTGTTATAAATAATAAACCCTAAACTAGTAATCGCTATACGATTTAGCAATCGTAAGTACAAATCATGGTAACTTCATAGTCGCTATACATAATAATCGCTATGCACAGTAATCACTATCACAGGAATCACGATACATAATAAACCCTAAGCCAGTAATTGCTATAAGATTTAGCAAACGTAAGTACAAATTATGGTAATTTCATAAATCATTATTGCTTCAAACGTATAAATCGCTGCTTCGAACATTCTAATCGTAATAGAAATTGCACCCTACGTAGTACATATCATTGTAACGTTTGGAATACATAAGTAAAGGAAACTTGTACGATTTTTCAAACTTAAGTTTATGTAGTCTTGTTGATTTTTCAGTGGTACTTATGTTATACTTATTAATGAAAGAATTATATAATTAGAACAAAGAATGATAGAATTACAACATAGAATTATCGGGATACACAAATCACATAATATGTTTATTCACTGGCACTTGACGACTCAGATGGATATACAAATCATCTCTTTTTTTGCCTTGGTGGAGTCTCTTTATTCGATGGCCTCTTCATGCCCTTGATCTTATTAAACCCACTGGTAATCATCTCTACTAGTGACCACATTTGTCTCCTCAAAATCTACATGTGCTTCTGTAACTCCTTATTCTCTCTCTCCAACATTGCTAACCTTTTTTGGCGGACACTACATTCTCCTTTGTGAGTTGTGTTTGCTCCTTATCGTGTACTGCAACAGAGGGAATCGTAGTATCCGCCAAAGGGACACGATGGACGTTACATATATGCTAGAAGACGACATGCTCGGGGATAAGAGTGACCTTACTTTCAGGTTGTTTCTCCTAAATCTATCGATTTTGACACATGGGTCGCCAATATTGTTTAAAATAGTTGGGGTCATATTGTCATTCTTTATAATCATATGGTATGGAACAAATACCTCATTTGTTCCAGCTATCCAATTGTTTCTTGAAGCGTTCGTGCCAATTCACATTCCGGACCCCACCACTATTTATCTTCCTTCTCAATCCCATGGGCACTTTTGGTAACGACTGTCTCAAGCCAGCTTGTAGGTGTACTCGACTACCATGCTGCAACTCGGCTTCACATTTGCTAAAGAGTCAAATATCGTAGACAGGCAGACTCGCAGCCTCAACAATAACCTCTTCGTCCTCTCCAGCTCTATACAATCTCCACACAACCTGTATAATCAAGATTGTGGTTTAGATATAGACATAATTATCCGTGCAAAATGCTAAATACGATAATGATTTTTACTAAGGAAGACAAAATGTTGAATGCGATTATTACTTAAGAATGCTAAATATTACAATGATTTATGCTAATGAAAGTTAGATGCTAAGGAGATAACGATTTGTACTAAGGAAGACAAAATCCTAAAGTGATGAATACTTAAGAATGCTAAACATTACAACGATTTATAATAATAAAAGTTAGATGCTAAGGAGATAATGATTTATACTAAGGAAGACAAAATTCTAAAGCAATGATTACTTAAGAATGCTAAACATTACAACGATTTTAAACCATTTACCTCATTTAATTGCAGACAATCTAAAATAAACTGAGCATTATCCTCATTGACATTTATTGTAGCCCACTAACTGATCTTGGGAAACCATAAATTGTAGGGCCACACTAAGAACGCAAGGCGACAATATGCTTCCACGTCTAGGCCTACAAAAACAATATATTAGTAAGACTACACCCTTCAATGAGCTTAGTTTATAAATACTAAATATGTAATAAACAAATACCTGAACAAATGGCCAAACCCACCTGACGATTTTCGTACCTTTGCTCGCATGGTAAAGTTGATTGTATAAGTGTGCGAGCATAGCAGCACCCTATGCCCAGTTGACAACTTCATCTAAGTCTTCCAGGAACTGCAGTCATAAGTAACTTATTCTCGAACCAGAACAATCAAAAAATAAAGTAAGTCCAAAAAAATAAAGAAGGAAGCCACACAACTCTTGGTCAGTTGCTTTAGATGCACATGCAGTGGACCGACCTTCCCATTTATTACAAAAAAAATAAACTTTCATCGATGTGGAATTGCTTTCACTAGAAATACACTCACGTCTGTAACGTCCCAACTTTTTATAGTAAGAATTTTGGAGTAAAATTTTTTTTTTAAATAGCGAAAGTGTGAAAACAAGAGTTGGGTGCATTACAGAATAAAACAGAGAAGTACTAAAAACATACTATTCATTAATTGAAGCATTAATGTCATCAATTACATCTCATAACAAGAATGTAAATCTACTAATCAGAGTTCAAACAGAAAACACTGAAAAACTGAGATCTCTTGACTACTTCCATACGCGACTCCCACGATGCTCCGATTTAGTTGCTTCCTGAAAAATATTTAAAGCAGAAGGGTCAGACTCCCCTGTCCGCGTAAGAAGCATTATATTCATATGTGGTGCTCAGTGTCCTGTGCACAAATATGTGCAACATCTGTAGATATAACTAGCATGGAAATTTATATCATTCTAAGGAAAAGATTATGCTTTCTAATTCATGATACTGTGCAAAGGATAACAGAATTAAAGATACAATTATTCACATTAGCAAAATCTGAAGATTCTACAAGTTTTACGAAAGTCATATCAACAGTACACCATTCATCAAGGATGAGTATTTCATTTAACTTAATATATTTAATGTTTATTTTACTCTTACCCTGTGGGTACGCACAGGCAAAGACCTCGTAGCGGACCGAGACCATACAAGTGTCTTTTATTTAATAACCCGTATGACTAGCCGTACGGATATCCAAAGGGGACGGTCTGTGACCGAGAGAGATCTCCCCAATGGCTAGAACAAGTATTAGGATGCACCCTGTACTTCTGCAGAAGACTTGGATCTACCACCTAGGATACATTGGTAGTCCTGGCCCCCTAACTTCGTGGACTGGGGACCTGGTGAGACGCCTAGCTCTCACGAAAATAAGAATGTCCACGAAGCTTGTACCACCTACCCTCTCTAAGGTAGACCATGGGTCCAGTAACATACACCATCTTTCAGGTGTACCCAGAGCCCGGAGAATCCGGTAACATATACCGTCTTTCAGGTTACCCAGAGTCTCAAAGGTTTTATATTTTATTTTACATTTTCTTTATAACCAAGTGCGAGTTATCACACTATGAGGGGTCCGGTAACATATACCTTCTTTCAGGTATACCCAGAGCCTCATAAATCTCATATTTGATTTCTCAATTATTTTCCTGTGCGATTCATCGCACCACAGAGGATTCCCAAAATCCCGAACCCGACATCGGGTTCGCACACAAGGTATGCATGTGAGTTAGGGTGCCCTAAGCACCATCAAGGTAGCAATTTTTTTCTTCACAGCTCGATTCAGAGCCCATATTTAAGCATTTGTTTTCTGAACTATGGCATACGCATTCGTACCCATTAACCATGACATCCATGTGGCATGGTTTGCTTGATTTGTAATATATATATATATATATATATATATATATATATATATATATATATATATATATATATATATATATATATATCTTTAAAAGTGCCCTTACTAAGATCATAAAGGCTCGTCGCAACCCATCTTATCTACCCTTCATATCCACATCCCTTTCTTTATGTGTACTTGGATTGAAGTCACCTGGACTTCATACACCCCACATCGGGCTGCCCTAAGCATACCCGTGTCGTGTCCATGTGGTCGTCGCCTCAAAGTGATGCCAAGAACAACAATACCAACCATGGTTTCAAGCTACAGCCATACCATAACAATAGGGCCCGTAGTTCAATGTTGGACCAGTGGGATCCTGCCGCATCAGCAAGACAGTGGTCCGACCCACATACCGTGAGACATACTGAGTGCCGGCCCAACGTGCTCAAACTGCACGCTGGTGATGCGGACCCTGCGACCCATTAATGGTCTGCTGCCAAGAGTGGCAGAACAACCCTATTAAGGGTCGGTGATAGCCCACTGCACCAACGTGGTTCAGCCCAGTTGGACAGGGAACATACATGATAAAATGGGTCGGTTCTGCCCAGAAATTTACGTTATTCCTAACATCATCCAGTTGCATGTTTGCAAGTAGTAATTAATATCCTTTACCCTATGTAATATCAGTATGGGTGACGTCAAATACATCTCAAACTATTCAAAGAATATTTGTATAAATACCCAAACGAGTAAACACGGTGTCTAACTTAATAAAAAAAAATATGTCTCATATTTGGTTCATATGAACCTCTTCAATACACCTCACTGTGATTCCTTATAACCATGAATAATGTGCCTCCTGTACAGCCTTTAAATTAACTATATGATAAAGTTACCTTTTATAACAAGGTTAAACATACTAATATATACAGTAGAAACACATGTTTAGATTACTTTCAAAAGTATGCATCAAAGAAAAGGTCATATCTATATCTTGTGAACTTATTGAGGAACTAAATGTATATAACAAACTGACCTGTATAACATAACAGCATTTCTAGCATGATATATGTATATTAATCAGCAGGGTCATAGATTGAAACACATACTTTTATAACTGTAACTTTATGAGTTTTATTAATGTGAACCAAAGGAATATAAGTAACAGCATACACAATACAACACGTTAACAGCAAAGACACCTTTAGAAAAACAAAAAAAACTGTAGGTATAACTATATGATAAAAAAAAAAGAAAATCCAAGATGGCACAATAAAACCTGTTAATAGCTAAAGACTTCTTTGGTATAAATCCTTATGAAATATTTTGATTCTTATTCTATCCAAGATACAGGATTGTGACCCCAATTGCTTCATGGTTTATTACCATACCCTGGTATAAACCCACGTTCACAACCTGTTTCAGCAGCCCCCAAAAGTCAGACACTAATGTTATGGGGTTGATATTGCAGGCAATCAACATTGGATGGCTGCAACTCTTGAAAGAGCCCAACTCCAGTTTCGGCTGTCAGGAACCCATCTTGATGGCTCCCAAATAACACGCACTCCTGAGCTTTGTCCTAATGCCAACGATGGCCATATTCAAAGATTTACTTAAAAGGGTTAAGGTGTTAACCCTTTTCCAAAAAGGTGGGTAGTTCAAAATGCCAACGATGGCCATGACCACTGCTTGTAACCATGTCTCTTTCCACTTGTGTTCGGAAGGAGAATACACATATTCGTACAATAGGGCATCTAAACACCCACATATAAAAATAATAACCCCTTACCTCTTGTTGGAATCTCACAACGGCACTGCTGCACCACTTTCTTCCTTCGTTGGAGCCGCACACCACTTCCGCGATGGAGTCCACACGATCAGCAGGGGAGGTCGACACGTCCAGCTACAATGGCCGACCACCACGGTGGAAGAGAAGATGGGTGGAGAGAGAGAGAGAGAGAGAGAGAGAGAGAGAGAGAGAGAGAGAGAGAGAGAGAGAGAGAGAGAGAGAGAGAGAGAGAGAGAGAAACAGTTCAGCCATTTTCTCCTTTCAGCCCCATTTAACTTACTTCCCTACTTAGGAAAATTTTTAATTTTTTTCAAAAACCTAATCTCCAGCCCACCTTTTTAGTGGGTGCTTGGAGTTTCCAATACTACCCCTCCCTCTGATTAGCAAAGTTATTCAAACTTCATTTTTTTTTCTTTTAGTGGTACCCTCCCCCATTTGGTGGGATTTTTTTCTTGTTTCTTGAAAAAAAAGAGGAGCCAAAACCACTCCAGCACGTTTTTGGTGGAAGGTGGTTATGAGGTAGAGTTTATTTGTTATTATTAATTTTTTTTTTCATCCTCTTTTAGTGCAAAAATGAAAAATCCATGCACAGGGGGTTTTGAACCGGGGTCATCAACCTACGGGGTAACGAGCCCCACCACTTGTGCTACACTATTTTTCGTTGCAAAGTGTGTGAATTAAAGTGTATTTAACTCTTTAGTCTTGTTCCGGATTTTATGAAAAAAAACAATGTTTTTCATTTCTACGTGGGCACTCTGGGGCTTTGAACTTGGGTTGTGGCTCCCCACAACCGTGCATCCTACCACTACACCACACCATCACTTGGTGTTTACTTTTGCAAGAAAATTCTATTTATGTCATATTTAGATGTTTTTTTTTTGTCGATGGATTTCTTCCATTTTCAGGTGGATTTTTCACCCGTTGGTTCTAAACTTGCCCTCCCTTACCTTAAATGTGTTTCGGATCTCACGCTATTATCCCGAAACCATTTAATTTATCAATGGTTCCTGTGAACCGGGTCGGATTATCGGATCTTGCCAAGATCCGGATCCAAATACCACTTTTGAGAGTTTGTTACAGGTTTCGTTCTAGAAACCACAAGTCATAAAGAAAATTGTACTGCCTAACTTAAAATCTTACTATTTCACATAACTGCTCCCTTTTATTCATTTAGAATTTCATAAATTTCACGGATTTTACACGTCATTCCTCCATTGACATTCCTAGAAGAACCGTGCACTTGTCCCTTGGGTTATAGTTTGAATCTCATGTTAGGACAACACTTCCATAACACTTAAGACCTGTAATATGTGCCATATCTTCTAGGGTCATGGTGATCTCAAAACCCCCAAACTGGAACATGTTCGTCTTATGGTTCCACTTATTGACTGGGTGGGTTATGGTGTTTCGGCAATTTTTAAAATAATGTTGGTCCAGAAGGTCGCCGAAGTGCATCTTTCGTAATCGGTCATTCTGATATTCACTCAACTTTTTGTACTACTACAAAACTACAGGCCATTGACATCGCCCTTTCAGCTTTTCACCTGCTGCTCTGCTTCTCTTCTGATCTGCCTGTAACACAAAATATCAAATCACAATTAGTCCCATTATACATAGTAATCGCCATACATAATAATACCTATCACAGTAAATCGTGGCCAACTGAAATGATTTGTGTATCAAATCCTTTTAACAAATGTCATTTCATTTGCTTGTATCATCGCTATACGATTTAACAAACTTAAGTACAAATTATGATAACCTCATAATCACTATACATAGTAATCGATATCATAGTAATCACTATCACAGTAATCGCTATACAAAGTAATCGTTATCGCAGTAATCACTATATAGAGTAATCGTTATACATTGTAATCAATATCACAATAATCGCTATACAGAATAATCATTATTCATAGTAATCGCTATATATAGTAATCACTATACATAATAATACCTACAACAGTACATCACGACAGACAATAGCGATTTACATATCTTGGTCACACTTCTCTCCTCTTCACCTCCTCCCTTCCTATGCTTTTGTACTTCTTCCTTTCTTCGCTCCTTCACGTCCATCATCTGCTTTTTCCTTTCACTTTCCTCTCTTCCTCGTCGTCCTTCTCCTTCCTTTGCCTTTCATTCTCTTCCTCGTCCTCCTTTTCTTTCCTATATCTTTTCCTCTCTTCCTCGTCCTTCTTCTCCTTCCTTTGTTTTTCCTTCTCTTCCTCATCCCGAATCTACTTCATTTTCCTTTTCTCTTCCTTCTTCTTCAATTGCCTTTGCTGCTCTTCCTCCTCCTCCTTCTTTTTCAACTGTCTTTGCTTCTCTTCCTCCTCCTCTTTCTTCTTCAATTACCTTCGCTTCTCTTCCTCCTTCTCTTTATTCTTTCTTTGCTTTTTCTTCTCCTCCTCCTTCTTTTGCCTTCGCTTTTTTTTCTCCTTCTCCTTATTCTTTCTTTGTTTTTTTCTCTCCTCCTCCTTCTCCTTTCTTTGTCTTTCTTCTCTTCCTCGTCCTCTTTCTCATTCATTTGCCTTTTCTTCTCTTCTTCATCCTGAAAATGCTTCATTTGCCTTTCCTCTTCCTTCTTCTTCAAGTGTCTTTGCTTTTCTTCCTCCTCCTCCTTCTTTTTCAACTGTCTTTGCTTCTCTTTCTCCTCCTCCTTCTTCAATTGCCTTCACTTCTCTTCCTCCTTCTCCTTATTCTTCCTTTGCTTTTCCCTCTCCTCCTCCTCCTTTTGCCTTCGCTTCTCTTTATACTTCTCCTCTTTCTTTTGCCTTGATTTCTTTTGCTTTTTTTCATTATCCTCCTTCTTCCTTTGCTTTTGCTTCTCTTCGTCATCCTTCTTCTTTTTCATCTTTACTTCTTCCTCATCATTCTTTATTGGATTATCATCTTCAATATCTGATGGATTAGGCTTCGCTCTATACTTTACCAGCACTTGCTTCCTTTTTTTTATTATTCTCAATCATCATTATTTTGTAGTATGCTTCTATATGCTCATACAAAGCATATTGTTCGACGATTTCCTCAAGAATCATCCACTTTAACGATGAAGTGTTTCTTCTCTTATGAATGTAAGTCATTGGTAACCTGCACAACATAAAAACATCGTTGTAAGATTTAGCAATCCTAAGTACAAATCGTGGTAACTTCATAAATCATAAAAACACATGGTTACACGAAACTCACCGAGATGGCAATGGGTGCTCCGGCGAAAGCAGATGACGACAAAGATTTTTTTTGGAACGTTTAGGGAGAAATATTGCGAGGAGTTCCTTTTATAGTAGAGGAGTTTAATGCTTATGGGATCCGCCAAAAATTTTATAATAAAATAACATATACCTTTAAGCAATTTATGTTTTAGGCGATTTCCGCAATGACATCTTTGTCAGCCACAATGATTTGCCTTTATTACGAAAATATTGTCATAGTATAACTCAAATCGATGATCAAATATCATACAAATCGATATGAAAATTTATGTTGATAGCTTATAAATCGATATATAGAATCAACATACAAATCGATATGGAAATTCCTGTTTGGGGTTTATCGTTTTAGGGTTTAGGTTTAGGTTTTAGGTTTTAGGTTTTAGGTTTTAGGTTTTAGGTTTTAGGTTTTAGGTTTTAGGTTTTAGGTTTACGGTTTAGGTTTAGGGTTTAGGGTTTTAGGGTTTTAGAGTTTTAGAGTTTAGGGCTTAGGGTTAGAGCTTTAGGGTTTTGGGTTTGGGGTTTGGGGTTTAGGGTTTAGGGTTTAGCGTTTAGGATTTAGGGTTTAGGTTTATGGTTTAGGGTTTAGGTTAGGGTTTAGGTTTAGGATTTAGGGTTTGGTAATATATTAAGGGATTAGGGTTTAGCGTTAGGGTTTAGTAAAATATTAAGGGTTTAGGGTTTAGGGTTTAGGGTTAGGGTTTAGTAATATATTATGAATTTAGGGTTTAGTAAGATATTAAGGGTTTAAAGTTTAGGGTTAGGGTTTAGTAAGATATTAAAGGTTTAGGGTATAGGGTTAGGTATAATAATATATTATGCGATATGTGTACCGATTTGTAAAATATTAAGTGCTTTTTAGTGTCGATTTGTTAGATATTTGTAGTATATAATTGAAACCTGTGCATGACGAATTTACATTGTAGCGACATGAAGTGGCCATTTGCGTGTTCAAATCGTTACATATTTAGCGATTTCTATGGAAATCGCTTCAAAGCGTCGTACCTATAATTAAATAGCTGTCATGTGAATCGATATAGTCAACAAGTATAAATCACTATTGCATCAAACATATAAATCGTTCATGCTTTAAACGTACAAATCGCTGCTTCAAACGTACAAATCGATATAGAAATCACACCCTTTATAAGTACATATCGTTGTAATGTTTGAGCTTCAACAATAAACATTGTTGTACGATTTAGAAAACTCGAGTACAAATCTTGATAACTTTATAAATCATAAATCGCTACTGCATTAAATGTATAAATCATTGATACTTTAAATATATAGATCATAAATTATAAATCATAAATCACAAATCACCACAACGATTTGCTTTTGTTATAAAAATATGTGCCATCCATTTATAAAAGAAACATCGTTCACATCCTGCTCGTTGTCAAAAATCGATGTGCCTTGTGAGACCTGGATTCTGGTTGACGATTTATGTGATTTACGCAATAACGTTTATATCAGCCACAACGATTTGCCTTTGTATAAAAAATATTAGAATAGTATAACGCAAATCACAGTTGTAGTAACATATTATCGATTTGCGAGCTATTGTTTTGTTTGTTAATATCGATTTGTAAGCTATTATGCTAAATTTCTGTATCGATTTGTAATATATTATGCGATATGTATATCGATTTGTAACATATTATGTATTTGCTAGTGTCAATTTGTAAGATATTTGTATTATGATATTGAAACGTGTGTGTGCGGCATTTACATTGTTGCACGATTGCTGTGACGATTTGCGTATTCAAATCACTGCTCATTTAGTGATTAAAATTGAAATCGCTTCACAACGTCATAGCTATCATTAAATCGCTGTCATGTGAATCGCTATCGTCAACACACATATACGATAAGTCATTTATTTTATTGGCACGGTAAATAACAACTCGATGCATAGTATAGTGCGATGCAACTGACAATCATGATAAATAACATGAAAAATGATGTGCATATAGATTTAATTTTATATGGTCGGTAGGAAGAAATCCTTTTGCCTCGTAAGTGCGCATAGTTTTCATTCTCCTCCTCATTCTTCCTTTGCTTTTCCTTCTTTTCGCCATCCTTCTTCTTCTTCATCTTTAGTTCTTCCTCATCCTTCTTCGTTTGCTTTTCATCTTCACTGCAAAAGGGTGCTCCGGTGGCAGCAGACGATGACAAAAGGGTGCTTCGATGGCAGCAAACAACGACAAAGAGTGCTCTCGCAACAACAGACAGTGTCAAAGGTTGCATCGTCAAAGGGAGCTCCTATTACAGCAGACGATGCGTCGTCAAAGGGTAATTCAGAAGGTTTAGGGTGACATATTGTGAGGAGCTCCTATTAAAGGAGAAAAGTTTACTCTTTAGGGTAAAAACAATGATGATTTTAACCTTTTTGGTGAGAGAACATTTTTGTCTTGTACTCAAAACATCATTTTATGATGCTAATGGCGAGAAAGGGTACTTAAGTCTTTGCAAACACAACAGACTCCGATGCTAAGTGATGTCGATACACACGGGAAATGAGCCCCACGTGCTTACATACGTGTCACTCATTCAGACCCAAGAACACGCGCGTGTTCGGGGGGGAACATATAACCTGGTTAGCTTCCTTACATTAAAAAGGGTTTCAGATTTGTATTCCCAGACCGGACTGGTTAGCTATTCGGACCTTGAAGGCGGATTCTGGATCCGGGTAACAGGAACTCGATCGTTTAAGTATCCGGTCCGGTTCGGAGACGGTGCAGAAAGGGGCAATCTCATAATTTTCTTCAACTGATGAGACCACCCCGACTTCAAGTCAAAAATAGGAGAGAGAGAGAGAGGGAGAGTTTGACGCCGGCGAGAATTGAGACCTCCTCCTGGATTCCTTCCTTCACACGCCTTCCTTTTTCGGCTTGGTCGGTCGGAAACCGGTGAATTTTCGCCGGAATCTCTCCGCACGTCTCGATTTACGGCGACCCAAGGCTCCCCGGCGCGCCTCCTCCCTCGCCGAAGCCCTCGCGTCGGACGATCGCCGATGAGGTGCGAGTCGCGGAGGGACCCCTCGGTGTTCGATTTCAACGCCGAGGAAGACGCCACAGAGATGGCGTCCATCGACACGATGAGGAAATTCAAGGTCCGGGAAAACCCTAAGGCGGAAGATAGCCGGCTGTCGAAGAACGATTTCCTCAGATGCTGTTAGTGTGAAAACATCTCTTGTTTTCGATGTTTTTTTTTTCTGCTTTTTTCTTGGGCGTTTTGCTTTGAGCGTTTTATCGGTGGAATTCGTTTAGTCAGGATGAATTAGGGGCTGGGTATCATGTAAACTTATTGTATCTGGTTTGCTTTTCCCCTGTTTTTATGCTTAGGGTTTGCTTGCAATTTTGTTATCCTGAATGATAATTTGGACGTTTTAGCGTGAAGATGCTACAATTTTAGAAACTTAAGTTGTTAATATTTGTTTCGTCCTTACTTAAGGTTAAGTTTGTACTGTTAATAGGATGGTGAGTGAAGAACCCGTCTGTAACATTAATTTCTGCTTATTCCAAACTCACTACATGCCATACCGATTCTAAGGAATTGACATGGCTGAAGATGTTGCATGCATTGCGATAGATAATGGGGAAAACCGTGAAATGCATATTGAAATAAGATGGAGGCATAACTGAAAACAAGTAATTAAATCAGGAAGAAATGCACAGGATTTTTGTGGTTCACTCTGTACGAACCACAACAACGAGCAATAGGCAAGAGCGCATTCACTATCTGGAGGGGCAATTGCGAAGTGCTGTGGGTGTTGGAAATTGTCTTGCATTAGGCAAAAACATGTAATGGAACAACTCCTCTGTTCATGCCATTACTCAGCTTCATCCTTGCGAGAAGGTGATGACGACTGGTCTGAGATGAAAGCCTGAAATTTGTGTATGGTCATGTATATAGAACATAGAACACATTCCTCCGAAGGTTATGATGACATGTATAGGGTGAACGTTTTGTTGCAGTCTAAATGGTTAGACCATGTCATGCTGTCCAAATGGTAAACCCCCCCTAGTGAGTGCTTGTGTAACCTTCAGAATTTGAGTTTCTATGGTTTGTCATCCTTTTGTGCCGATAGCTTGAAAGCACCTTTCATGTTTACAAGAAGTGAAAGTGCCTGTCTAGAAACTAGTTGTAGATAAGACACCAGGCCTAGACGGATTTCCTATGGCATCTTGAAGATATTTTTTGGAATAATGTAGTTCAAACATCATGAATATGATGGAGTATTATATTAACAGGGTCGTATGAGAGTACTATATTAAGAGTTCTGTCTTGGAAAAGCTTAATAGATCAACATATAAAACATCCTTAGCCTACTATAATCAGGATCTCTTTTATACAAAATTTCAAATCGTGAAATTTTATCCAAGCTTTTGGATGGAAGACGGTTGATAAGATAGATAGATGCAAGGGTGGCTTCGGCCCAAAATCTTTTTGGGATGTTTTGGGAAATGAGCAAGGTTCTGGTTGTCTCAATAATGTGCTTATGTTTCTTTTCGGCCAAACCATTTTGTTGGGGTGTTTTGGGACAGGATTTTTGATGAATTATCCCATATTTCTCAATATAACTTTTAAAATCATTTGAAAGATATTCTCCCCCAGAATCGGTTCTAAGAATTTTTAAATTTTCGTCAAATTGATTCCTAATCATCATATGATAAGATTTAAATGTTGCAAAAACTTTGTGTTTATATTTGAGGAAATATATCCAAGTAAATCTAGAGAAATCATCCATAAATATTACATAATAAGAGAACCGTCCTTTTGAAATAATGGGTGCTGGTCCCAAACATCTGAATGAACAAGTTCAAAAGGTTTTGTAGTAAACATGGATCTTTGATAATATGACAAACTTCTCATTTTTTCAAGTGTGCAATCATTACAAACAAAATTTTCTTTACATAAGTGTTTGGCAAACGGAAGATACAAATTTTTTGTGACATTGGGGTGGCCAAGTCTTTTGTGCCATACATTAATGTCTTTGTGATGCAGCACATTATAAAAAGAATCTTTTAGAATTTAAAGAAAGTCCACATTAGTAAAGATCTCCTTTTCTAGAGCCTTCCCCAATCAATTTCCCGGACCGACGAGTATCCAATATTTATCAGATGAGAATTTTATATTACATTCATGGTCTGAGAGTTGAGAGACAGAAAGCAAGTTTAAATTTAGTTTTTGAATAAATCTAATTTTAGGAATAAAAAAATCTTTTTCTTCAAAATTTTTAGTTCCTTTAATTTTAAGAGAAGTGCCATCGGCAGTTGAAACAAAAGATGGTGATGAATTCTTTAAAAAATCGGATAAAGAACATATGTTGGGGAACATATGAAAATAGGCACTCAAATCTAAGAGCCAAGAGGTCTTGATAGGAGAAGGATAGGTAGATGTAGTGGCTCCAGAAACAACTCTCTTAAGAAGTGGTTGAAGCGCTTCCACGATCTGATGTAGAGAAAGAGCTCCATTCCAGGGAATCACATTTTCTTCCTTTTGAGACGTGGTGGTCATGACAAGCAACTTCTTCTATTTTGGGCAAATAGGTTTGATGTGCCCGAGTTCCTTACAAAAATGACACACAATTTTGCTGTAGTCTTTTCTTCGTCCTTGACCACTTGATCCTTGATTTTGATTTTTGAAGTGAGAGGAGGGTTATAAGTTTGAACATTGTTCCTCGGTCTTGAAACAACATTAATGGCATCACTTTCTTCATTAGTTGAAGTTGCAAGAACACTTGGATTGTTTTTGCAAGTATTCATACGCGTTTCCTCCCCACTAAACTTTGTAATGACATCTTCAAGCGAGGGGGAAACAAAAGAGGAGAGAAGAGTGGACCGAATTTTCTCAAACTCGGGTCTAAGCCCATTCAAAAAATTAAAAAAATAGTCATCTTCCAATTGTTTGTACCTAAGCTCAATGGCTTCTCCACTCCATTTAGGCTCAAGTATGGCGAGTTCATCCCATATGGATGATAATTCCGCATGATAATTCCGCAAAATATTTTCTTATAGACATTTCATTTTGTTGAAGGGTCAAAGCCCTTTTTTGAAGATAGTACTTGTGAGACAAGTTTCTTGACGTGTACATTTTCTCAAGATAATGCCAATCTTCCGATGTTTTCTTGAATTTAATAATATTGACATTGATCTTAGTTTCAACCGATGAAAAAATCCAAGAAAGAATCTTGAATTTTTTTATTTCTCATTCCTCATGTTTCTTTGAATATTCTTCAAGAGCTCTACTTCTTTCTTCTCCTTCGAGGATTTTAATTTCACCTTTCTCTATCAAAGTAATCTTTGGTTCGGGTTTCGGTATAGAACCAAGAACGTATCCCCAAAGACCTTTACCTTTTATGTGAGCTTCCATGTTCCCGGCCCAAACATGATAATTTGAGCCATTCAACTTGAAGCCAAGAGAGAATTGAGAGTTTTTTTCGCCCATTAGAGAGAAGAGAATAGAGAAGAAATCACGTACCACAATAACATTTTAGGTCTTACTTGATGTAGGAAACTTCTAAAATATTGAATGAAGAGATGCTCCCACTCCAATCTCCAAGAAGCCAAAGGTACATTTTTTGAGGCACCCAAAAAATGAAGAATCACACGATCTTCAATCTTTGACCAAACTCTGATACCATGTAAAAATGTCTACGAAGAGACAATACACATACAAGCACTAATACTTCACAAAAGATGTACACAAATGCACTCAAACCACACTTGAACAAATACGCACAAAGGCGTAAAATAATGCAAACATACACAAATGCATGTAGTAAGAATATATTGAATGAAAAGGAGGAGCTTGAGCCACTCAAGCCTTGACAAAATATAAGGGGAAGACCCCTACTTATACACCTTTAGAGGCGCCACATAGGGGGCTCCCAAAGGAGTTGTTGGGAGCCCCAAACAACTCTTTTGGGGAGCCTCCCTAGGTGGCGCAAACCAACAACAACAACAACAACAACAACAACAACTACGCCTTCATCCCAAAACAATTGGGGTCAGCAATATGAACCAAAAAAGAAATTCATTTTGGGTCTTCCACATGAATCCTTTTCCTCCAATCATTTCTATCCAATGCCATGTCCTCGGTGAGGTTCAAAGCATTCATATCCTTTCCTATCATCTCCATCCAAGTCTTCCTAGGCCTACCCCGACCTCCCTAGGTGGCGCAAACCACAAAAAAAAAAAAAAAATAAAAGAAAGAAAAAAAAAACAAAAATAAAAAAAATAAAAAAAAATAAAAATTACAATTATATTCCAAGTGGAATATGCGTAAAATGTGAATTTACAGAAATACTCTTTTCGGGTATTATAAGCTATATATATATATATATATATATATATATATATATATATATATATATATATATATATATATATATATACAACGAAAAGTAAGATTACATTTTAACAGTCAAACACATCAATTTATGCAACATTCATTCACACAAATGCATGCTCAAACATTTACCTGTAACAAACACACTCCATATTCCGCTATCTAAAATCATGACAAGCATGATCTCCGAACTACGACAAAAAAATCACTTTGATTCCAATACATTCAAATCATGCTCAACATGATTTTCGAACTACAAGCACAATAGTCCTAAATATCCACAACTAAATTGTGTGTGTGAACAAAAAAGTGTTGCATACAATAAAAATAAATTTATTGGGTGATGCATTTGCATCACGAACTTACCACGAACATTTACCTGATTTGCATTTCGCATTGCATTGCATTCAATGCACATTGACTTATAGCTGTTTTGATACTTAGCGTAATTATTACTTTTTTAGTATATCCTGCACTCAAATCAGTTAAACATATAGGCAACTATAACACCCCTAGATATCAACAACTAAATGTAGTGTGTGCGCATAACTTGTATTTGTAATTCGGTGAAGTATTTAGCATAACATCGTGCTTACACAATTAGTGCCTAAATATGCTCTCTACAAGTTCAGTTAAGAAAATTTACTTTAATAATGAGAAGAACAACAAATCAAAACTCAAAAGACCGAGAGGTTTCAAAATCCCCAAAGACCGCTCAAGCAACGATGCACCAAATACTTGGTGGGCGGTCGAAAATGCCAAAAGCACTAAAAATATGAAATCTCCAAAAATCCAGAAAGATAGGGTGAATCACCAATAAATATTAACTGTTGAGCAGAAAACGCTGCATACACCAACATCTCCATCTCACTAAATTTGGTTACTGCAAAACATAGATTAAATATTTTAAATAGTACTTTTGATTAAAATGATTAAAATGCCTCTTGGTTAAAAATTAAGATTTTAACTTTCTAAATTCATCTAGTAAATTCCAAAATTCAATGATATCACACCAATATTTTACAAAACTCTTAAAAACATGTTTCGATCAGAAGTAATATAATTGATTGTTAAATATCTGAAATAGTTTTAAAAATATCAAATTTACCCTTTTTAGCCAAAAATGAGTAATTGAGCATTTAAACACCAATAAATGAGATTTAAACGATGGAAACACATTTCTAACTCGAAGATAAAGATGAATTATTTATTTATTAATAATATTCAAAATTTACAAGTTTTACTACAAAATATGCAAAAAAACAAAAGAAAGAACCATAAAGGGCTTACGATAACACAAACACAACGTGCACATGCACAAGTCCACCATGAGATAATATAAGGTGCCAAAATAGGCAATACAAACAGTTAAGGGGAATACCATGCATTAAAACATAAACGCAAGAATAAAATAAATAACATTTATTCATAATATACTCACAAAGTGAGTTGGAATGCTTTAGAAGAGCATTGGAGAACAAGAGAGGGGTTCACCCCTATTTATACACGAGTTAGTATCAAATAGAGCTGTTGGACTGTTCTGACAACTCTATTGACTAGTCAACTCTATGTTGACTGGTCCAAAAAGAACCCAACAGCTCTATTTGGTCTTTGATCAAATAGTTCTTATAAAAACAGAAAAGGACAAAAAAAGAATAAAGTAAAAAAATTAAAGTACCCCTAATGGGCACAACCTATTACAATGCGGTGAAATGATGAAAATACCCCTAAAGGGTATTACCTATTACATCATTATAAATAATATATATATATATATATATATATATATATATATATATATATATATATATATATACAACTTAACAGAACATAGTAAGGTTATAGTCCAAACCTGGCCATTAAACATACTATTTATCTTTGTTGAAGGCCATCGGTTCCCCTTTCCTTGGAAAAACTGTCCGGGACTCTCGTGAGAGTCCTAGAGTTGTTGCTGCTTCATGGCTGATCTTATTAAGTTCAAACTTGGCTTAACCTAAACAAGTGAATATATCACATAAGGAGCCCCCCACTTGACATCTATGTTTGGATGAGCTCATCTTTTAGGAAATTCATTGATCTAAATGGAATTTTGAGGAAAGGGATATTATATCATTTTGAGACATACTATCGCCAGTGTGGCACACAGAAGGGAAAAAAATCACAACTTGTTTAGAGATGGTGGGTGTTTCTTGCTGGGTTTATATATCACAAGGGAGGAAGAAAAGAAATTTCAAAGACATAAAGGAGGATATAAACATTATACATCATAGATTCAATCATTTGTGTATATGTTCATTTATTTATTTATATATGTTGAAGACAGATGGGATGGTTTGAATGTATTGGGTTGGATGTAATATATTAGGGCAAAATGTGACCTATGTTTAATGTTTTCTTCTTCATTTTCGCCTAATTTGTCTTGCATTTCTTGTTTAACTTCTCATCACTTTTCTTGAATTGTAACAAAAGTTTCGTGCTTCTTCCAAAAGAAGAACTTTCCCCATATGTGATTCTGAAGAAGATGGAAATGCAATTGAAAAAGGCTTCTTCTAATCTCCTATAATAAGGCTTGGAGCTTGCATTAGGGAGAATGGAATGTATTTGGTTAAATAAGACCAAATTTGTTTGCCACTAGAAATAAGTGTTATTTTAGTCCGTGTTTGGATGACTGGAAAAAACCAGGTTTTTGGTAAACCTGGCTTTTAAGGTGGAACACAACAAACCTGGTTTTTCTGTTTTTTTGTTTGCAATAATTATAAAATACAAAAAAAAAACTGTATGGCTAGCCATTTTCTGACCACCCACTAGTCGGAAAATGACTGGAATGCTCTGTCACCTATGTGCGGGTGCGGGTGCGGGTACGGGCACAAGTACAGAGTGTATGACACGATAATTTCAAAAATTGTGGGTACGGGGACACGGCTATATATATATATATATATTAAATATCACATAAATATAAAATAAATTCAAAATAAACTGAATATAATCTAACTATATATGCTATATCTAAAATATATTTTATATATTTAAAATATAATTATAAATTATAAATTGAATACAAACTTGTATGTATGAAGGGTAAAATGGCATGTCCAGGTGTCAACATGTGTCAACACGGGGACACGCCTGTCGACACAGGTACGGAGGGCAAAATGGAGTGTCCGTGTGACATAGCTGAGATGGTTCCTCTCTTGCCGGCGGGAACCATCTTAGCCATTTTCCATCCATTTCGACTGGTGGGTGGCCAGAAAATAGCTTCAAAATGCGTTTTTATAATATATATTGTTGCAGCCATTTTCTGGCCGGTGGGTGGCTGAAAAATGGCTAGTATCTAGGGTTAAAAGAAAGAGCACACCATTTTCCGGCCGCCCACTGTCCGGAAAATGGCCGGGATGATGGCCAGAAAATGGCCAACCATCAATATTAAAAAAAAAACAGGTTAGAATATGGCCGTTTCCAGCCAGAAATGGCTAGGCTAGAAAGAAGAAGGTTGATGGTGGAAGGGCATGGAGGGAGGGGGTGGTGGGACCCCCCCCCCCCCCCCCAAACCACCACCACCACCACCACCACGACAAATCAAAATTTCTAAACTTGGATAAATGAAAAAACTGGGTGGGCCAGGTTTAGAAGCAAAACTTGGTTTTGAGTCACCCAAACAGACACAAAGCTAAGCTTTTGCCCAAAAATCTGGTTTTTCACTGAAACCAGGTTATAAACCTGGTTTTTGGTGGCATCCAAGCGATATGACCCCACCTATTTGGCAAGGGAAAAATTAACATTTTTTTCCTTCTAACATTGAATAAAAGAGGGTGCACAAAACCCTCTCTCTCTCTCTCTCTCCTTGCCCTAGCTAAGGAAGAACAAAAAGAAGGAAAGGGCAACCTGTATGCCCCCTCTTTCTCTTGAACCTCGGTAAGCACCCTCTCTCTCTCTCTAGTCTCATTGATCCCTTCTTTTTGTCTCTTTGTCTCAACCTTTTTCTTCTTTTGCTAGGAATAAGATGATCTTAACAATAAAAAGTTTGCTGTAATTTCTTTGTAATTTCATACTTTACTATAAATTTTCTGTGATTTTCAGTAAATTTTGTAATTTCTCTCTATCTTCTTCTATCTGATGTAATTTCTCTGTAATTTTCTGTAGTTTCTATGATTTGCTATAAATTTTGTAGTTTCTGTAATTTGCTATTATAATATGTTACACTTATTCATAATCACTTTGTTTAGTTTCATGTTAAGTATATGTTCGCTATTAATTTTAGCAATTTATGATATTTGTTTTTTGTTTTTCGTAAACCTTTTCTTTTAAGTTTCAACTAGGCTGACTAGTCTGTTTAGGCATTGTGTATGGCTTTTAGGGGCCTCGTGCCTGGCGTCTAGAGCTTTTGACTGTATAAATTATAAAAAAGACTTTCCTAATGAAACACCCCCTAACAGTTGGTTTTCTTCCATTATTTTCTCTGAGAGAAGGTTTGATCATTGACAAGTTTTATCCTTTTTTTTTTCACTTTGTAGTTTCAGGAGATGCCTACACTCAGCATTCAGAAGTTAGCAACCTTGACGCAGATCCACCAAGAAATGGCGGGACAGCAGATATTTCGGTAACCACTTCAAGGAATTGCAAAGGATTGGGTTATGATGACCAAATCACATATGGACATCAAAAAATTTCAGCTAAATGCTTTCGAACAAGCTCTCTTTCATCGGAGCTTTTGAGTCTTCGGGAATTATATGGTGGTGACAAAGACTTGACTTGTGCCACTGCCATCTTGGAGCATCCATCAGATGTACTTGTCTTTTTAACTGAACTTTATTTAATCATTCTCTTGCTTACATTCAGTAATTCTTTCCAAACTGTGAAAGTCTTTGCTGCAGGAAAATGCTGTTGATGTGACTTCGGATGATGATGAATGCTCGAATGGAAGTCCTCTATCAGTTTCTGTGTCTGATCCTTCAGAAAATGAAGGTCCATCCTTCCTTCCTTTGGCTTTTGATGCATTGGATGTCCTTTACTTTTTTACCGGTTCTATTGTATTTCCAGGTGCTTCGGAATGTTCGACACCACCACATAAATCCTCTGATGTTTACTGTGAGAGGAAGCTCAAATGTCAATTTCTTTTTGAGGTAATACTGTTGACATAATGCTGCTTTTTTGCTTTAAATGGACCTATATGGGAAGCATGTCTTGATTTAAGAATCTGTTTTGAAAAATGGAGTATGCATTTGTCATCTATACTGAAGTTGGTTTTTCTTGTCTGGTACACATGCCCGCCTGGTATGATGACTTCTCTTTGCTGTCTTCACTCTTGATTTAAGAATCTGTTTTGAAAAATGAAGACTTGTCTTCACTTCCGATAATGGTAATTTATGGCTTGCAAAATTTGTTGTTGCGAATCACTTTTGAGTCCTAATTAAAAGAGATTTTCTCTATGATCATACCATTAGCTGTCATTCTAGTTTCTGGAACTAATTATGCTCAAAATCATGATGCATAGGCTATACCATCAATGTGACGACTTATCAGTTGTTTCATTTCTTTCTTCAAGGTTAGATGATTTATCTCTAGGGTGCGTCATGTGGTTTGTTTATGCATACTTCTAATGATTTCTTGATTATTGCTTCCTCCTTGCTTTCTAGATCATTAGATGTAAACATTTTGAATGACTTTTGATAAAAATGCCTGCATTTTAGATATATATCATGCTTAATAGACTGTTGACATTTCCAAAACAGAACACGTTCAAAACTAGGAACCATCTAAAGTGAACATATGCTGTCAGAACATGTTTCAGATGGCTGTTTTTGGTAACAAACGCCTACCACTTGGTAGTGCATTCAGGAAGTTTTAAAATCTAACTATCTTTGAAAGAAATACACAAGGCAAGAGATATGATACATCTAACATATAAGGTAGCAAAAAAAGAGGCTAAGAAAGTCATGTGCACGACAAAGTATGATTAAAATTATAAACTTTAATACAAAAGAAGGCACAACATTGGTCTTTCCACTTCCGTAAGAGGTACTTTTTTTCTCCTTCGATCTTAGTAAGAATTAGCTTGGGTTCCAAATTGGACCCATCCACTAATCCCCATAACCTTTTCCCCCATATGAGGTGCTTCACGATTGAAGTCCATGTTACATAGTTTGTGTCATTGAGCTTGATGGGTTTTAGGGTGATATCATCATTGTCATCCATGTTTACAAGTGCTAAAAGAGAATAGAAGATTGAGAAGAGGGAGAAAAAGAGGAGAGATAGAAAAACAAAGAAGATCACGAGCACTCCACCACTAAGAAAACACCTTCAATGAAGAGCATCAACACACAAACACTTCACCACCAAGAGAGCACCTCCAATGAAAAGCACAAACACTTCTCCACAAAGTGAGCACCACAATCCAGTGTTTTAAAACTCGCCGAGTCAACTTGTTGACTCGGCTGACTCGGCTCGGCTCGGTCCTCCAGCGAGTCAACCCGGCAAGGCAAACTCGGTTTGCCAAAACTCGGGCTTGACTCGGCCTGACTCGGGTGAGTTCTGGGATGTTTGAAATTTGATTTTTTGGGTATTTCAGAATATTTTTTTTCTTGCATCAATAGGGAATAATTAATTGGCTTGTATAATTTGATCAGTTGTCTTGAGAATTTCTTCTTTGATTTTGTTATGGATTTTCTCACACATAGTATGTAACCCATACTTTCTCTCAAATATCTTTCTATTTTTCAAATTACTGAAATGGCTATAATGTTAATTTATTTTTTATGACTGAATAGGATCATGACTTTGAAAAGAACTTGTCTTTAGCTATGTGTAGTTGGAAGTGTACACTACATGAGCAAGTTTCATGTGCTTGTTATGACTGTGATTCTTGAGACTATAGTATGGCTGAATTTCTCTTACAAAGCACATTGGATATCCTTCATAGTTTCATCTCAAAAACTATAAGCCTCGGCTCCTCATTTTGCTGTTCAATATTGTCTTTTATTAGATGATTTCCTTGTGAGTCTATTCTGCATAATCAGATACTGTGGCCAATTTTTTCTGGCAGTCATCCTAGTGCAGCTTAAAAGTGTAATTCTATATTGTACATGGTTACTTTTGATATGTGGGCATCAGTGTTGTGAAAAGCGTTGAGGCGTAGCGAGGCGCTCAACCAAAAACCGAGGCGAGGCGTAAGCCTTGAGGCGTAAAGCGTAAGCCTCAAAATTTTTTTTTGAAAACTTTTAAAAAATTATAAAAAAATATCTAAAAATACAAATAAATAAAGAAATGCGTTATTGATGAAATTGACAACCAATAAGAAATAGAAAATGTCAAATAAGTACTAAAAAATATAAGATTAACATATAAAAGTAACTAAAACCTGATTACATAACTAAAAAATATATGAGATTAGCCTACAAAAGTTAAAATATATGGGATTAACCTATAAAAGTTAAAATATATGAGATTATTCTAAAAAATATGAGATTAACATATAAAAGTAACTAAAAAATTGATTACATAACTGGAAAATATATGAGATTAACTAAAAGAAATTAAAATATATGAGATTATTCTAAAAAATATGAGATTAACGTATAAAACCTAACATCAAACCATGACAGTATATCATACACCTAACATCAAACCATGGCAGTAGAAGTAAATTTAGCCACAAACAACTTAGTTATTGTATTGTGGAATAATTAAAGATTGATAAAATTGATTAAATACTTAGTATCAAGAGCATTTACATTATTATGCCATAAAATAAGTTTGTTTGCATGTGCACACAGTGTTCTGGCCAATGAATGGAAACTCTAAATAAAGTAAAGTAAAAGGGTAAAGAAGACATGAGAGGGATCCCCAACATGAAAAGAGATCTGATATTTTTTTATGACATAAGAAGCGAACCAATACAATTAGCCAGAATCCTATATATTCCCAAACCTATACCATGTGCTTGAAGTTAGACTATTGGATTTGATTCCTGAATTAGTTATACTTGTCAAATTATGTGTTGAAAACTACGTTTCTATAAGCTAAGTAACCAGTGAAACTATGGTTCTCTTTACTGATCCAACTGTGATTTGCATCTTTTTATGAGACAGCGTGCAAAATACAACACTCCCAGTGTGGATGCTATTGAGAAAGCAAGAACAGTTCAACTGTTACAGTTGTATAAACTGCAGTGAAACAACCGTGACACTTTCATTAACGTGACACCCTTTTCTAAGATCTAGTTATTTAACTAATCCTAGGGATGATGTTTCTATATATATACCTATATATCCATTATTTTTGTAGAATAAGATTTAAGTCTGAGCAGAAAATTGGCCTATTGTTGGCCCATCTTTAAATTCTTGTATAATAGTCTACTACACTTCTAATCTTACTAAAAGTGAATCTAACTTATTGCTTATGACTTGAATAGTAAATTCCAGGACAAACTAATTAAAGTTGAACGATTAAACCTATACAAAGATTCTCACAAAGCACATATGAACAGACACACCACAGGGAGCACTTTGGAGTGGAGATAATAATAGATCGATAAGAGAATCCTGGTATTAATTCTGTGTAAAAAGGTGAATGTGGATATGATGAACATATAAGTGATCACTTTATTGAAGGGGAAAAGTGGGCATGAAAATCAATTATATAATTTCCTTCTTCGATAGGCATGTATCTATGGATTATATATAGAGAGATTCAGATGGCATATGCTAGCTGTTGGAGAGTATAATTTGCTAATGACATAGGATAAAGTTAATTACCCACTTAGTTCTTAATTTCATAAGGGGGTTTACTGTTTTCATACAACTTGCAAAAGATTGGTGTTTGAGTTGGACTCCCACTGCATAAAAGTTAGAAAAAGTTGGAGAGAAAATTCAATAGGACAAAACCAGTGTTATTAAAAGCCTCACCTTGAGGCGCGTACGCCTCACCTTGAGGCGTGCCTCGCTCTGAGGCGTACGCCTCAAGGCGTATGAGGCGTGCGCCTCAGGGCTTTTGCGCCTTATGCCTGCGCCTCAAGGCACAAAGCCCCTCGCCTTGAGGCGAGGCACGCTTTTTGCGCCTTGAGGCGCGTTTTTAATAACACTGGTGGGCATGTTTCATAAAGCACAAGTCAATATTTTCTAAGCCAGGATCAAACTCTGATTTTGAAGTGGATTGGGCCTACAAAAGGTAGAACCTGGTGAATTGGCCATTACAACATTTATGAGTTGGTCAGGTCTCATCAACTTCAGTACAGACCAAGCATGGACCATTTTAAAAAGTCCCGACTACAGACATATTTTGCCTAACATGAGCCCCTGTATATGAGTTTATCATCTCTTGTTTACTGAAAAACATGGTTTGAGACAAATTATATATTATTTTCTTTTAAAATCAAAAGTTAACAAAACCCGGTCCGAGTCACTGAGTTGACCCGCCGAGTCACGAGTCAATAAAGAACGAGTCGAGTCCCGAGTCACGGGTTTTAACACCTTGCCACAATCTCGTAAGTACTTAAATGGATTTTGCAAAAGAGGCTTTAACTCTTTCAAATCTTGAGTGGCATGCTTCCCAATGCACCAAAAAATTAGCTTGATCTCCAAGCTCCGATACCATGAAAGGAAACAAGGTTTTCCAAAGATGTTCACCAAATCAACAAAGCAGACACTACACTGAAAGAGTTCCACCAAAGCACCAAAAAATCATACACAAGCCACAAAATAGGCTCACACTAAATCCACCCAAGGTGGTTAACACAACAAAATAAAAAATAATATTTTATTGATTGTAAAACAATGCAAGAATCCTACATTAGAAGGGGAGTCATCCCCTATTTATATACACAAAGAAATGCCTTTACCTGTCCCAACGTCTCTTTTGACTAGTCAATTTTGTGTTGACTAGCCCAAAAGAAACTATAAAAAACAAAAAAATAAAAACCTAGTTCTAACCTAGTTATACTCTAGTGTATATAAAGAATACATACCTATATATATACTTATATATGTACATAATGCACATACATATATACAATATATATATATATACATTTTTAACACCATGGATGCCTAGATTACCCTTGGAGGCTAAGGAGTTACCCTAGGCCTAATAGCTATGCATTTTTTGACTATATGGTTTATGAGTCATTATGCAACTTTGGCAATAAGTGATCCAACAACTTTAGGAAGAGAACTGCATGCTTTGGGAACCTAATTGGCACCATGACAAAAAGATTGACAACACAAACTTTCTTTTTGTGGTGAAGGAAAAAATGGTATTTAGGATGTATGATAGGGATGAAACTACTTTAAAAACATGTGTGGAGAGAACTGCATGTTCCTAATAAAGGTTGGGCTACATCAAGGATATGGTTTAAACCATGCTTGTAGTTAGAGATGAAACAATATCCTCTACTTACAAAGAGATTTTATGGTTTTTGTTCATTGCATGTGATATATTACTCACTACCCATACTGGGGAAGACACATATATAAAGCTGGATTTTTGAAGGAATACCATAGAAAAAGGATGTTTGAGGGTTAGTAAAATATGTGACAAGCTAGCAGATTTTATGCTATAAGCTAGTGCCTGTCCAACTAAATGGGCATTCCTACCCATCTTTATTGAAAACCAACACTTCTATTGTTAAAATGTACATATGTAAATAATATATATGTTTTCTCCATTTCTTATTTTTTGTATCTAGTTCAGTTTGAACTAGATAGGCTGACTAGTCAACTAAAAGTTGACTAGTCTTGGAGCCGTTGGAGCTAGTCCAATGGCTACAAATAGAGCCTTTGGACTAGCTCCAATGACTTTATTTGAGTCTCCTTTCCCCCCTCGTCTCATGTATATAAATAGGGGTCACCCCTCTTCAAATGTATGCTTCTTGCATTTTAGTGGATGAATAAAATATTTATTTTTAAGTGTTCTTGTGAATACCCCTTGTGTGGGTTTTGGTAGTGTGCCCTTTTGTGAACACTTCTTCTCTTGGATCCTTGGAGGACGTATTTTGTGTGTTTGGAAGATTCTTGTTTATTTACATCTATATGGTGTTGACTGGTAGACAACTAAGAGGCTAGACAAAGTGACAGTGCATAAGCCTAAAAGGTGCAAGTGGGATAACATACTAATAGATTAGGTAGAATAAAACAAAAGCAAAATGATGAGTGAGCTTTAGATGGTTTAGGCATCCTCTATGGTTGCTTGTGACAACTTTAATACGAAAGGTTGATGTGATATGAGTTGAAGGATGAACAGAGAATGAAGACCCATAAAGCTGAACCGAGGTAGTTGGAGTAAGGATTGATGATTGTTTTTTTTTTTTTGTGTATGTGGTTGTGTTGATACTTGATACACATTTGAATAACACATAAGCACACCAATATAGATTATGAACGGCTTTTTTATTTTTCAAACAAATGTTGTTTTTTGCTTAGGGTTATGAATGGCTTCGTCTTCTAAATGCCATCTTAGTATTTACTGAGAGTCATGTAGTAAAATATTTTTCTTATTTTATTTTTTTCCTCTCTTGGTATCTTTGTTGATGTATCTTTGGATGCTTGACCTCTTGGTGTTGGAGACTGGCTTATGCCTATTGTGGTTGTTTTCTTTTTCTAACTAACGTATATGTTCATAAGTCCATCTTACTCCTTTTTTGTTATTTATTTTAACATGAAAACTGTTGATATATCCTTTGTTGAAAATATGGGAACCTATGAGCTGCCATTTGAATTCACCTGTTTTTAGCTTTCCCTGTATTGTAGTGTCATAGTTAAAACATTGTGGCATTTAAGTTATGATTCAATATTGATTTTAACTGCTTGATGAGATGGAATAATAGAAAAAATATCCAAACATGAATAAAACATTATGAAGTAAATAGATGAAGATTGAAGGGGGGATAGAAAAATGTGGTGATAGTGCACCGGCAAAAAGGAACCAGTGTAAAAAGTAGACTTCTATTTTTTAATTTTCTTTAATAGTTGATAAGAGCGGTAGCTGATGGTGGAATTTGGAATGCGGGATCTCTTGGCTAAGACATTATGTCATGTTTGGCCTAAGAAATTCTCTATAGTTTCACTTTTTGGAGCTATGCTCTAAGGTGCAACAGTTATTATGCATACTTTGAGTTGTATATTTCTGCAACTCTCAAAGTCTCACCATCTGTGTTTTAGGTTATTTTGCTATCAGCTTTAGTTGCTCCCATTTTGGTTGTGTTGTTTCTTTCATGCTATAGTGGAATAAAATTTCTTCTATAACTTTGAGCAGTTTACCTTTTTCAGGCAAGGCTATTTTACCTAATGTGGCTCCTGAAAGTTGCAGATTAATTTTGTGGTCATTCCATTAGCTAACAAATTTATGTGTTCATATTATTCTTTGTTATACCCACGGGGTCAATTTGAACAGTAGAAATATGCAAGAACAAGCTATATTGCTTCTATAATTTGTGTGTTTATTAGATAGTGAAGAAATTAATTCTGCATGTAAACATTTTTTCGTTGCCAGGAGGCCAAAGGTCGAGAGGTCATTGTTTATACTGATTTTGTACGTTATGGAGATAAAGTGTGTACAGAAACCTTGTTAATATTTGCATGTGACTCTGTTAAACTTGAGAGATTAAATGCAAGTGAATGTGAGGAAGATCTTCATCTTGAAGTAGCAATTCCTGATGTCAATTGCATCGAGTGGTACTGGGTTCAAAGCGTATGTCTATCTTCTCCTTCTAAATCTGATTAACTTGATACAAAGCATACATATTTTTGGTTGTTGATATGCACTGAGATGTTGGAGCAGATCCACTGATCGGGCTCGAGTACTTTGTAAAGTACTCGGGCCACACAAAACACAGAAAATCGCTGTGCGTCGCTATTTTCTGTGTTTTGAGTTTTACACAGGAAATCGCTACCCGCGTTAGGGATTTTCTGTGTTTTGTGTGGCCCGAATACTTACAAAGTACTCGGGCCCTATCACCTAACCACGCCTCCTGAGATGTTCTGGTATTTTCAGGTTGCAACCGCTTACCTTGTGGTTCATGTCAGCTCAACAGTTAAGGCACAAGTAGAGAAAGTATTGGGTACTTTAGGTAAGTCTTCTTCCTGGTTATGTGGTTAGCTTTAGCTTATCCTATCAGCTTGATTTCAGCCTTCTATCTGTAATTTTATTGACCGACTGTGTGTATGGAATTCTTCATAGATGGAACTGTGGATTTTCCATATTGTTATGCATATTTTATTCTAGTGTGAGCTACTTTGAAATTGAATTTGAGGTCATTGGAGTAGTATATGTGTTGAATGCAATTTTAATATCCATATTCTTAGAGCACCTTCACTGTATTTAGCTTTTTCATGTCATGTTAATGGAAAGGGCTGATAATTTTAAATTCCTTGTGGCATTTTTATGAGTTTTTAGCTTTGCTATTGGGTTTTGGAATATTAATGCAAGCACAAATATGATATTATGAATCAAGAACTGCCAAAGCACTTCAATATGTTTAAATGGTCGTCCTTATGTAACTATACATATAGAATTGTCATTTGAGACATGAGAGGTCTATGTTCAAGAAATGATTGTGTACTTCTATAATGTTTACCCTGGAACCAAGCTATTTGTTCACTTATTTGTCAATCCACCTTCTTGGTACACTATCAGGGTCAAGAATCATAGTGTTGGCTCACTAGTTTTCCTTTTTTTCTTGTTATAAATATATTATACTTTTTTGCTTGCTAGAGTATGTAGGGTATGAAACAATTGGATAACAGAACATGTTTGTTGTTGCTGCCTCATTTATGTCCAACTAATCTCTTGGTAAACAAGGGGCACTTGTCATCTAGTTTGATAGTAATGAAATGGGGTACACTGATGAAAAGTATTTTTTTCTTTTGGGAACGAAGATCTTCCAACCTTGTACACTTGTAGCTTGTGTAGACACTGTTTATCTCAATTAGAAGAATTAAAAGGTGAAGGGACAAGAACCGTGATGGAGATCTGGCAACTTAAAAACTGGTTCATCATCGGAACAGCAATTTCATCCCCCGCATCTTTTATATCCTCTATAAACAATCCCATACCACCGTTGAAAACATAGGTGGGTACTTTTGGAGTCCTGCCTGTCCATTAAAAAAGAAACTAGATTATCATCATATAAGAACCACTTGTATTCCATAATTCCAGTAATTGTTCCTTGTCTTAGAACTTGAAGGAACATCACCAACTTAGATTTTATTTGGAGAGATGTAACTATATCTTTTTAATAAGGATCTTGATGTACTTTGTTTAGTGTTATTTCATAGCAGAGTTTACCTGTGACTTTTAAGTTTCTAAGTAAAATGATGTCCTAGCGATTAAGCCTACCAATATACTCCTCATGTATGTAATTTCATGCAGTCATTTATTTTGCATTTTCTCCATATCCATGTTCCCTTACAAATGCATTGGGTTTCAATTCTACTTTACCTTTTTGTTTAGATGTTACCTGATTACTGGTCTTGTCAATATTCTGTTCTGCTGATATGTTCTGGATTCGCTAATTCATTACTTGCAGCTGTTTTTATCATCTTGTGTCAATTTACTCATGGATTTTGTGGTCTTGTGCTGTATTTTACACCTAGGTCTTGGAAGGCTGGTATTTGCAGTGAGTGATCCTCGATGGTTTGAGAAAGTGCATATTATCATGTCGTTATCTGAGAGATATGGAGAAATATCAAAACTTGATTACGAGTTAGTTCTCTAGTCTTTCCATTCCTTTATTTCTAGAATATAGTGCATATATTGCCATTATGAACATATTATTTTGCTTTCAAAACGTATTGCTAATATGCTGAAATATGAAGCCATTTCCATTTTTCATCTGCAATGATGGATGCTAAAAATGCTGAGCATATCAAGCTTTATAAGAAGCTCAGGCTTGCTAGCGAAGTTACTGTAGCTGGTTTGAACTTTGTTTATCCTAATTGTGAGGATGTTGGAGGGTATGATGAAAAAGTCTAGTGATTTTAGCATGTCACTATGGCTTTTCTGATATTTAACCCATTGATTTTTTTCTTTTGTTATAAAGTTTTAGTGCAATATGGGCTATTGATTTTTGTATTTCTTTAAAAACCTGCTTGAACACAGTAAGTAGCTAATCTAATGCATGTTTCCCACTAAATAAACCATATAGATCACATTTGTAAGGTTGATTTACAAAACATATGATAAATCAATGAAGAAACAAAATGGTTCATTCCCCACCTTGGTAGGATGGACTAATTACTCTTATATATATATATGTTAATGTTTGCTACTCTCGTGGGTAAGGAACCCCTTAGTAAAAAACTGTAATATTTTTTAAGTTTTAATGTTTTTGCACTTTAGTGTAAATCAGTGCTTAATCATATTATGCCAATGTGTGTGCAAGATTTTTCTGGGGTTGAAAAATCAACGGCCTACCAAATTCTTAACCCTCATAAAATTGTATTTTTATGTTGAAAAAATATGATCGAAGAGTCAGATTCCTACTATTTTGACCATGCTGAACACATCCATAGGTGATAGGGTTAGATTTGGTCAAAACAACCTTCCACTATGAGTTTCAACTAGGGGGTTCTTTAACCACGAGGGTACCAAATATTCTTATATATATATATATATATATATATATATATATATATATATATATATAGAGAGAGAGAGAGAGAGAGAGAGAGAGAGAGAGAGAGAGAGAGAGAGAGAGAGAGAGAGGTGCTATTGAAGGCACATAACTATTGAGTTGGAAATCATAGGTTTGAAGCTTTATCCACTAAATCTGACCACATAGATGTGTTCAGCATGGGTTGTTTACTGAGGATCAAACCTAGGATCATGTAATCTCAATCTAGAAGTATGATTTTTTGAGCATGAAATTTTTGTGCATTGTGGGCTGTTGATTTTTGAAGCCCTTAAAAAACCTGCTTACATGTCACAATCACATGATTCAAAAGTCATTTTCTACTGAACAAACCTTGTAGATCACATCCATATGGTCTGATCTGATCTACAAAATAACCCCCGAAAACATATGAAAAGAAGGTGATTTATACTCAATAGTTTCGTGCCTTTAATAGCACCAAATATTAACCCTATATATATATATATTTTTTTTTGCTACAATTGTTTTGTGTGAATGACTTAGCAAATCCTTTTTATTTTTTGTTTTTTAGTAAATCTGAACCCATGGACGTTATCTACATGCTTCATTTAGTGGGGATCCGGTATTTGGATTGCCGGATTTCGACACTAGAGCAGGTGTTTTTGGCGATTTAAAAACCAACAGCTGGAAATGCATTACAATTTTCTGACAAGAAAACTTATTTTTTTTATTGAAAAAACACAATCCAAGGGTTGATACCAATGTTGTAAGTACTGTATCGTCACCCGTATTGGTCGGGCCAAAAAAAGATAAGTATTGTATCGTAAAAAATCATAAATTTTTAATAAAATTTTAAAAAATTCTAAAAAATAAAGAAAAACCAGTAAAATTAGCAAAAATTCTAAAAAAGCATAACATATGAAACAATGATGAATTGCACAAAATACAACCATAAAATCACATATGAAACATTTATGTCTCTATGAGCTACATAAGACTAGAGTTACCGAAAGCGCCCCTGCTATAGGGGAAGCGCACTTCCCCGATACGCGCTTCGGAAGCGCGAAACGCGGCGCTTCCGAAACGCGCGGGGAAGCACACACTTATGACAGGAAGCACGTCCCCCATTAAAGGGCGCATTTTACCATTTACCTTTTTTTTTAAAAGAAAGTTTTTTTTTTCATTAAGGGTAAAATGGGAAATTTCAAAAAACCGTGAAATAAAAACTCGAAAGCGAGGCTTAGGGTTTTTATTTCATGCCTCTTTTGAGCCTCTCCTCCTCCCTCTCTCGCTCAGCCGATTTAGCAACCTTCTCCGGCGACCTCCGACGTCCGACAATCAGTTGAGTGGTTGATTTTCTATTGTTTTTTTGGTGATTTTTGGATATTGAGGTTTCTTATGTCCAGATTTGGTTTTTTGTTTAATGTAATCCAATCGATGAGTGTTTGGGTCTCGGATGGATTGTATTTTGGTCGTTTTGATGTATAACATAAGTCAGACAGACGTGATTTGGGTTGATATTATTCATGTTTGGCTGAGTTCTCGTGATGCTTATGAAGTGGTACTAGAGGCGGTAACCTGGATTTGGCTTGATGCTCTTATCGACATTGTGAGATAAGTTCATCTCCTTGTATTGATGGCCTGGATATCATCATGTATGATATTTGTGGTAGTATGGATATGATATACTCAGTTTGAATGTGAACTTATTGTTAGTTCTCGCTTACTTTTGGTGCCTATAGTTGAGTATTCATATTCATATGAAGCTAGTTGTGTGATATTTTATTGGTGTTATCGTGCCGAGTTTTAGATATATTTTGCATATTTTTTCTTGGTGTTCTATTTGTGTGCAGGGACATTAACAACAAATACAATATCTCGAATCTCCAATGCTTAGCCAATTTTACAATGATGAACACTAAATTCATGTATACGATTTGGCAATCAACATAAAATAAATAAAAAAACAATAAAAATTGGGAATCATATCCCCAAATCACTTCCCTTTCGCTTCTCATTTGAATCATATGTCGCTTCCTTCTTCGCTTCTTAGGTCGCTTCCGAGACGCTTCCTAGGTCGCTTCCGAGACGCTTCCCGGTTCGCTCCTAAGTCGTCCCGCGCTTCCCGCTTCCTAAAATTTTAGAAGTGCCTCGCTTCCTACTTTCGCTTCCCCTATCGCTTCCCGCTCCCGCTTCCTCGACTGACAAGTCTGCATAAGATATCATCAAACAATGATGAATTGCATAAGATAAAGCTATAATATTACATATCAAACAATTATGTGCTATGAATGACATGCATAAGACATCAAAAATTAAATAATCAAGATAATATGCTATAAATGGCATGCATATCTCACAAGAAAAATGCAAACTATAAAATAATATGCATATTAAATAACAAATCTAAGCTATTAAGTCACAAGATTCATAATAATGTGTGTTTACATAAACAAAAAAAATAAGTGTTTTTTTAATGCTTAAAATTTTTACATAACTATTTTTTTTAAATTAAAAAAAATGAATTAGATAACATCAATCATTGAGTATCATCAACATCATCTTTTTTTTTGGATTTTTTTCTCTAAATTACTCTTAAGCTCTTTGGGGATGAATATGAACTAGCCCCAAGGGGCCTTATATGTTTTTGATTTTTATTTAAAATAAGTGCATTTAAACTGCATTTATAGTGTATCTTAAGATACGCCCCGTATCGGAGTGTATCGTAAGATACAAAGGCGTATCATAATATACACACCCGTATCAAGATAGGGTGTGTATCGTAACAGAACACCCCATAGATACGAATCATACGATACATATCATAGCGTATCGTGCGATACACTATAATACAACATTGGTTGATACCATTAAATCGAGCATGCTGAACACATCTACGACATCAAATTGATTCAAAACAACTTGAATTGTAGCATATATACATATATGAAGATTCACACCATTTAAGGCATTTCTTGAATTTCAGTTGTGTCACAAGACAATGTCGTTCAGGGTCCTATGTCTAGGTGGCACGACATGTGGACACACCACATGGCACACTTAATGTTCAAATATTAGTTTCTAGTTTTAATTGTTTTGATAATATTTTCAAATAATATATTATATATATTAAAATATCAAAAATGCTATGTCACACCGACACTCCATTGCACCCACCGTACCCGTGTTTGACATGGCAGGACATGGGTACGGGTACGTGCTGGGTCGGGTTCAATCCCGCACAAGGACCCGACCCACACATTTTTTTGTTTTTTTTGGTGTTGAGAGAGAGAGAGAGTACCTCTTCAGTACCTCTTCTTCTTCTTCTTCCTCCTCCTGCAACAATCCGAGAGAGAGAGAGGAAGAGGGAGGGAGAGAGAGCAAAAAGGAGGTCCTTCCCCTTTTATAAGATATGTTATATATGGATCCTAATATAGTGGATCCATATATAATCCAGACCTAGACCCAAACTCTCTCTCTTTATATATAAATATTATATATATAGCCTTGTCCCTGTACTCGCATTTTTGAAATTGCCACATCGTACCCCTGTACGGTTGTACCCATACCGCACCTGTTGTCACGAAATGGCGTGGAAACCAAGATACTCCAAACCGAAACCTAAATGCCAAACCAAAAAGCATTTGAATACAAACAAGACACATTCTAAGATACCGCGATGCACCACTTTGGGTGGCAATGGCATACTTGTGTCGGCACGGGTATGAGTACCGAACATGCCATTTCACATGTTCTACATTATATTATATTATAAATTATATTTTTAATATATAATATATATTTTAGATATATAAAATATATTTTCAGTATATATTTTAGATATATAGTATATATTTTTCAGTATATATTTAGCCGTATCCCTGTACCCACTTTTTTTTAAATTGCCGTGTCGTACCCTCCATACCCGCACCCATACCCAGGTGACATAGGACACATTGAAACAAATACAATACAAATATTGTGAATGAATGATTTCATTAATAATGAACATTAAAAATACAAAAAGGAAAATACATAAAGTCCTCACTGCAATACACTGAAACACACAAAAACCTAGAATTACCCATCACTCTCACACTTTACAAAGCACACCCACCCATATTTATAAGAGAGAAAGAGTAGAAAAAGAGGGATTAAAGAGGAGAGAGAAAAGGCCCTACTATCCACTGGACTAGATCCAACAGCTAGTAAAGTCAACCTTGGTTTACTCAAATATAAATATAAATATAAATATAAATATAAATATAAATATAAATATAAATATAAATATAAACATGTATACATATATAATATATATACACACACGTACGTATATACACAATATATCATTATATATAACTAAAATATTATATATAAAAATATATACATATATATGTGTATACACACACACACACATATATATATATATATATATATATATATATATACAAAGACTGAATTAATCTTAACACCCGTACCCATGTGACATACCAAAAATCTGTACTTATCAATTAAATAATAAAAAAAATCTGTCTTTGTATCGCTGGACAATTGGATGGCATGACCTGATTTTGGACTGGTTGATGGGCTGATGACAGAGCCGAGCCTCTTCAAGCTTTTCCTGGTTCAGGAGGGCCCATGGCCGGGCTGACCCCTGTTTATGGCTACGTGTATTAGGCTGGCCCACAGCCCAGCTGATATCGGACCGTTGAATACCAGGTTGGGTCTAGGCCCTGTTCTTGCTAGGCTGCCCCGGGCTAGTGGGCCATCTGACCCATTGCCCACCTCTATGTCCTTGTGTCCTAGTTTTCACAAAAATTATGTATTTGTGTCTAGTGTCATACTTGTATTGAGTCCCTGTTTGTGTCCATGTCCTTGTGAAATTTCATGTTGTACATGGTAACTTCCAAAGTTTCACCACCATATTACCAATAAAAGGAAGAAACTTCATAGATTTCTTAAGTTTTTCCTTTTTCTGGTAATATGGTGGTGAAACTTTGGAAGTTACCACATACAACGAAATTAGTTGAACCTAGGTTTGGCCTGCCCTTAAACCAAGATAAGTGTAGGTCACACATGTGTCACGAACCGGTGGGAAGAGGTACATGAACCACTAGAGTGGTATTACAAAATAATAAGATTCAAGGTTTACTAAGAAACCAAGTCAAGAACACATACAAAGCACTTAAAGTGCTAACACAAAGAGCTTACACAAGTGATAAAAAATATAATTTTATTAAATAGCAAATGCTTAGGAAAAGGGGACAAGTGTCCCTATATATACATTACAATAGAGGAAGAGGGAAGAGCTCCTAATGGTCACAAATGTGACCGTTGGGAGCATCTCCCAACAGTCACTTTTTTGACAATTGGGAGCAGCTTCCAACAGTCACAACAAATATGACTGTTGGAGGCAGACCCTTTTACATAAATACAAAAAAAGGTAAAAGAGAAGAAATATAAAAACTGTCCCTAGTGGACAGTACCTTTTATTACATGTATGAAATGTAGGTATTTTGGTTTACATGAATAGAATATATATATATATATATATATATATATATATATATATATATATATATATATATATATATATATAACAACATGGACTTTAAATCGGTTTGAAAATCAAAGTTGATCTTTTGTAAGGTAATTTTCTGTTTTAGTTTCTTTTGTAACATAAGCAAAAAAGAATAAAAAGAATGAGACATAAGATCAAGCCATCTATGTCTCTTGCGTTTAACCATCTTAAAGCCTCATTTTTAATTTGTTCTAAAGACTAAACAAATCCAACAATTTAAAATAGGAAATAAGTGCACTAGTGACACCCTATTGTTATTAGAGAGAGAGATGCACTTGCACAATAAGAAACTAGTGTGAAGGCCTATTATGAGGCATTTGTTGGCTCAATCATAAGTTGAAGTTTTACTGTTAAATATCAAATTGTAATTTAAATCCAATCTGTTCTGCCTGAAACCTCTTGGGGAAAAGCTACTAGGTGATAAACCATGTTATAACTAATTGTTTGTTTGGTTGAAGAAAATTATAAAAGTAGAGAAGCAATAATTGGAGAGAAAAGGAAATGGCAAAAATGAAAGCCCGTAAAATGCATGTAAAGCATTAAAGGTTAAATGAAGATGAGATAACTGACATGATCAATCTCCTTTCCTTTGTTTGCTTCTCCACCTTTCCATTTAGCTCCTTAGGGGCTTTCTCATTAGCATTTTAATGAACTTTTGTTCTATTAACCCACCCCTTTTCATTTAGCTTTTGAACAGTTCATTCTTGTGTTGGTTGGAGAATATCTTTCCTCTTTATTTCCTTATCCTCCAGTGCCTAAACTCTTTTTGTGAGATCCTTCTCACTAGGTGGCCTCCCTGGGAAGGTTGAACTTTGTCACACTGTTCCTTTCCTTGTGGGTTCTGCCTGACAGGATGCCCATTGTTCCTGTTCTTTCTTTGCTTCACCCACCCCTGTTTTTGGTGAATTCTTTGTTGCAGAACAATTCTTAAAGTCCCATACTTGTGTACACAACCTCATCCTTTCTCTCCAGTTTTCACCTATTTGTTCACTCTGATTGAGTTGACCTCTTTTCGTGCTGCCCAGCATTTCTTCTGGGAGCAGGAGTATAGCCAGTCCCATATTCTGTTGAGCTTTTTCACTACCATTATATACCAACATTGTCTGTATTGAACCAACCATTTTTTAGTTCATAGTGAAAAATATGGTTCCCGTTTCCTTTCAAATTTCTTCTCAAGAACTTTCTTAATTCTCGAGATTAGGGTTGCCATTGCTCAAGCTGCAGTAAGGGTGTCAAGCAGTAGTAGTGATTTTGTGGCAAATGCAAGGTAAATGTTGTATGCATGAATCTGTGTAAAATGTTGCATGCGGCAATACAAATTAATGCCTTATAATGTAATTAGTCTGGAATTCAAAGGCTGCAGTTTGGAATCTACATGGATACATTGGTACACACACAATTAAAGTAGAAGATCCATCAGAGATTTTTTTTTATTAGTACCTGCATTATGCACGGAGTGCTGTTTGTCATAGTTCATTTAGCTATTGGTCCAGCGATTTAAAAACTAAGTTAGCTTTTAAAGAGTGCTTTGAGTCAATGGCTTTAGATTGTACTCATATAATACTTTAAGGAAAAGATTTATTTCAACAGTAGTAAATCTGAAGTCTGTAGGGCATTTATTTAATTTTAAGGCTGCCTGTTGCTAAATTAGCCACCGTAAGCCTTATTCAGTGTGTGAATTGTAAATAAGATGACCTGTGGGCTAGTCTGCTCTGGCTTGAATTGTAGCACCAAATGCTGTCTTCAGCTCTGGTTGAGCTCGAGCTCAAGTTCAAGCTCAATCTGAGCTTATGAAACAATTCAAGCTCAATCTGTGTTTGAGCATCAGCTGAACTCAAGCCTGGAGTCAAAGTGTTAAATAAATGACCTTGTCCTATTCCAAAAAAAGAACAGTAAAGTAGGCAGTTGTGGTGGAAGGTTTGAAACTGTGATATTGTTGACAAGAATACAAGCCTAAATCACTGGGTAAAGGTTTTTCTACTTTTTAGGTGGAAGTCATAGACTTTTCCTTTATTTTTCCAGAATGTTCAAGAGTTGAATTAATCTGAATTGTCCTAGCTGTGTGGAGCCATTTGAGTTGGTTCATGATTTTTGGGAAGTTGTTGGATTCCTACCTTAGTTACAGTAGTTATCTGTTCCTGAGTTTTAAACATTTTTTGTAAGTATACATGCATTTATTTGTCAGAATAATTGCTAAATCCAGCATGCTATCCTGATCAAAGCTTCCAACCATGCATTAATAAATTTTTGTCGCATTCATGGAACTTAGATCACTGCAGTCTTATTCTCTGATATTTTTCTTTTTCATTGGCAGTTGCCTTCGTGTCAGTGCTGAAATGGCTAGCGAAGTTGATGAATTTATAAGAGAGAAAGCCTTGTGGGGTCCTAATGGATATTCAGATGGGTAAATGGTTATATGTTGTGTTGTTAGTTGTTAATGAATCCACTTGATTTTATTGGAAAACATTTATTATTTTCAATTTTTGGCATTACTTGTTTGACATGTACATTGCTGAAAGTTAGGATTTTCTGCTTGTTGGTTTTTTGACATACAGAAAGAGGGCAAAAAAAAAAAAATTTGTTCCATCTGTATGGTCGTGACATTTCTGTCATCAAAAGAATTAGTCTTCTGTGCATGTTCTTGTTGTCATATATTTTGCCTTTATGCACTTTTCATTTTTCAACATTCTTCATTTGTATTTCTTGTATAATCTTTCCATTATTTCGTTGACATGAATTCATGTGTTGGAATTCGCATACCCAACTTAGGAACTTTAAATTTATCTTCATTTATTTATTCACTTGTATGTTGGATTTAGTCCTACTTTAACTATATCATATTCATAGTATAACCCCCTTCTCTTCTATATAAAGGGTTGTGCCTCTAATGTTTGCTAGGTCACTGTACTAGAAAATTTTCCCTTGTAAGTCTGGATACTCCGTATCATGAGCTTTTACATGTTTTTGTAAGCTTTCCTTTTGTTTCTTTTTGTTGATTGATGTGTAAGTTTTACATGCTTTAATCATACTTGTTCTGTAATCTGTTTCGTACCAGGGGTGCAGCTCCTGTTTTGCCATTTATTTCTAAACTTTAGAAGCACATTTTCTCCTGACCCTAGCACTTAGTATTCTGTTCGTACTATTTTGAAACCTTAGAAATACCCTTCCTTTTCAAGAATGCCTATAATGTCCTTAAAATTTATAAATTTTGTAAATTACCATCAAAATTTATAGACCCAGTATAATTCCAGAACTGTAGAAATTTTGAAAATTTTCAGATACATTCTCTTTCCTTCTGTTACCTTTTAGGAGCATCGTATGTAGTCAAAAGTTGGGAGCAACTAGTCAACTGAATCTCCTCTTGCAGACAGCCATCACATGGTTAGGGAGTTTTATTTTCAATAAAACTATACAATGGACTAAGTCAGTCATCTAGGTCACGTAGTCCCTACTAAGTTGCCTAGTCATCACTAAGTCCTTTCCCTGTGCAGCAAAGATAGCTTTGAGTTATTGGCTTTATTTTGACATTCTGTCTGAGATGCACTCTGTTAATTTGGGATTATAACCTTATTTTCCTGGTATAACTGTTTAGTTATACACTGCCGGTCCCAAGCCTGGATAAAGGAGGAGGGTTGCGGTAGGCCTGTGACAGCCAGCATAAAAACTTAGTCATACCCTATGAATATGAACCAATATGAGAATTTCGTTGGGGCGTTCCCTACTGAGCGACGCGCTGTACTCTATAGGCCCGGAGGCAGTGATAAATGGGCAAGGGTTGCTAGGTCGTCGCCCGGAAGCGACGCGTCACACCGGCGCCTGGGTGTGGTGTCAAATAGGCAAGGGTTCCCTCACTTTGTTGGACGGGTGGGGGTAAAGAAGTTAGTCCAAGACCATAAAATTAGGTTAGCCACTTGGAACATAGGATCTTTAACTGGTAAGTTGGTAGAGTTAGTAAATGTTATGTGTAGGAGAAAGATTGATATTTTATGTCTACAAGAGACCAAATGGGTAGGTGAGAAAGCAAAAGTGATAGAACCTTGGGGATATAAGATTTGGTATACAGGAATAAATACGAATAGGAATGGAGTAGGGATTGTTATGAGTCGTGAGTTTATAGATAATGTAGTTGAGGTCCGTAGGAAGGGTGATAGGATTTTACTTATTAAATTAGTATTATGTACGAATATTATTAATATTATTAGTGTTTATGCACCTCAAGTAGGTTTAGATGATTCCATTAAGCGTCAATTTTGGGAAGATTTAGATGGAGTAGTACAAGGGATATCTTATGGAGAAAGGCTTTTCATCGGCGGTGACCTTAATGGGCATGTAGGCATTAGTAGGGATGGATTTGAGAGTATCCATGGAGGCTATGGTATAGGAGAAAGAAACGAAAGTGGAGAAAGGATTTTAGATTTTGGTTTGTCCTATGATATGATCTTAGCAAACACTTGGTTTAGGAAGAGGGAGTCTCACCTAGTAACATTTAAAAGTGGGGTTAATACGAGTCAGATAGATTTTTTCCTACTTAGAAAGAGAGATAGGGGTTGTTGCATCGATTGTAAGGCTATACCGGGAGAAAGTGTAGCTACACAACATAGAGTCTTAATTTTAGATCTTAGAATTAGACAATACCGCAAAAAGGATAGACATATGATAGATCCTAGAATTAAGTGGTGGACACTGAAAGAAGCTAAACAAAGAATGTTTGTAGAGCAGGTAGTTAAGGAAGTTGATTGGTGTCTCGAGGAGGATTCAAAATCTATGTGGAATAAGATAGCGGGTGGCATGAGAAAGGTGGCTAAGGAGGTATTGGGTGAGTCTAAAGGCGGTGCACCGCTAGGTAAGGATACATCGTGGTGGAACGAGGATGTCAAATTAGCTATTAAGGTTAAAAAAGATTGTTATAGAAATCTAAGTAAAAATCGTGATAATGAGAATTTGGAGAAGTATATGATAGCAAAGAAGGAAGCTAAAAAAGTAGTTCGAAACGCGAGAGATAAGGTATATAAGGAGGTTTATGACAAGTTGGATACCAAAGAGGGTGAGAAGGATATTTATAGGCTTGCAAAGATGAGAGATAGAAAATCGAGGGATCTGGGTATGGTTAGATGTATCAAAGATGAAACGCAAAGGGTTTTAGTCAAAGATGAGGAGATTAAGGAGAGATGGAAAGATTATTTTGATAAGCTATTTAATGAAAGTCATGCTCAGGATCTTGGAGACTTTTCAATTCCTTTTCATGAGATGAATCGTGACTTCATGCGCAAGATTCAAAAGAAAGAAATTGCAGAGGCTTTGAAGAAAATAAAATCAAGAAGGGCAGTTGGCCCAGATGGTATACCTATCGAGGCTTGAAAATGCTTGGGAGAGAAAGGTTTAGAATGGTTGACAAATCTTTTTAACAAGATTTGGCAGACAAATAAGATGCCTAATGAGTGGAGGAAGAGTACTTTGGTGCCTCTATATAAGAATAAGGATGATATACAAGATTGCACAAACTATCGTGGTATAAAACTCATGAGTCATACTATGAAACTTTGGGAGAGGGTGATTGAGTCTAGGTTGAGGAAGATTGTCATGATATCGGAGAATCAATTTGGTTTTATGCCTGGAAGATCAACTATGGAAGCTATACATCTTCTTAGACAACTTATTGAGAGAAATAGAGAGAGGAACAAAGATTTACATATGGTTTTTATTGATTTGGAGAAGGCTTACGATAGAGTACCTAGGGACGTTCTCTGGTGGACAATGATGAAGAAAGGTGTTTCTCTCAAGTACATTAGTATAATTAAAGATATGTATGAAGGAGTAGTAACCAATGTCCGCACTTGTGGAGGGGTGACAACCAATTTTCCTATAACGGTTGGGTTACATCAAGGATCTGTTTTAAGCCCTTTCCTATTTGCTATAGTGATGGATGAGATTACGAGATCAATTCAAGAAAATGTGCCGTGGTGTATGTTGTTTGCTGATGATATTGTTTTGATTGATGAGTCTAGAGCTGGGGTTAATGCTAAGTTAGAATTATGGAGACAGACATTGGAAGCAAGAGGTTTTAAGTTGAGTAAGAGTAAAACAGAATACATGGAATGTCGATTTAGTAAGCAACGAAGTAGTGATGTGAGTGTAGTGAAGCTTGGTGAGCACGAAATACCGGTGGATGATTCTTTCAAATATTTGGGATCTATCATTCAAAAGTATGGAGAAATTGATGGAGATGTGAATCATAGGATAAAGGTTGGGTGGATGAAATGGAAGAGTGCAACTGGAGTGTTGTGCGATCGTAGAATGCCATTGCGGTTGAAGGGAAAGTTTTATAGGATGACTATTAGGCCCGCTTTACTATATAGTACGGAATGTTGGGCTGCCAAGAGACATCATATTCAAAAAATGAGTGTAGCTGAGATGCGTATGCTGAGATGGATGTGTAGAAATACAATAAAAGATAAGATTCAGAACGAGGAGATACGTAAGAAGGTAGGCGTTGCACCCATTGAAAATAAGATGAGAGAGAATCGTTTACGGTGGTTTGGACATATTCGACGAAGGCCTAATGATGCTCCAGTTAGAAGGATGGAGAAATGGGAAAATATATTAGTTAAAAGAGGTCGGGGTAGGCCTAGGAAGACATGGATGAAGGTGATAAGAAAGGATATGAATGCTTTGAACCTCACCGAGGACATGACATTGGATAGAAATGAATGGAGGAGAAGGATTCATGTGGAAGACCCATAATAATTTTCTTTGTTGGTTCATATCGCCGACCCCAATTGTTTTGGGATGAAGGCGTAGTTGTTGTTGTTGAACCTTATTGCGGGTTTAATCCCAAATTAACTTAGTTTATAATGAAATGCCTTCAGGTTATGCCTCATAGGCTTGTTCAGGTTTTCTTAGGAGTATAGCAGCAATTAGGCCTTGGTGCTTCTCACTTTGGCTTCCCAGGTTTCCTCTCTTCCTGTTATATAGCTAGGCATTGGCTCTCTACATGCTTTATGTCATTCTTGACTTTTCATATTCTTCTTGCTATGTTTTTGTTTCCATTTTTAGTTATATCCTTTGGTTTTGTTAACTGGTTCTTTACTTTTGGTTCTATCTTTTCATGATAGAAATTCTTACCACCTTTTGTAGGTTTCCTGAGTCTTTCGAAGATCTTGTTTTCCCCAAAGGGGATTCTGACGCTGTTTCAATTAGTAAGAGAGATATTGAGCTATTACAGCCAGATACATTTATCAATGACACAATAATCGACTTCTATATCAAGTAAGTCATGCTTATTCCAATGCTTTGACTGAAATTGTGGTTCAGTTTTTATGGTTATGCATTTGCTTATGGTAGCAAAAAGGCAACTTGTTCTTTAAAAGTTTTGGGAAGCAAAATAATTTCAAACAAATTTGACCAGATAATGATCTTTGTTCCACCTTTTCTTGGCACTTTTTCAACATTTCAAAATGTCTTCATTTTATTACAAATATTCTTGTTTTGCTCTTTAAACTGTAGGAGCTTGAGAATATATTTGTTTAATGTTATAAATATCATTAACATGACTGACAGGTATCTGGAATCCAAGCTCAAGCTGGAAGACAAGATCCGGTTTCACTTCTTTAACAGTTTCTTTTTTCGGAAGTTAGCAGATCTGGACAAGAATCCAGGAAAGGCTTTTGAAGGCAAAGTGGCTTTTCAGCGTGTTAGGAAGTGGACACGCAAAGTTGACATTTTCAAAAAGGATTACATTTTTATACCAGTAAACTTCAAGTAAGAAGCATTTGCTATTATTGTGATTATTGAAGTGCTTTATTTAGATGTTTATTTGATATTGCTGATTTTATTTTTTTTAACTTTCAGCCTTCACTGGAGTTTGATGGTTGTTTGTCATCCTGGAGAAACAGCTTACTTTGAAGGCAAGCATTTTCAAGCACCTACTTTTGTTTCATACCCCATGTTGTGTTATATATATATATATATATATATATATATATATATATATATATATATATATATATATATATATATATATATATATACAGATGTGTGTATTTTTTACGTGTTACTTGATTTTCAGACGGCAAAGTCAACGAGAATGATAAGGTGCCTTGCATCTTGCACATGGATTCAATTAAGGGAAGTCATAGAGGCTTGAAGGATCTAGTGCAAAGGTTAATTTTTTCCAGATTCCTCTTTTGTTTAGTGCAAAATCAGGGTAATTGATTACATAAGTGACATGCATCACATTTATTCCCTAGGAAAATGTAGTTGTTTTCTTCATTATGAAGTTCACTTTTGTCTATACCCAAGTAGCTCTATTGGAAGCATGTTTAGTACAAACTTGTAAGAAGATTCTTTGTTTCCACATAATATCTAATTAAATCCTCTTCTGGGTGTTGAAATGCATCATGTTGATCAGTAGTCTTTGTAACATCACCACTATCAATGGTACCACTGATAAAGAATGACTTGTCACCTTTGATATTCAGTTTCTTGTTTAATTTCTGCATTAATCGACCTTGTGAAGGGATAAAATCTTGGCTCATCAATTATAACCTATGTCACATAGGTGTGGGTGCGGATGCGGGTACGGGTGCACCGATGCGGCACTTTAAAAATACTTGGGTGCAGGGGTGAGGATGGATATATATATATATATATATATATATATATATATATATATATATATATATATATATATATAGTAACACGTATCTTCAAACACATACGTTGGACAAAGTGTTGCCATTGATCGCACGCTATCAAACGGTGACGCTTCGTCATAATTTTTTTTGCACGTTCATTACTTTTAGCGACAATCTTGACCGCCGCTAAATCTCTGGGCGGAAAAACAGAGAATTAGCATCTGTTCAAAAACCACTGCCTATTCTGTTTTTTTTTTTTGAAAAAAATAACACTCGGCGTTCCACCGCGCGTTTGAACGAGTTGGAAGGAAAACCCGTCTGAAGATATGGGTTTTCCTATATATATATATAAAAGGTTCGATAGGCCCGACCCATCCCAGGTCCTCCCCCGACCCGCCCTGCCTCGAGCCCCATCCCCTTTCCCCTCTCTCTCTCTCTCGTTCTTCCCCTCTCTTTCTCGTTCTTCCCAATTGAGGGGAGAGAGGGGAAGATTCTCTCTCTTCCCCTCTCTCTTTCTCTTTCTTCCCGATTGAGGGGAAGAAGGGGGAAGTCTCTCTCTCTCTGTGCCTGCTGAGCCTGGACTCAGCTCGGTCCGTTGTGCAAAGCCCTTACGAGCTAACGAGCCGGGCCGGGTCAGGCTCGGTACTCGACACGAGTCGGTTCGAGCAAGGTCGGTATAGGCTCGGGTCGAGCTCGAACCCGACTCGTGACCGACCATTTTGGACAAAACCCTGGGTGCGGGTTGATTGCACCCAAGGTTTATTGACCGATGCGATGTGGGTGCGGCAGCCTATTTGGCGAGTCCATGTGACATAGAATATAACATATAGAAATTGCAAACTTACTTTTGTGTATAGAATAACACATCTCCTTTATGTCTATCGCAATAACCAACAATATATAACTCTGTTTTTAGTGGTCTCCTTTTGCATTCATCTTTGCGTAACCAAAGCTAGACAACATAGAATAGTCTGGGGACTCAAAACACTTCTGAAGGTTTTCTATTTACTAGAAATGTGGTGGTATGACTAACTTTTGTCTGTGAATTTTTTGTAACACCACTAGACCAGACAACATTGAAGATAAAAGAACTTCAATGATAATTTTTGGTGTTGTCCATCAGGGCCCTTTTCTTTAACCTATTTTGGTTAAAAGAGAGTTTATTTTCAAATGAGTCATTATCTCACCAGAATGAATTCCCTATTTCTGGGGCCACAATCAATGGGAACCATTTTCTCTTCAATTGCCTTTTCCTATGGAACTGATTTCATATGCCCCCTAGAGGACAACTTTCCAAGCCATTCTCCCAGCTTGTCATAAAACCTTATCAACTCATTTGCTCTCTTCTGTGAGTACCACTCTGTCCACTTGCAATAACATCCATCATTGAATAGTGACCTATCAGTGTTATGTCAGTGACCGCTACTCTATACACGGACAACCATGTCCGCTTTCATTCATCTCCTACCATGTCTTCAATCATGATGGTGGAATCCACATGACTGAAATGGCTCCTGTAGAATGCTCTCAGGTCATATGTCAAAATCTGAACTCCAAAACTTTGAAAATGCACAAAGAAATGAAGAGAAACATTATGTGAAAAATGATATGTAGCTTGGAAACTGTGTTTTTCTGGTTCGTATGTTGTTAGAATGCCAATTGTTAACACTGACATTTGATATAAATGACGTCGAACTGTTATGGAAAATGTTGGATGACCACATTTGCTTTCTCCCTTATATTTGTATCAGAATAAATTGAAGCAATGCAGTAAGGGGCATAATTAAAGATGTTATAGCTTTTACTTTCACATAGTGATAATGAATAGTTAAGCTTCATGGTGAACTCTGATGAGGGCCACTATAGAATGTATACAATGTCAATGCCTACCAATAGTAAGTTTGTCACTTACCTTTCCAAAGTGAAACAAACAGCAAGAAACACATTTCCCTCTATGAAAGAAATATGTAAAAATCAGTTTTGTATGAAGAATTTCTCATATGATTCGACTTTGATGTGAAAAAGTGAATATGAAAGTATTTTCTCCTGCCCATGTCTAAGACAAATGTGCCCTTAGATAAGATTTAAATTCATTAGATGTGTGCTATCCCCTTCCATTACATTGGAAAATGCAAATGTTTTCCTTGAAATTATTCTTCACAAAGGTCTTAAATTCTTTAAAATTCTATACACTAAGTTTGTGTTTGAGAGAGTAAATCCTGGCAAAATGGGCGTAATCATCAATAAGAATAACACAATAGCATGTGGTAGACAAAGAATTGGTGGCCCTCATACCATGTAAATCTGGCTGTAACCTTCTTAGGAAGAATCAAGAAGAGGAAAAGATACCCAGATGCATTGTGACTTGTAATGTTTTCTCTATGGCCAGAGGAAATGCCATATTGTTTAATTTATGTATGAAAGCCCTAATTAAGGTAGTACAAGCAGACTTAAAATAATAAAAAACTACAATGCACCACCTACAAGTGGTATAACACAATAATTATAAATTACTGATAAAAATAAGTGGTGACAATGACAGAGAAGAGAAAAATGTATCTTCACTCTGCTACTGCTAACAGTTTCTCACTGCATCCTGAATTTTTTGGGTTCCTAGTTCTCTTGTCTATCTTACTTCACTAAATATTTTTGTCTTTTCTGTAGCTGGTGGAAAATGGTTATGGAGTATGGACAATACTGATTTCCATCTTCAATCCCGTTTAGAACTTATCATTTGACCAAATCCTTTTTCTAGATTCATTTCAGGACTCATTATTAGCTGAATTCCATTCCATTGAAGGCAGTCTCTTTAACTCACTAACTAGATTTTTATGAAACATAAAAAATCATTTCTTACTAAAAGCTTTCCATGCAATGGGAGCTACATGTATTAGTTGGGTAATGAAAATTCAAAGTTAACCATTCCACATGAAATGAAATATTCACATCATCTTGAAAAATTCAAAGGTAGTCCTTTAGCCAGTTCGAAATCCAAGATTACATTGTCCTAAGACCTGGAAAATAATAGAAAACATGCTTCAGAAGAAAAGAAACAAAAGACATGTTTGACAAATTTATTATGCTTTTGGTCTCTAGATTAGTATCAAAGTAATGTGGGGAAATTTTTTTATAAGGAAAATTCCATTTAGGGGACAACCTTTTGCCCTTAATTTCAAATATGGGCCTCACGTTTCTGAAATTCCAAATCTGGGCCTCTATTGTCATGAAAACTGCCAAACAAGGGCCTTTATTTATTATTGTCTTTTAACCCAGGTTAAATCACAAGCCAAATTACAGCACTGACCTTTTTTTCAAAGTACAACAGTGACTTTCATCATTAAGAGTTCACTGTTTACTTTTTCTTTTTTATAAGGATCAATGAATACTTTTCAATTTTCTAGGGTACAATGCAAGAAACCGAAAATAAATCACATTTTTCAAGATGGTATATGTTGACCTGAGGTCCATATTTGACTGTTTTTAGGGAAAGTTTGGTCCATATCTGGAATTTCAGAAACATGTGGCCAATTTTTAGAATTATAGGCAAAAGGTTGGCCCATAAATGGAATTTTCCCTTTTATGCAAATATTAGTATGGAAGAGTGTTCACCTTCCCCTTCTTTACCTAGCAGACTGCTTGTGCCCTGCGTTGTGCTCAAGTGAATGAAGTATGCATTTCTTCTATCCTTGTTATCAAAGTTCCATAGTTTTCTATCATTATTATCCTTGATTCTTTGTTACCAAAGTCATTAAACAAGCATGGGTAAGGTCTCGGTTCTCACTAACTTGCAGGTTCCCTAGGGACAAAATAGTTTTGCACAAAGAGGAAAATTGAATAAATAAGGACGAGGAAATTATAAAAGAAATGTGAAGAAAAACAATAGCAACTGAAAATAGATGACAAACCATGTAAGATTGCACAATATGTTGCATAAGTGGAAAGATCAAGGCCTACCTACTATCAAATAGAGATTACAACCAGAGTAAATGTAGCAGTCATGTGGCATATATCATGATATTTGCATCGTATGTGAGGCAAAAAATAAAAGGCATCTTAGTGTCTCATCGCTTCACATCATATTATATATAACAGTAAATTAGGGATGGCAGTGTACCGGGGCAGAGGCGGGGGACAGGGTCTCCACCCCTGTTCCATTTCAAAATTTTGCCCTCCATCCCGCCTTCATCCCCGCACGGGTTTTGATTTTAACCTCCATCCCCGGTGTTAAAAATATAAAAATGTAATATTATATAATATAATAATATATATTATTTATTTTTATTTTCGTCTAGTTCATTTTGAACTAGACTATTTATCTAGTCAAGATCACATTAGATCTTGACTAGAGATATAGTCGTTGGACCTAGTCTAACAGCTATAAATAGAGCCCTTGGACTTTGAGAAGAGCTCTTCTCCCCTCTCTCTATTCTTGTATAAATAGGGGTGATCCCCTCTCCTTTGTAATTCAATGCTTCTTAAGCATTTTTGATGAGAAATAAAAGTTTATTATTTTATCTTATGTTCTTTCATTTATACCCTTTTGTGGGTTGTGCTTGTAGTGTCTCCAATGGACACCTATTGTGAACTTTTGTACTTTTGTGGAAGACCATCATTTCATTACACCTGGTTCATTTCCCGTTTCTTGTCCTCCATCCCTTGTCTAAATGGGGTGAGGCAGGGCAGGGCCCTGTTTCCACTGTTCTTCCGTCGCTGCTGCCTTCCGCTTTTAGAAAAAGAAGAGGAAAGAGAGGAGAGAAATGAGAGCTCGTGCGGCTCGGTAGAGGAGGGAGAGAAAGAATAGAGGAGAGATTTGAGAAAGGGTTTTATGTTAGGGTTAGAAATATATATATATATATATATATAGGATTTTATAATATGTATAAGGGTATAATAGTAATTTTCTTAATGGGGATCGGGGACGGGGCGGTGGCAAGAGTAAGTCCATCTGCTCCTCCATCCCCATACAAGTTTTGATTTTAACCTCCATCCCCGGTCCATTCCCCGTTTTATGTCCTCCATCCCTGGTCCAAACAGGGTGAGGCAGGGCGGGGCACCGTTTTCCCCCGGTCCACTGCCATCCCTACAGTAAATTGACTAAGAATGAACCATGAGTTATTGAACTCAAAGTTAGCATACATATCTTCAATATTTGTTGTTTATCTGGATATTTTGAAACAGAATTTCCCAAGCATATCTTGATAACTCATTTATGATGACACAATATGTGACACAATCTGAGATTCTTTTAGATGGTGGTAAAGAAGGGGACTGTTTGCATGAGACTATCCCTTAACTTATTTCCCATGGTTTGAATGTATCTTGAATGGATGCCAAAGGTGTCATTTTGTGGGGGCTTTAACTCAGAGTTACCGGAAGCTTCTTAGGTAGGTGGGATGCATGCTTCCCGGAAACTCGCTTCGGAAGCGTCATACTCCCCTCTTCCGAAACTTCATGGGAATCTTGATTCCCCCACACTTCTTCTATGCTTCCCACACACATGGTCTATGCTTCCTATATGCTTTTCTCACGTTTCTTTTCATGTTTTTCCTCTCTAGCTTCCACTCACTTCCCCATGTATTTTCTCTAAATTGGTAACCATCATTGTTAGATTCTAACAAAAATTAAACTCTTTTACTGAAAAATCATGAAATATAAGAATGATCAATTTTATTTGCTTCTTGTTCGATTCCTATTCAGTTACCACATTGTTTTATTTTTTATTCCTATTTCACTTTCAAATTGATACTTCACTTCCTACTTCCTATAAATTTTAAAATGCCTTGCTTCTCGCTTCCGCTTCCTGTATCGTTTCCCGCTTCCTAGTTTGTTCACCTTGCTTTAACCCAAGTCTATGGGTCAAACCTTGATTATTGTGTGGGTGGTTAAAAAACAATAGATTATCAAATCAATAGAGCTATATGTGACCTTAAACAAGGTCCAATCTGTATTTTAGGCATCTTATTCTCTTTGAGGAGTAACCATTATTTTCTTTTACAATATGTATCAAGATCATCAGTTCTAAATTTTGTTATCATTTGTTTGCATGGTGGCCTTTTATTTTTCATATTTGTACTCCTAAATGGCCTCAAATCAGCGTAAGCCATGAAGCTTCATGTGGGAGAACTTTATCTGAAGTCTTGCTTGCCATTGATCTGGGGTTGGCAACCTGTTAGCAACCATACTGATCGAAATTTTCACTTTTCATTCGTGCTGTTTTTTTTTAATATTTTTGTCTTTGATATTTTTCCCCAGTTTGGACAAACCTGACAGTTATATCCATGCCGCCTAGGATCCAGTATATAGAACTATATGTTTCTGTCCAATTTATGATGCATCCTGTAAGCTTACCCGGCATTCAATGAATACCCCGTGGTTTTGTTGTCCTATTGGGTTACACCTCGAGACTGATTTATTGTAATATGGCAGTTATCTATGGGAGGAATGGAAGGCGAGGCGCATGGAAGCAAAGGAATCAGTTGCAGATGATGCATTGAAGTTTTCTAATATGCGGTTTGTTTCATTAGAGGTATGTTTCCCACTATCTTTTCTTCATCTACATATTTTCATGTGACATCTTTAGTATGATCACTAGATGTATTTTGGAGAAATGAAAATGGCATCATAGCTTTTGAAGGCCAGCTGACACGATTCTTAGTCACCCTTGCACCAAAGCATAAGCTATTATACTTGATGCTTAGCATGTACCAGTGTATTGATTGTGACTTGCTTTGCATCAGACTGGATTCTATGCACTTGTTAGATACTACTGCACATCTGTTATTTGGTCATCAGCATAAGTGGCCCGCAAAGATTTTCAATATTCTAATTTTTTTAAAGAAAAAAATATATAGTTGTGAATCTTTCTGAATCTGTGTTCGAATTTAAGTTTTCTTGCCAGAGTGATTTGTTGCATATACGCAAAACCCATGAACATGATACATCTGTGTGTGTGTGTGTGTGCAGGTGTTGACTTTTGGTACTTATGTATCTTACTCTACCATTGCAAAATCTTTACAAGTTGATTTCCTCTAGTTTATGATTGCTTCACAGCTTCTTTTTAACATTTACCTAATTTTATTGTCTTTCTTTTTGGTTGTTTTGTAAATGATCGTTCAATGTGAGTTGTCCAGTATATAACACGGCATCAAATGTTAAAGCATGCCTACATGTCAAATGCTTGTGTAGCTGGTTTCTGTACCTATATTTCCCTTTTTTGGCAGTTTTTACCTTAAGTATGGTAGAGGCATGCTCATTTATGTTTGATGCTTCCATTCAACCCTTTCTTGGTCATGGCGAGAACGAAGCAGGGTGTGGGAGCTTCCAAAATAAGATTCCGTTCTACTCTTAAGGACCTTGATTTCATCCATAAAGGACAAAGCCTCCAATCTAATTTCAAGTTCCACAACACAAGCATCCCATAACATTGCTGGAAGTCTAGGGAAGGAAAGAGGAAGGGAGGTACAAAAGCCCACATAATTTTTTGGCCTTGTTATGATGGAAAATCTTGGTGTTAAATAAATGCATTGGACCTATGGCCTACCCATGTACGTACTATATTCTTGGGTTGCTGGAGGCACAGTAAACTAGAAACCTTTGTTTGCTTTGGGAATGAGAAACAAAACATCTCCCTAAAGTTGAAAAGCCATAGGGAAGCTCGCTTTGCTTTCATGGGAATTAGCTGGCAATCATGAATTTCACTTCTTGGGCTTGCTTTTCTCATAAATGGAAGAATGACTTTGACTAGTTTGGACTTTATAAGCACAATTTCAGTTTAGTTTTGTTTCTCAAAGCTGCATGTACGTTTGATGTTGATACTCTTCCTTTTTAAACAAATGATTCATTGATATACTGGTGTAGTTCACAGAATTTTCTTTCCACTTGCTAGAGACTTCTTGTTTTTCATATAACATCCTGCTGGCCTGCTTAAACAAAATCCTTCTTTTCTAAATGATTTTTGTTTCCTATTTCCTCCTCTAGCAGCTGCTATGTATGCTATAGTCTTTCTTATTCATAACATTAGAGGGTAGCATTTTTTTTATTAGTATCAAACAAGGTTGTAAAAGTGTATGGTAATCCGTATAGGCCAGGATCAAAATAAGATACTTATTGTAAAAAATCACAATTTTCACTAAAAAAATCTAAAAAATCCAAAAAAAGTCATAGAATGCAAGAACAAAATACATTTATACAATAAAATTAACTAAACATAAATATTGTCATTAAACATTCATGATTCAACTAAACATCACATAGATGTCTCATGTTACAATCAACTAAATATAGATTCCATTGCACATAAGTTTTGTGACAAAAGATACAAAACAACATGAATCATCTTCACTATCAAACATCCACGTTCTGCATCATAGATATCTTGTTTTGGGCCTTGTGGCTCTTCAGTTGGTTGTTGTGCAGCCATTGCCCGAGCATGTGCCAATTTTAGTGTCACTCGCTGCCTTAATCTAATATTCATATTTCTAATTTCTTTTATATTAGCACGTAGATATGTATGAAGGAGTAGTAACCAATGTCCGCACTTGTGGAGGGGTGACAACCAATTTCCCGATAACGGTTGGGTTACATCAAGGATCTGCTTTAAGCCCTTTCCTATTTGCAATAGTGATGGATGAGCTTACGAGATCAATTCAAGAAAATGTACCGTGGTGTATGTTGTTTGCTGATGATATTGTTTTGATTGATGAGTCTAGAGCTGGGGTTAATGCTAAGTTAGAATTATGGAGACAGACATTGGAAGCTAGAGGTTTTAAGTTGAGTAAGAGTAAGACTGAATATATGGAATGTCGGTTTAGTAAGCAACGAAGTAGTGATGTGAGTGTAGTGAAGCTTGGTGAGCAAGATATACCGGTGAATGATTATTTCAAATATTTGGGATCCATCATTCAAAAGTATGGAGAAATTGATGGAGATGTAAATCATAGGATAAAGGTTGGGTGGATGAAATGGAAAAGTGCTACTGGAGTGCTGTGCGATCGTAGAATGCCATTGCGGTTGAAGGGAAAGTTTTATAGGACGACTATTAGACCCGCTTTACTATATGGTACGGAATGTTGGGCTGCCAAGAGACATCATATTCAAAAAATGAGTGTAGCTGAGATGCGGATGCTTAGATGGATGTGTGGAAATACAATAAAAGATAAGATTCGGAACGAAGAGATACGTAAGAAGGTAGGTGTTGCACCCATTGAAAATAAGATGCGAGAGAATCGTTTACGGTGGTTTGGACATATTCGGCGAAGGCCTAATGATGCTCCAGTTAGAAGGTTGGAGAAATGGGAAAATATATTAGTTAAAAGAGGTCGGGGTAGGCCTAGGAAGACTTGGATGGAGATGATAGGAAAGGATATGAATGCTTTGAACCTCACCGAGGACATGGCGTTGGATATAAATGATTGGAGGAAAAGGATTCATGTGGAAGACCCAAAATGAATTTCTTTTTTGGTTCATATCGCTGACCCCAATTGTTTTGGGATGAAGGCGTAGTTGTTGTTGTTGTTGTTGTTGTTGTTGTTTTATATTAGCACGTATCTCAGCTTGTGCCTCATCTGTAGCCAATGAACATCATGTCGTTCTTCCATCAACCACTTCAATATGCTCTTTCATGCAATACGTAACTCCGTGAATTAGTAAATGACAAAACATGCATCTCTAAGATGCATGCTCTCTATGACCATTAGGAATCTCACAGTATCCCTGCCGGGCTAGGTTTGTCGGTGACTCGGTGTAGAACCCAACCTGCTGGGCTGGGTTTGTCGGCGCAGAACCCAGAGAGATTGAGAGAGAGAGAGACATACCTTGCACGTGCAGTCGCCGTTGCAACACCAGATAAGAGTAGGAGAGGACTTAGAGGAGAAGGGGAGGTGCTGGGGGCGTAAATTTTTTTGCCATAATCCCCTGCCCAACCCCCTTTCATCGTATTTTTTTAGTCCAGATTTGGACATTTTTGACCTTGGGTGTGTTAACCGCACCCGAGTTGCGTCGCATCGATGCGGGTGCGGCACCCTGTTGGCCAAATCTCTGTGACATAGGTAAGCTCCTTTCTTTTTTTATGTTTTTAGAAGATATTACTTTACTTTTAGTTGTTTACCCTTAATCTCATTTTTGGTTCCCTTAGAACTCAAAATTTGCCCATAAGTGTGTGATTGAGCATTGGTTTACATCTTTGTAGTGATTAAATTTAGCAATCCATACTCTAGGAGGTTGATGGAGTGTGAAGGTCTTGGAGGATGCCTCTCAGAGGATCCTGCATTGAAATATTGTACACCAGTTGACTTGAAGATGGTTTGAAAGAAATAGTGAAGTGTAACTTTTGTGGTTTTGTAATTTATGGAGGATTGTATATATTTAAATGTCATGTTGTAGGGCATAATAACTCTACCGTCAAATTATGTACACATTGTATTCCTACTGATATTCGTGTCGAGGTTCTTACTAGTCTTATAGAAGATGATAAAATAAAGACATGAGTATGCGCAACATTTGTGTGAGAGAAATTGCCAGAGGTGGCCCCTGATTCAGAAGATGAAGATGAAGATGAAGATGAAGATGAAGATGAAGATGACCCATCATCATCTCAAGTCATTGAACGATGCAATAAACGAAGAAAATCATTGAGTCAAAGTTTGTTAATAAAGGTGACTTTTATATATAGATATGTTTTTGAACTCTAGCTTGTATGTCTTTTCCCTTAGCATGGCATTCTGAAACTAAAAAATGTAACTTTAACTTTTATAATAAGTTATGAAAATCTTTTGGCTTTTGAATATATCATTATTTTGTCTTAACCAATTGTATTTGTGATGATTAGATGCACACAACCAAATGTGTGACTATTAAATATTTAATTAATCTTATTACATAAATATATTTTTCTTGTATTCTATGATTTTTTTAGATTTTTAAAAGACTTTTTAGTGAAATTTATGATTTTTTACGATATGCTATGATACGTATCTTACTTTGGGCTTGACCGATACGGGTTATGATACGCTACTTACAACCTTGGTTTATTGCATCGTTTAATAGCCTGAGATAGTAATAGCATAGTCACAAATATCGGTATCATCTATATCTCGGCAGGCTATTTCTCGGGATATTATAGGTTTGGTGATAAATCTCATGAAAATCTTGGGGCTTAAAAAATATATAAAATAACAAAAATAACAAAAATAACAAAAATAAGTAAGAGAATATCATGTTTAGACAAAAAATACATAAATTATAAATGAAATATGTAAAAAATATAAAAGCTATGTCACATGGGTGCGGGTGCGGGGGTGCGACACTTTAAAAAACCTTGGGTGCGGGGGTGCGGCAGGGCAAAAATGTAAATATATATATATATATATATATATATATATATATATATATAATTTTGAAGTTTTAACAGTTAACATTGTCATAATATCATTCATCATGCATGCAATATATCAACCTAAATATCAATCAAATAAGTAAAGCAATTACATAAATCAACCTAAATATCAATCAAATAAGTAAAACAGAAAAGAACTAAATTACATACCAAAAGTATATCCTACAATGTATATGACGATAAAGTAATGTATCTTATTAATTTTCTTCATCATCATCAAATGCATCATTAGAAGGAATATTGGGCTCAGATAAATCTATGTTTGTCATGTTGAAATCATGCTCTCTCTCGAAGTCACACTCTTCTGGGTTTACATCCCAAACTTTGGATGTTCCTTGTCTGCATTACAAACCCAATTTGAAAATGTTAAATACAATACAATTATATTTAAATGAAAAACTAAGAAATATTCAAATAACTAAGAGAGTAAATTAGTACCTGTATTCACCATTGGTTCGTGAAAGTAGTCAAATATTTGAATGAATATATACTAAATCCTCTGCACGCTTGTTGGTGAGTTTGTTTCTCTTCATGTTGTGGATTTGAGAATATGTGCTCAAATTTCTTTCACAACAATATGAACTAGCAGGTTGCGATAGCAATCTTAATGTAAAACGTTGAAGAAGAGGTGTTTCTGATCCAAATGTTGACCACCATGTGATAGGATCTATATTATCCTCTCTCGCAAATAATGCCGGTCTATATAATCTCGAAGATGAAAATTTTCTAAACTCTTGTGTGACTTGATTTAGAAGATATGCTTATGGAAAAAGTCTTATCATACACATATTTCTATGTCTTGATAACTCTGGGTCTAAATTTGGAGGGACACGACCAATACTACCTGCCTGCCACTTATTTGCATAATATTTTGGATTAAGAGAATATGCCATGCAATGCAAAAGAGTGTTGCTCTTATCCCATATTCTGAATAAAATTGAATGAATATGGTTAAAAAATTCTGAATCATCCAATGCAGGATTTTTTTCTTCATGCTTGAAAACTACAACTTGTATTTTTTCAATCATATTATCCCACATTTCATAAACTCTGCGAAGCATGGGCTCATTCTTATCAACTTCTCTTAACATTTCCTAAATAGGTTGCGTAAATTGAAGAAAATATACCACTCTGTCCCAAAACTCATATCAATAATGAATTTTTTAATTTCTTGAGCCTTACATCATCATCAACACGATAGAATGTCCAATTTTCATCAGTCACCATGCTAACCAAAACATTCTTCATTTTTTTTAATCCTCTTCACCATCACAATGATGGACGCAAAACATGTTTAAGCGACCTTCAACAATTTTAGGTCAGAATACCTATTAAATATAACATTAGCACGATGGTAGTTAACAACAAAATTTCTAATGCTTTTGACATTTCTTTTTAAATCTTCAATCCATGAGCATAAAACATATGCTTGCGAATTTTCTTTTTCTTTAGGGTCAGATTTAAGCTGTGTGCTATACAAGGAGTCCAAAAAATATGAGGGTACTCACTCTCCAAACTCAACGCTGCACTTTTATAAACTGGAGCATTGTCTGTAATGATTTGTACTACTTTCTAATCACCCACTTCTTTTATGATTTCTATAAACAACCCCTTCAAATACTCTGCATTTTTATATTCTCCGGATGCATAAACTGCTTTCAAGAATATTGGGCCACTAAGCGAACAAACAATGAAATTGATCAGTGGACGCCTTTGAATATCTGTCCATCCATCAGAAACAATAGAAACTCCATTTTGCTCCATGAATATTTTTTAATCTCCAGCAACCTCTCCACATTTTTCCTCTCTTCTGCAAGAAGTGTGGTTCATAGTTTTTCTGAGCTTGGAGGCATATAGCCAGTCAAATTACAATTTGCCAAAGATGTTACTAAATCCTTCCAATAAGAATTTCTAGCCGCATTAAATAGGAGTGAACTACAATAAAAATACCTCCCTACTTTTCTATCCATATCCTCTCTTCCATATGTATTGAATGCTGCTTGTATCGTTCCTCTACCTCCTACATTGACTTTTTTTTTTCAGCATCTTCTTGGTGGCTTCCAAATGGTACATTAATTGCACAAAAATCACTAATTGTCTTTCTCTTCTCATATTCTTCCTGTATTTTCTTGTATTGTCTTCGCATTGCCTCATCAACTTTTCTACATCCTAAAATGCCATGTCCTGGTATCTTCAACAAATGAGCCTTCAGTCTTGTGTAAGACTCAACAAAATCTCTTGTTTCCACCGCTTCCTTCTACAGTTTTTGCAAGCTTATCTACATGTACCCATAGTGACCCCACATCATCACTCCCACTACAACTATCAACAAAACTAGCAGTAGAACTCACATGTGGGGATGAGGATGATGCAAGTTCTTTCCCTTTATCCGTCATTTTTGTCTTGAAAACAAAAAAAAAATTATATTAAAATCAATTATGCAGACAATCAAGATTTATAATATCGAGTCCAACTCTCGGCTCATAAAGGAGGGTTGAGGGGTAGGCTCAGTCTGTCAGGACGGCCCAAGCTCTCGTCCCGTCCAGGGAAAACGAGGAGGGGGGGGGGGGGGGAGGGTTGGGGCCTCGCCCCACCCCTGACTGTTAGAAAAATAGGGAGCAAGGAGGAACTCACCCCCTCTCCTGCGAAAACAGGGAAGCAGGGAGGGTCTCGGCCCCTCCCTTGAAATCAGAGGGAGCAGGGAGGGGGGCTCGGCCCCTCCCCTGCCGAAAACAGGGAAGCAGAGAGGGGCTCGACCCCTCCCCTGAAATCAGAGGGAGCAGGGAGGGGGGATCGACCCTTCTTCTGCCGAAAACAGGGAAGCAGGGAGAGGCTCGGCCCCTCCCCTAAAATCAGAAGGAGCAGGGAGGGGGGCTCGACCTCTCACCTGAAATCAGAGGGAGCAGGGGGCCTCGGCCCCTCCCCTGCCGACCCAACAAGAGAGCGAGGGGGGAAGGGTTGGGAAAAGATAGAAGAAGGGGATGAGGGAGAGGTTACCTGAGAGGAGAGGAGAGGAGGAGGTGGCTCCGAGCGTCGTCGGGGTTGCGAGTGGGGTTGACGTTGGCGATCGCTGGAGGTCTACGACGAGGGAGAGGAGGAGGTGGCGTTGGGCTCCCCTGAGAGATGTCGGGAGGAGAGGAGGCGAGCGAGAGAGCAGAGCTGCGCGGGAGAGGAGAGGATTAGGGCAAAAATTTGCCCTAATCCTCTTTCGCATCCCTTTTGATCAGGCAATTTTTTTTTACGTTCGAAAATTGGACGAAAATGACCCTGGGTGCGGTCAACGCACCCAAGGTCGTGTTGACCACACCGGGTGCTGCATGCGCACCCGCATCACGTCGATGCGGGTGCGGCACCTGCTTTGCCAAATCCGTGTGATTTAATATAAAAGAAATAAGAAAAACATATTTAAAATGTAAAAAATAAATAAAAACAGTAAAACTAATAAATAATATCATGAGCGATATTCTCTTGATAATATCACAATATTTTCAAAATATTGCGATATTTTAACGATATTATCGTTTGCTGAATTTACAGCGATAATGTCGCAATATTTTCAAAATATCATCGATATCTGTGACTATGTATAATAGGTCATCTTCATCTTCTAAATCAATGTTGCATATTCTTGTGCTTTTTTTATCATCTTCAATAAGACTAGTAAGAAGCTAAACATGAATATCAGAAAGATTGCGCTGAGTACATAATTTCACGGTGGAGTTGCTATAAGTCAGCTGGTGTACAATATTTCAATGTAGGATTCTTTGGAAGGCATCTTCCAAGACCTCCACCTTCTATCGACCTCTTATGACACACATTACTAAATCTAATCACCACAAAGATGTAAAACAATGTTTAATAACACAGTTTAGTGATAAATTGTAAATTCTAAGGGCAAAAAAATGGAATTAAGGGTAAAATAAAGAAATATTTTGTAAAAATATCAAAAAAGAAAGGGGCTTACCCTTCAACTTCAATTATAAACAAATGAAGCAAAAAATGGATTTTTTACTTTATCTCACTTTCTTGAGTGAAAAATAGGTGAAGATGCACTCTTATATGAGAAAACCGCAAAAACCCTCTCCCTTGTCCAAGAATCGAGCCCCACAACGCTCTCAAGCCTCCTAGGGTGTGTGAGTTCCCCTCTAATGACCCCTACACCTAGGGGTGGCAATCGGGTCGGGTTGGCGGGTTGGCGGGTCGGGTTGGCGGGTCAACATACCTCAACCCGAACCCGACCCGTTTATTAAACGGGTCAGCTGTGGCAAACACGAACCCGACCCGCCAACCCATTTAATAAATGGGTTGGGTCGGGTAAACAGGTTTTCAGGTTTGCGGGTCGGGTTGGCGGGTTGACGGATCGGGTTGGCAGGTCGGGTTGGCGGGTTGACCCACCCGCCTAACCCGTTTATTAAACGGGTCAGCCGGGTTGGCGGGTTGGCATACCCCCAACCCGAACCCGACCTGTTTAATAAATGGGTTACGCGGGTCGACCCGTTTATTAAACGGGTTGGCTTAAGCCCAACCCGAACCCGCCTAAGAGGCGGGTTGGCGGGTCGTGTCAGAAATTGCCACCCCTACCTACACCAATGGGGAAATCAGCCCTAGGGAGGGTTTTAAAACCCAAAACCCAAAAAGTAACTTTGGGACTTTTAAAATCACACAAAGGGTGTATTGTATGATGCACCCTATATCGTACTGTATCGTGCAATACAAAGGGTGTATCCCCCTGTATTGTACCTGATACACATACGATACACACTGTATCACAATATGAGTGTGTATCGTATTGATTTACCTGATAGTAATGATACATATCGATACTTACAACATTGGTATCAAATCCACAATGTACCATATCTTCAGCATTTTATCAGTTTAGTGGCTTTCTTCTTAGGAATTTACAAATAATGTTTTGATTGCGATAAAAAGATAAGGGATCCCTTTTGCATTTTAGATCTAGCTCATTAGTCTCATGTATGGGAGTGGATAAATAGCTAGGCAGCATTGCTGTGAGGGTAAAAAAGCAGGTACAACAATGCCAATTTTGCACCTATAGATCACATGAATAGTGAGCATTTTGACTATTGCATATTTGCCTTTGCTGCCAGGTCATGAAGATTCATGTTTCCAACACAGGTACATTACCCACCCATACACAACGACCAACCACATTAGCAATCTCAATTCCTATGAACATTGAATGTTTAGGAAATTTACCTTGAAATGTCATGTAAGGGTTTTCTCCTTCAAATAGTGATGATAATGCGAACAATATATCTTTATATTTCATAAACTATTTTCAGCTTTATGCATCCCTATGTGATACTGTTATGTTGTTTTTTCTTGCTCGTGAATGCAAACATAGAGGTTTACAGATAAAGAGCGGAAACTTGGAGACCCATATTTGTCTTAAACAAATTTGAATTCATGTCCATGCGGGATGGGGATGATGGGTTTGTTCAGTTCAATTGGTTGGTTTGGAGCATTTATAAAATCAATTCATTTATCTTATTTGAATGCCTATACTGTCCAATAGTTGGTGCTGCAAGGCCAGCTAATTACAACAATATATTTTGCAACCTTTTGAATGCATGGAAAGCAAATTTATCATTAAGCCACTTTAATAAGATGTCATATCCTTTTGTTTGTTGTCTTTGTGCTGTGGACCTTTAAAGAGAAACCTTGTAAATGCTCTCGTAAGTTTTATTGGCAATTGGCAACATATTTATAAACCTGCTAACACTGCACAGTTTCCCCAGGCTCATGTTCTTGATGGAATGACCAAGCTGTTGCAAAAATGACTTTTATCTGGTGAAGGGTTTTATTATTCTTTTCCACGTTCTAATCTGCTTTTATGCTTTCAGTTACCTCAGCAGGAAAATTCATTTGATTGTGGCCTTTTCTTGCTGCATTATGTGGAGTTGTTTTTGAAGGAGGCTCCTTTGACTTTCAACCCTTTTAGTATAACAAAGTTCTCAAACTTTGTAAGTTATCTTCTTTCTGGTGTATTGGTTTAAAGTAAAATAAGTGCAACATTCATTTCATTAGATTAGAACCTATTGTTAGCATCTTCTGCTGAGCTGCGGTTCTTTTCTGAAATTTCCTTCCGTGTTTGCTTGTCATTGTCAACACTATCAGCTTACATTGATTTCCATGGTGGTTTTGCATTTAATGTCATACATTGTTGGTAAGATGTGCTACTTTTTGAAATCAAACACTTAGTTGCTAGCTGCTAAAGAATTAGGAATGTCTTGTTTGGTGTTCCACATGAACAATTAACCTGTGAAAATAGCATCTTTTTTGTTCACTGAGCAATAAACAAGAACCTAATTTATTGCTGATTTTGTTTTCAGCTTAACAAAGGTTGGTTTCCGCCAGCAGAGGCTTCTCTTAAGCGCCTTTTTATCCAGAAGCTAATCTATGAACTTCTTGAGGATCAACCTTGTACAGGTTCTCATATGGTGGCAACTGATTGCCATGAAGCTGCAAAGTTACCTGAAGAGGATTCTGAGAATGACCTGGCTGTTGAATTTGCATCTGATAGATGTGATCCAGCAGGACTGTCTCTTGGACATCCACTTGGTTCTGGTGTTGACAATGGAGGTGTCTCTGAATTGTTGGCACCCTCAATTTTTACCTGTGCTCAAGATGATAAAGAAGGTCTGGGTTACAGGGAAATTTTTGTGACAGGACCTATTGATTCATCTTCTGCAGATGGGCAGTTTCACTCTTTCCAGCATACTGTGTCCATGCAACAATTTGACAGCATCATGATGCAAATGGAGGTAACTGATATCATTCCCTTGATTTTGAAAACATTTTCATCTTGCCCTCACTAAATCAAGCATATGAACAACTCGTTTCTTATCTTCTTTTTTTACTTGTTTACAGAATGAAGCGGATGGAGAATTACCTGGTACTTCATATTTGTCCTCTGAAGAAGCTGAACATGAGTCGGAGTCATGTACATTCTCCAATACGTCCAAGAGCAATTGCCTAGTTGAGCGGAGTGCTAGTGGACTCTGCAGCTTAAGTGGTCAGTATTCAGTGCAACCCAAACCTTGTTCAGATCATTCTGCCTCTTGTGAGTCCTCAAGTTGTGGGTCCCGGTTGGAGCACAATTTGCCAGAAGGAAACCTTGGTGAGAAGCCACAAACCCATCAAGGCACTGACCCTCCCTCGCCCAGCCATAGACCTGCAGATAAGCCAAGTTGCGACTCACCTGAGAATGGAGAATGTATAAATGCAGACGATGATGCAATTGCTGAGAGCAAAGAGAATGCAGATTCGTTCTTCTCGTGCCAAGAAAATCTCCTGGTTTCATTCAATCGGGACATTGAATGTTTAGAAACCGCAGAGGGGTCAGCATTTGTGAGAAAAGAGCTTGAGCTTGAGCCTGGAGACAATGTGGTTTTGGTTGATATTAGCAGCCATGAAAGTCTGTCAGCTGCACAGGGGCAAGAGACAGTGGTTATTGCTGAAGAAGATAGTGCTCATCAACCGCCTCATAAACGCATGAAACTCATGCCTGAAAGACGACGTACACAAATTGTTGCATGTTCCGAGGACATTTAGAACCTGTTTGGGATTATTAGATAAAGCCTGCTGATTTTTTCCATCTGTGCCTTCTGCTGCAGCTCCAGTTGGCATGTGTAGTTTCATTTCTTTCCCCCCCTCACTGAACGAGTTATTATGTTGTAAATATCTCTTCAATAGCTGCTATTAGATAGTTGAAGGGTGCAAAATCATGCATCACCATGCATCACCATGCCCTGAAATAGTCCATAGAGGATGGTCGGTTCTTTTAGTACTGGTATCACTGTTACGGCCAGAAATGTTAGGTCCCTGAATGTTCAGCAACAGAAGAGCTGTCCTGCTTGCTTTGAAAACAAAAAATAATCGATTTCATTGTTGGTCGCAGTTATGTACCTTCATGTCAAAGAGGGATGGTGTCAAAGTGTTTGCCCAAGCTTCTACCCTTCAACCTTATTTCATTTTCTCGGGTCTATTTGGTGTTTTCATGGGAAAGTTGATTTCTCAAAAGTGACCAATATTACGATCTAAAAGTCAAGCTTTCCACTATCATGCTCCAAATTATGCTGAAAAGAAGATGTTGGCACATATCCTTCAAATTCAACTGGTCGGTCCTGATATCCTCCTTTTTTTTGTCCCTGACAAGAAGTGTTATGTGAGCTTTAATTGCAGTAGGAAATGCCTGAGCATGCCTGAATTTTAAAACAAGTAGAAACTTTGGTTTTTATTTTACAAATTCAAGATGGTAATGTTTCAAACTGTTGTGTTTGCCTTGCAAAATTACCCCTTTGAGTCCGGGGAACTTCTCCTTCGGTTGAAGCAGGGTCATGATTGGTAGTGGGAATCACCTTTCCAAGAGAAATCATCTCAAGGATAACATCCCCTATAAGCTACTTCCTGAGAAAGCGAAATTCATTTTCATCTACGTGGAGATTTTCTAAGGTATCTGAGATGGACCAGTTACAAAAATCAAGATTTTTTGAGTGGTGATTAACGATTAACTTTTCTCTCAGTGCCAACAAAGTGAAAGACTAAAGTCACCTATTAGGACTTGTGATTCCTATGTTGTCGTTTGTTAGGATATTTTGATGGATTCAGTATCTTTCTCCTTTTCTTTCTAATGGTTTCTCATCCATTTTCTTATGAAAGAAATCCAGATTTTGCAACAGGTCACCTTATCACGTCAGTTTCCTACCATTTGCCACTGAAGATTCGTGCACACCAACTGATGCAAAAGGCAAGTTGGTCATTTGATAGGGTGATCGACTGATTGTTAATGTTGCAAGCTAAGCGATGGGACATTGATATTGCCATTGTGTGCAATGTAAGTGTTCTTTGGGAACTAATGAAAAAGCGAGAAAGTTTTAGAAAAATGAATTTTGTCACTGCTTCACGTGGCAGCCGGAAGTCATGGCACCTTATTCCCACCTTGGGTTTTATTGTAGTCATGCAAATTTGGCTTTCTCTTTTCCTAAATCGAGTTAAATTCAGTCACGTCTGGGTGAAGGCTTTTTCTTTACAAAAGGTTACCAAAGCATAGAAAAATACTGTGCAACGGCTGCTTAAGCTGATAAATACCTAAAACCACTTCTACTTGAGTCGTAAAAGATTTTATTTTATGACTAAGACTCCATGGACGTGGGGCAATGCCCTTTCCAACCTATACAAATCACAAAGGCCTTGTTTGTTTCATGCATGGGAGAGTGCTGAGCTTAATGTAATTCTTTCTCACCATGAATGAAATAAATACCAAATCATCACAGTGAGAAAGTGCCGTGTGTTGGCACAAGTGGGTCAGTTTTTTTCACCACCTGCCCCATTTTGTGTGTAAATTTAGCCCTAAGGGGTTTGACATAGTGTGATGGGGCCTAGGGCGCTAAGCCGTTGGTCTAGGTTCAAATCCCATGAACATCACCCCATGCACAAGCCTAAACATGGCAATTCCTTGAAGGCAAGGTGTAAGCCCTCAGAGTTTTATGTTGTTAGGACAACAACCATAGATAGAGCCAACACTGCTAGGTCTATGATCTGGGGCAGTAAACTCAGGAGCTCCTCTCAATATGTCGCCCTAAATGTTCTGGATCACCCTTTGACGATGCACCATCTACTATAACAGGAGCTCCCTTTGACGATACACCCTTTGCTATCGTCTGCTACCGTCAGAGCACCCTTTGTCGTCGTCTGCTGTCATCAGAGCACTCTTTACCGTCGTCTACTGCCGACAGGGCACCCTTTGCCATCGTTGTTGTCTATTATCGCTGAAGAACTCTTTGTCGTTGTCTGTTCATGAGAAATAGTTGAACTATTAGAGGAATCAACATTTTGTCTATTGTTCATCATGATACCAGGGTGCAAGCGTCAAATTAAGTAGACAGAGAAGAGCGATTTATAACAGAGATAATGGTGGCAACGTCGAACTGAGTAGAGTAGCGATTTATAGTAGAAATAAGATAAGAGAGTAGTGATTTACAGTAGACATCAGATCAGAGAGTAGCGATTTACAACAAAAATCAGATAAAAAAGTAGTTATTTATAGTAGAAATCAAATTAAAGAGTAGCGATTTATAGTAAAAATCAGATAAAAGAATAGCGATTTACAATAAAAATCAGATAAGAGAGTAGCAATTTACAGTAGAAATCAAATTAGAGAGTAACAATTTACAGTAGAAATTAGACAAGAGAGTAGCAATTTACAGTAGAAATCAGATCAGATAGTAGCGATTTACAGTAGAAATCAGATAAGAGAGTAGCGATTTAAAGTAAAAATTAGATAAGAGAGTAGCGATTTATAATAGAAATCAAATAAGAGAGTAACGATTTATAGTAGAAATAAGATTAGAGAGTAGCGATTTATAGTAGAAATCTGATAAGAGAGTAGCGATTTACAATATAAATCAAATCAGAGATTAGCGATTTACAGTAGAAATCAGATCAGAGAGTAGCGATTTATAGTACAAATCAGATAAGAGAGTAGCGATTTAAAGTAGAAATCAAATCAGAGAGTAGCGATTTATAGTAGAAATCTGATAAAAGAGTAGCGATTTACAATAGAAATCAAATCAGAGAGTAGCGATTTACAGTAGAAATCAGATCAGAGAGTAGTGATTTATAGTACAAATCAGATAAGAGAGTAGCGATTTACAGTAGAAATCAAATCAGAGAGTAGCGATTTACAATAGAAATCAGATCAAAGAGTAGCGATTTACAATATAAATCAAATTTCTACTGTAAATTGCTACTTTCTTGTATGATTTCTATTGTAAATCGCTACTCTATGGTTTGATTTTTACTGTAAATCGCTACTCTCTTATTTGATTTATATTGTAAATCGCTACTCTCTGATTTGATTTTTACACAAAGCAGTGTTAGGAAACGCTCAAGCAAGAAAATGAAGAAACAAGAATAATCAAACCACAAAGAAGAGGAACACACAGATTTACGTGAAAAAACCCTCCCATCAAACTAGAGAGAGTAAAAAAAACCACAGCCGCCCAAAGAAAAATCTTATTGCTCTTTTCAACAGTTACAAGAGAGAAAGAAAAGAAAGAATTTATACAAGGCAAGGGCGACAACCCTAAACCTAAACAAGTCTGGTCCAAGAAAAATTTGTTCTGCCCCAGAGACCCGCCAGGCCCCCCCCGCCCGCTGACTGCACAGCAGGACCCGCACTACCCCCCCCTTTCTAAAAGGAAAAAAACTATGAATCAAGCTCCACAACTCATCAGGTAGAAACGAGAAAACGACCACGTGTTGTAACACAAGCTAAAAACAAAGGTGGAACATACAAATCTATTAACGAGGAGCGGGAGAACATTTTTGTCCAACACATATCTATCTTACAGGAGGACATTTTCCGTCAAAAGCATATCTACCTTTTTTACATGTTATTTTATTATAAAGTCATCGTGGGCAACATTGGTATACGAAGTATTGCGGGTCCCAAGATATTCCTCCGTACACAATGGAACACGTGAATTTGTGTTTCGGGGAGAACACACAACACCCTCTCCACGTGGTAGGACCGACTTGTGAACGTCACCAAGCTGACTGTGAGTTAGAAACCTACAGGAGCACGCTGAGAGTACTCTTTGGTGGGCATAGTGGGGTTGAGGTTTTTACACCGTAAGCTTGCAAATAAGTGAGGTGGTTTTCCTTAATCGTAGAAAAAAAATCCAAAGAAAAGCATGAAGCTGTTTTTATCCGGTAGCAACTAGTGAACAATTTTTCTCAAACGTTGCATGCAATAACCCAACATTGAATAAAATTACCAAAAAACAATGACATCGAGTAAAGCATATTAGCCAAACTAATCCCCGGCAATTTCCCGGGGATTACCCTTCTCCTTAATTCGTGATTATTAAAGACAAAAATCCGTCAACCTCGACGTGCAATCTACTCGCCAACTTGTGATTAATGGGCAAAATCATAATTTTTGCATGAAAACTTATCTAACTATGCTTATAAAATTAATAGAATGCTAATATTTTATTATACATAAAATTCTGCCAAATTTCTCTGTCAAATTTTTGTTTTGCCAGATTTTGCAAACTTTAAGTACATCATTAACTTTGGTAAATTTTAAACTGTAAAAACCATTATGAAAAAAATGCTCAAACTACTGAAATTTAGAGAACATATGGCCTACTTTATTCTAAAAAGCAACTAGTTTATTAATTATTAAACTTATTAAATTAATGAATATTGCGTTAAAGAGGAGAATATACATAAAAATAACTTTCATTCTTTTGGATCCTTAATTTTCTACCCATATTAATATCTTTTTTAATAATAATATGTAAAAACTTGATTTTTTTGTTATGTTGGTAAGGTAATAATAAAAAAAAAGCTTGAGTAGAAAAGAAGTGAGAAATTTCAAAGGCACTTAACTTTTCAAAAGACAAAGGAGGATGGGGTTGGGCAAAGGCGAAGAATGAAACCACACAATTCTAAATATTAAGGTAGAGAGAGAGGACTCCTTTTTATCAACAAAACAAAAATATTTTTTTTTCTAAGAACCAAAAAAAGATTAACTATACAGTAAATTTTTTAAGTATGTTAAATGTTGTTGGTAGGCAATATTTTCTACTAGTTCAATAGACAACCAAATAATGCATTTCCTCAAACAATTGCTAATAAATATGAATCAGACAAAGGAGGTAAAGCAAAGTATGGTACTAACTACTCCACATATCCGACCGTTGGTTTTGCATCGAATACCACAAGCTGCCCAAACCAGAAATCCCCTTTTTGTCATCATGCGAAATTTATCCCACGTCTTTTTATAAAAAGTAAAGATCTACCCAAAAGTGAAAGTTGCAAAACGGTCCTTAGCAAAAGTAGTGCCATTGTAAATAATTTCTCAAATGTGGGCATTATCCAAGAAAGGTTTTAGTTAAGCCCTCGGGTAAAGAATTACACCAAAGACTTTAATTATTACATTCACATGTTTGTTAGTTGATCTGGCGGTGGATGCTCTCTCTATCTCTCTCTCTCTAACCTCCTGCCAATAATTGCAAACATCAATTCTTTCTTTGATCAGCCCTTGTTGGGGCCCTCTCTCCATGCTCCCTCCATAAAATTCCAGAGAAGCCTCTGTGTTCTGTGACTGAGAACCAGATAACCCCTTGTCTGGATACAAAATCTGGGCACCACCCACCTCCTGAAACCTTAATGGGAGTGATGGGTAGTCCATGAACTCTAGGGTGAGGTCTAGGGTTGTGGAATTTTCACAAGGGGGATCAACATGTCTTATGGAAGGTATGAGGGCAAGGGTGGAGCCTTTGCTGGTCTTCTTGTGATCTTGCTCCCGGTTTTCTGCTCGCAACTCTTCTCCCCACTAGGCCACGCATCGCCTTCAGTTTTTTCTGTAAGGCTGTTCTCCTCTTGTTGTTTGATCTTTGCATCGTTTCCGCTTGTGGGTGTTTTCTGAAACGGTTTTTTTCTTCATTTCTTTCTGTTCTTTGTTTATCTCTTTTTGTTTTTCTGTGATCTTTTTTGTCACGAAGAAGAATAAAGTGATACTTATGTGATACATATGGTTGATCTTTTTTTGTGGGTATTGTGTCTTTTGCTTCAAACATGGTCTTGGTGTCCGTTATTTGGTGGATTTTATGTATAGGATGAAGAGTTCTTTGGCATATGATTCATTGTATTTTGTTTATTTTCATCATGGGTATTTTGCATTTTTTCTCTGAACATGGTAGTTTAACTGAAATTCATAGTTTATTGCATGAAACGAATGGTTTCATTTGGTATTAATGGTGTGGTTTAATGTGATTCTGGCATGTTCTAATGGTGCATTTTTTTGAATTTATAACCCGAAGAAACCGCACCTGGCACGAAGACATGGTCGCGCTGGCTCAGCCTGCCATACCTACGGTCTTCGTGCCGGCAGCTTAAAACTACGAGGTTAGGACTCATGTCCCCGGCGCCTATGCTAGGCATCTAATGGTACATTTAAAGTTGATTTTATTGACCTCATGTGGTGGCAAGGATCACAGAGACACGGTTTTGATGTTTTGTATCCTTCTACTCAGTTTCAAGAGTAAAAGTCCCATGATAATTTTACCTGATGTTATTAGGGAAAGATCGGGAGTGACAGCTATGTGAATTGTATAGTAAATTGAGTTGAATATTGATTGAATCATATCAAAAGGGATAAGTAGCACAGGGTCTTATTGAGGACGCATGCCTCATCCTGTAATTCTAAAATTTAAAGCAATGATTTGACAGAGATTTGGGTGAGCTATATGTTCTTGCATCTCTGACGGCAGTGCCATTTGCAGGAATGGAAAGCGCCTAGGCCAAGGCATTTGCCTTTAATAAAGGGAGCTTTAAACCGTCCATCGGTAAGTAGTTGATCTCTTATTTCCTTGTGGACTCGCAGAAGCTTATAAGTGTGCTTCAGAACCATTGATGGAGTACTGCATGCCTAAGTGCTCGATTCTTCTATATGAGATGTCTACAAGTGCTTTGGCATGTCTTCTGCATTTGTCCTATAGCTTAATCAAATTTTATATGATATTATCTTATTTGGGCTGATTTCTGCTTTGTGCATTGATTTACACTCTATCCAGGTGAATGGAGAGCACTCTGATCTATGGTCCCCCCTGCCTGACCAGGGATGGAAACGTTGTGATGAACCTTCAACCACCCAAGGCATGACCTGTATTTTAAAACCTTAATGTATATGTTTCGATAATAATGAATAGTTTTTAAGAAATCTTGGTATAGGTAGATGTGCACATATGCTCAGGTTATATCTGATTTGTTTATATTTTTTTTCTTATTTTGTATAGCATGGGCCACAAAATCAGAAGGATTTATCCAGGTTTTCCTTGATGGAGGTTTGAACCAGCAGAGAATGGGGGTAAGTTATTTGCATTTTGAATATTGCCAAATGAAAGATGAATAGCCCTTAATTTCTGTGTTTAAGTGCGTTGTAAACTTTGATATTATCGTGAACCTGAAATGAAGCTTTTAGCTTATATTTGCTTCTTTTGTTCAAAAGATTTGTGATGCAGTTGCTGTTGCCAAAATTTTGAATGCGACTCTTGTCATCCCCTATCTTGAAGTTAATCCTGTTTGGAAAGATTCAAGGTAATAACTCTTTACTTCTCTTGCTGTTTCTCCAGTCTTTTCATTGTAATGTGAACATATTGTATCCTAAGCACAAAATCAAGGTTTCGGTAATTTTTGCAGCTCATTCACTGACATATTTGATGTGGATCACTTCATTGATGTCCTCAAGGATGACATACAAATAGTAAAAGAATTGCCCAAAGAATTTTCATGGAGCACCAGAGAGTATTATGCTACAGGAATTCGAGACACACGGGTTAAGTCAGCTCCACTTCATGCTTCAGCAAATTGGTATCTAGACAATGTCTTATCCATACTGCAGAGGTAAAGTGCGAAGCTGAATTTGTTGTTATTTGGAGCTTCAATTCAGAAATAGTGTATCACAGTCTTTTGTACTATTTTTAATTCAGTTCTAATATAAAAGGAAAGTCATGCTTATATGGAAAGTCTTTTGCTTCAAAAGATTAGATAACTTGGAAGACAGCATATGGTAATGAAACTGCTTATGACATATTTTGATATAGATGTAGATATGTAAATGAAATGGTTGTCTCTGCATGCGTAAGGATGATAATGATGCTGATAAGACATTTTGTTCTAGAGAGGGCATAAATGTGCACACATGCATATAGGTGTGGGTTTGTTCATGTATTCCTCTGCTTATTGTGCTAGATATGCTGAACACATACTAGATTCCCCTGTTCTTTGTCTATACTTCGAAATGAGCATACACAAAAGGAACCAAAAGATCCATGAGCCATATGGCTGATGAGGTCCCTACCATCCCTTTTTAAACTTATATTTTGATGATATGAATCCTTTAATATATTTTAAGTGAAAAGGATCATTTGCTATTGGATAATACGTTTCATGTTCTGTGATCTTTCCTTACGTTTTTTGGTCAGTCCTAACTATTTTAAGCCCGTGATCTTCATTCCTTTTAGCTGATAATAAGTTTGTTATCTCTAGATATTCAACTACAAGAATTGTGATTGTAGTATCGTACTGGTGGAGAGATTGAATTCTTTATTTGATGTCATGCTTACTTTAGTTGGTGGAATTTTCACTTTATTAACTTCATTAAATGTCTCAAATTATTTTTTATCAATTTTTCTTGTGTCAGTCATGGTATTGCTGCTATTTCTCCTTTCTCCCATCGGCTGGCTTTTGATAACATGCCCATGCACATTCAGCGCTTACGTTGTAAGGTCAACTTTCAAGCTCTGACCTTTGTCCCTCAAATCAATGCTTTGGGGGAGACCCTTGTTCAACGCCTCAAGTACCACACTCGCCAAAATGAAGAGGGCAAGTACATACGAGAGACAACTAATAAAGTGGTGGATGAAGTTTCTGGAAAATTTGTTGTTCTACACCTTCGTTTCGACAAGGTATTATTTGAGCATTTTTTTCCAAGCATTTTTTTTATTATTTGAGTCTATGTTCTTATTTTACTTTTATGCAAATTTGACATTGTTGACAAGTTATTGTCTGGAAGTTCAAGGTCTCAGATCTAAAAGGACTAGGGAGAAATAAGGGTATACAGCCATCCCTAATCTACTTTATTGAAGATCCTCTAAAATGAGAATGAAGGAAGAAACACACAAACTCCAGAATGAACCAAATAACATTGAGTTCTTTTCATTATGTTCTGTGTTTACGAGGGGACTGTGCACAGATTCCACCGATCTTTCTAAATACATATGTTCCAATATTACATTTGAATTTGTAAAGCATCTTTAACACAAAGAATCTAGATCCATACATAAGGTCTTGCAATGCCTCAGGCATTTCAGCTAGGTGAAAATCCAGTACAAGTATCAGGAAACTTCCCCTGAAAAGTGGCCATGGAGGTTTATGTCACTACTGACATTAAAGACTGATTTGAGCTAAACCCGTTAAGGTTTGGTCACTGATACACATGTAGTTACAATTATCCCATTCAAGCAGGCATCCATCTTTGCAAATGATGCAACACACCTTATAGAGAAAATCTGATTAGAATATAGAGGCATAATGCAACTTAGGGATGAGAATACCCAGCCCCTTGGATGGCATAAATTCTGAGGTTCAACTAGCTGAAGGTTTAGGATCATGGTGATAATCATGGCAAAGGCAAAAGAATTGAGCTTCTTCTGGAGGTTATGTGTTGAACAATGGCCTGATTCAGGAAACATAATCCTTGTCATCATCAAGCCCTGCCTTGTCTACTGTTAAATAATGTAACATAATTTAATATGTAATCTCATAGTTTTAGTTTACTTTTAAAAGTTTAGTTAGGATTAGGTTAGTTTATTTAACTAGGTTAGGTTTCTTTTTCTTTTTTAGTTTATTTTTGGACTTTTTTGGCTTTATGCTTTTTTGACCAAAGTCAAAAAGCATAAAGTAGAGAGAGTTGTTGGACTCCCAACAGCTCTATTTAGAGCCGTTGGGAGCCCAACGACTCCCTCATTCCCTCTCTCCCTTGTATTATAAATAAGGGGTGATCTCCTTGTGTTTTGTATTAAGGCTTTTCATAAAGCCCTTTCACATTCAATAAAGAGGTTCATTTTTTATGCCCTTGTGCATATGTATCCGTGCCATTTGTGCACTTGTGAGAGTTCTCCTTGTGCCTTTGTGCACACCTCTTGTCTCAAGTATCGTGTGTGTACACACACTCTCTTTATAGAGATTTTCACATCTACATGGTTTTGTGAGTCATATTTCTGGAATGTTTGCTATGATCTGACTGATGGGAATGTCTTTCATGTCTTATTGTCTCCCTCCAATCTTGTATTGGATCCATATTCTTGACGAGTTCATTCAAAACGGATTGTGTCACCTATACTGGTGTTGTTTGAACTCTCCATATGGGCAAATCATTTGAGAAAGCCACACTAATTTCCCTGATGTTGGTGCTATGCATAAGCTTCCTCTGATGCCTTTCTTTCTTAATTTTTTGATTGGAAAGATGGGGTTAGGCAGACCCCATTCTGGGGGTTTGTCCTTGCATGTTTCTGTTTAATTTCAGAACCCCCAGTCTTGCAAGATTCATAGCTGTGAAATTCTGCATTTTTCCAATATGATGACACATGAATCCTCGAAATCAAATCTGCCTTTCCACCAGATCAGCCTCCAGTTTACTAAGTGGAACCTGACCTTCTAACATTCTGCTAATCCTCCTCTCCACCACATCATATTGTGAGGACTCGATGATCACCATGTCCGAATACTGCATGTGATTCAGGATATCCAACCACACTTGTCATTCTCTAGTAACTTCCTTTTTTTGGCTTGGAAATCCATCCCATTACATTATTCCAGCCATCACTCCTTATAGTGAAACCCACTGTCCACTGCTGGTTGCATAGGTTGAATACATTAATTTTCTTCCATCCGGGGCTTTCCATCTATTAGCATTTAACCATCGTTGACATATTTCTTATTAATCCAAAGATCCATCTTACACATGTCCATCCTAACTACATTCTCTTCTTGCCACTTGTTATTGCACAACATTCAACACCATACAGTAGCTTACATCTTATTGCAGCCTTATTCCACTTCCGGTTCTTTTGGATTCCTTCTCTATATTTAGAAGTAGCTACATTTCCTATCCTTAATCTATTACCAGTACAATCTAAGTCATTAGCATCCTCACTAATATTCATTTGTCTATTACTTGAGAGCAAAAACTTCTGCAACTGAAATATAATCCTATTTTTTGAACAATTTGTTGAAATTTGTTCTAGATAATCACAGATGGAGTGATTGGTGCTAAAGTATGCTTCTCTCAAAAGCAAGAAAGAAAATTTTCATTTTATTTTTTTTCAGCAATCTTCCCTCTTTTGAGCTGCTAGTATGTTGTTCAGGAATTTCTAGACTTTTGAGTTACCAATGTTTTTTGGAGTAGCACCCTGTGTGTGTGTGTGTGCATGTGTGTTGTGTGTGTGTGTTGTGTGTGTGTTTGTGTTGTGTTGTGTGTATGTGTGTGCGTGTGTGTGCATGTGTGTGTTGTGTTGTGTGTGTGTGTGCATGTGTGTTGTGTGTGTGTGTGGGGGGGGGGGGGGGGTGCATGTGTGTGTTTGTGTGTCAAGTGTGTGCGTGCATGTGTGTGTGTGTCATCTACTTTAACCTTTATCATTGGACATGTGAATTGGAGATTCTTAACAAAGCTCTCTTCATCAACTTTTATTTATAGGTGTTAGAAACCTGGCCCTATAGAGGAATGATTTTTGCAATTCTAGCCTTGGGAAGGCTCTGGCACAGGGAAAAGCCAGGAAAGAGAAATTTGTTCTCAATCTAGCTAAGCTATGCATCATATAAGGCCAACATTAGGAAAATGGCGAATATCGATCCCTCTATGTGGGTTGCGGTTGAAGAAGACATAGAAGAGAAGAGAGAGAAACCTGGGCCTATGGAGGAACGATTTTTGCAATTCTAGCCTCGGGAAGGCTCTGCCAGGAAAGAGAAATTTGTTCTCAATCTAGCTAAGCTTTGTGGCAGATAAGGCCGGTAGTAGGAAAATGGTGAATATCGATCCCTCTGTGTGGGCTGATGTTGAAGAAGACATGGAAGAGAAGAGGGAGAAAAGGCGTTTCTTCTGTGACTAGGGTTTCATGAACAAGGTAAATAAAATAAGAATCAATCTATTAGTTTCATTCATAATTAATCAATAATAATAACACTTATTTATAGAGTTTACCAAAGAGTTCTAAAAGAAATAAAAGTCCAAGAAAATAAGAATCCAAATAGGAAAGGCGTCCTCTTGTCCCTGTCAGAATGAGTCTCTTGGGCAGATCTGGATCTTTGTGAATGAAATTGGGGTGGTCCGTAACAATCCACCCTTCTTAAACTCATCTTGTCCTCAAGGCGAGAACTTCGAAAACCTGTTGCAACAACCGATCCTTGTCACCTTAAACGCCCTCAGTCTGTGCCGCCTATTATGTGTCTGCTTCTTGCGGTCTAAGTTGTGGTTATATGAGGTTGGAGGATCCAGAGAAGCTCGTCGCACTCTATTATCCCTTGCTCTATTGATCCAGGGTCCAATTGGGTCTAAGTTTTTATTGGGTGTTAGAGTAGGACCTGAGTCAAATGAGAAAGATGAAATTCAGATTTGGGTTGGGCATTTAGAAGTAGGACCAAAGACATGTATTTGGTCCAAGAAAGAATTCAGACCCAACCCGACTAAGTTTAAGGAGGTAGATCCGAGTCCAAAACCAGTGGCAATTGATTTGGGGTCTAAGAACCAGTAAGAATCGGTTTGGGCTGTAATAAAATGGTGATCTTTGAAAAATGCACAAAAGCTCACAATGGGTGTCTATTGGAGACACTACAAGCACTACCCACAAAAAGATATAAATGGAAGAACACAATAAAAATAATAAATATTTATTTCTCATGAGAAATGCTTAAGAAGCATTGAATTACAAAAGAGGGGATCACTCATATTTATACAAGGAGAGGAGTGAGAAGAGCTCTTAGAGAGGTGTTCCTAAGAGTCGTTGGACCTAGTCCAACGGCTCTATTTATAGCCGTTGGACTAGGTCCAACGACTATAATATTAGTCAAGATCTAATTAGATCTTGACTAATTAGATAAAAAAAGAAAAAGAATAAAGAAAATAAAGAAAGTAAAAAATATAAATATATATTATATTATTATTATTATGTTATATATATTACAAATTTTGTATTTTTAACACTCTCCCTCAAACTTATGGTATAATGAACGAAAGTTCGTTTAAGAGGAAATGATATCTAGGAGCAGCGAGAGATTTGGTGAAGAAGTCTTCTAATTGATATTCTGATGTAACATATGGCAAATCAATGGTTCCATGTAGATATTCTTCTCTGACATAGTGACAGTCCATTTCAATATGTTTGGTACGTTCATGAAATGTTCAGTTGCTGACAATATAGATCGCACTCTTGTTGTCACAACACATGCGTGAAGGTTGTGTTACTTTAACTCTCATGTCACTTAGGAGACATAAGCCAAACTACTTCCATTGTTGTGGTGACCATGACTCGGTATTCAGCTTCAGTGCACGAAAGAAAGACCTTCTGCTGCTTTTTGCATCGCCATAAAATCAGGGATTCACCTAAGAAAACACAAAAACTAGTGGTTGAGTGTTTGTTATTGGGATCACCTCTCCAATCAACATCAATATAAGCAATTAAATCTAAAGAAGATGAAGCAGAGAAGAAGAAACCTCGTGAAATAGAGGACTTTAGGTATCTAATAATACCAAAACTGCTTCCATATGAACAGAAGTAGGAGCATGCTGAAACTGGCTAGCTGTGTATAGTATGTGTGCTATATCACGCCTAATAATGGAGAGATTGTAAGGAGTGGGATCATCAAGAGGTTCTTCATCATTAATTCTTATTTTGATGTTAACAACTTCTGAATCTGTAATTTCAGACCTGGAAACAATATCAAAAGCAAATTTAGATTAAGATAATAAATACCCGTGAGGGGAATAAAAAACTTCAATTTCTAAGAAATATTTCAATAAACCTAAATCAGTCATTTCAAAATGAGTTTTAAGAAGCTTTTTAATGTTTTCAACTCCTTGTTTGTCGCCTCCGGTGATGGTCATGTCATCCACATAGAAAAGGAGAACAATAATCCCTGCATCAGAATTCTTAATAAATAAAGCAATGTTAGTAAAAAAAGATCAAAAACCAATATCAAGTATAACATGACTAAACCTGTCATACCAGGCTTTTGGTGCCTGTTTAAGACCATAAAGAGCTTTTTCTAAACGAAGAGCTTTATCCTTAGGGATACTACTATCAGGTGGGGCTTCCATATTGATGCAGCCGCATTGGAGGAAGGAGTGAAACAATGACCACCGTGAATCGGTGGCTGAACTCTTTATTAAACTCAACAAATGTTTCAATGAACAATGAGAAAATGCAATAAGCAATAAAGAATGTAAAGGAAAACAGTAGGCAGAAAGAAAACAGGAAAAACTGCAAGAAGGTAAAAGACGGCTGGAGTTTCAATCTTCTCTGCCTTCACGCAACCCTAGGCAGGGCCTTTTAAAGGTTGTTTACTAGACCCGGGTCGTGGGTCTAGATTTGGATCCGACCCACGATCCGGGTCAATCTCTATCTGCAGCTGGTTCTGGGGCGTGCGAGCTCCACCACGCCTGACGTAGGTGCGCAGGGGTACCTCCCTGCGTCGTGGCTCCGTCCCTGCAAGTGAGTCATATGCGCGGGGTCCTTCATCTGCCCTTTGTGGCGGATCGGGTGGCACGATGGACCCAATCGGGTCCTGCCCTGCATCATTCTCCCCTGGTTGGGAAGAAGTCGGCTCTGTCGACTTGTTGTTGCCACAGAAAGCATATAGATCAGCCACGTTGAAAATAGGGGAAATATGCCAATCATCGGGCAGCTCAAGGAGGTAAGCATTCGAACCCAATCGCTGAAGGATCCTAAAAGGGCCATACTTCTTAGGACTTAATTTGCTATAGGTGCCTACAGGAAAATGCTCTGGTCGCAGATACACCCAGACAAGTTGACCGACCTCGAAATGGACATCACGACGACCCTGATCTACGAAAGCTTTGTAGGTCTCATAGCTTTCAACAAGTTTGGCCCGGACTTGTCTGTGAACGTCACGCATATATTCAACGGCATCAAAGGCATCCGGAGCTGGAGCTGAGAGATCTGACACAGGGGCTAGGTCAATGACATGGGTGGGAGACCGACCATACACTACCTGGAACGGAGATTTACCAGTAGAACGGTTAATGGAGTTGTTATAGGCGAACTCGGCTTGGGGCAATACGAGATCCCAAGTTTTGACATTTTCGCCCACTAGGCTCCGTAACAAATTTCCTAAGGTGCGGTTCACAACTTCGGTTTGACCATCAGTCTGGGGGTGATACGCACTACTGAACTGAAGCTTAGTTTTCAACAGGGCCCATAACGATTTCCAAAAGTGGCTCATAAAGCGCGTGTCGTGATCAGAAGTGATTGTGTGGGGTAGACCGTGGAAACGGGCAACGTCCTTGAAATAATATGAGGCGACTAAAGAGGCATCGGTGGTGCGCTTGCACGGAACAAAGATAGCCATTTTGGAGAACCGGTCAACAACTACTAAAATTGAATCAAAACGACGTGGTGTGCGGGGAAGGCCCACGATAAAATCCATGGATACATGCTCCCACGGCCGTTCAGGAATGGGTAATGGGGTATACAGACCACTATTCTGACGATGACCCTTGGACACTTGACACACATGACAGCCTTGGATGAACTTGACAACATCTTTGCGTATTTTGGGCCAAAAGTATCGTTCATCTAAGAGAGCGAACGTCTTATCATGCCCGAAATGCCCTGCTAACCCTTCTTCATGTAATTCAGAAATCAACTGAAGTCTAAGGGAGAAATTGGGCACACATAATTGGTTACCACGGAAGAGGTAACCATTATGAATACAAAAACGGGGGTCGAGGTTGCGATCTGAAGAGGTGCACCCTTCCCAGACTTTGTGAAAATCAGGGTCCGTAGGGTATAACTCTTTGCATTGTTCAAAACCAATGACCTGCACTGACATACATAGTCATCAAAAGACTGTTCTTCCTACTAAGAGCGTCAGCCACCTTGTTCAGGGTACCAGATTGATGCCGAAGCGAAAAGGTGTACTCTTGCAAGAAGCTGACCCACTTGGCATGACGAGCACTCAACTTCTTTTGACTGTTCAGATACTTCAATGCCTCATGGTCCGTGTACAAGACAAATTACTTATAAATGAGATAATGTCTCCAATAACGAAGGGCTTGTACAACGGCATAGAACTCAACATCGTAAGTGGAGTATTGGCACCTGGCCTGAGTCAGCTTCTCGCTAAAGAAGGCAACAGGCCTACGATTCTGACTCAAGACGGCGTCAATCCCCACTTTAGAGGCATCACATTCAACCTCAAAGACTGCACTAAAATCTGGGAGAGCTAAGATAGGAGCACTGATCATTTTGTCTTTGATGATTGTAAAGGCTTTGCTCGCCGCTGGCGTCCAATGAAAACTAGTACCTTTTAGGCACTCCGTGATAGGGGCCATAAGGGTACTAAAATTTCTCACGAAACGTCGGTAAAAAGTGGCTAACCCGTGGAAACTACGGATCTCTCCTATAGTCTTTGGGGTAGGCCAATCGACAATCGCGCGGACTTTTGCGGGGTCGGCCTTGACGCCATCAGATGACACAATAAACCCTAAGAACACGACACTGGACGTCATAAACTCACACTTCTTGGCATTGACATACAATTTTTCCTTTCTCAAAATATCTAGGACTTGACGCAGGTGACTCAAATGCTCGGACAATGAGGAACTATAGATCAAAATGTCGTCAAAGTAGACAACAACAAACTTCCCAATGCACGAACGCAAGACCTGGGTCATTATGTTCATAAAGGTACTTGGGGCATTAGATAACCCAAATGGCATGACTAACCACTCGTACAATCCATCACGCGTCTTGAATACTGTTTTCCACTCGTCCCCTTCGCGTATACGAATCTGGTGATACCCGCTTTTTAGATCTATTTTAGAGAAAATGGAGGCACCAGATAACATATCAAACATATCATCCAAACGAGGAATGGGAAAACGGTATTTGACTGTGATGCGATTGATCGCACGACTATCAACACACATGCGCATGGACCCATCTTTCTTAGGAGTAAGTAAGGCGGGAACGACACAAGGACTAACACTCTCGTGAATGAAACCCTTTTGCAGCAATTGCTGAACCTGTCTTAATAACTCATTATGCTCAGCAGGGTTCATGCGATAAGCGGGAAGGTTGGGTAGACTCGACCCTGGCACAAAGTCAATGGCATGCTGAACTACCCTTGCCGAAGGTAATCCATCAGGTAGTTCATCCGGCATAATGTCGCGGAACTCCTCTAGAAGAGGGGCAACGTCCGCGGGAATGGGCACGGACGAACTCATCACTGGCTTTGCCACTAGGGCATAACAATAGCCATCTTCCTGACAATGGTCCAGGAAGAGCCGGTACGAGAGGCCTGCGATTCGGGGAACTCGCTCAGGTTTGTCTACAGTGGGGAAACCAGTCTCCTTGATAGGTAGAAGGATTATCCTATGGCCATTAAAGACAAAGGAGTATGTGTTCTTGCGGCGATCGTGAGTTGTCTGGCGATCGAACTGCCAGGGGCGTCCCAAGAGAATGTGACACGCGTGCATAGGGGCTACATCACACCACACCTCATCGTGGTAGTGTTCCCCCATGGAAAACCGGATTAGGCATCGCTGAGTGATGGGGACCTCATTTCCTTTCTTGAACCAGGCCATCTTATAGGGTTGGGACAACTTTTCGGTGTTGAGTTTCAAGGTAGACACCACACTCTCAGACACCATGTTCTCACATGCTCCGGTATCAATGATGACATCACAAGCGTGCCCCTCACAGTTGCACCGGGTCCTAAAATGTTATTCCTTAGCCATTTCGATGGGGCCGATTCTCGGGGTGTGGTCAACACATGAAGGATGGACAACAAACTTTCGACGTTGCCGTCGAACTCTATAACTCCCCTCTCATCCTCAACCTCAACTAATGAATTGTCATCACTATCACTCTCACTTGCAGACTCGACAATTCCTTCAACAAGATGGGTGTTCCTGCTCACGGTCGGACACTTGGACGCGACATGTCCTAACTCTTGACACCTAAAACAACGAAGGGTCGACTTACTAGGTTTGGCTTTGGACCGGGTGTGGAAAGTCGGGCCTGACTGGTCAGGTTTGCTAAGGTCTGTTCTAGGTTTTGAATCACTAGGGGAGCTTGCTCCCCTGGTTGGGAAACTCGGCTTGGGTCGACTGGTGGGCTCACTACGGGTCGTTCTATATTCTTGCCTCCGCTTCAGCTTGTCCTCGATGTTCATGGCGTAACTGCTGGCTTGATCTAATGTCTCCACTGTGACACAACTAAAATCGTCAGAGATAACAGGGCGGAGACCCGAAATGTACCTCGTGACCTGTTAATGAGCTGTTTCCTCGATCTGCACACGCAGGGAAAGACGATGGAACTCCGCGGTATACTCTGCTACAGTTCGGGAACCTTGGCGCAGGGTTAGGTATTCCTTGTAGGCTCGCTCGGCGTGATCCGAAGGCACGAACTTTGACTGCATCAGTCTTTGCATTTCCTCCCACGACTGTACGCGCTCTAATCCCTGCCGCTCCCTTGATCGTTGGAACTCCACCCACCATGTCTGTGCTAGGCCTCTCCGTCGCGTAGACGCTAGCGAGACACGACGATGTTCAGCGACGGTGTGATAGTCGAAGAAGAACTGCACTGCATAAGACCAGTCAAAAAACTGTTCCGCGTCGAATCACCCCGCAAACTCCGGAAGATCCAGTTTTACGCCATAGGTGGAGGAGTGGTCTGGTGCTCTCTGTTGTCGCGGCTCCACCATTCCTGCAGGATGCTCGTTCCAGAAAATGTCGTCGTCCCATACTGCTTCATTGCCCGTAGGGGGGTATGGCTCGCCGGGATGCTGGTGCTGTCAAACTCTTCCGATGGGGGGTCGGCGGTTAGGGCGCGCCGGTTCCTGCTGACATTGCCTCGGTCTGGTTTGCCCGTGGGCGGGCACCATCTGCGGCCGGTATTGTGGTACTGGAATGACGGGAAGTCCAAGGTAGGGGGAAGGGTTCGGGTGAGGTTCTGGTTCCTGGCAGGTAGAATTGGTATAATATGGTTGTGGGTTAGGAGTATGGTGTTGGGCCGGATGTTGTGTTGGGTTTTGGGTCAGGGTTGGGTAAACAGGTGAGTTTGGGTTTGGGTATGGGTATGGGGCTTGGTGGGTATATGGATGGGTTGACTCGCCTGATGGGATGTGGATCGGGCCCATTCCTACACTACTCGTCGGACCCAGATAGGGATGGGTTGGATCGGGGTTCGCGTTGTGGGGATAATAAGCTTGGTTGGAACTCGATCCCCGATCCATAAGATGATGAGTCTGGTTTTGACCCGGCTCAAATCCAAACTGGAGCTCCGTCCGGGTCCGATATGGGTTATGGTCGGCCTGGGGTATATTTTGAGGGTCGGAATTAATGGGTTGGTTCTGGTTCGGGGCTGCCCGCGAACCGGAACCAACTAGGTAGGCTGGGTAGAGGGTGTCTAGACCCAAACCCGCTCTCTGGGACCCAAGGGTTGGTCCCAACGAAACGGGCCTGTGCCCTGCTGGAACAAAAACCGAGTTGGACCCTCTGATGTCAGGTCCCCCCAAATGGGTCTGGCCCGCTCCCGCTCGTAGAGGTACCACTTCGGAGCCTCCCCGCGCGGGATCGGGAGGGAGAGATGGCTCTCCCCTGATTCGGACAGACGAACCTGGGTCTACAACTGGGCCCATCGTGACGCTGGGGCCCTGCCGACCCAGGTCCAGTTGTTGCGCATCGCGCGTGGTGCCCTGCCACGAGGCCGGACCTGCAGATGGGCCCAGCGCAAGGCTGGGACCCTGCAGCGTAGCCCCAGGTACGCGCAACCACTCGCCGGGACTGGCAGGTGTCCCCTGCCCTACCTGCGATCCCAACGCAGGGAGGCACGGTTTAGATGGTGGGGCTGTTACCAAAGGGTTGTTGCTCATCGAGGCTCCCTGGTGTTGCTGCGCATTATTCAGATCAGGGGCGAGGGCTGTCGCCGGCAGGAACGCGGTGCTTCGACCCTGCTGGTGTTGCGCCGGCTGCAGGGATGCGGTAAAGCTGGGAAGTGGATCTGCTGCTGCGCCCTCGACGAGGCCTGCGCACATTGTTGCACACGGCTCTTGGGGTTTCTTGAGTGTTGTCACGCGATCTTCAAACCCGTCCATCCTCTTTGATAGGCCGACGATATCCCTACTCATTCGCATCATGTTTTCTTGGATTTTCGTCAATACATCCATGACACACAATAATGGGTCCTCGCTGCCGGCCTCTTCACGTTCCTCGCCTCGCACCGGATCGCTCCCTGCTTCAAGAGCCATCTCGCTGATGAAGATGGGTGCGGCTCTGATACCACTTTGATGCAGCCGCATTGGAGGAAGGAGTGAAACAATGACCACCGTGAATCGGTGGCTGAACTCTTTATTAAACTCAACAAATGTTTCAATGAACAATGAGAAAATGCAATAAGCAATAAAGAATGTAAAGGAAAACAGTAGGCAGAAAGAAAACAGGAAAAACTGCAAGAAGGTAAAAGACGACTGGAGTTTCAATCTTATCTGCCTTCACGCAACCCTAGGCAGGGCCTTTTAAAGGCTGTTTACTGGACCCGGGTCGTGGGTCCAGATTTGGATCCGACCCACGATCCGGGTTAGTCTCTATCTGCAGCTGGTTCTGGGGCGTGCGAGCTACACCACGCCTGACGTAGGTGCGCAGGAGTACCTCCCTGTGTCGTGGCTCCGTCCCTGCAAGTGAGTCATATGCGCGGGGTCCTTCATCTGCCCTTTGTGGCGGATCGGGTGGCACGATGGACCCAATCGGGTCCTGCCCTGCATCACATATAAACTTCTTCAACTAGATTTTCATTGAGAAAAACATTTTTGACATCCATTTGAAATATGAGTCATTTTGTAATAAAGGCTAAAGCTATTAATGTCCTAACAGTGGTCATCCGAGCAACTTGAATAAAAATTTCTTCGTAATTGATGCCATACTCTTAGGCATATCCCTTGGCCACTAATCTAGCTTTATACCTTTCAAGAGTTCATCACTCTTGGTTTTAACTTTGTAAACCCATCGACAACCTATAGGTTTCTTGCCTAGAGAAATATCTTTAATAGTCCAAGTGTTAGCCTTTTCTAATGCTTCCAATTCTGCCTTTATGGCTTCTACCCATTCTGTATGGTTTTTGGCTTGTGAATATGATTGTGTTAAGGCAATAAATGCCTTATATGTGGGTGAAAAAGATTCACAAGGCATAACTTTTTTAGGAGGTCTAGAAATTCTGGACGACCTTCTGGTTTGTACTTCAGAGTATTTTTCTAATGTACATAGAAGATTAATTTCTCTACGTCTTGAATATTGTAGACTAACGTCCTTATGAGTTTGCTCTTCATTATCAACATTATGTTCAGAATCAATACTACCTTTATTATCGTCTGAATCGTATTCATGATCACATTCATTAGTTTTTGAAGTCAAATCTATTAAAAAAGAACATTCGGTTACTTCCTTGGGCTTTTCAAATTTAAAGAAACTTTCTTTTTCCAAGAAGGATACATTTCTTAATACCTACAATTTTTCATTTTGAAAATCAAAATACCTATAGCCTTTTTGGTTATCTATATAACCTAAGAATGTACATGGAATGGCATACAAGAGAGTTTATCATTCTTTTTTGTGAAAACAAAACATTTGCATCCAAAGACCCTTAATTTAGAGCAATCAAGAGATAGGTTTACAAGTTTCTCAATTGGAATTATGTTTTTAAAAGATGACATTTGATTAATGAGATAGGTAGTCGTTAGGGCAACTTCTGCCCAAAATCCTTTGGGAACTTGATTTGCTACTAATAAAGTCCTAGTGGTTTTCATAATGTATCGATATTTTTGTTCGGCCAGACCATTTTTTTGTAGTGTTTGTGGACAAGATGTTTGATGTGTGATGCCATGTAAATTAAGATAGTCTTTAAATTCTTTGGACATAAATTTTTTTCCCTAAATCAATGCGAAAAATGAAAATATCATTTTGAAATTTATTTTTAGCCATTTTATGAAATGCTTGAGTATGAAAAAACCTCAGATTTATGCTTAAAGAAGTAAATCCAAATATGCCTAGAAAAGTCATCGACAAAAATTACATAATATGCATATCCACATTTTGATATGACCGGTGCAGGACCCTAAACATCCGAATGTATTAACTCAAGTATTCTAGAAGAAATAAAAGTTTTATCATGAAATGATAATCTTTTTATTTTTCCAAGAATACAATCTTTACAAGTAAAACTTTTAGAATTACATTTTTTTTTTAAACTTAGAAAATGTTGGATTTTAGACATATGAGGATGGCCAAGTCTTTTGTGCCATAGATCCAAATTTAATTTCTGAACATTATAATAGAAAACATTCTTGGGCAGTTCCAAAAAAAATCATATAATAGAGTCTTCCTTCTCTATAGCCTTCCCCAATCAGCTTCCCTGACTGACGATCCTATACCCAACAACCATGAAAAGAGAAGGAGATATTGCACCCGTAATCAGATATTTGAGAAACAAATAAAAGATATAAATTTAATTTAGGAATATATCTAACTTCTGGAATAAATAATTTTTTGGATTTTTGAAGGTTTTCAAAATTTCCTATTCCTTGAATTTCAAGAGATGTACCATCGCCTCTAAAAACTTTTGACACACTTGAGTTATTGTTAAGACATTCAGACAAACTATAGATATTTGAGGTCATATGAAAAGACGCACTACGGTCAATAAGCCAAGTATAGTTACCTGGATCGGAGAAGGATGAAACAACTGCTCTGGTTGAGGCTTCGGTTGAGGAGGATGCTCCCTTGAGAAGAGGTTGAACGATCTTCATTAGTTGAGTCATAGATACAGATGCATCTTGATTGATTTGATTTTTTGGTTTTGAACCAACATATACAACTTTTTTTCTTCTCTTCTCTCTAACTTAGGGCATTGAGGCCTATAGTGCCCCGGTTCATGACAATGGTGGAAATGACTTTTCTCTTGTCAAAATCATCATTTTGTCTACCAAAGTGAAGTGTTTTATAGGTGCGTATATAATTTTTTGGTCTAGATACAGCTAGAACAGAATCATCATCATGCTTTGGAGTATTTTTTTGAGTTTATTTTCCTCTATAGTATCAATGATAGAAGAAAGCTTTCCTCGATGTAAGAGAGTCAATTTGGTTGTTTTACATTCCAGCCTTAAACCGTTTACAAATTGATAAAAATGTTCCATATCAAGTTGCTTTTAGCGAAGCTTGATGTCTTTGAAGCAATGTCATTTTGGCCCGAGAAGAGCCAACTCTTACCAAAGCTCGGATAATTCATTGTAATATTCCCTAATACTTTTATTTTTTTGAGTCATAGTCCGAACTTTGTCTTGCAAATTGCACACATGTGCAATATCTTTAAGGGAATACATATTTCTAAGGTATTCTAAGCTTTATCGGCATGTTCGAATTTGGCTAGATTAAAGCATTTTTTGATATCAATACTATTAATTAGCTATGACATAATTTTGGAGTGCCCTATTCTCCACTCTTTCCATTTTTTTCATAGGTCGCCAAGGTCGTATTCTTCTCTATTTCTGTGAGAGGTATTTCTTTGTTATTCTCAAATTTTGTGAGAACTAGTTTTGGTTCCGAATCGGAACCATCCACTATACTCCACAACCCTTTCCCCCAAATACGGTGCTTCATAATTGAAGCTCACATTACATAGTTGGTGTCATTTAATTTCATGGGCATGATGATGACTTTATCATTGTCAATTTTTTTTTTATAAGGGTGAGAAAAAGAAAGAAAGATAGATAGGAGAGAAAAAAATAGATAAGAGATTGAGAAAGAGCACAATCACAAATTTGCATAGCCAAACTTTTCTCCGAACGCCTTCTTTAAAAAAAACACTTGAATCATGAACAAGAGGATGAATCACCCTTTGCTAAGGAGGCACGAAAAACGAGGTGAAAATTCTCCAAGATCTAAAAAAGCTTTAAAGCTTTGATACCATGTAATGAAATGGTGATCTTCCACAAATGCTTACAATGGGTGTCTATTAAAGACACTACAAGCACTACCCACAAAAGGGTATAAATGAAAGAACATAATAAAAATAATAAATATTTATTTCTCATGAGAAATGCTTAAGAAGCATTGAATTACAAAGGAGGGGATCACCCCTATTTATACAAGAAAAGAGAGGAGTGGAAAGAGCTCTTCCTAAGAGTTGTTGGACCTAGTCCAACAACTTTATTTATAGCCGTTGGCTGTCACATGGGTGTGGGTGCGGCACTTTAAAAAAACTTGGGTGCGGGGGTGCCAGAAAAATATAAATAAATATATATATATATATATATATATATATATATATATATATATATATATATATATATATATATATATATATATAAAGTTCAAAAGTTGGACATAAATGACCCTAGGTGTGTTGACCGCACCCAGGGTCAGGTTGACAGCACCGGGTGCCGCACCCGCACGCGCACTTGCGTCGCCTAGTTGGCCGAGTCCCTGTGACATAGGCCGTTGGACTAGGTCCAATGACTATAATATTAGTCAAGATCTAATTAGATCTTGACTAACTAGTTCAATGTGAACTAGAAAAAAAAAGAAAAAGAATAAAGAAAATAAAGAAAGTAAAAAATATAAATATATATTATATTATATATATTACACATTTTGTATTTTTAACATGGGCCACACCCCATAACCAGTCAAGAATGGGTTTGAATAAATTCCAGATGAGTATAAACTAGGCTTTTGGTCCCCATTTGGAAGGAAGTCTCTCTCCCACTGTGTGATGGTCTCTCCTCAGGGCTGTCCTCAAACAGTAGAGGGAGCACTATCCGGCCAATGGAAGGGCACCGGTCAGAATCCATTCGACACTAGGCCCTTGCCCAACCGACTGGGCCTCCCACACATGGAGAGGAAATGCAGTGGTAAGCAATCCCAGGTCGTGGGCGGTCCTCCGATGGGTTGGAGAGGGGTCGGCCGGCCAGTAGTCACAGACTGGATGAGCCTTCACCGGCGGCCGGTGGTCCGCTGTGGGTGGTAGGGAGGAAGGGGAATGGGGAAGAGGAAGGGGTCAGAGAGGTGAAGAGAGGGAGAAAGGGTTCAATAGGTGGCAGCAGCAGGGGGCTGAGAGGGAGAGAGCGGTGAAGGCAAGCAATCGAGCAAGACAGATCGTCCACCTCCAGCGCTGGCGGCAAGCTGTAGCAGGGGCTGAGAGGGAGAGATGAGAGACGATAGAAAAGAGGGTTGGCGATGGGGGCCAGCGATGATGGTGGTCAACAATTTGTTTTTGTTGCTATTGTCGTTTGTGGCGATGGTCCAGGGGGGAATGTCGATGAGCACGATGGAGCCAACACCGATCTTGGGGTGGCAGCCGCTAACATCCTTGTCGGTGCCGCTGAGGGTGATGTGGTGAAGGACTCGTTAATCTTCTCCATCACTTGAGCGAATTTCAAACTCCCCGATGTTTCGATCAATGTGATGATAGGAACCTAAACGAATTCAAGAAGGGCGTGAGCCCCTGCTGTTGCTAAAGATGATCTTGATCTACCTCTAAGAACACTGATCCACAATTCTTGATCCCGCAGAAAACCTCGTTTTGATACCAATGTTAGAAACTCGGCCCTATGGAGGTACAATTTTTTGCAATTTCGGCCTCGAGAAGGTTTTGGCGTAGGGAAAAGCCGAGAAATAAAGATTCATTCTCAATCTGGCTAAGCTCTGGGTCAGGGTCAGCACCATGGCAAAGGGAGAATATTGATCCCTCTAAGTGAGTTGTTGCCGAGGAAAAAGGGAGGGATAAAAGACGTTCAGACTAGGGTTCCATGAATCACAAAAAATGAATTAATCTACTAATTTCATTCATAATTAATCAAGAATAATAACATTTATTTATAGAATCTACCAAAGAGTCTTAAAAAAGAGAGTCAAAGAAAATAAGAATCCAAAATGAAAAGGGCATCCTCCAGTCAGACTCGGTCTCTTGGACGGTCTATATCCTTCTGAATGGATCTAAGGTGGTCCGTAACAATAGGCTAGCAGTGCCAGTGTTATAGGTGAGTGACATATGATGTATTGTTTAGTACAATGTACAGAAAGGCCATTGCTTTATCTGATACCTTATTCCTGTATTTGTATTGTTGACTTCTTGCTTATGATCATGTATGCTCTGTTGAGTTTCAAATCCTAAAGTTCTAATGTCTCCATGTCTCCGTAGTGCTAGTATAGACTTACTATTTTCATATTCTTAATCTAGTAATTTCTATGGTCTATATTATAGGAACTTGAATCATTGTTGGATGCCTTTTAACTCTCTTGAGTCTCTTCTACACAGGATATGGCAGCTCATTCTGCTTGTGATTTTGGAGGTGGAAAGACTGAAAAACTGGCCCTTGCTAAATATCGTCAAGTGATTTGGCAAGGAAGAGTCTTGAATTCGCAGTTCACAGATGAGGAATTGAGGAGCAAGGGGCGCTGCCCTTTGACACCCGAAGAGATAGGCTTACTGCTTGCAGCTTTAGGCTTTGACAACAGCACGCGTCTCTATCTCGCTTCCTACAAGGTGTTAAGCCCATTCCTTTTCATGATATATATCTTGCCCTTTCCTTTGAAGAACAGCTCTGAAAAGGATTCTTTCACAGGTGTATGGTGGGGAAGCAAGAATCTCTGCACTGCGCAAGCTTTTTCCTTTGATGGAAGACAAGAAGAGCGTAGCATCAGAAGAAGAGCTGGCAAAAGTCGAAGGGAAAGCTTCTCTACTCGCTGCAGTTGATTATTACGTGAGCATGCAGAGCGACATATTTGTTTCAGCTTCTCCGGGCAACATGCATAATGCACTGGTAATGACATCTTTACATCTGTTTTGGTTAATTTTGGTTGCTGTTTAAAATTTACAAATATGTGGTTTACAAAATGTGCCTTGGGTGCTGTATATATGTGCACACCTAGTATCACATATGGGTTATGGTGGTGACATGGTGCGGTCAAAATCATCCTCAAGTATCATGAGGCTGTAATCTGGGGGCAGCGTTTACCATGCTAGGGCAGCTGATAGCTACCTTGCATGGTGAGCTTTCCCCACCTATGATATGGGAGAAGCTCCATTGTTGCTCTAATAGAGGTTGGTTTTATGCAATTTCAAGTTTTAGTTATTGGATGATATTGTCAAATTTGTCTTGCAAAACAATATTAATGAACGTTGAACACATACCTAGGAAAACTAGGCAGAACACAAGGCAAAGTCAAACCAACAAAAATTGATCAAGGGCAGATGCTTGGTTTATGTGAATCACTAGAACTTGGTTGTTTCTGTACTAGGTGGGACATCGTTCTTATGCAAACTTGAAGACCATTAGACCAAACATGGCGTTGTTGGGACACCTGTTTCTAAATAAGAGCTTGGGATGGGACGAGTTCCAGGAGGCTGTCGTCGATGGGCACAAGAACAGACAAGGGGAGATCAGATTGCGGAAACCGACTCAGTCGATATATACATACCCCATTCCAGATTGTATGTGCAGTACGTAACATGTATTTGATTTCTGTGGACCAGAAAATTATACCTCTGTAATAACCTCTTGCAGCTAATAAACATTACTAGTAGCCTGTGTTGTAAATCAGCATATTGTTTGTGGTGCTCTCTCTCTCTCTCTCTCTCTCTCTCTCTCTCTCTCTCTCTCTCTCTCTGGTGCACACACACAGAGGCACACATGCACACGTGCACCGCAGAAATGTGAGAGAATGCTATGACTATCCTGTAAATGATCATATATAGTAAGTGTTTCGGATGAATGACATAAACACCAACCTTTCATCCATGAATAGAAACACACATCCAGAGGCAACTCAGACAAATCACTCCATCTCAACAGAAACGGAAGGGTTCACGGCACATGGAGGAGCATGGGTGGCCATATGATGGCGAGCCCATGCCTTGAAGTTCTCGATCACAAAGCCATGTTGGTTGTCCTCAACTGAGCTGATCAATTCCAAGACGAATCCATCGACATCAAAGGCTTCATCACGCTTGGGATGCTCATGGTGAGAACAGCTGAAGGATGGTTCACTTGCTGCTGGGAAATTGGTTTTGGCTTTAGATCCCTTCAACCTCCTTGCAGCGGAATCGTAAGCTCTAGCTGCTTCTTCGGCCGTATCAAACGTGCCAAGCCAGTGCCTTCTCTTTCTTGCTGAATCTCTTATCTCTGCTGAGAACCTTCCCCACGGCCGCCTCCTCACTCCTCTGTAGCCAGTGCTGTTTCTGAGCGTCTTCTCCGCTTCCATTTTCATCCACAGAACAGAATGAGCAAAAACTGAGTGGCTCCTGTTTCTGTGGGTGGTAACGTGGTGCATGGTTTTATCATTATTCTCATCATAGAGTCGGTTATAAATGGTAATTGATGTGAAACGTCTGCACGATAGTATGGTTTAGCTACATGCAATATGGTATTTAATGCTTACAGAATAGACCCCTGGGTGCTATCAAGTAGCAAAGGCTTATATTGAGAAACTACATATTCCCTTTGTGTTGTGTAAGGTTGTCCAATATGAGTCCTATCCAATTATCCATAATATGTGATAGCAGAGTATATGGATCTCACATGACCTTTGTCAAGGTTATTCACTAGTAGAGACAATGGCTAGCAAACCCAATGTTAGTCAATATGGTACCGGACCTACAATTCAAGGCGGATTCCGATTCGAAGCTGAATCAAACTGAATCGGCCAACTTTTAACCAGAAAATGTCATAAAAATACTAATATATATTTTAATTTATAACCCAAAAAAAATGCACCCAGCACGAAGACTTGATTGCGCTGGCTCAGCTTGTCATACCTACGGTCGTCATGCCTGCAGCATAAAGGTTAGGACCCCTGCCCCTGCGGCCTATGTACGTGCTGGCTTGCGCAGAAGAGCGACACCCATGAGAATCAAACCCTGATTGCCCGTCTAGCAGCCAAGGCCCCCACCCCCACTATGCCAACCCTCCTTGGGGCAAAATACTAAAATATTTTATCCATTTTTAACATTAAAAAGTATTGAATCAGCCATGTACCGTATCGATTTCTGGCGATGATATGCATCGGCCAATTCAGGTTGACTCGCACCTATGCTTCTCTTTTATTTTTTAATAGATAACGAAGACAGAAGGATTTTTCCGACGCTCCTTGAAGGAACCAGACCATCATTTTGCCAACCACCCTTTATAGATGCAAAACCTTGTCTGCCGGCAATGTTTTTTTTTCTCACTTCAGACTTGTAGTGAGGGATACACGTCTCAGGTATCTCATATGTATGTATTTTCTTGTTAACTTTGTTTCATAAAAATAAACCAAATTAAACCTGTATATAATATATCATTTCCTTTTTATAACTGATCAGTTTTTGTTTTTATTTATTTTTTGGATAATCCAAGGGAAAAGCCTTCTCATTACTGGCCACACATTGGCTGGCCTCTGGTTGGTAAAACCCTTGATCCTCCTTGCCCAGCCCACAGGAAAGTACACCCAGCTTCAATCTTGCCCCCTGGATTTTGAGCTTATGACGTCCCATCAACGTGGTCACATTCACAAGTCACCCTTACCAGATGAGCATAGGCCTTGTGAGCCTTTTATGTTGTTTTTTCTATCGTGGAATTATTGTCATTTCATCCATTGCTAACTATAGGATAGACTACCAACGGGGACTCTGCTTGTCAGGTAGGCCAGCTAGTGCACGTTACCCTGTGTTGGGATGTTGCAGGTTCAAAACACAATGGTATAGTTGTATAACTGATAGAGGTCAGCCTAACCCCAGCTTGCCTTTCAAAAAAAAAAAACTATAGGATGGACTAGGGGTCCAATGAGATAGCTGGATGAATGGTTAGGCTGCTCTATCATAATATAGGTTTGAATCCCACGGGGACTATCCCCCAACTTGCCTATAAAAAAAGAAAAATGAAAATTTATGTGACAGACCCCTCTTTTCCCTAGTTTAAGAAAGGGAATATAATGAAGTATAAATAGATGAAGGTGATTTTATGGGCTTAGTTAAATGTGGTATCAGATGTTTGCCAACTTTAATTTTCAAATGCAACAGCTGGGTCACAAATTTTTTTTCCACAAAAAAGACAAACATTTAGACTGCATTTGCTTCCAGTTTAAAGAAAAAATGAAGAGGGTAACGATTACATGCATAAATGAGCTATGTGTATGTGAGGTCACCAAACGGAAAAATAGATTAATTGACATGGGTGAACGTGGGTGATTTATGGTTGACAGTTAAAATAGCATGGTGCAGAAATTAGTACAGTTAAAGAGAGTGGGGTCTAGAGCACCATAAGCATACATAACTTCTAGGGTCCCATCTAGAACTAGCACCGAGCTTTCCTTGTTCAAGCTTGATCTGTTTCTTTCAGTACAACTTTGAGCTTTGGGCCCAAGCTTATCGTGCCACACTCTCAAGGTGAGTCTAAGATTGAGCAAGCTCAGACAAAAATATCTCTGTGGACAGAATGAGTAAATAAAGCTTGAACCTATGATTTTCGGCTCAATAATTTTATGCCTTCAATATCACCAAATAATATATATATATATATATATATATATATATATATATATATATATATATATATATATATATATATATATATATATATATATATATATATGGTGGCACATGCTCTTGTTTGTCTCGATGCATTTTAGTATGATTTATTTAATATGTAAATAGGTTTTATCATGTCTAATACACTGTAAGATTCATTTTTTTAGATGGTGAAAAATGAATAGCTCACAATTCATGAAAATGTGGGTGGTTTAGAAATGGTATAAAACATCCTGTTTGAATCAACCTTAATACATGAAAATAACAAATAGAACATTCTAAACATCATCCAAAGGTTAGATTTTGCTTTTGGGGCCTAAATCTATGTAAATCAAGAGTGTACCACCATTTAGGATGGCAGTGGACCCGGGGGGAAATGGGTTCCCGCCCCGCCTCGCCCCTTTTAGACCGGGGATGGAGGCTTAGATGAAGGTTAAAATCAAAACCTCTGTGGGGATGGAGGTGAGGATGGACTTACGCTTTCCCCCACCCTGATCCCTGCCTTGCCCTGCCCTGCCTTGTCCCCAATCCTTCTAAAGGATGGCAATGAATCAAGGGAAAATGGCCCCCCGCCCTGCCTCACCCCCGTTTGGACCAGGGATGGAGGACATGAAATGACGATGGAGGCGGGGGTGGAGGTTAAAATCCAAACTCGTGCAAGGATGGAGGTCCAGATTTTGAGACGGGCCAAGGTGGAGACCTTATCCTGGCCCCGCCCTGGTCCATTGCCATCCCTACCATCATAAGGTGGCACAATACCACCATAGAAGCAGTCATATATATATATATAGTCGCTAGAATATGAGAACTAATGTGTGAACCACGATTTTTATAGATTTTTTGTTACTTGTTTTTAATCTAACACGGATGTGATCTACATGCTTGGTTTTATAAGAACCTTTTATCGAATCAATCTATTTTGATGCATAAATGATATTTTTTAAAGGCTTTAAAATCAATTACTCATAATCGTTATAAATATGCAAGCATTAAAAAATCTTATTTTTTCATCAAAAATTCACAATCCAATGGTTGATTCCTAGCAATTTTTTTTCATCAAAAATGCTTGATCCAATGGTTGATTCCTAGCAAATTCATCATGCCAAGGACATTCACATGATTGGATTTGCAAAAAAAATGTTGAAAATGGCTATATTTTAGTTCTCATATTCTAGTTTTCATATTTAAGTTCTCGTATTGTAGTAACTCTTTCTTTCTTTCTCTTAGATATATATGGTCATTAGAATTTGAAAATTGAAAATTGAAAATATGAGAACTAATGTGTAAACCATGATTTTCATATATTTTGTATTCTTTTCTCTTGAATCTAATCGTACAGATGTGATCTACATGCTTTGTTTCATAAGAACTCACTCTTGAATCATCCTATTTTGATGCATAAACAAGATTTTTTTAAAGCTTTAAAATCAATGACTCCTAGTCTTCATAAATATTCAAGCATTCAAAAATCACATTTTTTCTTCGAAAATACATGATCCAATGGTTGATTTTCAGCAAAATTCACCATGCCAAGCACATCCACATGGTTGAATTTGCAAAAAAAAGTGTTGAAAATGCCCATATTTCTAGTTCTCATATTTTAGTGATTTTTTCTCTCTCTTTATATATATATATGGGTATGGGTAAATATTGGCTACTAATGAAGGTATGAAACTAATGAGTAGAAATCACTTTTTTCTTTAAATTTTTTTATTTTTTATTTAGAGCAAATGTTACATATGTGATCTACATGATTTGTTTAGTAAAAACCTTGTTTAGAATCATGTGATTTGTTTAGTAAAAACCTTGTTTTGAATCATGTGATTTGTTTAGTAAAAACTTTGTTTTGAATCATGTGATTATGACAAGAAATTAGACTTTTAAAGAGGTCCAAAAATCATTGGCCCACAACCAAAATTTTATAACTCAACAAATTACATTTTTACATCAGACACAATCTAAGAATCAACCTTAGCAAACAAACCATGCTGAACACATCCATGTGGTTAGACCTATGTTTTTTAATTCGTTAGTTTCGTACCAATATTAACCCTATAGGGCTCATGGGACGCTGTAGGTCGTTTCACTTTTCACTTCCCCGCCCGTCGTTTACCTCCCCCACTTAAACCCGACACCTTCCTTCTCTCTCTCTCTCTCCTTCCCTGCAACCTTCGCCAGAGGCCTAGCACCCAGCACTGTCGGAGCACCGCCAGAGGCTGAGCACCCCCTCAACGCTGAAGGTCTGCCCTTTCACCTCTCTCTTTCTCTCTGCAACTCGATCTCTCTCTCTTACTCTCTCTCTCTCGATATCGATATCGAGAATATGACTTTTCATTTCCCGCCCCCAACAAAAAACAACAAATGGAGGGGGGAAAGTTCAACGTGAAAATATTGCTATAGTGTTGCAACATTTGTACAAATTTTTCCTTAAAATCATCGTCCATATTCTTCATTTTTCATTTTTTTGAATAAACCCAAGACATTTTCTAAAAAAACAGTCTGTAAATTCTCCTTAAAAAAAAACCTTGTTGATGTTATTATGGGATTTTTAGGAATGTCAGAAGATTTGAAGATTCTTGTTGAACATAGTTACTTGTTCGTATATTTTATATTTCTTTGCCACATAAAATCTATTAATTTCATCATCTGCCAAAATGTAGTTAGATATGTGTATGTTATTGATGACGTCTCAGGGAAGTACATATCTCTAAATTGTTGCAGTGAAGTTCTGAATTGCATCTTGTGTTCTTGCAATAACAGAGGGTATTGGGTTGCCCATGGTCTATCTATTCTTTCATCTAAAAAAGAGAAAATGAAAAAAAGGGAAGTGTAAAAGGGCACCATGAACCTAAAAGAACTCTCATCTCTTCCACTCTTCTACTATGTCCTAGTTCATTTTAATGTCGGTGTACCAAGGAACCCTCTTGGGGGTTATCTTTGATATATTCTTCTACCTAATTCAAATAGTTCTTATGCATGAATGTCCTTTTATTTGGTTTATCATATAGTTCTTATAAACAAAAACAAGATGGCATAGTTGCAGTTTTTCAAGGTAAACTTATTGTATTATTTGATTTACTTTTCTTTGTGCTTGGACACTGAATTTTGTACACTTAGATTTAGACCCACAATTTTCAGAGATTGGTGCTTGGCACTCAATTACTGAAGAGGGCACATGAAATTCATGTTACTGTTGTATGCCTGCATTTATAAAAAAAAATTGTCTATTGTGCTCTGAACAATCTCCCACTAGCATTTCTCTGCATTGTTTGAAGGTTTATAACCAAACTTTGGCTGATGAAAACCAAGCATAATCGCAATAATCTCAATCGTGTTCCCATGCACAAAAAGATCAATCAATGCCTTGTGTTTTCCCTAATACCTTCCCAAATGCATACTCCTTGTGTTTCAACACCTTCATTCTTTCATGTTTAGTAGGTTTCTGTATGAAATTACATGACTACAGAACCCAATTAAGATATATATATATATATATATATAGTCAGATCTCAATCTAGAACCATCTTGATTTTGATTGCCTGGACATTAAAGTGTAAGATTTTACAAAGGGGAGTCTCAATGGCAGAAGAAATCATGCAACGGATTATTTCTTCCATCTTTATTCCGTTGTGTTTTATCCTAAAAAAGCAGGGATAAATAGTTGGAGCCAGATTCCAAGGGATCCCACTATTTGTCCAAGATTACACATTGGTAGATATCAACAGTGTCAAACCAGGGTTACCAGAAACGCTACAAGAGGATGTGTAACGGGTTTAACGGGAAACTATTTCTGAAACAAGAAACATTGACATTTGAAAATTGTCAAAATTTATGGGAAACTCATTTCCTACCCCAAGGGAAACATGTCTCCCATGCATTTTCCAAGTATTTTCCTATTATGTTTCTCATGTTTGTTTTCATTGATTTATTATGTTATTAAAGATTTTTTTCTTAAATATTTCCCAGGGTTTTTCCATCATTTCCCAGTTCGTTTCTTGATTTGTTTTCTGTCTCCTATTTTACATGCACCTGAAAAACCTTGTTTCCCGTCTCAGTTTCCGTTTCCCTTTCTGGCATCCTTGTGTCAAACGCACCCTAAGGAAAGGAAAGCAGGTGAGTATATTGTGGTTTTAATTTTTCAATTGTAACATTCTTTTAACTATACTTTTTTAAGAATGACAAAAAAGTATTTGCCAGGTAAGGTGATCATCAACAGATATATTTCATACTTTTATATGCTACAGACAGCCAGCCAAAAAAAAATACGGCTCACTGCATTGCTCAAAGAGGCAAACAATCAAATTTTACATAGCAACTCCCCGTAAACTTACACTATCTGTCCTGCTCTCTTGGGTCACCAGCTGCTGCACCTGGAACTGCTGGAATCTGCCCCCCATCTTTTCCAACAGGAGAACCATTCCCATTGCCAAAAGCTGCCAACTCTTTCTCTTCGATCGGTAAAATCCTTTTGGACCCGTCCAGAGCAACACCCAGTACAATGTTCTCCTCCAAGGCAGACCTTGCTGTTGGAGTAGGAGAAACTGCTGTTCTCTCACCTTCAAGTTTGACATGTGAACCTGAGGTGGTGGAACCATCAACCTTCTCACCGCCATTATCAGACACTGCCGCTGATGGCTTCTCAACAGCAGCACCAAGGCGCGTACCATCCTTGGTTGAGTCTGAGCCCCCGGTTGTTGCTTTAACAGTCTGAGGAGTCGTTGATGTTGAGGGGGCATTTGTTCCAGGATTTCCATCAACTTTACCATGGTCCTTTGCCTTCTTGTTTCCTTGCTTGTTCTCAGAACCACTTTGTGCCACACCATCAGACGATGATGTCTTGCCCTCTGGGCTCGGTGGTTTAACATCATTCTCTTCGTTTGCACGAGCCGAACGTGTTTTTGCCTTATCATCAACATTAATTCTAGAACTTGGTTCAATTAATAGGAATGGACGATTGTTTACAGCAGCCCTCGTAATGATGGTCTCAGCAAATGGGACATTTTCAATGTCAGCATCACCATATATTTTCTGAACAGTTCGAATGGGAGTAGCAAGCCTTGCACGATGATGGCTTATAACTCTAAGGAGATCAAGAAGTATGGCTTCCTGGATTATGCATCAGCTGTACTATTAAGTCACTTATCCAAAAAAATAAAAAAACAGCAGTACTATTAAGTCATTCATAAAAGTAAATAAATGAATAGGCCCTTCATGGTTCATTTAAGAACAGTCAGATATCCTACCTTGACACACATGTACTCCTCAAAGTGTGATGTCTTCACAAAGCAAGATACAAGGATCTACAACAAAAATAGGACCCCCTTAGCTTGGACTTTGCTATAAATTCAGTGTAAAAGAATGACATTCATGTCAGCACAAAAGAAGAAAATAAAATCAGACTTTGTGAGAACTAATCATACAACCAAATGATTCCTTTAAAATATAACCACTAAGCAGCAGCTGTTCAATGAGCACTGAGGATCAGAAGGACTGAGCTGTGAAAATATATAACTGGTCTTCATTAGAGATTTTTTCTTCTCTTGTAAAAGTACACCACTTACACATGGCATATAAGGATTGAAAGAAGCATGATAACCGGTATGGAGATATGGGACTGGGATTGGAGAGACAAATTCATAGTAGTGACAGGTGATTGGCAATAGAATCTGAAAATTATGCAAACATTGTCATCCTGCCCTGTGGACAAAATGGATGGTATTTTAAAAATTAATACGGAGTTAAGATTAGAATTTTGCAGAAACATATCGTACCTTTACAAGTGGAAGTAGACCATTGTGAGGGTTTTGCATCTCAAACACAGTAGGACGGTTAAGCAATTTTGCAGTTCACTTTCACAGCATTTTCACCTTAAGAATCAAGCCTAAAATGACTTGGAAATATATTTCAAAAAAATACTATCTTTTGAAAACAAATTATTATGAACAAGCTTCTGGCTGCTACAGCTTTTATTCCTTCATTAAACAACTTGACATGAGTTAGTCTATGTCCAAATTCAACATTGATCTACATCTTCAGGAGGCAAAGAAAATAGTAGAGTTGACTAACACATACCAAAAGAGCCTGATTTTCTGGATCAATATTGTCTAGGAATACTCTTCTGTGTAGTCTTTGCTGCTCAACTTGAGGATTTTTTGCCAAAACTTTCCGCATATCTGCAACAATATTCTGGAAAAGAGAACAGAAATCGACACTTCCTCATCAGAAGAAAGATGACTGATAAAGGCATAAAGACAATCAACACTACGAATTTAAATGAATAAAATTGTGAAATTGACAATTTTGACTCACGTTAATTTTGTTCACATCCAAGTGGCTGATTGCAAGGTGAGTCTTGATCCGCCAATGAGTCTTCTGGCTGAGATTTCTTACCACAGTTACAGTGAACTTATGGTTTGGAATGTGAACTGCCTCCCGATCATCGCCCCTTATAATTGTTGGTGACCACCAACCCACATGCTGAAAGACGAGGAAAGAATAATGAAAATGTGAACAATATGCAACAGGTAACTAATGGATACCATTCATGGGTAATGCGATGAACCAACATTCCACGGCACAGAAGACACTTGTGATATCCCCACATAACTCACACACCTACAGAAATAAAAGAGAAAAAGATACCCCTTTCTGGGTCCCCTCTTAGAACATAAACACTATAGAGTAACATTAGACCTTCATTATGGGTCCTATTCAAATGGTCTTTCAGCGCGGTTCCAAAGCTTCTCATGAAGTGCTTTGAAAGGTAAGAAAGCAATTCCAGCAAAATGAATTCAATCTCTAACTAAAACCCACCAACCTCAACTGTACCAGAGACTTCATAGCCTTCAATCTTAGTTTGAATCCATTCATTCACCACAAATGGCCTTGTTGCATGAATCATCACACTCGACAGAAAATTTGTGAATATCTGTAAAAGAAAGCAACAAAGCATTTCTTTGGTCACACAGAAGGGAGCCTGCTGATACAACAAAAAGCTGATACAGTGTTCCAGTAAAGCAAGGACAAGAAAAAATAGTTGCACCTCCCGACCAGCAAGAGTAAGCAATACTGTTCCAAGGCCCCCAGCAGTCAACCATTTCTGGGTTGAAAATCCCAGCAACTCCATGAATAAGGAAACTGCTGCAACCCAAACTGCAGTGTAAACGGCTTTTCCAGCAAATTGAAATCCCATCTGAATCATATAGGGCAAGTAACAGTACAAGGGTCAGAATATAAGCTGTTAATGCAACCGACCAGTTTAAATGTAACCCAGCCAGTACAACTAGAGCAACTACCAGGCAAAATGGACACTTAGTCCAAAATAAGACATATTGTCACCTTCCTCCCTCCTGTCACTGAACCCAACCCTTCAGGCACTACTATAATCCCCTAACTTCCCCCACATAGAACCCAATCCCTGACATGCTTGTGCACACATAGAAACACACCAAAAAGCCCTCCCAGTGACTACGTCTTCAGATAGTTTGTTGTGCATCTGTCTTTGTTAGGACAGAAGTTATTGGTGCCAACTTCCACATTGGAACATGTGAAGGTCATATGGCCAAACTTGTACATTGTATCTACTTTTATATTTAGTTTGCACTAGAAAATAAACAAAAAAAGAACATGGACAATAGAGCCAGGAAATTTCCAGATTAAGATGGTGCCACAAAAAATGAACATGGGAGAATTTTAGTTAACTGTCAAATAAATATGGGCATACATTTCGAGCATCCTCCGAGTCATTTGTCTCCATATAAAATTTCTGTGTTTGTTGAATCAAGCTGCATCCAGAAAAGACATAAGCATCCAATTGACAAAGCATAAGTTATCACTTCGTCAATACAATTACAAAAATAATCATCAAAGTGGCAAGAAAAGGGAAAACTGACAAAGAAGGCAAAGAAATCATATTAAGCTTGTGTTTGTGTGACTAGAAAGGCGTAGGGCATTCTTGTTGGTAATGCAGCTAGCAGATAGAACATCAAATTTTGCAAAATGGATAGTGGAAGAATGATGAATCCCTATCTTGTACGAAGTTGAGGGATTTTGCATCTGAAATTTTCCTAGTAAAGGCCCTCTTTATCAGAATATACTGCAACAGACAGTCTGGTGAATATATTGAACAGTCATAAATAAGCCACTGATATGCTCAACCTTTTCAAAACAAGGGTAAATCAAAATTTAGAGGAACTTTGGGCTCAAAACTTCTGCTCGCTGACTAATCCAAAATCAAGCATGACCTAGTGGTCAGGCACCACTAAACAACCAATGAACCAATAAACATCATTTATTGCAACTGCATTCGCCAAAACCGCACCTTGAGAAGCAATATGCAAATGCTAGCACAGTCGACAATGACCGAACAAAATTCACAAGACGTTGCTTCACAGCTTGACTAGCTTCAGTAGGAAGAGTTACTGGATCAAGCACCCTGCAAGGCATGACACTCTAATAGTTAATTAAGAGTAAGAAGAAAATAAGATAACCAGAAAGAATTACACTTTTCTTGGAAACGTATTTTAAGAACAAGACCTATAGACATACCTGCAGACAAGTGTTGCTCCAGTCCATAACATCAAAGGCTGAAGGTATGAAGTTAGAATGTAACTTGTCCTACTCTTCCTCCAATTATTATCATTGCGCTGCAGGAGATTGTTGCCGTACATGAGCCAACTAAGTAGAAGGAATATATTTTTCTTACAACCAAAAAATACAGACCATAGTATCTTACATGGAAGAAGAGACAACGAACAGAACGCACAACTGGTCCTAGGCCCCACAGAGCAAAAGCAATGACTCCAACTGCTGGAGCCAACTGAAGTAAAAGAGGACTTCCACTCAAATCATTACATGACCTGTAAGACATCACAAAGACCACATAAATAAGAGAAATTTTACAAAGAGTCCAAGAACTTCAAAGTTCAAGCGTAGGGCACAGCAATTTGAGCTCAGCAAGAAGTTGATCATCAAGTGAAGAGCCAGCATGTACTCAAGTGCTTTGAGAATTTCAACACTAGACAAAGACAAACATTAATTTGACGAAATTCTGTGTGCATCAATAACTCAAATTTTGAAATTGAGCACAAAACAACCTCTGAATGCCTTTCGTAAGTTCTTCTGAATCACATCTGAAAGAACGGACACAGCATTGAAAAATTATTGTCATCTCATCTATGTCACAGGAATTCGGCCAACCAGCTGCCACACCCGGTACAGTCAACCCAACCCTGGGTGCGGTCTGTTAAGATATACATACACATGTGTGTGTATATATATACATATATGTATATGTGTTTATTGTTAACCGAAATACCCATTAGGGGTATTTCGGTCTTTTCTCTGTAATAGGTGTCAGCCCATTAGGGGATGACATTTCTGTATTTTATTTCATGTATTTATTTTTTGTCTTTTTCCTTTTTCACCTTTTGTCTTTTTCAGATTTGATGGGACAGCTCCATATAGCTGTTGGAGCTGCCCCAAGAGCTATATTTATGACCGTTGGGTGCAGCCCCAACAGCCATATGGATCTGCACCCTATTGGCTCCATTGTATTATATATTGGCCTCTTGTGGCCTTGTATTCCCAACTCATTCTTGAGTGCTTCTATGCAATAACAAGTTTGTAGACCCTTGTGTAGGTGGTTTCGTGATTCAATCAAGTATTTTTACTTGATTGAAAGTGTGTTCTTGCACGTGTATCGGATTCAATCCACTTCATTACATGGTATCAGAGCTTTGGTGGTCCAAAGGTAAGCTTTTTGAAGAAAGTTTGTGACAATATCAAGAGGAGAATCATACACTTAAGGGATTCAACAAATTGAGGATTGTTGTATCGGAAATTGTGCCATCTCTCAAATAAGTCTTGTATTTCACTCTTTTTCTTTCTTCTTCGTTCTCTACCCTTTCTCTTAGCCTTGTAAGGAAATGGATAATGAAAGAGAGGTAATGATCTCCATTTCCATACGCCTAAACGATACAAACTATGTGATGTGGGCATCCATAGTTAAACACAAAATATGGGAAAAGGGATTATGGGGTTCGGTGGACGGTACCGAAAGAGAACCCAAGCTCATTCTTACGAAAATTGAGAATGGGAAAGAGGTTGCTCTTCAAGGAGAGAAAATGGGTAAAGTCGTTTCCGATTATAAGAAAAAATGGAAAGAGTGGAGGATGGGCAACTCCAAAATAATTGGATGGCTCATCAATAGTGTAGACATCCACAAATGTTCTAGCTTAGCGAAATTTGATTTCGCTACTGATGCATGGAAATATCTTAAAGACATGTATAGTCTTAAAGATATTGCACACATATGCAATGTCCAAAACAAGGTGAGAACCATGACCCAAGGAGAAATGAGTATTAGAAAATATTACAATGCACTTTCTCTCCTTTGGGATGAATTGGCTCTTCTTGAGCCAAAATGGCATTGTCCTCAAGATGTAGAACTCCGTGAAAATCAAATTAAAACGGAGCATTTCTACCAATTTATGAATGGGCTTAGGCCCGAATTTGAGGGAACTAAATCGGCTCTCCTTCATAGAGGAGGTGTGCCATCCATAGTCGAAACTCTTGAAGAATTGACTATGGAAGAAAATAGATTGAAGAAGTCATTTGCTTCAAAGGATGAAGAAACCGTGCTTGCTATGTCAAAGCCCGGTAATCATACTAGGAGTTATAAACCTCCTCACTTTGTGAAAAATGAGAATGGGAGAAATCCTAACAACTATGAGAGGAATGATAAAAAAGGTGGAAAAATCATATGTTATCATTGTTATGAATGGGGACACATCAAGCCGTTTTGTCCAAAAAGAAGAAAGAAAATCACCGAGATGATAAGAGAGTTGCTTCGGTGGAAAGGAATGATGTTGACAACTCCAAATGCATTGGCTCCCTATCTTTAACTCAATTAATGGAGACGCTACAACCAATGTTCAAAACTCAAGCTTCTTCATTTTCGGGGGCGGCCGTATCCACAAGTGGTGACCCTGGTAAGACTTCTTGGATCTTGAACTATGGTGCCTCTTTTCATATGACTCCAAATAAGTCAATATTATCCGAATGTCATTCTAACTCAAATGATTCTTATGTTTCAACCGCCGACGGAACATCTTTAAAAATCAAAAGTTTTGGAATCTTTCAAAAACAACCAAATTTTCACATACCAAATATTAGGGTTGTGCCAAAATTAAATTTGAACCTTTTATCGGTTTCACAAATTACGGATCATGGTTGTAAAGTTTTATTCTCTTCTAATGAATGTTTAATACAGGATCTCCAGTCCGAGAAGTCGATTGGGCAAGGCCATAGAAGAGGAGATCTCTATGTAATGGACAATCTTGAGTTATCAAAAAATCTTTTTGTAATTTTGTGGAAAAGAAAGATATAGAAAATTGGCACAAAATACTAGGACATCATAGTGTGACCAAATTACACTTGTTTCCATTTCTTACTTATTATAAAGAAAAGAATTTTGTTTTTGAAGATTGCATTCTTGGCAAAATGAAAGCTTTACCCTTTGGGCAAAGACAATTTATATCCAAAAATCCATTTGAGTTAGTATATTCGGATGTATGGGGACCGGCTCCAGTTATATCTAAAGGTGGGGTATCTTAATATGTTATATTTGTAGATGATTATAGTAGACTTTCTTGGATCTTTTTTCTTAAGCAAAAGTCAAAAATATTTTATTGTTTTAAAAGATTTTTCTACTATGTAAAGACTCAATTCAAAACCAATATTCAAATTTTTAGATATGATTCCGGAGGGGAATTTGTATCAAAAGAATTTAAAACTTTTCTTGATTCAAATGGCATCATTCATCAAAAAATCATGCCCTTACACTCCTCAACAAAATGGACTAGCTGAAAAAAAGCATAAACATATTGTTGAGACCACTAGAACAGTTCTTGTATCAAGAAATGTTCCAAAAATGTTTTGGGCCGAAGCTGCTCTTACGGCAGTCTATTTGATAAATAGAATGCCCTCAAAAGCTATTGAAAATATATCTCCTATTGAAAAATTACTTAAAATTCCCCCCGATTATAAAAGATTGAGAGTCTTTGGATGTAAGTGTTTTGTTCTTACCCATAAGAACAACAAACTTTTCCCAAAAGCAATCCCTTTTGTTTTTTTGGGCTATGCCGAAAATCAAAAGGGATATAGATGTTATGACAGGGAAATGAACAAATTATATGTTTCACGAAATGTTACATTTCTTGAAAATGAAGATGGTTTTAGCAAGGAAAAAATCCAAGAAAACTATGATTATTCGTTTCTTTTTTATCTAATCAATGAACATGAAGGGTATGAAAATCTTCATAATGAGCATGAGAGTGAACATGAAGACTCTCATGATGCAAGTGAAAATATAGACAACAATCTTAACAATATCGACCCATCCCATAGTAACATACAAACATATACTAGGTGGACCGAAGGGAACCCACCATGTGCTTTAGAAAGCTATTCTCAAAATCAAGATATTGATTCTGCTAGTATTAGAAAATCGGTAAGAATTTCAAAAGCCCCTAGTAGATTTGTATCATATGATTCCTTTGAACCAAGATACCGAGCATGCTTAATGGCCATACACTCATATTATGAACCATCATCCTACCATGAAGCTAAAAATCATCAAGAATGGATTAAAGCCATGAACGATGAATTAGAAGCATTAGAAAAGGCAAAAACTTGGGAAATTCAAACATTACCTAAAGGAAGAAAAACTATAGGATGTAGATGGGTTTACAAAATTAAAACCAAATGGGATGGGACATTGAAAAAATATAAAGCTAGACTAGTAGCTAAGGGATACAGTCAAGAATATGGAATCGACTATGATGAAACCTTTGCCCCAGTTGCTCGAATGACTATTGTCAGAACTCTCATCTCTATAGCATCAATTCAAAAATGGCCAATTTTTCAAATGGATGTGAAAAATGTCTTTTAAAATGGTAATTTAGATGAGGAAGTCTACATGGATCCTCCACCAGGTTTGAATTTAGCACATGGGAAAACTCTCCGTCTACGAAAAGCCTTGTATGGGTTAAAACAAGCTCCCAAAGCTTGGTATGATAGATTTAGTAATCTGATGACTCAACTGCATTTTAAATCTTGTTTTACTGACACTGCATTGGTTGTTAAGTCTTCCAATGCAGGGATGGTTATACTGTTGCTTTATGTAGATGATATGATAATCACAGGAGGTGATAAGCATGGGGTAAATCATATCAAAGATGTGCTTAAAGACAACTTTGATATGACAGATCTTGGTTTTTTATGGTATTTCCTTGGAATTGAAGTAGCTTACTTACCTCGCGGTTATTTTTTGTCACACACTAAGTATGTCGCAAAGATCATAGAGAGATTAGGACTCTCAAATGAAAAACAGGTTGACACTCCAGAGGTCATAAATGCAAAAATGAAGAAGGATGATGGAGAACCTCTGCAAGATCCAACCCCATTCAGACAGATAATTGGAGCTTTGTCCTACCTTTCTATTACTCGTGCTGATATCTCTCATGCTATTCATTCTGCTAGTCAATTTCAGCATGCTCCCACTACAGTACATATGAGTGTTGTAATGAGAATTATTAAATATATTAAGAATTTTAAAAGTCATGGATTGTTTTTATCATCTTCTTCCTCATTAAAAGTCATTGCATACTCAGATTCTGACTGGGGAGGGGATGTAAATGATAGACGCTCAACTACTGGTTTGTGTATTTTTGTAGGTAACTTCATAATCTCCTGGCGATGCAAGAAGCAACAGAAGGTGTCTCTCCTCAACTGAAGCTGAGTATCGCGCCATGACAACGACTACGTCTGAGTTAATATGGTTGCGACAACTACTAGAGGATTTGAGAATTCACACCAGAGAACCTTCCAGATTATGTTGTGACAACAAGAGTGTTGTATATATCGCGAGCAATCATACGTTTCATGAGAGGACAAAACACATTGAAATGGATTGCCACTATGTTTGGGAAGAATTTTTGCGGAAGACTATCACATTGCCTTATGTTCCATCAGAGTATCAACTCGCGGACTTCTTCACCAAAGCACTTCCTTCACCCAGATTTCAATTCCTACTTGGCAAACTCTCGGTAGTTGCACCATGAGTTTGAGGGGGGGTGTTAAGATATACATATACGTGTGTATATATATATACATATACATATATGTATATGTATATGTGTTTATTGTTAACCAAAATACCCATTAGGAGTATTTCGATCTTTTCTCTATAATAGGTGCCAACCCATTAGGGGATGACATTTCTGTATTTTATTTCATGTATTTATTTTTTATCTTTTTCCTTTTTCACCTTTTGTCTTTTTCAGATTTGATTAGACAACTCCATATAGCTGTTGGAACTGCCCCAACAGCTATATTTATGACCATTGGGTGCAGCCCCAACAGCCATATGGAGCTGCACCCTATTGGCTCCATTGTATTATATATTGGCCTCTTGTGGCCTTGTATTCCCAACTCATTCTTGAGTGCTTCTATGCAATAACAAGTTTGTAGACCCTTGTGTGGGTGGTTTCGTGATTCAATCAAGTATTTTTACTTGATTGAAAGTGTGTTCTTGCATGTGTATCGGATTCAATCCACTTCATTACACGGTCAACGCACCCAGAGTCATATTCGTCCAAATTTTAGACTTCAAAAAAAAAATCGCCCTATGAAATGGGCTTGAGCCTAAGGATTAGGGCAAAACAGTTTTGCCCTCTTTCCTGTCTTCCGAGTTCCAACGTTGCTGAGTGCTGAGATGCGACACCCCGACATCGGCGATGCCTGCTACCATTCGGCGAGCGCGAACTCAGTCTCCATCTCCAAGGTACGTTATTCTCTCTCATTCTCTCCTTCAATCTCTCTCTCCACTCATCTCAATCTCTCGGCTATCTCTCTCTCTCTCTATTTTTTTTTTCATTTTCATACTGTGTGCCTCTCTGTCTCTCTCTGTAGTCAATCTTTTCCCCTTAGTGTGTACCTCAATCTCTCTCAATCTCGGCTAAACAAGCCCATTTTTGAAAAAAAAATACCCATTTTAGGGAAAACTCAGTTCGGCTGGCTTGTTTTCTTAAAAATCTATCTATTACATAGTTTTTCCATGTAAAAACTATGTAATATAAACATTATACTGTTTAAACATAGATATATTATATTAATGCTGGCTCATTAAAACTTAAAATTTATATATATATATATATATATATATATAATTTTTTTTATATTTTTGCCGCACCCCTGCACCCAAGCTTTTTAGAAGTGCCGCATCGCCGCACCTGCACCCATGTGACATAGCATCTCATACCAAGTCTGTATCAACATAATCAACCAACAGCACAGTGCCCATCAAAGTCAACTTGGTCAGGCTCCATGTTAGTCAACCTCTCTTTTAGTCTTAAAATCATAAATAAATACATAAGTGGCATAGAAAGAGATCATTACCTAGAGAAAGCCAAAACAGCGGCTTTATAAATCTCATCTCCCCGACCTTGCATGAAAATTGATCGGCAGGTGAGTACACTATACTTAGGAGAGACATGTATAGGCTTGTGAATCTGGTCCAAAAGATGCAGGTGCCACACATCTGTTCTCTGTGAAATAACATGTTCCTTTCAAAATACACTTTAACACCAAACTCAAGACTAAGAACAACAGAAAATAACAATTATGTCCTTCTATAGTGAGCTAAATTCACAAAAACCACAAAATTGAATGAAACCAAGTATGGTCCCACTCCCATGGCATATAGACTGGCCACTATGTCAAATCAGATCCTTTTAGACAAAACCTCACTAGCATCAATTTTGGCAGGTCCAACTAATATTGATCAAAAACAAGCCTTTAGCCAGTAGACACAACATAACAGATGGAGTCAACTGACATTAACTTTCTAATTAGCATAGTTGTGGAGTCTTAACATGAATAGCAAACTATTGCATGACTTAAAGGCATGGTCATCAGTATCAGTCTTGGCTAATTCTTAGCAAGTGTTTTTTTCCCCAAGAAAATCTTGGTATTTTGAATAATAATAAACATATAAAAAATACAAAAGGAAAGACAGTAATAGGTTTTACAAAAATATAAAGAAGTGCTTAAAAGGATTTTAAAATATAAATGTAAAAAATAATAAGAATATATATAATATAGAAGCAAGAAAATAAGAACTTTTTTACTATATCAGGATATATTTGTATTATGGAAATATTTTGAAAATATCACGATATTTCACATGCTTTATCCATTTTTACAAAAAAAATAACATTAATATCAAGATATTTGCAAAATATCAGCAATGCTGATGAGTATGTTCAATGGTTTAAACTTCACAGACAACTGAAAAATGTTATCCCCACAAATTATTAGTTTCATTTTTTTTAGTTAGGAACAAAGTTGAATTACTTGCCACTAAAAGGAGAATGTAGAAAAAACTAACAATGTATTCAATGTGAATGATAACAGATCATGGGCAAAATGAAGAACAGCCCAGTTTATGTTAAAAACTTAAAATATTCAACACAAAAAATTAGTAAATCATGCTACCAATATCTTCAAATTTTAAATAGGTCCAGAAATGAGCCCTATTTATTAACTACATCATGACAAACTAAGGATTTCTCCATATGTGACAATGTCGCAAGGCAAATTCAAGTCAGATATAGAAGCCTATGGAGTTTCACTTAGCATCAAGACAGAAACTTAGGGTGGAATCAAGAAGATTTGGATTGAACCAGAACTGCAGATCTCGTGAGTTTTTATTAAGCCAGATAGATCCTCCTTGAAAGACTTGGTTAACCATAGAGAGAATTGGAAGAAACAATCTCAATACTGGAGATGATATGGGCCAAAAATGGGGAAAAGGCAATTGAATGGTAGACAGCACAGTTAATTTACTGACTTGTGTAAATTAGAGGAACCATGGCCAAGCCTGGAAATGTGTTTTCTTTTGCTGTTGCATAGCTTTTTAGATCTTACCCGATAATCACATCTACAGTGATTTCACTACATGAAATGGTTACCCTGCTTCCAGGGGGGGGGGGGGGGGGGGAAGTTCCTACACGAAAGGAAAGACTCCAGCACCGAAGCACTTAGAAGTGAACATCTGGAACAGGAATTCAGACGTTCAAAGAATCTGAAAGATTCTTCACAAATTGTGCCAGAAGGCCCAGAACCCAACATTGAGGTCCCAAGGTATGTGTATTAGTCCAGACAAGTGCAACAATAATCATTGTCAGAGCAGGACTTCCAAAAGGAAAAAAAAAGGTTTTTACAGTTTAAGTAGCACTACTTTGTTTGTCCAACAATAAGCATTTTCAGAGAAGGAACTAAAAAAAAGGATTTTCACAGTTTTAAGTAGTATTCCCTTTTTATCGGCCATGTGTTGGCTGGCTGAATTTGGCAGATAGTAATAGAAAGTGAACTGTAAAACCCCCCCACATAAACAACGTGCATGCCCATCCCTAACATACATATATTCATGCATACATACAACATATACACACGCACTAACAATGCTTAATCATTGGAAGGCCACTTTCATCCTTTCTATGATGCTAGACAAAACTCAAAATAGAGAGAGAGAGAGAATAAAATCGCATTTTCCATAAAAGTTAAAAAAATAAAGAACAAATTTTTGTGAGGAATATAAAAAATAAAAAAAAATCTGTCACAAAGCTAAAACTTGTAAACCCTACCAGATTACACATGTAGTAAGCATTGAAGTTGCAACTCAGACCTCAATGAATGTGAATACATACGGTCAATTCAAATATAAACAAATTTTACAAAATAAAAGAAATAGTTACAATGCAAAAATGTGTAGATCTTATGATTACACATGTAAAAACATTTATACTGCAGCCAACCTCAATGGGCGTTCACAGAAGCTGACAAAAAATGCTTCATACACGGAACACATTCTGCCTTGGTAGTATGTTGTGTTTTTCTTCTGCTACTATTTTTTTAGTGCTTCTCCAGCTTTGGAACTAATCTTTTCACTGGCCAATGTTTCCTTTTTGGGAATTCTTCATCCACTATATCGAGTTTCAATACAAAAAGATGGCTTTTATATCCTTTTCTTCTGGTTGCATTGGAAGAAGTATGCCAGGTGTCCCAAGTATTCAAGAAATCAAGAAGTTCTAAGAAGATTGCGTACATCAAAGATAGAATGTGACTAAGACCTTAAGTTCCAAAGGATTTCATTACATGGAAAAGCAAAAGCAAGGCATGAAATAAAAAAGAGCTCAGATGTTCATAGAGAAGTTATCATACTGAGGCTTGTGAAGAAAGGGGAGAACTTAACGAGTGAATCCACCGATTTCTAACCAATCTCTGGAGGATTTTCAGTAACATAGTCAGTTCAACCAAGCACACAACAAACTAAACATATCAACATCAAACACATAAAATACCAATAGAAGTATGCCACATACCTTAAATTTAATAGACCGTCCATGGTGTTTATAGATGCCAAATTCATAAGACAATTGCAAAGAGCAACAGGTGGCCATCATACAGGAAGTATAAGATAACTAGTAACCACTTAAAAATTCGATCATATTCCTCAATCATGAATAGATCTTACACTCATGCTCGTTTCATAAAACAAGCCAATAATTGCGACAACCAATGAATCAAAAGTTGGACGCCAATGCCGTTAGGAACTGGAAATCTGTCAAGAAGAGATAACCAGTATCAGCCACCAATTCGTACGATTATGCACCCTAAACTCGTAACTCAGACCACTACACATCAGACAAACACATCCATCGATACTCGCACTCATCCCTAACACAAAAATCATGGATGAAAAGCAAAGAACTGTGAAACTCGTATCAACATAAATCTTTAAGCATTCATTACTGTAATTCAAATCCCCAGCAGCGACCTAGTAAACAGCCGTAACACAAAGTAATGACATCCTATGTACTCCATCAGTTTTGTAACTAAATGCAGGGCCCTCTAAAATCCCAAAGCGCTATACCACCAAATCCAATAAAACTCCAGTTAACTATTCAAAATTCGACCAGAAATGAAGCATCTACAATAACCCCACGGCAGAATTTTGCGTTCTTTCCCCTTTCTAGACCCTCCATTTCAACAATTCAGCACTGTTCAAGTAACCACATGGAACACAACCCCACTAGAATGAAAAACGAACATCACAATTTAAGTCAAAACCCCTTCAAGTCAGAAAACGTACACAATTGAACATAAAGCGTGACCTCAAACGCAACACAGTGACGAACCAAAACGCGTCGGAACGCGTCCAAAGAGACACCAAAATAATAAACAGAAAGCCCCGGAATTTACAGAACTTCCAAAATCCCGAAAAAGAAGAAAACCCACAATATCTCACGTGAATCGCTGCCGACGGCCTCCAACACCGCCCGATCTTTCCGTCAAAATCAGCAGCAAAAAAAACGGAAAAAAAAAGATAAACCCTAATTCGGATATCCCAAGAAAAAAACAAAACAAAACCAAGAATGCAGGAAAGGAGAAATCGTTGCGTACCGGAAAACGAAAACGGCGTCGGAGAGCCCGATTCTTTCCCGATATCGCCGAAACGAACCGGATTGGGAATCGGACGGTGGTGGTGGTGGTGGACCGTGGAGTTGATGGAAATGGTAAAAACCAGAAATTGGGGTTTTCCCGAGAGAAGAAGGAATCGGTTCCCAAAAAGAAAGGAGAGAGAGGGAATGGGGGAGTTGACGTCGTCCAGTTTGGGTGTCACGCGGGATGTATTTATATCTTTGTTTATGGCAAAAGGGGAAATAGAGGTGTTCGCTTTCTCTTTTTCTTCCTTTTCGTATCACTCGTTAACGATGGCTCGTAGAAGGAGGGTAAGATACTTTTACTGAAATTATCGTCCACTTTTTATAAATGACATTTTAGTCACTGTCTCTTCGTAACTTCTTAACGGTAAAAGATAATATTTCGGAAAATAACCGTATTACCCCTTACAACAATGTTATTTTACATAATAGATATATCGCAGTATTCTTGAGATACCCATCCGCTGAATATGAAACTGAGATTGGCCTATACAGCTTTAGTGAAACTGACCTATTGAGTGAAACTGGATTTGAGATTAGCCTATACATTGAAATAGAGAAACTGGCCATCAAACTAACAAATCTTAACTGTAAGACTTTTTTTACAACTATTTTTCTCTCTACCCCCATCATCCTCGTCTCCGTCACTACCATTACTGTTCTACCATTATCACCATTGACATTACCACCGCCACCTTACATCATCATTATCATCACTGTCGTTACCACCACCACCACCACCATCCATCACCATTATCACCACCACCATTACCAAGGTTGGCAAACTCACTGAGTCAACTCGATTGACTCGTTTTAAAACAAGTACCAAACTAGTCACAAATTGAGAATGACTTTTTTTTTTTTTAATCTCATCATCAATTCGGCCAGAACTGACCAACTCGCCCAAAATCAATCAAATTTGAACTAAACTGTTTGAGCAGTCGAGAAATTTAAATAATTTAGTTTTTAAAAGTTTTTTAAGAAGGAAACCAACCATAAGTAAAGACTGTAAATCTACTTATTTAATTCATCTTATCATTAATACCTAGGTTTTTCCTATGCCATGCAATTTTGAGAAGATGACAAGCACAGCTTAATTACATGCTTCTTGCCAATATTGAGTCTTCATTGCATAGGATATTAATTGAGAGTAACTTTGGGTTTCAGAATTTTGGCCTTCCACTCTCTTGGTAATTTGAACTGCAATTACCTAATACAATAATCTCTTTTATTTTTTATATATTCTCTTTTTTTATTGGATATTTTAAATTTTAGATGCATTTTATTTGATATTTTATTGCAATCGAGTTTCGATATTTTATTGCAACTGAGTTTCACTAAAACTTATAGGCAAAACTCAGTTTTGCTGGCAGTCAAGTTTCGTTGAAATATTGATTTTCACTAAAACTATATATGCGAATCTCTGTTTTGTTGGCGACAAGTTTTGCTAATATAGTATAGACGAATCTCAGTTTTGTTGAAATAGTGAATTTTGCTATTTCATGTTTTAGCAGAAGGGTAAAGTCAAAAAAAATGTTTACATATTCAGCAAAAATCAAGTGGATGGGTATTCGAGGAATATTGTGCGGCTATTATGTAAAATAGCATTATTCTTAGGGATAGTATGGTTATTTTTTTATAATATTTTTTATTGTTTAATTTGGCCACCCAAGATATAACATGTGTTTTTTGCCTACTTGCACCTCATGTATTTTATGCATGCTGAATTTTTTTCAGAAAAAGAATAAATCAACGATGAATTACACACTTGATGTATTTTTTTTTTTTACTTAATCCAGACCTATAGATGTGTTTATTATTAGTTATTCACTAAGAATCATGTTTTTGATCAAATCAATTTAACATTTTTTTTTAGTTAATCAAGTTTTTTTGTATATTATGAATGTTTGATTTTTTTTTGAGCTCAAACTGCATCTAAACATGAAAAATGTTTAAAGTAATGTATGTTTTTTACTAAATAAAAAGATAGGTATCTACAGGTTTAGATTAAGCAAAAAGCACATGAAAATATGTTTTAAAGGAGTCTGAGAAGGTTGGGAAGATAAATGGTCTGAAACTTAACATTATTATTATTATTATTATTATTATTATTATTATTATTATTATTATTATTATTATTATTATTATTATTATTATTATTATTATTATATAACCGCTTTTAAAAATCATATGTAAAAGCATTTTTTGAGAAATCCAACTACAGCAGTTTGATTTATAATAAAAAACCTAAGAACTGGCGCTTATTGTGAACTTTTTTATACATTGTTTGGATTTCTATAATCTATAAAACTTAAAAAATTTTGAACCATCGAATTTTAGTACATTATAAAATCCTACGTACACATCAAAAAAAAATTGCTACAAGAGCAGGTTCTTAGGTTTTTAACCCTGCATTTGTATGGCCATATTTGCCAAAAAAAAAACACCTTTAAAATTGATTTTCTAAAGTGGTTTGAACGGTTTACACTTTCCTTTGGTTATATATAGTACAATGCTATTTGGGTAGTAATATTCCATTTAAGTTAGAAAATGTAGGAATGTTGACCAAAGGGTGCCAATGGCGAGTCACTTATCAAGTCATTTTGGATTCATGTGTTTGAACTGACTAAGACTTCCATCATTAGGGATGGCAGTGGACTGGGGGGAAATGGGGCCCGCTCCGCCCTGCCCCGCCTCACCCTGTTTGGACCAGGGATAGAGGACATGAAACCGGGGATGAAGGTTAAAATCAAAACCCATACGGGGATGGACTTACGCTTTCCCCCACCCTGCCCCGCCTTGCCCCGTTTGGACCGGGGATGAAGGTGGGGATAGAGGTTTTTGATACGGGGCAGGGGTGGAAACCTTGTCCCCCGCGCCCCCCCCTCCCCCCGGTCCACTGCCATCCCTGTCCGTCATGGATACTTTAAAAAAGAAGGAAGCAGATCAGGTCATGCTGAAAATGAGCGTTTTTGCTCATGCGGACATCGTGGCCGTCTGTTTGCATTTTGGATGAATGCCACGTGGTTTTGTTCACTTTTGAGCTTTTTAAAATGCAAATCGGATGGCCACGATGTCAGCATGAGCGAAAACCCTCATTTTCAGCATGACCTGATCTGCTTCCCTTGAAAGGTGTAATCGTGTGAGAAAATATCTGGCAGGTCCTTTTTAAGAAACTGCAAAACCTATAAAAGTTGTTGCTTTCTTCCCTCAAGGCAAATTAGATCATCTCTCTCTCTCTCGGTAAGTCACTGAACTTGGTGGTCTCTGCTAGATGAAGCCGCTAGCCATTTGGGGGTAAAACTCGCTTTCTTAAGAGCTTATGAATTCGCCATTTTGTTCTGAATCCATCGCCGGTAGACATTCTCTGAGTCAAGCTATTCGAAATGTTGATTTTTGTTGGAGTTAAATCCTCATTCAATTGCTTACAATGTAGTCATAAGGAATTTTGGAATAGCTGAAAGACTAGGGAATGTTTCTAAATTACTGGATGAGATGATGGAAAAATGCATCTCTAGATGCCAAAACTTATAATTTGCTGTTCTAAGTGTTTTTATTGGTCTAACAACTTGGCAAGTGCATGGAGGTTGTATCCGAGGAGGATGAGAACCGGATGCATGTCAAATGTAATTTTTGTTTCTCTTCAGATGATTGACAAGCAGAAAAAGCTGATTGATATTAATGTTTCTTTCTAAAGAATCAAGGTTCTCATGGTAGTAGCAAAAAATAGGAGTCCTTTGAAAATTTAACAGAAAAAACCAAGACTTTTGGGCATTAACCCTATATAGGAATAATGAGAGGAACATCATCTCTCCCTGTTTCATACTTACATAAGGAGCTTAATCAAGCTTTACCATGCTTAATTGAGCTCAGTTTACCTGATCAAGCTTGACTCTTTTATAATGAGTTTGGCCTCTCCCTGTTTCATACTTACATAACGAGCTTAATCAAGCTTTACCATGCTTAATTGAGCTCAGTTGACCTGATCAAGCTTGACTCTTTTATAATGAGTTTGGGCTTGGTGCTTGGGCTTGCACGTTTACCCTCTTGGATGGGCCTAGCTTGGCTCAAAGCAATACCCCAAAATTTTTTTGGTGTATATCGAGATTTAGTCTAATCTTTCAAAATCTTAAGGGCCAAAAATTAAGATGCCACTATTGCACAACAGATATACTACTAGTTATTTCAAAGTGGGGCCAGAAAAGTGAATTTTATGAAGCAGCCATTTATGTTTAAAGCATGAATGTGCTTAGAAGCTAGCAGATAACAGGTCGATTGTGAAACATATTTGGTCCTGTAACCAAGTTCGACAACTCACCAAGAGAGGTGAAAAATAAAGATCGAGAGAGAGCGGATTGACCGTTCTCTGAAAGAGAGAGAGGAGAAAAAGAAAGAGAGAGAGAGAGAGAGAGGAGTGGACCGACCTTCCTCTGGAGGGGAAAAAGAAATATGCAGAGAGAGAGAGGAGAGGACTGACCGTCTTCCGGTAGAGAGAGGAGAAAAAGAAAGATGCAGAGAGAGAGACGAGTTGATTTACCTTAAAGGAGAAAAAAAGAAAACTTTTGCAGGTTTTGCAGTGTCTCTCCCTGCAGGTTTTGCGGTTTCGTAAAATGGACCTGTCGATATATTTTGCAGGAAAAACAGTGGAAACCGGTCTCTCCACTGTTTGATCAAATCTGATCGAACAATGGAGACCAGTTCTGTCTGGTTCTCACATTATTCAGTTCTCATGTTCCAAGGGACTATATATATATATATATATATATATATATATATATATATATATATATATATATATATATGGGTAAATATTAGCTACTAATGAAGGTACAGAACTAATGAGTAGTTCTTCCAAAATTTTCATTTTTTTTAGATCAAATGTTAAAGATGTGATGTTCATGGTTTGTTCAGCAAGAAACTTGTTTTGAATCACTTGAGTATGACAAGTAATTAAGTTTTTAAAGGGTCCAAAATCAATGGTCCACAATGTGCCAAAATTTCATAACTCAAAAGATGCCATTTTTACATCAGAATAACACAATCCCAAGCTTGATCCTTAGCAAACAAACCATGATGAACACATCTCTGTGGCTAGATTAAGTCAATATAACTCTATGATTTCTAGCTCATTAGTTTTGTACCTCTATTTGTAGCCAATATTTCATTTTGACTAAATTGCACTAATCATACTTATTCAAATAATTACTAACCAAATAATTTGATTGGGAGTTCTAGGCACACTAAATGGTTTTTTAATAAGATGCTAAAATGTTAATATTATCACTCTTACGGGCCAACCATTGGTATACAAGTTTAGTCTTTGACAAAAATAACTCTAAGTATGTAACATAACTTTTTTGTGGCATACAAGGCAAATTTTGCCAAAAAAACATAGGACGTCTGTGATTGGCTGTAAATTGTAACCCACAACAAAAAAATTGCAAAAAAATTGTAAAAAAACAAAAAGGTCCTATGCACATGCTTTTCCACGTGAAGGAAAATCTGCAAAAGCACACTTAACAGTTAACACGTGAAATGAAGATAGGGTTGCAAACGGGTCGAATCAGTCAGGGTTGACCCATCATTGGACCCGACTTTCAATGCAGATAAGGCCTGTACTTAATTTGAACCACATAACGGGCTCTAAATTCAGTTATTGTCTGGACTTTTATGGTGCGATATCCTTGAAAAGGGAATGCTCCACTACTTTTTATAGAAAAGGTAATGGCTAGAGTTAGACCCTATTCCAACCCGGATCTGTGGCTTAATCGCTACTTATGGATCCAAATCCGTATAGATTCAATCAAATATGTTCCAGATATGGACCATATTAAGTTAGATTGCACTAGGGGTGGCAATCGGGTCGGGTTGGTGGGTCAGCATACCTCAACACGAACCCAACCCGTTTATTAAACGGGTCGGCTGTGGCAAACACGAACCCGACCCATTTATTAAACGGGTAACCCAACACGACACGGTTAACCCGTTTAATAAACGGGTCGGGTCAGGTAAACGGGTTGGCGGGTTAGCGGGCAGGTTGGTGGGTTGGGTTCGTGTTAGTGGGCGGATTAGCGGGTCGGGTCGGGTGGGTGGCGGGTTGGGTTCGGGTAAACGGGTTGACCCGCCCGCCTAACCCGTTTATTAAACGGGTCAGCCGGGTTGGCATACCCTTAACACGAACCTGACCCGTTTAATAAACGGGTTAGGCGGGTCATCCCGTTTAAGCCAAACCCGAACCCGCCTAAGAAGCGGGTTGGCAGGTCGGTTGGCGGGTCGTGTCAGAAATTGCCACCCCTAGATTGCACGTATGAAATAATGTGGGTCCAATTCGGATTGCTGTGAATTGTTTAAAGCATATCCTTATCCCCACCCCCCTTTTCTCTTCAATCACCCACTGCTGATTGGTTAACCTCTGGTACCCTTGAGGGCCCTAATGCCTGTTGGGGAATACAACCAGCTTCAATCTTGCAGCAAAGGATGCCACCTGTGGGTTTCGTCCATGTGAACATGGTCATTCACAAGTCACCTTTACCACATGAGGGGAGCCCTTGTGGGCAACAAAGTGCAGTCCTAGTGTACTGGCAGGCTCCTCAAAAGGAAGACGTGGATTTCAATGGGTAGCAAACTCTGTTTAAAGTGTGTCATGAAAATAAATTTGAAAACCAAACAAAAATGAATGAAAAATGTTTGTATTATCTTTGCAAAATGGCATGCTTTTTGAAATACCTACCAATTTGATAAAATCTCTCACATATCCAAAATCACTGATACTCAACTTTGTAGGACATTTTTATCCTCCACATATGTGAACTTACTAAGGTTTGTGCGGTATATAGGCATATTGTAGGAAGTTCGCAACCTTTCAATAAAAAGAAGATTCGGTGAACATTCGCAAATACAGTATCACATTTGCAAATACAATACGACCTTTTTTAATATAACCTGCGAACCTCACTTAAGTAAATACTCCTCAAGGAGCTCTACAAATGTGTGTAGCATTTGCAAATACCTATTGTGAATATCCTTGACTTTCGCATTCTAATAATACCTCTGCAAATACAGTTTGACCTTCACAAATATAACATGTGAACCTCCTTTAACTAAATACTCATCAAGGAGGTCCGTAAAAGTCTGCAGACATTCTTAAATACCTATTGCAAATGTCTATACTTTCACACTCTGATGAGAGCTTTGCAAATATAGTACGGCCTACCTGCGAACCTCTTTTAACTAAATACTCCTCAAGGAGGCCCACAAATGTCTGCAGACATTGTGAATGTCTATGTGTTCGCATGTTTGATGATTCATAGACAAAGTCATTGTGGTACTTTTTTTTTCTTTTTTGTTTGTTTCTCATTAGAACCATAATTGTTTTCCCTCTAGAACCCTTACCGTTTTTCATGTCTCCTTTGCGGTGATTTATGTGAAATCATCTTGGCAAAGATGAGGCATCCTCTTGGTCAACTTTCATGTCTTCTATTAGGTCTTAAAGTAAGTTATATATATATATATATATATATATATATATATATATATATATATATATTGTTTTCTTATATTCTTAAGTTTTTTTATAGATATATATTTAATATGGACTTATAGTATTTGTGTTTGGTTATTGTAGTAGAAGATATTATTCTCCAAATATAAATAGCCAACAAATATGGATAGTTATGTCTTCCATGTGTATTTTAGGCATTTCACAATACACCACCTAAAGGGAAACATGATAAAAGGAAGGGAACTAAACCCCCAACCCAAAGCAACGATCCAATTGTGGTAAGATATATAATGAAACAAGTTATGTGCGTATACAATTAGGGGTACTACATGTATGCGTTTATATTCAATTGCAAATAAAAATAAAAATAGGTTTATGACAAGCAGCCACATAGTGTTGAAAAAGAAGCGCTGCCCAAGCATGATTTTTTTCAAGAAAACTTTGTTGAGTAGTGATGTAAGTATTAGGTTTGTTTGTGTGTTTGTTACGTTTGTATGTAGACTCACTTAAATCTAATATGAATATATCACATATGATGATTATGTAGCATCTGTATATATTCATAGAAAGACTTATTCAGAATCACAATCAGGATATGGTAGTAAAAAAAAAAAAAACAAAGACCATTTACCTTACCTCGTATTTCTCAGTGAGTCTCAAAAGTAATAGTCTTCCTATCTTTTTACCGACTAAATGAAACTAACTGCTTAACATTATCCACAACAAATGTCTGAATGTCCTAATATGAAAACATGGCTCATTTTTTCTTAAAGAATCAAAATGTGTCATATTCTTTTGAGGAATGTGACAAGGTATTTGTTGAATAACATTGCATACTTATATTTATGTTACACCATATATGATATGTGCTCATGATTTAAACTTGGTTTATATTGTAGATCTTAATTTCTCTCAACTAGAGTAATCATCACTAAGTTTTATGGGAGATGACCATGGAAGAAAATGAGTTCAGGCTTTACAATTTTATGAGGATCACAACTAATATAGATAAGGACATCAAAAAACTTGTACGAATTCATTACTTATTCAATAATATTTTTATTTTTCTCTTATATTAGGTAGGATTAATGTTGGGTTTTAGGTTTATTTTTTTCAGAGTTATTTGGCTACGATGCTTACTCTGACTGGATGGTTGATATTTCTTAACAAGAGAATAGGTAATTACTTTGCACTTGTCTAAACTCAATACATATGTATATATATTGTTGATTTTGTATATGATTGTTATAGGCTTGATTATGGTATATTTGTTTTGATGTACATGTTATATTTGGGCAGAAACATGAAACTCGATTCCACGTTGGTACGTGTTTATATGTCATGTTTTGTTGTGTTCTTGCAATGAAAGCTAATTAGTTGTTTTCTAATAACCTTTTTTTAGGCTAATGCAATAAAGTGCATGAAGCATATGATTAAATACTATGAGAAATTGAAGAAGAAAAAGAAAAAAGATGAAGCCCAAAAAAAGTTAGAGGAGGAGGCAACAAAGCAAAAAAGATCACAACACAGAATAAAGACAAAGAAAGTAAATTCAACTATCACAAAAGGTCCAAAGGGCAAACAAAAGTCAGATGACAATAAAAAAAAGAAAGCATAAGAAGAGGCATTGGAGGACCTTGATGAAAAAGTTGACATGAAGAAAATGTAAAATTTTCTAAGTCATTGTTGACAACATTGTAATTGAATGTTTTATAAAATAAAATATCGACATTAACCTGTGAATGTCTTTTTGCATTTCTATTATTTATTGTTACCTTTATGTAAAATTTACTTTGATTATAAAGTTATGCATTGGTTATGTAATCACAGGTTATACAAAGTTATACACTGACAGGTATATAGAACAATTCGCAAACGGAGGACATCTGCAAATAGAAGTCTATGTTTGCAAGTATATGTCATAGTTGACAAATAGAGAACGTCTGCAAATAGAAGCCTATGTTTGCAAATATAGGTTATAATTCACAAACAATGAACATATGCAAATAGAAATCTATGTTAAAAAATATAGATCATAGTTCGCATAAGGAGTACATCCACAAATACAAGCCTATGTTCGTAAATATGTGATATGAATATCTTGACCTTCGCAAGTCTGCGATGAAGATGAAGTATGCATGTTTGCATCACATATTTGCAGATGTGAGGACCTTCGTGCATTATTTTCATGCAAATCTACTTTAAGTATAGAGTAACTTAAAGTTGGAAAATGACCCGCAAATACATGTTGTAGTTCGCAAATATGCTACATGAACATCTCGACATTTGCAACTCTCAAAGATGGACATCCATAAATATGTGTCCACATTCGCAAATATGTGTTGATTGTATGCGAATCTCGTCTATTAAAAATGACTTTCACACACTCTTATATGTGAATGTTCTGAGGTTTACAAACACTGATATGTGAATGTCATCCAATTGATAATGTTAAGTTCTCAGTTGTGAATGTCCTGAGGTTCACACATTCGAATGCGTGAATGTCGTATAATTGATAAGGTTGTCCTCAGTTTTCATGAATGCAGTGAGGTTCGCACATTCTAATTTGCAAATGTCGTCCAATTGAAAATACTCATACATATATTTATTCATTCATTAAAAAATAAATATTTACATGCTCATAGATATATTCATTCATTTATTAAAAAAAGAACTTTTTCATACAAATATTCATTACATTAATTCAAAAATGAACATGCTCATATAATCTTTCATTATATGTATTAAAAAATGAATGAACCTGCTCCTAGAATCATTCATTCATTTATTAAAAAGGAACATGTTTATACATACATTCTTTCATTCATTTATTCTAAATAAAACTACTCATACATATATTTATTTCATTAGTTCATGAATGAACTTGTTCATACAATTATTCATAGATGTATTAAAAAATAAATGACCATGCTCCTACAATCATTCGTTTATTTATTCAAAATAAACTTATCCATCTATACTATATATACATTCATTTATTCAAAATGAACTTGTTTATCCATATAATCTTGCATTCATTTATTCTAAATGAACATGTTCATCTATACATTCAAATTCATTCATTCATTCACCCATACAATTTAAACATATCATTTTATATACAATTATGCATTCATTGTTTATATAATGTTACAACAAAAAACTGTTTGTGAATCAGATCACACGTATGAGGAATCTAGGGCTAGCTACTCTTATGGATGGTACATATCCTGCCCCTATGATCTTAGCTCCTCCAGCTCCATATTCTTCATAGAGAGCTCTCCATCATTGCAAGAGAGCAGTGTTGCCTGAGATCACTAAAACTCTTGTAGATTATATATAATGGCATCCTTTGCTTCAAGCATATCATATAACCTACGAACTTTAGCTCTTGCAAGAGATAAGACTGTACTCTCTCCACTTGCAGTCCTTTTAGGCTTTGTCTCCTTGTCCCAATATGTTTTTCTTCTTTTCTTTTATAATCAAAGTATATATATATAAGTGCATAAGGTAATAAATTTATATTGAAAGTAAATTTATAAATAGAGTTAATATACGTATAAGTGCATTATCATTTTAATGCCCCTCTTTGCGTTGGAACTGCTTGGCAACTCCAAGTTGTCAGCAGTTACGTTCTCATGACTGACATGTGACATGGAATACAAGTCGATGTTATATATGTCATCGTGCTAGTTTTCAAGTTCAGAGGAGAACATCATGGGGTAATTGTTGGACAAATCCTTCAAACATGCAAAGACATCATGGGGTAATCATTGGACAAATCCTTCAAACAGGCAAAGATGCTTCTACTAACGGAAGGAGGATGACGAGGTTATTGTTAAGCATAGTAAAAAATTTAGACCATTTGGCTATCTATTTGGCATTCATATTGTACAACCAAATGTTCTTCATCGTAAGTTCTATGCTTGGACAACCACATCCTCCTCCACATCAGAGTCCATAGGGGTACTATGTTGCCTACATATTAAAGTTTTATTTATGGTTAGAATCCTATGTTGCATTAGTTATAAAAATATAACTATTTCTTTCATGTATACTTACATGTGCTTTGGTCAGCACGTGCAACTTTGCAGTGCATTGGGTCCTTCCCAATTGAGGACTCATCACTCATCTATCATTCCCCCCTCGAGTCTAGGTTGCCTCTATCATGTGACCTACTCTACGTAGTATTAGATAGAAATTGAGGGATTGGGTCATGTCCAAGGGGCCTTCTGATGGATACGTGCTCTCATATCTAAACTTGTAAGGATCAATACAAGGATTAATTTATAAATTAGTACATAAATATAACAAAATCATATTTTTATATCAAACAAATCAAATCAATATTCGTACCACCAACAACACCAACACTAAAAGACGACACAATAAATGTTTCTTTCAAATCTAAATAATTTTCAGTTTTTAAAAGTAACCTAAATGTTCATATTGCCTCAACTTCAATTATTTTGCCATCGCCTATATAGATAAAAAAATTTAGCATCAATTGGCGGTCAGTAGCTTAGGCAACCCTGCATAGACACGCTTATGTGAGTAATAGCACCAGAATCTATCCACCAAGTGTGTTTGGGCACATAAGTTAAATTAACTTAAGAACAAACCAAAGTAAGGAGCGCACATTTCTTTCCACGCTAGGCATGATACTTGGTACAATCCTTCTTTATGTGACCCTCCCCTTTGCAAAAGAAACAACTAGACTTTGGGTTTTGATGTCTTTTATGATTCTCCTACGATTGAGGGTCAATTGGAGCTTCCTTAGTCCTTTTTTTTTCTTAAACTTGTCCTTAGATGTTATTGCTAAATGAGCACTTTTAGTCTTCTCTTGCTTCATCTTATCTTCTTCTTGTATACAGTGAGAAATGAGCTCATTAAGAGTATATTTTTCCTTCTGGCAGTTATAACTGATTTGAAATTGTCTGTATTGTGCAGGAAGGGATATTAAAACCAAGTATACGAGTAAGTCCTAAAACAACTTTAACTTTAGTACCTTTAGTTTCAAAGCAATATGAGACATTTACATAATGTACTCTCTAATATTCCATTTTCTATTATACCTCGTTGAAACAAGACTCGAAAGAAGAGTGTTTGTTTTAGCTTTTTTGTTTTTCATAAAACGCTTTTCAATTTTTTCAAGGAAACCTTTGGCATTAGCCTCTTCAGACATAGTTTCTCTTAAAGATTCAGAAATTGCACGTTTCATGATCATGAGACTCATGCGATTGGATTGATCCCACAACTCGGAGTTCCTTTTATCTTCAGCGGAACTCCTATCTGTAAGATCAGGTGGTTGATCTTCTCATAGTAAAAGATCCAAATCCATGCATCCAAGAATGATCATAACATTCTCTTTTCAGTTATTGAAATTAAAACCACTTAAAACATGAATAGAATTAATATTTGCAGCTATCGTAGAAGCAAAAATATTAACTGAATCAAGAACAAAACAAGCTTACAATTAACACATATTTTTACATGCATTGTCATAAAAACAACATATTTAAACACTGGTGAACCCCATCACAAGATACCCAGCACAACATTGATATTTAGTTTTTGAACAAAAATGTCAACTTGTAAGTTATACTATCAAAATAGTAATCAAGTATGAACAATTAGTCGTGTCAAACAACGAGCATTTCTTTGGACTGACTTGTTATTCACATAGAAAATCGTACAATTGTCTCATATTTATTACTGAAAATATATATTTAGGTTTGGCCAAATAGTAATATTCCTTTGGGCAGATCACTATTCGCATGAACCACAAGCATATAAACATCATAATATTCTAAAATGAACTAATCTACAAAATAGCGGTTACTTTGGCAACACATTGATTCAATCAATTTAATTTAGAATATCAGACCTATAATAAAAAAAATACCAAGGTTCAAATATATTGATCTATGCACATGAACATAAAAAGAACGCAATTATAATATGTATGGGGACGAAGCATAATGAAGGATGGCCTACCAAAAATGACCCACGTAGCACACCAAATAGCCTCAATAATATCCTTATATATATATATATATATATATATATATATATATATATATATATATATATATATATATATATATATATTTATTTATTGTGGCTCGTGCATGGGTCCAGCCAATCGGACCTGGTCGAACTCACCTGCGAGTCCAAAATTGGTCTGACCCAGATCAGGTCAGACCCAACATTCCACTGAAATTGGGTGTGGGCCCGTGCAGTGGGTCGGGTCTAACCAGGCCCGACCAACCCTAACGCATGGCTTGACTCGGTTCAGCCCCCAAATTGGACGGGACTGAACTGGGTCACGTGGTTCCCCTCACCCTGAATACAACCTCACCCAGCCCGATCCCTGACTGAGCACCAAACTGGCTCGGGTTGCAAGGGAAGCCAACACCCAGCACACACTGGACCAAAACGGTCCAGTGCAACACAATTGAACTGCCATATAGCCAAAACGGCTAGTACCAATTGAGTGGACCAAAGGGTCGCTGAATCGGCCCTGTATCATGGGCCGAATCAGGTTGATGCGGTCAATTGATGGCCCGATCCAGTCCCAAAAGCTGCATCACTTTACCTGACTCTTTCGGGTGGAGGGTTGAATCGACTAAACATAGTAGCTATCAATATGGCTTGACCGACTGAATCGGTTGAATGTTGAACCGTCCTAGATCACCGGATCGGTTGAAGCCCGATTCAGCTCTGTACTACGATATGCCCATCCAAAACTGAGTCGCACGGGATGCCGAATCAGCCATAACTGATTCAATTCCTCCTAAAGGGTGAGCCTGAACAATGCCTTGACTATTGTTGGCTCGGGAGCAACCAACAACAGTCAATCCAAGCCCTGAGTGTCGCCAAAATAAATCCTGATAACAGCCATCCCTGAACCACCTGACGATGAAGCCGAAAAAAATGTTGAATATCACCGACTCGTCCAATCTAAATGGGTGTCCGCCCTTTCGTCGTCTGGCAATGTGAGAAGTGGGCACCCATCCGGTGTTCTGATCGGGTAACACCTCGCCCGACAACCAGGAAATGGAAAACCCCTTTGGCCATCCGGAGTCCTAATGGGGGTGACCCCCTTTCCGGCAATGGTTTGAAGGGGATGAGAAGGGGACCGGATCCCCTTCGTCCGATGGTCTGAAACACGACCCCCTTGGTCAACGGCAAACTGAAAGGGGAAAGGCCAAATGGCCCTCCTCTGTGTCCAGTAAACATAAAATAGACGGGAGGGTTGGATCCCTTCCGTCCGTCGGTTTCGGTTGCCCAAAGGGGAGGGTTGAACGACCCTCCCTTTCTTTCCTGTTCAGTGACGCAAAAGAGAAATGGCCAAACGACCCTTTTGCATGTTCGGGCACTACCAAATAGTGCGAGGAGGGTCGATCGACCCTCTTCCACCCATGTCCCGTCATTGATCAAAAAAAGAAAACTCAAGAAAAGGGATTCGATCCTTTCCTTTTTCTTGAGAATCGTGTAGGCACCCAATGATGTTCATGCCAAAAATTGATTGCAAAAAGAACAATAAAATAATGGCAAACAAAACAAATATTTCAGTGATTTAACAAGAACAAGATGCTCTGATACCCATTGTTGGATTTAAAAATCTATCAAAACTAAATGATCGATATACATGTTCACGCTAAATCGTTGAAAACCAAAATATAAGCAGAATCTTATTGTGAAAGCGTACCTGAATCCATTAGCACTCTGATAGATCGTTAACGGGTATGATCTTCCTGAACCTATATATGTTGCATTATTCCTTTCTCTAAACCTTATGAGAGGGACTGGTTATTCTTGATGATAATGGAGAGCCTCAAAGAGAAGTCCACTATATAAGGTTTGGGGACCATCTAATTTGAATTCAACTGAGAGTTTGTCTTCAATTCACCTTATCATAGAGTTGAAGACAGACAAAACATGTCTCTTCATATAATAAGACCATACCATATGAGACATCATGTGACCCAACCTGATCAGATCACGTAAACTTGGCCTGAACTACAAACAACCTATAATGTGTGATTATATATATATATAAATTTTTCCCCAACAATACTTGCTATCAATGCTGGGTTTCTCAATCGATCTAAGATGTACTTTCTATTTAGGCCGGGTTTCTTGGTGTAACAAATAAAGGAGAGAGAGAGAGAGTTCTAACTTTGCTTTGGTTTCCATAGTTTTTAGCTTACAGACTGGAAAACAAGGCTATCCGCTCATGACACGGCTCATAAAGAACTCCTTTGAACTTGTAAAATAGATTCAGCAAGCCGAACATGAAGAATAACTGCTCGGCTCGTATGGTCTGATTAAGTAGTAATGTAAAAAAAACACAGAGATTTTACATCATGTAATATAGTGTGGAACCGATGATTGAAGTATTTGGCTTGCACACGATTGGTTTAGAGTTTAAACCTTACTGCTTCAAGCTTTGAAGCATTGCAATCCTATTATTTTAAATTCTTAAACCATGTTATTTTATTTATGACTATGGAAAACTGACCGAGAACCAAGTCACTTAATGGGGCCCACTTCTCTGGGAAGTAGAACTCTGCATTGAAGACACAACCACCCAGCCTTACGTGCCCCAGTTGTGATAGAGCAATGACAACGCTCATGCGCCAGCCGGTTTCGATCCTAGTCCTTCAACTTGACACAGGACCCCACCGATCACATGGGTAACAGGTTCGCTGGTTTTCTCGTTAAACAATGTTTTTATTGTTTCTGTTTTATTTTGTTTTTTTTACAAACAAGCCTATATTGATCTACGCTTATTTCATTTCAAGAATAAACCAAGATTAAACACTTCAAACTCTACCTATTTGACTCATCTACCAGGCCTATCCCAACCAATTAATATGACATTAGGATTTTCAATTCAGTTTAATTTTTTCCAGTTTATGAGGGATCGGGGAGATCAGTAAGAGACTCATAGTGTTGCACACTGAACCGAGAGGCTCGGTTAAAGGTCGGCTCAGGCTCACCCGCTTTGTAAACAAGCCGAGCTTGAATCGGCATATGAAACTCAGCTCGAGCTATCGAGCCGAGTTTGAACGACCTGTCGATTTCCTCGATAAAGCTCAGTTCGTTGCCAACCCAATATATATAATATGTTTGCAAATAAAACCAAATGATCATTGTGTGAGAGTTTTTTCAAAAGGTGTTGGGTTTGAATTTAGTCTTTTGCATTTTTTCTGTTGTAGGTTAATCTAGAGAATATTTTTAGTATGTATATATTTTTTTTCAATGACAATAGTCAAAAAACGTGCTCTGGGTCACTTGGTTAAACTTTTAGAGGGTTTATTGATCGAATCCCACCTCTGCAAAAGTCTTTTCACAAGATTATTTATGAAATACCATTGAAGCTTGGCTCGAACTTGGAACCGAGCTGAATCTGGAATCTCAGCTCCGATCTTGAGCCGAGTTCGAACAGCCCTCGTGTGCATTGTGCATCCCCAAAGATTAATTTATGAGAAATTATTGCCATTGAATTATCGATGATCAATGGACAGTTATGTGCTGCATTTAATTGAAAAACGCTGTAAACACGTGGGCCCCATGAATTTCGCTTTATTAAATTTTGCATTGTGATACGTGCAATTGTCTAAAAAAGTGACTGTTTGAATTTCGAATTTGAGCTCACACGCTGACAATTAAATTTTGAACAAGCTTATAAAAAGGTCCCCCCACGCTTGTGCCTCTTCTCTTTATAACAATGTCACATGGACACGCCAAAAAGGATACGAGATACGTTTACTTTTGTGCAGTTTGTTTTCTTCCTTGAAGATGTGATTTTTTTTTATCAGAAATAGTATATAAGGGGACAACTTCCGGTTGTATGGCAGGATTAGTGAGTGCACGTAACCTTGTATTAGGACGTTGCAAGTTCAAAACTCAGTGGTGAGGTTGTATAACGGCTGGGGGTGGGGGTCTGCCTAAACCCAGCTTGCCTGTAAAAAAAGTCTACAAGGGAACACGACCCGCAATTGGTTCCTCTTCCCCAAAGTCATCCCTATCTTCATATCCCTCATTGAGATCTCATTGATGCAAATTGTTTTGATCAAATCGGACTCCATAGATGTGATCTACATCATTCATTTAGTAAAGATCCACATTTAAATCACTAAAATCTGACTTATTAAATTGACATGATGAATTCATCTATAAGTCGGATTCGATCAAAACAACTTAAGAATTAAGAGGGGATGAGTGGAACCGAACTCAATGAGGCCAACGAATAGCAGAACCCTCGTGACATAGCCACATAGGTACTGAGTTAGATTCATTAGGCCCAGTCAAAACTAAATGCAGTGCTTTGGTGCAATTAGATTGGGATTCACATGCAATTTGGATGCCACCTAGGTTTGGATCCAGATTTGTACTTTAATGACCCTGGACGTGGCCCACATTTAGTTTTTCTTGGTTGTATAGCTTGCTATGCATCTCATTGATAGCCCATGGGTTGGTCAAGCTTGGTCTGACCTTTTAACGAGTTAGGGTTGAAAGCGGATTAGATATAATCCAATGCACCATTTGAATCCAACATGCTAATTCCAAGTTCAAACTTTGAAATAAGATCCAAATATGCATGAAGATCATATTCAGATTTGCTAAATGGTTTATTTTACCATTTGATTGATACTTAAATCAGGTCTATTCACTTTGCCCACCATGTTGCATATCATTTAGGTGAACATTCTCTTTCAAATAAGATCCAAATATGCATGAATACAAACATGTTGCATATCATTTAGGTGAACATTCTCTTTCGACTAAGGTCCATCAAATCAGCAACCTGCTTAGAACTTTGAACTTAATGAAACTGCTTATAAATCGTTTGCAAGGGAACAATCAGTTTGATGCTACTAAAAATTTGAATTTCTGAAATTTTCAAATTATAAATATAACTTATAATTAATACTAATGAATCAAATTCACACCATAATATCCAAACCTGATATGCATTAATAAGATTTAAATTGCAAACAACTAGTGTTTTTTTAGAGTACATCTGATATCAAATAGATGAAAATCGAGACTGCATAACCATAATCCATACAAATTGCAATTTCTTATAATAATTTATCCAAATATAACCTGAAAAGTTGCCTTCAAACACTAAACTGCCAAACATGTTTACCTATGTACGACATTCATGTTGCATGCAAATAATGAAATTTATGTTAGAATTTGTTCTACAAATGATATCCAACAATTAAATTATTTTTTGCAACCTATTACCTGCAATAATTTTGTCATATCTGATTTGCAATATTAAGGCATAATAGGTTGTTACCACGACAACGATGTGCTCGACTATTGACTAATAAGCCATCATCATCATTGTCTTCATCTTCTCTATCACATTCATCTTCAACTCTAAATTGCTATCTCATGCTTATTGTTGGCACATGAAGCACACAAAACATGCACACACACTCATATACTCGTATAATTATTCATATCTCAATTAGCTTGCGATTTTGTTTTAAATTAGTGATGTTGGCTTGAATCATGTTCGTATTAAGTTTCTTGTTTTTTATAGATTACTTAGTTCATTGAATTATCATAGGAATGACTTCATCCACAAGTTTTGTTGCATCTCGAGATAAAACAAAGAGAAATATGTAGTGGCTTGCAATAAATGACAAATATTTCGTACATTGCATGCTAGATGCTTGTTATAATGGATACTCAATTTCGAGTGGGTTTAGTATAAAGGGGTGGACAGAGATGAGAATCCAAATGATGAAAAAATTTGGCAAGAATTTTGAGAAGGACAAATTAAAGAATCACTTAAAGACAAGTAAAAATTGGTTTAATGTTTTGAAGGAAATTCTCAATACAAGTGGCATGGGGTGGAATAAAGTTGTCAAAAGTTTAGATGTTGAAGATGAAAGATAGAACTCATATATTGAAGTACATGGTGCATCATAATTTTGCTTAATAATTTTTTGTTTGGCAACATATGCTCCAATATAAATGTTGTTTTATGCAGAGGTATTCAAATAAAAAGAAGTACAAAACGGAAGGTTGTGACTTGTACGAAGAACTATGTTATATGTTGTGAATATAGTGCTACTGAAAATGAAGTATTTATTTTAAATTTCATGATAACCCATTATTTCGTACACAAGAGACAAACATAGAGATGAAAGAGCCTTCAATACTTTAGCAAACTCCAATGGAGGATAATAATTCATCTTTGAATGATATAGATGTTATTTCTCAAGAAGCCTCGGGTTCCAATCAACAAAAGAGAGTTAAACATAATCATGGCTCTTGAAAGCCCCTTGAAGTGGTGACAATTTTTGTGATACACTTGACAAGGTTGATGATTCACTTTGCCGTTCACATGGAACCTTTCCCCTCTTCGGCCCTCAAAGTTCTCATTTGAATATTTGCTACTACCACCAAGATCTGCACCGACGGCCGTTCCGCCCAGCCTCACGGCCAGGGTTTCGCAAACGACCGTCGCGCCCTCCTACTCATCGAGGCCTGGCAATCGCCTCGACGGCCGGGTGTGGGTCACGCGCTTAAGCGCCATCCATTTTCGGGGCTAGTTGATTCGGCAGGCGAGTTGTTACACACTCCTTAGCGGATTTCGACTTCCATGACCACCGTCCTGCTGTCTTAATTGACCAACACCCTTTGTGGGATCTAGGTTAGCGCGCAGTTAGGCACCGTAACCCGGCTTCCTGTTCATCCCGCATCACCAGTTTTGCTTACCAAAAATGGCCCAAGTACACATCAAGTCCAAAGTCAAAGTTAGAACAATGTGTTTATATATTAAAAGACATGAAGCAAGGTGAAGAGATTAATGGGTTTACAAAGAAAAAGGTCATAGATCCTTTTTATGATAAAAAATGACTGAAATCTTTTCACTCATCGATGATGAAATGAAGGCTATATGACTGATTGGCAAATTAAGGGCACGTGAATCTTTTCTTGAAGTTTAGATATGGATGTAACTGAATAATGTGTTGGCTTCAATCTTAATGTGTTGGCTTCAATCTTGTGCATAATTCGAACAATGATTTAGAAGCCAAATGCAAATATTTGTGTACTTATTGGATAAGATAACTAGCTTCATGTACATAATGTGATTAAAGGGTTGAAAGTTAGATATAAATGTTGTTACAAGGTTGGTTAGGTGGTAAATCTATTAGCTTCATTTTGCAACTAATAATTTTAGAAGCCATTAATTGTTGTCCCACATATTTTGTACTTGATAAGTTTATATTTTTTATTGAATGACAACATTTATTTTATATTCTAAAATTAATGGAGTGAATTATATCTTTTAGTATATTTTAAATGACAAACATTTATATTATTTATTTTTATAGCTTATATACATTATGCTTACATGGTAATCATATTTTTGTATAAAATGATAAGTATTATAGTTTTGTTTGTGCATTGTTTATGATTGATTAATTAATTTTGTTACTTTGATATATGCAAAATGTAGCAGGGACTTAAATCTTTTAACATGAACCCTGATATGGATATGATGCACCTTGCAACGCTTGTAACGTTTTATAAAAGAAGAATATACAGAGAAGTTGTACATGACTCAATTCACATGGGAAGAGATTTTGTTCAGGATTGCCACGATGAAAATCGAATAAACAATTTTGACTTATTACGCATGGAGCCAAAATTATACAAAGTTGTGTAACAAATTAAAAATAAAAGGTTTAGTACGTAATTCATGCCAAGTAATGCTGGTATAGAAAATTGCAATATTTCTTTATACATTATGAAATAATGAGCAAAATAGGATATTCAGGTTAATAATTACAAATATTTCGATTTGGTATTGGATGCCGTTTGTGAATTGGGTAAAGACTAGATACATTCTTTTGACAATAGCATTCCACCTAAGATCAAGAGCAACCCTCGATTTTTTCATATTTTAAAGTAATCATATGTTTTATTTATGTTCTTTTACTTACATTGAAATACATATTTAATTATTTTATTTTCAGTATTATTATAAGATTGTATTGGTGTTGCTTATGAAACTCATATCTCACCTTGGGTACCTTCATCCTCACAAGTGTCATTTCATAATAAAAAGGATTACTTATACCAAAATGTAATGACAACAGTGAGATTCAATATAAGGTTTCATTATGTACTTTCATGATGGGAAGGGTCAACATCTGAGTTGAGGGTTCTATACAGGGCACTTGATAATATAGGATCTCATTTTACAATTGTAACATGCATTACTAAAAAATTTCTTTTGTATAATATTATTCAAATTTTATTTTTTATGTATTATTTTATGCACAAAAAAATATTATCTTTTTTGATAAAGGATATCCAAATATGTGGGGATTTCTTACACCATTTCCTTCAACCTATTATCATTTGCAAGAATTCTTTGGCAAATACTTCCATTTCATAATAAGGGACCATAATAGAATAAAATAATCTAATCAAGAAGGGGACTGCAAAACAAATCAACATTGCAAACCAAAATATAGAATGAAAATGAATCTAGGTTGCATGTAATTTGACATGATAAGGAAGCAGGATTTTATTCCAATCTCTGGGGCTAGCCAAACAACAACAAAATGATTCCACTTCATTTGGAAGCAACACAAAAAAACATTTCCACACTAACATTACCGTGCAGTCCACAGATGAAGAAACCCCAACATTAGAGTAAAAAACCCACAAAACCCATTTTAGATAGGCAAAAACCCACTACCATAGAACACCATTATGCAAAAAAAAAAAAAAAAATTAAATAGAAAATCACTTCCCCAATCACAAAAAAAAAATCATAGAACAAGATAATGATAAGGAAAAAGAAAAGGTCTGAGAGAGGTCTTCACACACACACACACACACATATATATATATATATAATGTATTAAAATATATATAAAAATGTAAATAATATATGAACATTGAAAAAGTTGTTTTTTATCGCTTTATGACTAATATCACTATAAGAGCAATATTCTTAAGCCAGGTTACAACACCAAAGGGGACTCCGCTTGTTTGGTAGGAGCTATTAGTGCACGTCACCTAGTGTTGGAACGTTGCAAATTCAAATCCCAATGATACGATGTACAACTGGAGGGGGTCTGCCTAACCTCAAGTAGTCTATGAAAAAAGTTATAACTCCAAAGTGTCACATTTTTTATAGCAATATGCTGGCTTTCAAAAATACCACATGAAATCCTGATGTTTTGAAACTATCGGTGATGTTTGCTACATATTCTCATTTTAGCATAAATTTCGGTTCTGGATTCAGTTTACTTTGTTGGATCTAGTTTGGATTATGACTTGACCGAACCTAAAATCTGGATTGGAATTTACCACGTTCCCTGTTTTCGCCATACGACACGAATCTCGCAGTAATGGCGTTTGATACAGAGATCCCGGCCCGGGTCAGGTCTCGTTTTGGATTAAACCCAAAGGTAACATTTTACCAAAAAAAGAACTAAACAAATCTGGGCAGTCAATTTCTGAACATTGAGCGCTAGACCTTGGCTTTTCAATTCGTGCACCTCAACCGGCTGCACCATATCGCTTCAAGAGGGGTTGGCGTAGTGGGGGCGTCTCCCCTCTATGCAGGTCCACACCCAGTATGGAAGGCTGAGTCAACTCGCCACATTTTCATGTCAGGTGCGGTTTCTTCGGGTTATAAAAAAAAATAACGGACCCCACTATCGATCCGAACTTCCATTTTTCAGTTCCCAAGAAAAAAATAAAAAAACTCTCGCATGTGCGAGAGGCTCAAACAATCAAAACCTTGCGTCCCACCACACGAGCGACCCGCAAATTTGAATCCGGACTCAAGGCGCTCTCTCAATTCCAGTTTATTCCTCTTCCGTCCGTTGTGTAGAAGTAAAAAAAAAAAAAATCAAATCAAACACAAGCCCGCCCCTTCGTTTCGTTCCGCCTTCGGAAAATTCCCTTCTCTCGTTCTTTCGCAATCGTCGGAATCCCTTTTTCCTTGCTCCAATCTTTTCTTGTATCTCTTATTCTCTGTCTTCCCGTTGTTTTCCTCTCCCTTCTGAAACAGAAAGGGTAGGTTTCACTTTTCTATGGTTTTATTGAGGCGATTTCTACCTCCGATGAGTTCCTACGGAACTCATTGATCCGTTCTTCCCATCACGATTCTTCTTTCCCTCATTCGGTTCGTGAGTGAGAATTGGGCGGAAGAATGGACGCGGTTTCTGCCCTGATGCCGCCGCCGGAGAAGGATTCCTTGACGAGCGTCAAGGTCGCGGTGAACATCCGCCCTCTCATTCCGTCAGAGCGCCTCGCGGGATGCACCGATTGCATTACTGTGGTTCCTAGCGAGCCTCAGGTGATCGGATGTTTTGGTTTGTTTTTCTTTTTTTTTTCCCGCATTCTTGGCCGAAATTTGGGGGTTTTGTAGTTTTGTGCGAGTGTGAGGTTCGATCTTGGATGCGAACGTTGCTCTTGATTCTTGTATCGCATGCTTTTCAAGGGGAATGAATTCATGCAAGTTCACTGTTTTCTTTTTCCGGTTGTTGATTGCTTGAATCTGTGTAGAGATATCGGCTACTTTGGCTCAAGGTTTGGTAGAATTCTTGTGCTTTCACTTTTTCCAAACTAAGTATTCACGAGGAAACCATGCGTGCAGGGGAATGGGTCTGGACAGCTAGCTTTTTTTTTTTCAGAAACCTGATTTAGTTGTTGTTAATGGTCTTAAGTATCAGATGAATATATGAAAAGTAATTGGTTGCTAAACTGCTTCAAATAGTAGATTCACTTACTGGATAAAATTGAAAAGTTTTTTAACGATGCTATCTTATATGGATATGTGGCATTGGGAAGCCAAGGAATCGGAACTGTCTTCCCAACTGAAATTCTTGGAGTTGCAACATAAGAATACTGCAAAAAGTTAGCAACTGCAACTTACAAATGTTGGCATTGTGTTGCCACACCTGGTGCTGGAACTCAATGAATTCATAAACTAAAATGGATTCAGAAGTCTGTTGTCCAAATGTCAGGTTAACTGAAGTCCTGGATTAAACATGATAATGCATAACTGCATATGATTAAAGGAAGATTTTAGTTGTTTTATTGTCTCACGAACGATTTGCTGAACACTTGGGAGTGCTAAGTATACGTGCTTGAAAGGTGTTCAGGTATAATGCAATTTCATAAAGAAGTCTCATTTCCACTGGTTTGAGTTGTATGGAAGAGATTCCAGAGACACGATCCCAATATGATACATCATTATGGTGTTCTATTTGTTGTTATAAAGAATGGCTAAAGTGTACTCTCAAAATCAATGAACTAATGTCTCCACTGAAACGATCATCATATCATGCAATATATATTTAATTTGCTTTACTTATTCATCATTATAAATTTGTGGCTAGCTCTGAAATAAGGAAAGTTACCAGTTAGGCATCCTTTTTAAAACTTATTAGGTTTTTCCTTAACCTGTGGTTCCAACAGTAGTTTCCTCACTATACATGTCTTTATTAATATCCACATGCCTAATTTATTACATGTGTGTGCATCCATATGTTTTGCTATTTTTCTTTTGATCTTGTTGAAACTTGATAACTTCATGTTTGTTGTTTTCATGGACATATGCTACAGACACTTATAGCTATTATCGTCTGTTGTTTGGTTCTTTTCTTCAAGCAGAGTCCTATTAATTTTTTGATTTATGTTCCATTCTTGTCTGTCTTGTTGTCACTATTATAGATTAGTGTTTATTTTGCCAGTACTTTGCTCATTTTTAATCTATTATTTTTGTCCATTGCTCACTTCTCTAAATCATGGATCTCTTTCTCGGCATCTTGATCTTTCTTTCTTAAGATAAAGTAATAATGTGAAATTTATTTTTTACCATGAGTTTTATGTTTTGACCGAATTGGTGATCATTTCATTCCGCAGGTTCAAATTGGAAACCATGCCTTCACCTTTGATTATGTTTTTGGAAGTAATGGCACTCCGGCTGATGCACTTTATGATGATTGTGTGTCTCCGCTAGTTGATGCCCTGTTTTCTGGCTACAATGCGACTGTTCTTGCATATGGCCAAGTATGCCATTTTTAATTCGTGTTATGATTTTTGTTCTAAATGTGGATATTTATTGTATAAAGTAAATATTGGTTTAATATATACATGTACACTTCTCTTCTATAGTTAAAAAATAATTGATTTTTGTGTGGGTTTGTTGTTTTTCAGACAGGTTCAGGGAAGACATATACAATGGGAACTGGCTATACAGACGATATTAGTAGCAGTAGAGGCGTTACTCCCAAGGTCATGGAGTCCATATTTGAAAAAATAGAGGCCCAAAAAAGCTCTACAGAATTTTTGGTTAGAGTGTCATTTATTGAGGTAGGCAACCAAAGCATTTGAGTTTAATTGGTGATGCTATTTTTGGCATTGCTATGTCCCATAGTCATTGGGTCTGTTCTTCAAATCCTAAAATTCTTCAGTATTCTTGGGTAGGGTTATTTGTGAATTAAAAAGGAATCCAATATATTCGAAATTGTATGTTGTTGATTGTAATTTGCTGCCAAAGTTAGAGAACTTGGTAACTGCACTTGGTTGTCTCTGTCACAATGTCTTTATTATTGCCAAAGTATCATGTATTGCTATGTAATATGGGTAACTCTACCATACTCTTGTACATATTCTGGTACTTGGGTACTTTGGTATGGGTTAACTGTTGTTAACACTTGGGATAGAAAGTGTCTTGGTATGGGTTAACTGTTGCTAACACTTGGAATAGAAATTATCCAATGTTAATATGCTTTTCTTTTATTAATTGTTAGTTAATTATATACCTTTGACATGTTCTAGTCTTTTAGTTTGCAATGAACAGTTGACAATTTCATATATAGAACATTTCGTAAAATGTAGTTTGATTGTGCATTTATGTGTGTGTAGGTGTACCTCCATACCTATCCTTTTGGAATTCGCTGTTATACCCCTTGTATTGTGTCTTGTACCTGAACCCCTACCTATTTGATATAGATGTATCCTCACTGAAATTATAGAAAATGAGAAGCTCTTAAACGTTGGTTCTTTAAAAGTTGAGTTTAAATTATCAGAATATTAGTGAGATTCCAACCAAAATAATACTATATGATTAAGCCGCTTACTTCTCCAAAACTTATAATTTATAATTGCAAACCAGATTTCTCAAACATAAAAATAAACTTATCTTGTTTTACAAAGCCTTTTTGATTTTTTTCTAAACTTTTTTTTTTGCTAGACTATGAATGTAATTTATGCTAGTATTTCAATAAGTTTCTTTAAATTCATATCTTTACATGCTTGTGGGTTGCATCGTGCAGGTCTTCTCATTCTCATTTGATAGTTTTTTTTCTTTCCCTTGAATTGGAACGTCAACATTGACTTTGTGGCATCATTTGTTTGGGCAGATTTTTAAGGAAGAAGTTCTTGATCTACTTGATCTGCATCTTTCCTCTTCTATAAGAACCGAGGGGATTGTTCCTGGAAAGCCCACTGTTTATGTTAGAGTTCCTATTCAAATTAGGGAAACAACAAATGGAGGTATCACACTATCTGGCATTACAGAGGTTGAAGTCAAATCGAAGGAGGAAATGACATCATTTTTGGCACAAGGTTCACTATGTCGTGCTACTGGCTGTACAAATATGAATCGAGAATCCAGGTTTTTTGGCATCTTTATTACTTTTTGGCAAAATATTATTTCACTTGTGTTCTTTTACTTCACATTAGTAAGTGACATTGTACTTCTCGGATGGTTTGTCTTTTTTTTTTAAACATAATTTTAGCCTTCTTCTTTTTATAGACATTTGAATCAAGCAATTGATGCCTTCTATATATATGTGTGTGTGTGTGTGGTTACTGGAAGTGCTTTGAGTAAATAGGAATCCTGATTTCTAAGAAGAAGGAAGCAGAAGCGATCAGGTCCCAATTCCTAGTCATTAGTGTATATTCATATAGTTGTTGCTAAGTATTTAGTCTAATAAATAAAATATACTCGTGTGTCCGAATAAAATATATATTTCAATAGTTTGTATCTAAAGTAAGGTTATCAAGTTGTTTCTTTTGAATATTTGTTTACTTTTGTTGAATGTATACTTGTGTGTTGTTCTCTTAAGTGATCTAATGATTTTTTAATATCCTTATAGTTGTTGACTATATTCTTCGTTTCTTAAAAGTTTTCTTCTAACCTTCATAAATTTATCAATATTGACATGATTTCACGTGTTTCCTAATTGACTATCCATACCTTTTTTTTCTTGCTTTTATCTTCGTGAATCTTTTAAAGATTCAAAATGATTGCTTCTCAATTTCAATTCTTGCATGGCTTCCTGCTTTCAGTTCCCACTTTGACAACTTTGCTACATATATATACATACATACATATATGTATGCTTATTTTCATATGTTTTACATGCACCCTCACAGAAGTGCATAGTTGCTTACAATTTTTTCATCAAATTGTAATTGTCCTTTTCATCTTTTTTTTTGCATTTAAATTTAAAATAATTTTTACAATATTGGACTATGCATTCTGTTTTTTTTTTCCCGCTAGAAATGGGCTTGTATGATTTGTGATGTTGTTTGATTTTCATGATATTGGCTAAATCACATATAAAATTTTTAGAATCTCCTTCCAGTGAGAGTGCTATATGTAAGTTTATTTTCATATGTTTTACAAGCACCCTCACAGAAGTGCATCGTTGCTTACATTTTTTTTACCAAGTTGTAATTGTCCTTTTCATTTTTTTTTTTGCATTTAAATTTAAAATAATTTTTACAATATTGGACTATGCATTCTGTTTTTTCCCCCTAGAAATGGGCTTGTATAATTTGTGATGTTTGATTTTCATGATATTGGCTAAATCACATATAAAATTTTTAGAATCTCCTTCCAGTGAGAGTGTTGAAAGTGGTGATTGGTGAGGAAGTGATTGCATTTATTCTTCTATCTTCTGTTGCCCAAACTGCTGACTGGAGTAATTTCTCGTTTGCGGTTGACCCTCCTAGTTATTGGGGTTAAGACCCTTTTAAACGTGACAAATAACATAATATTGTTGGTCTTTTAATTTACCACTTTTGTGACAAATAAAATAATATTGTTGGTCTTTTGATTTACCACTTTTTAACTATTTTAGTGTAAAACTATTGGTCCATACATCATAATGAAAAGATGGTTGGCTGTGCTTTTTCCTAGTGCATTTTATGGATTTGTGAAAACATTGGATGTGGTGGTTTATATCTTATGTGTGCTTGTGTGTGCATAGGGTAACACATATCTTCTGATGGAATAGCAAAGTTCTTCAACTGTTACTTTGTTCTGTAACCCAGAAATTTCATCTCTACATTTTCCTTGAATATGAGTTGGTGGGGAAGAAGGGGATTTTTGTTATACTTGACAAAGTCATTTATTTTTTAAGAATGGGTGTCTCTGCAAAAAGGACATGTCACTGGCAATTTATCATAGTTTGTGAGTTCTTTTGCATGTTTCAATATCCTCTTTCTGATTAGGTGTCAAATATTAAAACTTATTGCCTTTCATGTAAGGGCTAAGTAGTTTATGTTTGTACTCGAAAAGGTTGGAGCACGAACACCTATTTTCTTATTGCTGCCACTATTCTTGCACACTCTGAACTCCTCATAATAGCAATTAGAGGGATATTTTGTTTTCCAAGTGATAGTCTTTATGGAAAATAAGCTGAGAAATAGAAATTGTTATCGCTAGGTATTTTTATGTTAAAATATTGGCATCCTCTGTGTCCATTTGAGTAATTCTATATTTAAGTGTTTGTAATTATTTTAGTTACTGCATTTTGGATTAAGTGTGCAAAAAGTTTTGTCTTTTATTTCTTTATTTCATGGGAAATACGCTAACTGGACATAATAGTTTCTTCAACATATTCTTGCTTGGCACTGTCATGAGGGTAAATCTAACTTTGTTAAATTTTAGTGCGTATGGCTTGTTACTCTCTCTCTCTCTCTCTTTCTTCATGTAATTATGTTGAAGCACATGTATGATGTTTGTCTTCTTCTTTAGTCTTTTTGTTACATCTAAGTGGGGCTAATTGTGCCTAATTCTTATTGCAAATGATTTTGAATTGAATAATTTTGTTTTAATACTTTGTTAATGTGCTTTACCTGTTTTACAATTCTAGTCGATCTCATGCTATTTTTACAATCACATTGGAGCAAAAGAAGACTGTGATTGGCCTTGGTGCTGCAATGGGCGCTGACATGAGTGATGATTTTTTATCTGCAAAGCTTCATCTTGTGGATCTTGCTGGGTCAGAGCGTGCCAAACGTACTGGAGCAGATGGGTTGCGATTTAAAGAGGGTAAGTAGTATTTTGTGTAAGAATAAAATGCGGAAGAAGATAAGTAGTTTTCATAACTTATCTCTTTATTAATTGTGACATTGCCATTTTCGTAGGAGTTCACATAAATAAGGGTTTACTGGCTCTTGGGAATGTCATAAGTGCTCTTGGGGACGAGAAAAAACGAAAGGAAGGAGGACATGTCCCATATCGAGACAGCAAGCTAACTCGTTTGCTTCAGGTATTATAGTTGTTTGTCTGTGTTTTGCCTAATCACAATTTGGAATTTGCATATTCCCTAAAAAATCTCCTTTCTTCTTCGTGCTTTCCTGCTAATATTGTTTATAAATTGAAATTGTCATCTCCTATCATTTTATAACATGAAAAAAGTAGGCAATGAACTAATTGTGCCCTTCATGATCTAGTGAATGAACATCATTGAATATGCTAATTTATGTTGATTTTTGGACAAACATGATGATGTCTTTTGAACTATAATTTGGTGAACTTCACATGGAATCAAGTTTTATCTAATTAGGAATTTTTTCATTTCTTGCAAATTTGATGTTATGTGCTTTTATATTAAACTACTTGTGTATAATACTCAATTTTCATTGTTTTTGAGTTATTATATTAACATTTGTGTAAACTAAAATTGTGTGTTCATGGATCATTCTTTAATATGTCTTGAAAAAATATATCTTTTATCAAAAGCTAAAATTGTGTGTTCATGGATTGATGCTTTACTAGGTCTAGTTGCATAAATATGTTTTATCAATTTTTGATTTATTAATTGCTAAATGATTTTATTGGGTAGGATTCTCTTGGTGGAAACAGCAAAACAGTCATGATAGGTGAGTTTTTTTTTTTTTTTAATTATTGATTTGAGAGTTTAGATAGGGTGATTTAAGATATTTTGAATTATCTTTAATTTATTCAACTGTTTTGGTTTTGTGCACTATTTTACATGTGTAAATGTCTATTTGTTCTTTTTTAAGAAATTGTTGATATTCCATCATCATCATCTACTGATATATGTTTTGATTATAGCCTGTGTTAGCCCTGCTGAAACAAATGCAGAGGAAACTTTAAACACCTTGAAGTATGCAAACCGTGCACGCAACATTCAAAATAAAGCAATTGTAAGTTAATTCTCACAGTTGCATTAGTTACTTTCCTTTTTCTTTCATGAGAGTTGCTTTTAGTTATTCCTTGTGTTCTTGACCGTAGGTAAATCGCAATCCAGTGGTTGCTGAAATGCAAAGAATGAGAGCTCAACTTGAGCAACTTCAAGCTGAATTGTTGTATGCTCGTTCAGAGGGTGCCCCTTTTGAAGAGTTGCAGGTACCAAAGATTTGCTTAGATTTGCTTCCTTAGATCATTAGCGCTAATTTTGATATTTATATGGTTACTTCAGGTTTTAAGGCATAGAATTTCGGTGCTTGAGTCTAGTAACGTTGAGTTGCGGCGGGAACTTCAGGATAGTCGAATTACCTGTGAGCGTTTAGCACAAACTACTGTTGATGCTGAGGTGAATTATGTGTTCTAATTTTTTGTTATATATCAAAATGCATATAATTCAAATGTGCGGGTCTATTGAATCTTATTTTCCTTCCAGCATTTGGCAATGCACGATTTTATGAAAATTGTGATTTAGACCAGAGTTACCAGAAGTTTCTTAGATAGGTGGGAAGCTCGCTTCCAGAAAACTCGCTTCGGAAACGCGATACTCCTCGCTTCCGAAACTTGATGAGAACCTCGTTTCCCCCACATTTCTCCTATGCTTTCTACACGCTTTATCTGTCCTTCTTATATGTTCTCTTACTCAACTTTCATGTTTTTTATGTGTTTGTTCTTACTCTTCTCACTCACTTCTATGTGATTTCTCTAAATTGGTAATCATCCTTTTTAGATTTTGTTAAAATTTTAATTTTTTACACTAAAGAATCATGAAATTTATTATTAGTCATTTTTATTTTAGTCTTTATTTGTGTTTCATTTTGATTCTCATTCAATTCTTATATTTCTTTTTTTATTCCTCGCTTCCCGCTTCTCGCTTCTCGCCTCTGCTTCCCGTATCGTTTCCCGCTTCCGCTTCCTAGTCCAGCAACCTTGATTTAGACTATTGGTACAATTGGATTGTCATGTTAAATGAAGAGATCTTTTCCTCCTTTTTATCTCATTTTTTTAAATATTTGAATGTTTTTTTTTGTATCATTGTCGTTTATGTGTAAACTATTTGGCTATTTCAACAACAATAACTTTTGTTTCTTTCTATCTAGCGAAGCACATAACTATATGTAAGAAAAGGAATAGGAGCCTGCCATGGAACTGCCCATAAAAAGTGAATTTTCTCCAATTTTTTTGAGTCCTAATGCAAGAATTGGACACTATTTGACATGTTAATTTGGTCCATCTACTTTTTAGTTGTTTGATACAATATCTGTTCTACGTTTCCGAATTTATGAATACATGGAACTTATATTATTAAAATTCAATGAAATAGGTGGAGAAAAACAAGTTAATCATGAAGATTGAATCTGCTCGAAATGGAAAACCTTGGGACGAAATTGATGACGAGGTTAAGGCACATGTAAGTTTATCATTCCCTAGTTTTGGCTTCCAATTTTATCATGTGAAGGTTTTAATGCAGCAAGTTTTGTTTATTTTCTTGTTTCTTTGTGTTTGTTTGACATTTGTTATTTGAGGTGTGGAAAAGAATATCAGTGTCAAGCGCATATTTGTTGGGTTCTCTTTAGTGAATTTTATCCATGTATTGTTGTACATTTAAAGTATTACAAAGAGACTCTACTTTAGCATGCCACATTTTGCCATATCATGATAAGGAGCTCATTGCCCAACAAAATATGACGTGTGATCTTATTAATTATGTTATAGTATTTCCTACCTGTGGTTTTTCAAGTGTTACATTTTTCTTAATCGTGCTCTGCAGGATATTGATTTATTCAAAAGGTATGCAACGAAGATCCAAGAGCAAGAAGCAGAAATACTACAATTAAGAAGCTTATGCCAAACAAAGCAAAATAATGTTATAGAAAGCTTTGATTTAGATGATCATGACTCATCCTTTTGTGATGGCAATGCCACTACATTTTCAGGTGCTCGCGAATTCCTTTTTTCTTTGCTAATCACTCTTTTGGTCTAATGCTGGTTGTCATGATCTGATTTTATACTATGTTGTTTCAACTAGATTATAATGTTGTTGTTTCTTCTGTTTGCTAATCTTTTTACAATAGTGATTGTTGTCATTGTTATCTAATACTTTTTAGACTAGTCAATAGTTGTGTCTTGGATGATGTTTGCATTTATAAAATGTATTTTGCTCAATTTTTAACATGATGCAGGTGAAATAGAAGTGGGGGAAAAGGAACTGGAGCATTCTGTTGTGCAAGACACATTAGGCAGAGAACTCCAAGAATTGGACAAATGTCTTGAACAAAAGGAGGTACTTTATCATCAGACAAGTGTTCATTATATGCTTTGTTATTGGATTGTAACAATATTAGTTTTGCCATTTTTTGTTGTTATACACAGTATACACAATCCCTTTGTGCAATAGTAGACTAGTCAATGTGAACACGCCAATTAATATTTGATTTTGAGTTTTTAAAAATTTCATAATTGGTACATGATTTGTTGGAAGGTCTGGGTTTTGATTGAACTCATTTTCCACAGCTTTCTCATGCCATTGTTGTGGCCCATGCTCTTTCATTTTCATGCAGTTTAATATTTATTGGCAACGATAAAAACTGATTTCTTTGCTTTATTGTTTGTTCACAGGCTGAAATGAAGTTGTACTCCAAAACTGATACAGTAGTCCTCAAGCAACATTATGAGAAGAAGTTGCTTGAGTTGGAGCAAGAGAAGAAGCTCTTACAGGTAATTTTTTGTAACAAATTGAATTGGGCCCTTGGAGTCATAAAGAATGCATGTTTTTCATTTCATTTTCTGTTGACCAGAAAGAGATGGAACGCTTGAAAATGGAGCTTGCAAATATTTCATCTACTTCAGATGAGGGTGCTCAAAAACTAAAGGAAGCATATCTTCAGAAGTTGAATGCACTAGAAGTTCAGGTCGTTCAATAGTAGCCTTGTCTTATTTTTCCCTCTTCTTTTGCATGACGTGAAACAACATAAAGTGAAATGTGGATAAATTTAGTACAGGTGGCAGAATTGAAGAAAAAACAAGATGCACAATCACAACTTTTGAGACAAAAGCAGAAGAGTGATGAAGCAACAAAGCGCCTCCAAGAGGAAATTCAACGAATTAAGTCACAAAAGGTATAGTTGTCATTAATTGCTGTGCATGATATAAAAAATTGCAAAGATGGTCTCTTGTTTCTGTTTTTAGACGGGTATGTGGATTCTTATCGATTTCAATTTTGTGTTATAGGTTCAGTTGCAACACAAGATCAAGCAAGAGTCTGAGCAGTTTAGGGCATGGAAAGCTTCAAGAGAAAAGGAGGTTCTACAGGTATAGTTGCTTTATTTTAATTTTTATTGACTCAAAGTTATATTTGGCTATTCTTTTGAAAAAACAAGTCAAGGCACAAATGTTCATATGTTTTTCTCATTTTAAGAACATTTATGCTATTATGTACTTTCTTGTTTATAATGAGTAAGTGTGATATGTTTGGTCTTTATCTATTATGTGCTACTTACTAGTTATTATTATTAATAAACAACACTTTTTGCTTCAATGTGGTCGTCAAACTAGTTTTCTTTTTTTAACTTTTGATATATGTGTAATAAACTAATTTTATAATGATCTAGAAAATAATACGATTTTTTTAGTTCCAATAAGTATTATATTAGCATTTATTTTATGCCTTTATAAACAAAATATTTTGTCAGAAAATCTTAGATGAATTAGTAGTATCATATATCTAACACATTTGTCTCTTTTTAATCATGCTCTTCAAAAGACTTGTTAATTAACTTGTTAAATGCTTCTTAGTTCTCATTTTCCACTTGACATGTACTTATCAACCACTTGTTTCTTGCTGATGATTCCCACATCAGTTCTCAATTCTGCCTTCTTCTTTGGCAACTTTTAGACCTCCAATGTAGCCATACAGAATTTTAAAGGATTGATTATCGATACTTCTTCGAGCAGTGGCCATTGTGTCACTTTCTCTGTATGTCTATGTCACAGGGACTCTCCAACTAGGTGCCGCACCCGCGTCGCACCCGCACCTGATGCGGTCAACATGACCCTGGGTGCAGTCAATGCACCCAGGGTCATTTATGTCCAACTTTTGGACTTTATATATATATATATATATATATATATATATATATATATATATATATAATTTTTTATATTTTTGTCGCACCCCCCGCACCCAAGTTTTTTTAAAGTGCCGCACTCCCGCACCCGCATCCATGTGACATAGCTGTATGTCTATTTAAGTAAGCAATGATGGATTTTGTTGTATAATTGATTTGTTTTGTGCTTTACATATAAGAATTATGTTACTATTTGTCTATGTCTACTTTAAGTAAGAAATGATTGATTTTGTTGTATAATTGATTTGTTTTGTGCTTTACACTTAAGAACAAATATTTGGAGATATGTTTCATTTTGCTTCTTCTTTAGTAAATGATGTGTATTTTAGTTCACTAGGGGAGTTTATGTATATGTATGTTGTGTTTGCTGGGGTGGGGAAAGGATTGGGGGTGTTAGGGGAAGAACACGTGAAAATCAGTAGTGCAAATGATGTTGGAAAATTTGTAGGGCAAAACTATGGCGAATTTTCCATTTGCTTTGGTGTTATGAATTCAGTGTTGACAAAATCAAAGTATTTTTGTCTGGAATCATGTTGTGATAATGGAAAGCAACTATTCTAGTATTTGATTCTAAAAAACTATTCAGTAATTCAGTCTTGAAATTAAGCAGTTGTTGGATTGCTTTACTCGTATTGGAAATATAGCCCTGAATTGAATTGGAGTACATTTTACAGTTGAGGAAGGAAGAAAGGCGAAACACGTATGAGATGCACAAACTCTTAGCTTTGAATCAAAGGCAAAAGATGGTAAATCCACCTATCTATCAAGTAGTTAATGCATTCATATTCGCCTATGTGGTTTTCATGTTCATTTTGCGTTTATTTTAAAGGTTCTTCAACGAAAGTCTGAGGAAGCGGCCATGGCAACTAAAAGGCTCAAGGAGCTTTTGGAAGCACGGAAGGCTTCTTCTCGTGAAACATTTGGTATGCCTGTCTCTATACCTGGCTTCTTCTCATGGGACATCTTGTGTCATGTTGACATATAAACACATATAATGCATCTTCTTAATCTAACATTGCTTCTATAATTCTATTCTTTTCTTTTTACAGCTGGTGGCAATGGAAATGTTCCAGGGGTTCAGGTAACTTAGAAAATTATCTCTGATCTCTTATATTTCTTATTTTTTGCTTGATGCCATTTTGTCGTGTCCTAGTTTAATGATTCTTTTGTTATACATATTGTCCTTGTAGAGCAACGAGAAGGCATTTAGACAGGCCATTGAGCATGAACTTGAAGTTATAGTCCGTGTGCATGAAGTGCGCTCGGAGTATGATAGGCAAATACAAGAGTAAGGGTTTATTGCTTTTTAAACATTTCCTTGTTCCTTACTTTTGAGGCGTTACTTTTCTCGTCTTCATGTTTTCTAGTATCAGTTGTATGTTTATCCTCACAATTAATGTGATCATTAATAGTTGCGCAAATTACTAATCATAATCTGGGTTCAGGGTGTGACTGAAAATGTGACATTGTTTAACTGAGAGATAAACATAGGGATGCATGCATTGAAAGCTTGTAATTCTTGCTTATATCAAAATATTGAAGGCCCATTTTTCACATTGTGTACTTCTAGAGCATGCTAAAATATTTATTTTTATACAAAAAAATGCCAAACTTGCTTATTCTTGTTGACTATGTAAATCATGCTAGTGTACTTTGATAAGCATTTTCTTGTATCTTTGCTTTAGCTAAATTGGAAATAGGTCTGCTTGTATCAATTCCACAACTGCCATGTCGAATATGTGCAATTGCCACTCACTGGAAGTGTGTTCTTCGAATGGTTGCATTAACAGGAGAGCCAGAATGGCTGAGGAAATTGCAAAGCTAAAGGAGAGTGAAGTGGTGAAGCAAAATTGTATGGGGTGAGTTGGTGTTGCTAAGAGTGTTTTTTGGTTACTTCTTATATTATGTTTACACAACATGTGTATACTTAATCACATTTTGCCTACCACTTGTCTCTTGCAGTGACTGTTCTTCGACTATGTCACCAGGTGCAAGGAACTCAAGGATATTTGCCCTTGAGAATATGTTGGCTACTTCTTCTAGCACCCTCGTATCCATGGCTTCACAGTTATCAGAAGCGGAAGAGCGTGAGCGCATTTTCAGTGGACGTGGGCGCTGGAGCCAAGTTCGTTCTCTTGGTGACTCAAAAAATCTGCTGAATTACTTATTCAATATTGTTTCTTCTTCAAGGTAATAAAATTTTCAATGCCCATTAACTTGTTTCTCATTATGAAGATTTCTCTTAGTGGAACACCATATGTCCACATGGAATAGTTCTTTTTATGTTAAAATGCGAAGAAAAAAGGTGTAAACCTTGTTAAATTGTATTAATAATTCATATTTATATCTATATAGAGAGAGAGACACACACATATACATTTCATATATATATATATATTGTAATACTCAATAGGGGTAAAATAGTCTTTTCACATGTAACACACATATTCATTTGAATATGCTTTTTCCTTTTTTTTCTTTTTCCTTTTTTTGTATTTTCCTTTTATTTATTTTAGTTATTACATCATAGGAGGGGTCCACCATAGAGTCGTTGGACCCCTCCAACAGTCATAAATATGGGATCCCCTCCTTGGGTCCCATTTGCGTATAAATAAGGGGCTTTGCCCCATGTATTTGTTAAGCTTCTTGAAGCTTTTCTCAATAAGATCTCTTATATTTTTTAGTTCTCTTTCTCATTTTGTGTTTGTCTATTGCCACTTTGTGGCTTATTGTATTCTTGCCCATTAGTAGTGGCTTATTGCTTGTGTGCTTATGCATTTCCTAGTCACTTAAGTGACAATATTTTTTCTCTTTAGTGTTTCGTGACAAGCCTCACTAAGCAAATCTTTTAAACTTGGTGTAGAGCAAAAGATAGGGAACATTACATATTGTTTTAATAAATTTTGCTTGATCATTACTTCCACTTCTTTTTTATTTTCTATAGGTTCTTAATTTTTTTTAATAGCATTGTTAATGATTGTGGAATCTGTCATGTGATATGTAAAAGTCTGCTACAGTACATATGTATCTGTAAATAAATCTAGATTTTGCAATATCATAGGTGCAGTTTATAAACATGGCATAAAGTGTGTACAAATGCAAATATATTGTATTTCATATCTAATGTTCATGAGTTTGTTTAGAAAGAAGATTTCATTATAAAGTAGTATGGATATACTTAAAAAATGTAATGTTATAATAATGAAAAGATGATGGAAATTTTGGGACTTATCTTTATCTTGTCCATCTGCTCTCGTGGACATTTTTGGGTCATCCATGGAAAGAGAAGGTTAACTACTTTAATGATAGCAGGGATAACTGTAATAATCATGGAATGTATGGTTGCTTGTTGACATTAAGGTGCTGTACTGGTTATAAAACTTTTACTTTTACTGATTCTAATGCATAGCAATTTCACTGCCTTCAATGTCTTAGGTGTTGCGTCATGGACAAAGAGAGGGAGTGTCGAGAGAAAGATTCTGAGATCAAAGATCTGAAGGTGACAAATGGTAGACTTAATAATCTTCTGAGACAAATGGAAGCTCGAGCTCAGATGCAGAAGGAAATTCAACGGATGGACAAGGTTTGGATTTTGACATTTTTTTTGTGCCTTTTATTTTAGCTGACACCTTGGCACTTTGAAATGCTTGTATCATGTCACTAAAGTTTGACTTTGCTTTTACATTAGTATGTGGCTAAGTGTTTTGCAATGTGCAAGGCTTTGCTACTTTATATCTTTTGGGAGAGGTGGGTAAGGAGTTGGCTAGTTTGTTCTTGATGATGTCATTTGAAATTGTGGAGGCAAGCAGTGTGCATATTATGAATAAGTCTCTTAGTTGCCATATGCTTTTTTTTGGAATGCTTGGAAAATTCCTTGGTTTAAGTTCAGTTGACTTAGGAAGCTCCTATCAAATTCAAGGAGAACACTATGCTCACTGTTATATAGAACATGATCTATATAACCTCCTAGGCACTGAAAACTTTGACATTTTAGCTATATATTGGATGCATGCATGAGGATGAAAACAAATGCTTACATTGATCACTTGTGGCATCAATTAGAACTTGATCCACATAATCTCCTAGGCCTTAAAACCTGCAATGTTTTTGGCTATTTTAGCACACACAATATTTTTAATTTATTATGTATATCAAAATACTGTTCAATGCTATTCCAATATTGTTGATAATACCTTAAAACCATCTTTAAATTTTAATGTAATCATATTTTTATATTCATTTTTCATAAAAATATGCATATTATTCTTTACATGTATGTTCCTTACATTATTCCTTTAACTGTTCTTTTTTCCAAGACAACTTTTGAAATAGTTCAACGGCAAGAAACTCCTAAGATCGAGTCTTTTGATTAAAGCTTATTTTATACCGCAGTCCCAAATATCTGTTATTTTAATTATTTAAATGGATTTTTAGAAATTCCAAGGCATTAAGAACATGTTATTTTTTCAATATTTTTGTTACTACTATTTTTTTGTTCCTTAAAATTGTCTCAAATATTCTTTAAAAGCCATTTATTTTTAGATTCTTCTAAGAAAATTCTTGCCTTGTTGACCATGTTTACAACAAAACCACAATGCACAATTTGTTAAGATGTACATGTATATACATATGTGTGTGTGTGTGTGTATATATGTATATTTGTTTCATATTGTACATATATTCATAGATATTCATATGTATGTATAAAGTTTATTTATAATGGTGTAACAAGTAATACTCTCTAGGGGTATTTTTGCCTTTTACCCTCTAGGGGTATTTTTGTATTTTCCTCTTGTTGCAATAGATGCTGTCCACTGGGGACAATTTTGTATTTTTGTTTTTCTTTTGTTTTTTTTACATTGTAGGGGTTCTATGGTCATTGGAACCATAGAGTTGTTGGGAGCTCCAATGGTCACATTTATGACTGTTGGGAACTCCCAATGACTCCTATACTCCTATGGGAGCTCCCAATGGCTTTTAAGCCTTGGGTTTTTTTGTATATAAAGGGACTACTTGTCCCCATTTATGTTAATGTTTATCTTAAGCATTCATGCTCAATAATATCAATATTTTTTATATTTTGTGTTCTTCTCTTTAGTTCTTTGTTTTCTTGAATGCACTCAATGCTTGTGTTGTGCCTTTGTGCTCTTGTATTGTCCCTTGGGTTATGTGCATGTGAACCTTGTGTTTATGATCTTGTAAGCCCTTAGAGGCCTTCATTTTATATTTTTGCATATTTCATTATATATATATGTCATTATATATATATATATATATATATATATCCTAACACAATTTTCGGTTTTGTCCATCAGTTTAATGGTGCTGATATTCTGATATATTTTGAACAGAATGCTGCTCCCAAGAAACAGGTTGTTCATAGCGACAGTGCAGAAGGGATTCCCTATGACTTAAGAAAGGTAATATAAAGTGGGCTAATCTGCATATATGAGTACATGAATGCAAGCATTTAAAATCTTTGTGATATGACTTGTCATTTGTATTCACAGGGCATACGTAACTCCATATGTTTTAACTATGATGTGGGCTTGTTTGAAGACATGGATACATCAGAATCAGACAAGTCGGACTTGTCTGATGAGGAATGGAAAAGGAGTTCTCCACGAAAGCAAAGGAAGAAGGGACAGAGGTCACGCTTGGGCTCAATATCTAGTGCTGAAGGTGAAAGCTGCACTTCTGAGAACTCATGCACAGATAGCTCAAAGGAATTTCTCGACAGCGTGGTGTTGCCTTCTTCAGATATATGTTGCTCTTGCAGCCACTATTCTGGCTGCAAAACTCATAAATGTGAATGCCGTGCTGCTGGTAGCTCGTGTGATTCCCAATGTGGATGCAAGCCTAACAAGTGCTCTAATCGTCAAAGCTCCACTGATAATGAGGCAAATGCTTTGCTTGCTGTGGAAGGTGCATCACTCCTTGGGAGTGCGATGAAGGATATGCCAGCAGAGATAAATACAGAAATTGGGAAACAACGAAAGCCACTCTCTGATATAGGCAATGCACTGGTATGTATTAGTTTTGATAGATTTGCATCAATGTTTATAATGAGCTTGCAGGAGCTATATTTCTATTAATACATGCATAAACTTGTGCATCTTTTCAAGAGTTGATTGGGAGATGGATTTGAAGACGTTTGTTGGTTTTGTGGGTCATATATGAAAGATTTGATGGTTCTATTGTCTTGGGTTCTTGACATTATTCACGTTTTTATCATGCGGCAGTACTTCCTTTTTTTTTTTAAATGTATAATCTGTTTGTAAAAGCTATAAAGTTAGAGCATTTACAGAAACTCTTTTTGAGGTGACTTTGAAACTTTTATTGAAGATTAGTGGTTTTCTTTTTTCAGCCTGAATTTTTACTTCATTAATGGAAAATAAATAATCAGTTCTTTAATGTGTTTTTTCTATTGGGAAGAAGGTTGAAATCTTATGTTGCATTAGTAACATGCAATCTGTAGGCCAGTTTTGTTGCGGTCTGGCTGCTTTCGTTGGAAGCTATCTCATCTTAGTTGTAATGCAATAGTGTTTTTTATAAATTTATGAATCTGTTCACTTTTGAGGCATTAAAATGGCTTCTGATCTTGTGTTATCTAGATTCTAATCACTTGTGGAGATGCTTTATATGATAATGATGCAGTAGGAATAGAACTGGCGGTGTGCAGTGGCATCATGGGATGCTTGGATGTATGGTTCTCAATGCATAGTGTAACGATGTGGTTGATGACATTGAGGTGTGCTATAGCCGGCCTCTTTAGAGCCTGCCACTGATATACACTGCCTTTCTGCTTGAGAAACTCTGATTCTCTGTCAGTGTAAAGGGATATGCATACAATATCATGTGTGGCTCTTTTGCATGATCTGTATCAGCTGTTAAAGTTGCTGTCTTGGTTGCCCTGGTGGGTTCTGTGCACATTCTTTTTTGGTATCATCTACTGCTGTGACTGGACAATTGTTCTCTAGTACTATTTTAACTTCTATGTGCCGTCTTAGTTTCTCTACTACTGTTTTAACTTCCATCATGTGTGGATTCAATGCCTGTTTGCAGGCCAATTCAAATGCATCCCAGGCAAGCCAGCGGAAGAAATGGAAGAAATCTTCAGTTCAGTTGATCCCAGTGCCAACACCTGAAGTTTCAACTGCAAGCCAAGAGCAGCAAACCAGCGAAGTGCTAAAACAGGATGCCTCTGTGGGTGCCGAAGAGATTGCCATTCCCCTAAAACTACCGCGAGCAATGCGCCAGTTGCCTAAGTCCAGCAGTGGCAGTATCTTGACACCTGCAGTTCCAACAGCAAGCCAAGAGCAAACCAATGAAGTGCTTAGACAGGATGCCTCTGTGGGTGCAGAAGAGATTGCCATTCCCCTAAAACTACCACGAGCAATTCACCAGTTGCCTAAGACAAGCAGTGACAGTATCTTGAGAGAGAAAAATTCTGACCATGTTGATGAAGTGAGATCTGAAAAGCCAGCAAGCGGAGGTGCATCAATGAGCTCACTTCGGCCTGCCAGGGGTTCTTCTGATGAGAAAGAGAACAACTTGTAGTGACAAATAGTCATTCTTTGAACAAGAGGGAATCAATCTTCTTGCTTCCCTCCTGTTATGTTTCCATTCTGATTATTGGAATTTTTCCAAATGGCTGCAGCATTCTAATGTTTATTAGAATTGGAAGAAACTGCAAGTTTCCAGCATTGCAAATACAAATGGTCATTCCTTGTTTTGTTCATAATCAAGTGACAAGAAAAATCAAACTTACTGGGGGGACACTTTTTTTAGGGTTTACACAAGCTCTTGCATTTGGAAGTCAAGTTCCATATTCTTTCTTAGCGCAATTTACATAAATTCGAACCTGCAATTAATAGCTAATACTTGTGCATTCCTCTCTCAAGAATACTTGTACACATTGGCAACACCCATCACTCTGCAATGCTGCAAGTAGAACAGGAAATGTCTCTACATAGACTTGTATGAAGGTCTTGTTATTCAATGTATAATTAACGCCCTCAGTGGCATGTCTGGTTCCAATAATGGGTGTATAAAGCTGCTACCGCTGGAGTAAGATAGTTGGAGCAGTGAAAATCATGCTAGTTTATTGGCTCTGGGTTTAAATTGAACAGGGTCATGCCTTTAACTGGCTATTATCATAAGACAGGAAGAAAATAAAAAGTTTGGCTGCAGTTGTATAGGACAAGATTGGTAGCTGACACCTGCAGTTGTATAGGACAAAATAGTTAAATATACATATATAATCAATCATTGTTGTATAATAATTTTTCAATAAATTATCATATTTCAATTTCTTAATAAAAATAGTGACTTTGTAACGTGAAATTGTTGTTTAAATGCAAAAATATTAATATAAACTAGCTTGATACTCATTTATAATATAATCTATATAAACGTGTTTTTAGGTAAGATGGTACACTACATTTCTCAAATAATGAGAACGAGTTTCCTAAACATTTGATACTTTTGTTTAAGGTTTTCGAAACGAGTTTCGACTGGTATCTGGTACTGGCACGCTTGATACGTGATACGTGCAAGTATGATGAGAACAGCTTTGTTCATCACTTACCGAGGTGGCATCCCATGTGGTAAGCTAGGTCCTGTGTCAAGCTTAAGGCCCAGGATCGAATCCCTCTGCCACATGGGTTGACTGTTGCCCTGGTAGGGGTCCACCTAACCCCAGCTTGCCTTTCAAAAAAAAAGGGCTTTGTTCATCACTTCATTGTGTAATATGGGGGACAATATTTTATGTTGGAATGATAAAGCCTCAACCTGACGTGAACAAAAAACATTGGCCATACCAATATTTTTTGTTTTTGTTTTTGTTTTTTTCTCTATGCATGTTTTCATTCGGCCAAGTTGATCTGTGATGACACCTGCCCAGTACCATACTGTTTTCCTTGATGTTCTTGTAATCTATTCTAGTCAGACTGAGCCGGCTGATTCAAATTGAATCGGCACTTCACTGATTTATTGAAAATTGGCCCGAGTTAGTTTTTTTTTCTCAATATTTTATGTTGATCATGATATTTGTTTGCCATTATATTTTTTAAATATTAAATGCATATTTTGTAATTTGATTGAACCTTTAAGTTACCATTGGCATTGCTTATGTATTTTCCTTTTTTAAGTTGATTTTTTGGATTTTTAAGTTTTTTTTTAAATAAACCCATTCAAAACGATTCGATCTGATTTGGTTCAGGCTGATTTTCTGAATTGTTTTGAAAAAAGATTTGGTTCAGAAACCGATTATGACAATATTTGTTTTCCTAAACTTAGGCATAGCCATTGGTTGTATGTGCTACAAGGACAAAATTTTAAATAAGAATCTATAAATATGGGATTTTTTGTCACCACGCATTACTCCCTCCATTAAGAATAAGAGATGATGAACTTATCCTTTTCAGTGGGGACCCTATTGAGATCCCTCTGCAATATATCACCAAAATAGGATTGGCCAGCTTTCAAATGCAGTCCCTCTCTGCCGCAGGAAAACATGGGGCCTCTAAGTGCGTGAGCCACTAAACAGATTTGTTCTTTTCCTGCTTGTGTAATCTTGCATGAGAGAGAGAGAAAGAGAGAGAGAGAGAGAGAGAGAGAGAGAGAGAGAGAGAGAGAGAGAGAGAGAGTACCAACTTGTGCTTCAAAGCCCAATAGCTAGTGATGTGTATGTGACTATAAATTTATAATTTTGAGAGAGAGAGAGAGAGACCAACTTGTGCACCATGGCCTAAGAGCTGGTGGTGTGCATGTGACTGCATATCATTGAATAATTAAATATGATTTACATGTTGCCCGTTGGATGGGAACCCCTTGAGTATTATTTGAAGTAATGACATCATTCTTTAGTTTTGGACTTTTGTTAATGAATCAATCCTGCCCATTGCTTTTACGTGAGCCACGGGTAAAGGATGGATAAGGACAAAGCTCATCACTTTTTTATGGAGTGAAAGAGAAAGATGAACACTACTGAAAAGCAAAAGATTCGCAGCCTCGCACAATAATAAAAAAATGATTGATGATGTATTTGCGTCTTAAGCATGGCAAAAAGAGACTTCCAAGTTCCATCATTATTGTTTTCAACTAGAAAAATTGTATTCTTTTAGAAGAAAGAAATTAAAATGAGTAGTAGTTTTGAGTTGGGGTGCATATATGAGCAATCTCATAAGCAAGCTAATAATACCAATCACATAATGCTGATTTGAATGGGACCCACATTTAGGTGTTACGGGCCCATGCTAATGCGAACGGGTCGGATCTAGGTGGGTCTGAACCAGGATTAATCGTTGAGGTCTGGGTCTACCATAAAAAAAGCTTACCCAGGTCCTATAAGGATTATGTGAACCAGACCTAGTCTATACCCTATATATATATTCTCTTTTACATTGAAAAAATCATGGATCTTATTTGGAAGTAGAGTCAGACCCAGGCCTGATATGAAATTTCATAAACCATACCCGGTTTCATATACTAATATGATCTTTTGGGTACAACTCGGTTCCAATCATACCTATTTCTTTGTCATCAGACCTTGACCATGTAGGTTTTGGTATGGGTTGGTTTTGGGTCAAACCCAACCCATTGACACTTCACACTCCTATATTTTTCTTTTTGCTGACACCCTTTTGTCTGAGACCGTATCAGGTGAGAGGTAATCTAAACACCACCATTCTTTTTTTGTTTTTCAGCCGGCCATTCTTTTTTTTTTGTGTGTGATTTAGATGCCGTTCTAGATGAATGACTGAAAATTTGTGTAGGATCTATCTATCTGAGAGGTAAACTATCCAACCATGGTGTTTGTGTTTGGGTTGCCGTTCACCACATGGATGAATGACATCACCTGCCTCTGACTTGATCATGTCTTTGTTTGAAACTGCATCAGGTCAGAGGTAACCCAAATTCCATAATTTTTTTTTGTTTATCAGCCATTGGTCTTTTGTGATTTAGATGCTGTTCATCTACAAGATGAATGGCTTTGAAAATTTCTGTAGGATCTATCTGAGAGGTAAACTATCCAACCATGGTATTTGAGTTGTCATTAATCACATGGATGAATGGCATCCAAGGTACCTCTGCCTCTGACCTCCTGTCTTTAATTGTTTGAGAATGTTAGAGGATCAGATCTGAATCCACTGATTAGATCCAGTCCAGCTAACGTGTCAAATGGAAAGATCAGGACGGCTCACACGACACGTTGGAAGTGTGCAAAGTTGATGAAACTATGGACGAGGAAAGGAAACCCATGAATGAAAGGTTTCCTTCTTGTAAAAGGATACTGAACTTGAGGATTCCTTCTTGTAACAGGTTATCAAGTGTGACAGGAGACCTATTGGAAAACTTGTTGAATAGGTCACTAATTTCCCATGTAAATTATACATGAAACTTAAGGAAAATACTCCACATGAGTTTTTGTGTGGAGTAACTATCATGGCGGACTTAAGTCTTGATATCTGATAGAGATCACATCAAATCAGCAACTCATCCTTTCCTACTCTGACTTGATCCTGTTTCTGTTGGAGACCATGTAAAGGTGTGCCCGGCATAAGGTGAAACATGACCAAGTTCATGATTAAGTTTTTCTTGGTTCTTGAACTTTGATATTATTTGTTATGGTCAGGGGCAGCTCAAGAGAAGTTGAGGCCCTAAGTAGGGGTGACAATCGGGTCGGGTTGGCGTGTCAGCATACCTCAACCTGAACCCGACCCGTTTATTAAACGGGTCGGCTGTGGCAAACACGAACCCGACCCGTTTAATAAACGGGTAACCCGACACGACCCGCCAACCCATTTAATAAATGGGTTGGGTCGGGTAAACGGGTTTTCAGGTTTGCGGGTCGGGTTGACGGGTCGGGTTGGTGGGTTGACGGGTCGGGCAGACGGGTTGGCGGGTTGACCCACCCGCCTAACCCGTTTATTAAACGGGTCAGCCGGGTTGGCGGGTTGACCCACCCGCCTAACCCGTTTATTAAACGGGTCAGCCGGGTTGGCGGGTTGACATACCCCCAACCCGAACCCGACCAGTTTAATAAACGGGTTACGCGGGTCGACCTGTTTATTAAACGGGTTGGCTTAAGCCCAACCCGAACCCGCATAAGAGGCGGGTTGGCGGGTTGGGTTGGCGGGTCGTGTCAGAAATTGCCACCCCTAGCCCTAAGCATATTTCATTGGAGACCCATATTTCTCTATATCTTTTGTTTATTTGAGGCCCTCACCGTGAGGCACATGCATGAGCCATGTTTTATTGAAAGCCCTGCTAAATATAAACGTTATATATATTTTTTCATTTGAGGCCAGGCCTCGAATATCAAAGAGGCCAGCCGGCCCTGGTGCTAATGTGGTAAGAGCCTATGATTTCTCTTGCACGTTGGCAAGCATACTACCAAAGGGGGCTCTCATCATCTGGCAGGAGCAGTTTGTGCAGGTCACCATATGATGAAACGTTGCGAATTCGAACATCACTGGTATATGGGTGGTTTAATAACTGTCTGACAGTAAAAACAAGGCGTTTGCCTATCTTAGTTGGCTTGAACCCTACCTGTAAAAGGGTGGGGGCATTTAATTCCCCTGACCCAATTATGGAAACAAAAATAAAAAACAAAAGTTGGCTAGCATATATACTTTGGGGTTGAATGAGATAGCTGGATGGTAAGGTCACAAAATTTAACTGTGGGGTCTCAAGTTCGAAACGCATATTTATTCCTTTGTTGGACTATCAAAAAATTGTTGACGAACATACTACTGTCGTGCTAGAAAACAAAGGGGTAAACAAAAAAGATGTTTGGTGACTTACTCCTGTTGATGCCAACAAGTTTGTAAACACAATCCTAAACTTTCAAATTTCTTATTATGCTCGTGCAAGACTTGAAAAAATTATCATATTAAGACCACTTTGTGAGTGATACATTAGTACCACGAGAGAAAGGTGAAAGAACCTCTAACAAATCACAAAATAGAACATGAAATCATGAGTTCTCATCAGTTACTTTACATAATCTACCCCTTGAATAGGGATGGCAGTGGACCGGGGCAGGGGCAGGAGACAAGGTTTTCACCCTCGCTCGTCTCAAAATCCTGCCATTCATCCCCGCCTCCATCTCTGCACGGTTTTGATTTTAACCTCCATCCCTGCCTTCATCCCCATTTCATGTCCTCCATCCTCGATCCAAATGGGGCGAGGTGGGGCGGAACCCCATTTTCCCTTGGTCTATTACTATCCGTAAAGAAGGATTAGGCACGGAGCAGGGCGGGAAAAAGCGTAAGTCCATCCCTATGTCATGTCCTCCATCACCGGTCCAAATGGGGCAAGACGGGGCGGGGCCCGTTTCTCCCTGGTCTACTCCCATCCCTACTCTTGAACATGAATTAACTTGGTCAATTGTCGAAGGGCTTTAATCCAACCTAAAGAATGTCGAGCAAGTCAAAGCAGTCCCACCAACTTGACCAGTCCCTACTTAGACCGAGTTGACCCAGCTTGGTCTTCATAAACCAATGGCCTCGGATGCTATAGAGACTTGAACACCAACACCAGGGCAATGCCTGCTTGGACATGGTCGCATGACTTTGCTCAACTTGAAATATGATTGTAGCTTAGATACATTAATTCAACTTGGTCCCCTAATTAATTGACACGAGTCTTCATTTCTTTTTAAGTAGGGATGTAAATGGTTCGGATTCGGATGTGGCCAATACCATAAATCAGTCGGATGTTGGCTAAATGGATTCAAATATCTGTCAAATTCAAATATTTGTTTTGGATCGATTTCTTTCTTTCTTTTTTTTTTTTTTTGATAGACAAGCTGGTGTTAGACAGATCCCTATGAGAAGTTGACCAATTATATCATTGTAGCAAACTTCAGCTTTGTTGTTCAACTTTCTTTAGATAATCAATGCATGACAAAAAAATTGTTTTTTGCTTTCATAATGACGAAAAAAAAGTAACACAAGCAAAAATAACTAACATATGTATGCACCCGTGGGTTGAACACACCTGGCTAGCTAGGGGTGCATGAAGATGCTCAAGATGAAGAATGTTGAATCGAAACCCACCGCTGCCAGGATATGCCCTGTTGCTTTCGCTTGTCAGTTGCATAAGGCATATGGTCAATGGATTACCCAGGGTTTACTTTGTAAGGAGGCAACCTCATTAAGTAACCTGCATCCTTATTAAGGTTCTTTATTATAAAAAAAAATGCACATTTGAGTTTTATTTTATAAAAAAGGTTAAAAACATGCTATATTTTTTAAAAACCAAAGCCATGGTATGGGAACTAAAAGATTCAACTCTAGAGTTTTTTTTCAAGAAGTATATAGTTTGTTTGTTTTGAAGTATTCTTCTAAAAAACTGAGTTTTTTTGCCAATTTTTTATAAAAACTCAAGTTTTGGCAACAAGGGCTATGTTTAAGTTTGAAATCCACTAGTGAGTATACTCTTTTGGTGAGCAAGGGGGACTTGAGGGATTCAACATGGTCGATTTAATAAGAATCAACAATTGGATCATATTTTTTTCAATAAAAAATATGATTTTTTAAATCAAAATTCTTGAATTTTGTCAACAGTTGAATTTTGAATTGCCCAAAGGAATATGCAGATAGGTAGGATTTCAGCAATTTTAAACGTGGATCGTAACTAAATGAATGAATGAATGAATGATGTAGATCACATCTGTGAAGTCCGATTTGATTAAAACAACTTGGATCAATGAAATCTCAATAAGGGGTATGAAGATAGGGGATGAGTGAAACAGATTTGGACTTAAGGTTTTACACCAACAAAACTCAATGAGAGAGAACTTTTTCCTGGTCTTCCTAATAAAAAAGTGAAGTTTTTTTTTTTTTTGCTTTCTTAAAATGGCATTTTAAACAAATAAGCCTCTTATATGAAGGCAAAAAATACCAAATTAATTTTTTTTAAAAACCACAGAGCAAGTTGAAACGGTGGCTGACTATGTGACACGTGGCACCATAAAATCCCATATACGATCATGATTGGACTATCCATATGATAATCCACGTCATCATCCTCCCTCTCCATCCCTTATGGATCTGACGTGGCGGATTAACATTTGTGCTCCCACCGGGAGAAAAAGAAATGCATCAGATTCTCCCTCGTCCAAATGATTGCCTGAGAGAGCAAGATCGGACGGCCCGTGCTTGAGCAAGGTGAAGCCTCAGTCGTCGGATGTAATCAAGAGAGAGGGGGTTTGGGGCGCAAGGAATTGTGGCCTATAAATAGGGAAGGGAAGGAGCCAATTGTTTTTTCAGATCGCGGGGGAGAATTTTCGAAATTCTCGTTTCGTCCCTCCCGCTGCTTCTCTCTCTCTCCGTGGATTTCTCGGCAGGCCCTCGGAGTTTCGGAATCCGACGATCAGTTGGATAAAAAAAAGAGGCAAGATTTGGGGATCCTTTTTGCCTTTCTGTCCTCTTTTTCTTCTTCTTCTCCTTTTTAGGTTTTCAGAAGGGAATTAGGGTTTTCTGCAGATTTTGTTTGTCGTTTCATGCAGTTTTTTAATTTTCTTTTTCTCTTATTTTGCTTTTCTTTGTTTAATAGTGTGGGATATTTTGAGTTTGCGGTTTTGATTAGTCAGAGCTTCTTCTCATTCTTCTTTTACGGATTTAACGAGTCTTTTTTATCGATAAGGAAAAATTTAGGTTTAGAATGCCTTATTTTTTTTTGAAAATCTTCCCGTCCGGAGGTTCTCATGTTAGTGTTTTCTCATAAAAAGCGATTTTGCGAAGTTTAACTTTTAATGCGAGCTATGTTCTAACTTGAATTTTTTGTGTTGTTATTATCTATTTTCTATTAAAAAGAGCAATCTTTCTGAGAAACAAAGAAAAACTCTGGTTGTATTTGTTAATATTTTATCTTTTTTTTCTGATTTTTCATTCATTTCCCTCATAGGGATAGGTTTTCTGTTCTAAAAATTTTGCTGATTTTCTTGTGAGGAAAAAAGGAAAAGGTAAAAATGGCCGTCGCTTTCCCTCGTCTCTCTTCGTGGCTGTGGGGCGGGAAAGAACACGAGCCATCGCTTCCCTCGGGCTCTTCTCCTGCATCTTTATCATCGCCGGAGTCGAGTTTCCGGGAGCCGGATTCCGTGAATTTCCGGGCGGTGAACGGAGCGAGATTCCCATCTTCTTCGAGGAAGGTGAAGCGGAAGTGGCACAGCCGGGAGGAGCGGAAGATGATCGACAGGGAGTACGATATCGTTCTGGTGCCATCGGACGGTGGATGCATGTCTGGATCTGAATCCGACGACTCGGACTGGTCGATCGGTTGGCTGGAGCCCCACGCCCCGGAATTCCAATCGGACGACGAGTCGGACAACTGCTTCGCGGTGTTGGTACCTTGCTATGGCCGGCCTCTTCGCGACTCGGCCTCAGAAAGGACGGAGAATCGGCTTTTGGGAGCATTTATTTCCGGTTTCCACAACGGGTATTCTGCTGGTGAGCCTTTTCTTTTCTTTTTCTTTCATCCTTTTCTTTCTTTTGTTTTTGGGTAGGCGGGCAGAAGAAAAGTAACAATAAAGGTCTCTTAAAATCCTTTTCCTTCACTGGAGAGCATTGTGCTTCCCATCGTCATCAGATGTCTTCTGTCAATCTGTGATGTTCTGGAAAAAAGTTATCTGTACTTATTAACCTCCCATTTGTAGTGTGTCAGAATTCTACCCGCTCATCCGATGGGTTTCTGTTCCACTGGGCTCTAAGACGGTGGTGGTCATCACATATAGATTACTCCAAAAACGCACTGAAACAGGATATTGATGGTGGGTTTCTGTTCCACTGTGTCTGTTTGGGAGCTGGTGTTGGAGAGGAGATAAAGAGAGGTGATGGGAGTGGAGAAGAAAATGGGTGATGAGGCTTGGGGTTTTCAACTGCATCCATGGTGAGGATGTAGTTGAAAATGACCCATCTTCACCCTCTTCTCCACTCTCAACACAACTCTCATCTCCCAAACCCAGTATCCAAACACGAGCAGGGAGTAGGTGGTATTAATTAAACCCTCATTAATGCCATATCCTTTCTCGTCTCTAGCTCCCTAACAGAACTCCTCGTTAACAGAACTCCTCGTTGAAGCCCTAGAAGTAAAACAGAAACAAAGATCTGGTGAATGTAGCCTTCGCATCGGAACTCTTGGGGCTTGGCAAGGATTTGCAATGTTTGTTTGACCCGACGTGTCTAGTCTGAGTACAGTTACCAGTGCAAGGGAACTAAATTGTGTTGGATCTGAACCAGCAAATTTGTGTTGCTAGAGTATGAGTCTTGACTGCCATAGACTCTTCAACACTTGGCAACTCCTGTCTGATTTGCCACGGAATCTGTGATTTAAACCGATCTAAACAAGATGCGACTCGGTTTTGAATGGCTCTTCCCTGGAGAACCAATCCAGTCGGGGGCTTGACTTTTTGTAGTATGTTTTTTAATGCATTAGCCTCAAAGTCATAATGTAAGTTGTTTGTCTGATCTGAATGATGGTACTCTTACAACTCCTTTACGTGCAGAGAGCAAGAAATACATGGAGAAGTGGCTGTCTTCTCTGCAGGAGCATCAGGGCTTTCAAGTGGGCTGGTGACCAGGAGGAGGATGTCAGACTCACATGGAGTTATCCTGTTGGAGATTTGAAAGAGGTGCCCTCTTGCTCACAACTCATTGTATTTTCCAAAAAATGTCAAATGCGTCAGGCCTTCAGTTGCCTGACGAGCTATTAAAAGGTGAGAAAAAAAACGATCGGTTTCAATGTTGAAAACGGGAAGCAACAACGGGGCGTCGTTTGATGAAAATCCTCATTCTCAGAAGGAATGGCACCCACTTTCTTTATGTTCTACTTAAGTTTGCGTAGTTATGGTGTGATGTGCCACCATAATTATGGGTATCCTATATGTGGTGATTCTTTATGTAAATAAATGTTAACCAATGTACAGTATGAAGCGTCCTGCTTGATTGCTATTGTAAATACCTCCCCTCCCTCAATACAAGGTATAAAATTTTGCTTCTTTACTTGAATACTCGTTTATTTTCTTCCAATTGTTCTTAGTCATTAAAAAAAATGGAATTATGGAAGTATAGATTCTAGATAATCTGATATCTTTAATGGGTTTCATAATAGTATTGGAACCAAATATTCTAGGGTTAAACCACTTTTGTAGTTCGTACACTTTTTTTTTGGTTAGGCTAAGGGAAAACTCTCCAGTCACCAACCTCACATAGACTGGCCTCCTTCAGGTCCCCCATGCCCTCTGGAGATTACACCCTGCTTCGATCATGGGTGGATAAGAGGGGGCAAGGAGGGGCTGGAGCTCCTCCTAAAGTTTTGAAAATTTGTAACCTAAGTGAAAAAAAAAATTCAATATAGCATAGATCTATGATTATTTTTATGATTGAGGGTATTCATTTATTTTTTTTCATATTTCATGAACATTTAATTAGGGTTTTAAGGTTTTTTGTGCTATTTTTTCAATTAGCATTAAGCGTATTTATATGAATGACTTTTATAATAATTATATATATAAAAGTCTACTCGACTTGGTGATGCTTACAAGGCCCTTACCAGATGAGCGACGCCCTTGTGGGCTTGTAGCTGTAGTTTTTTATTTGTAATACTTGGTAATAGATTGGGGGTGACGAAAAAACATAGTACCAGTGCTAATATGCATTATGATTTCGTCGTATTGGGTTTCTGTCTTTACTCCTGTTCAACTCCTAGCTTAAAATTTGCAATTCTTGTGGAGTTCAAGAATTTGTGAATCGCAGGGCTGAGTGAGATAGTTGGACGGTTAGGTCCCACTATCATAACTGGGGGGTTTCCGGTTTGAGGGTTATCCCTGAGCTTGTCTATCTGATAAAAAACAAAGGAATGCTGGATCGCATTGTGATTCCATAGTCTCAACAAAATCTCATTGCTCCAGGTAGTCTTTCACGCCACTTGTTGAAAAATGTCCAGCAAGCTCAGTATGAACTAGCCCCAAGGGGGTTGGCGTAGTGGGGTGGGGGCCTTGGCTGCTAGGCGGGGCAGTCAAGGTTCGATTTCCATGAGGGTTGCCCTTCTGCGCAAGCCAACGCATAGCGTTAGCCTTGGGAGCAGGGGTTCAAGCTTCGGAGTTATACGCTGCTGGCACAATGACAGTAGGTATGGCAGGCTGATCCAGTGCGATCAGGTCTTCGTTCCGGGAGCGATTTCTTCGTGTTATATATATAAAAAAACAAAGCTCAGTAAATAGTGCCCAATGTTACATGCTCGCTGACCCTTGCTGTCTTGATCCTTTATGTCATTACATCTTGCAGCCTTTTATTTAACCAACTAAACAAATATGGGGCCTGGGTGCCGATGTGTGAAGCACACTCTGCAGGCCTGTTTTCCGCATAGCTGCATCTTGTCTCGTTTCAATGGTTGAAATATTAGTGGTCTTTCTCGCCTTTCATATGAAAGGTGCTCCCCTCGAGAAACCATTGGACCCATATTTTCCCATGAGAAAAATCGGCTCTGGCGAAGCCCTTTCATCGGTAGGGATGTCAACAGGTCGGATCTAGGCATTACCAAATCTGACTTAATCAGAATCAAATTTGGATTTTGAATGGAAAAAGATAGAACCGAATGCGGATCCGACTAGTCCAAAACCTGATATTTACACTTGATCAGATTCAGATCTTAGGTGGATTTGGGTTTTAATCAGATTCGGATTTAGATTTCACCAAAAAATTAATACCGAATTCCAATCCGATTTTTCTACTGGTTAATCGGATTTGAATTGGGGTCGAATATCGGGTTACCTCCGACCCGTTGACATCCCTATTCATACGGCTGACATGGGCTCTATTGCTGGCCACATGGGCGGACCACTTTTCACGTGCAGAGTGAAAATGGGAAAGGAAACTGTTTTCATTTGAAACCGGTGCTGTGTCAGTGGGCCCAAAATCAATACGAAATGAGCTGCTTTGACTTATTTTTAGAAAAATGGCCTAAAATAATTTTTTAATATTTTACTGTCACGTGTCATCTGCTGATTAACAATTAGCCCGATTCAGCTTGATTCGGTTCAGAGTCCGAATCAGCCGATTCTCTGAATAGTTTGAAAATCGATTCCGATACTGATTCTGATAACATTGATGAAACAAACAGGCCTCTAGTTGGAAACCGGAGCTTCTTTCTAAGGAGCTATTTTATTTTGAGTTTTATTGGAAGAAACCGCCCCAGGCCCAGAGACCTAACCATGCTGGCTAGGGATGGCAGTGGACCGGGGCGGGGGACAAGGTCTCCACCCCTGCCCTGTTTCAAAATCCGAACCTTCATCCCCGCACGGGGATGGATTTCAACCTCCACCCCCGCCTCCATCCCCTTTTCATGTCCTCCATCCCGGTCCAAACGAGAGCGAGGCGGGGCAGAGCCCTGTTTCTCCTTAATCTATAGTCATCCCTTAAAGGATTGGGGACAGGGTGGGGTGGGGCAGGGCTAGGCGGGGATTGGGACAGGGCGGTGAAAAGCTTAAGTCCATCCCCGCACCCGCACGGGGATAGATTTAAACCTTCATCCCCGTTTCATGCCGTTCATCCCCGGTCCACTGCCATCCCTAATGCTGGCTAAGCCTATCATACTACGGTCTCCATCCATGTCAGCATAAAACTCTGAGGGCTTACCCTTTGACCCCAAGGAGTCGCCAAGCTTCGGCTTGCGCAGGAGGGTGACACTCATGGGATTTGAGCCTAGACTACCCGTCTAACAGTCTTGGCCCCATCCCACTATGCCAAATCCCTGCCCATCCTTTGGAGTATTACAGATACACGTGCTGGGTTTGCTCCCTTGCATCAAACTGCAGCTTGAGTCTATTTTTGTTAACTTTGGTTAATCTATTGTTATGTAAGATGAAAGATATACAAAACCATCGGGTTGAAAATATTGCAAATTTAGACATTAATCCCTTCTCGCCTCTTTTTAAAGCTGGTAAACGAGCTGAACAAAAGGAACATAAAGTGTTCAAACTTGGCTCATTTTTGTGAGATGTTGACTCGAGCTAAATGAGCTGGCTCGTTTACCAAAATAAATTTGTTTAAAGCGGGAAGTCCTAGGATTTGAACTCTAGATCTTTTGATTCAAGCTAAAGCTGACTCGTTTACAGAAAAAAATTACATTGTCTCGAAGCTTATATGATATAAAAGAGTGCAGATCAGGTCAGAGGTGACTTTGGTACCATTCATCCTGTGGATGAACGGCCTTCCAATCACTAGTTTTTGCGTTCAATTCAGCCATCCATTTTATATGCTTTGGATGCCCTTCATCTAGAACATCAATGGCTCTGAAAAAATTTGTGGGACCCATCTATGATACAAAAAACACAATGACAGTGTTTGGAAGGCCGTGCATGAGGCACCTCTGAGATGGCCTGATCCGCTTTGGATATAAAAATAAACAGAAAATTTTCTCAGCTGTCAGCCTCTCATACCCATTTGGAAACCCCCATTTTTTGATGAAGGATTCTCCACCAATGGATCCAACTAAAAGAAAATTGCAAGCTACGCTAGTTTGAGCTCATGGCGAGTCCCAGTTAAACAAACCAAGCTTGAGCTAACTAGTTTACCAAAAAAATATTTACTTTTTAAAATAAAAAATAATAAAATTTGGACTGTAAATCTCAGGCTCAAATTGACTCATTTACAAAATAAATACATTTGTCTCAAAGTTGTATGCAATAGGATTAAAACTTATCGTTTGCAAGCCAAGTAATTCAATCATCTACATTCTCTAATATAAGATATATGTAGTATATACTTACTACTAGTTAATGAGATTATACAAGCCTAGCCGAGCCAAACACCCATTATTAGTGTTTGGCTTGCTGAACCGATTTTGTGATTTTGAATGAGCTCTTTAAACAAGCTCAACACAAAGAGAGTCACGAGCAGCTCGTCTTGTTTCCCACCCCTAGCATCTCTCTCTCTCTTTCAAAACCATAACCTATATCAACTTTTATCTTCACTACAGTGGTTTCTACCTCATCTGTGCTATGTCAATATTCCTATCACCTGTAGAAAACCATGATAACATTACGATCTTACAGCTTAATATGCAGAATTGCCTAGATTTGACCATTTCCTTTGGCTGATGTGATGAAGGCATCCAAATACCAAGTTTTACCAACTTCATAGGTAAGGAACCCCAAATTTTACAGTTTTTTTACTATGGGGTTCCATACCTATGAAGGTAGATCACATCTTACATACATTTTAGAATAACATATGATCCAGATACCAAGTTTTACTAACTCAAAACATGTAGAACACATCTGTAGAGTCAGCAAAAGATATTGAAAAATTAAAAATATTACAGTTTTTTACAAGGTGTTCCTTACCCATGAAGGTAGCAAACATCTGTAGACGCGAAAGAGCTCGAAGGCTCTGATACCATGAAAGAAGGCTTCACACATGAGGAAACTCAACAAACTCTCTTGTACACAAAGAGTTGGGAGCCTATGTATTTATAACAGAATGGAGATAGAGTTTACACGTTACAGAGAGCTTTATAAGGAAACAGAAAACTTTACGATTTACAAGATTTTCAAATAACGGAAGGATGAAACTTTCTCCTCCTTCGTCGTTAACCTCCATCCTTTATCGTTATCGTCACAGGTTGTATTCTTATTCACTCCTCTCTTGCAGAAGTGACATCGGTTAGTCCATGGAATACCCATGCATTGAAGACGGTCTTGGGTAGGAAAAGGGTCTGCACAGGCCAGCCAAATACACGGTTCACGCAGCTCGTGGTATGTGTTGCTCGGTCCTCCATGCCTCTTGGTTCCTGACCCTTCTGATAGCTTGCCAACATAACTTACGAGAAATAGCTTTGGATGGAGACAGATTCCGTTTGCTTTATTGATGCCCTCAAGACTAAGAAGCCCACCTCCTCCCTCCATCCAAACGGGGATGACAAAACAGGTTCCATTTGATTAGATGTGTCTCTTATATATTATCACTACGATAGTATCATCCCAAAGAAATTGACAAAAAACCCTTTATGCTTCATGAAGAACCGAGTTATGAATTTTGAATGCAAGAAGCCAATAAAGAGGAAGGCTATGGAGTACATGGCTTATAAGACAAGACAGCAAGCATATCACAAAGTCCTGGACTTCATCCCACAAGCTTGTTCTCATTCTTAAATAAGGTTTCTAGACATAGGTCCTTAGTGAGTTGACCAGAAAAGAGAGTTAAGCCCAAATATAGAATCGGGAAACAACCCAAACTCCATCGCAAAATGCAACTAAGCTGACACTTGAGCTTGGGTCATGTTGATAGGAATAAATTGCAAATTGGTGGAATTAACACACATACCTGCCACCCTCTCGAACTCCTCGAATATATTGCAGAAGGTGGTAATGGATTTAGGATGGGCTTTAGAAACAAAAAGAGCATCATCCGCAAAAAATAGAGATGAGATAAAAGTAGGGCAATGGGAAAATTTGGGAATCAGGATATCTCAGTTTGATATAGCATATGAAGTTCTTCGATAAATGACTCACAAATAAATAGGGTGAAAGGGGTTCAACTCACCTTGATGGATTCCGCGAGAACTATGAAACCAATCCCCAGGCGAGCCATTGATCATCACTGCAAAGGATACAGATGGGACACATAGCATAATGAGATGAATCCATTGATCACAGAAACCCGAAACTTGGAAACTATGTTTCAAAGAGTCCCAATCCACCCTATCGTAGGCTTTGGACATGTCAATTTTCAGGCAAACAGAGAGAACATGATAAGTGAAGAGCGAGACTACAAGCTCGTGAGCAATAAGAATGCCTGTTTGGATGGTGCGACCTCGCAAGAAAGCTCATTGGTTAAGAAAAATTATTCTCGTGAGATGAGAATCGATCTCTAGCGTAAGACCATAATTTTAAACAGGATCTTATAAATGAAGTTGCAAAGAGAGATAAGACAATACTCACAGAAAGAGGAAGCACCATGAAGCTTCAGAATCACCGCAATATGGGCACCATTAACTCTATGAATCAGCTTACCCTTGTAGAAGAAATCTCTGAATGTCCGAATGATATTCTACCCCATAAGAAGAAATAACCCAGGAAACCATTCGGACAGGGAAGCAGATCAAGTCATTTCGGAAATGAGCAAAACACTCATCCTTTCATCATGACCATCTGTTTTCCTGTTGCTGATGGTTGCCACGTGGCTGTTCGCTTTTCAGTTATCAGCGTCAACGTCTCAATTTTTGAATGTATAAAAAAACAAATTTTTATTTGAACATGATCCAAGGGACACAAACTTACCACAAACCATGTTCAATCGCCCACTTGTGAATAAAAGCGTCTTGTCAAAGTATTACGAAGAGAACGTTAAATGTTTTCATTTATCAGAACATTGGAGAAGGGGGTTCTAGCTCTACCCTTCAAATAAAAAGTTCATGTGATAGACTAGGACTCGTATGAAAGTGGAGAGATTATACAAACAAGATTTAAGAGCAAAACCAAATCAAATCCATATATTTCAGTATCAGTTTTTTACTCCCAGAACGTACTTGAGACATTACAACAACTACTTAGTCAGATAATATGACCATTCTCCTGCTTACTTCGTCTCAAAAACCTGCACGAGCAAGCATGAGCATTTTTTATTGCTGCCTTAACACAACACTGCAAAACAAAAAGAGGGAAAACTGAAAAGGCAGTCTCACAGAAATTTCATAATTCTTACCATCCTGCCCAATACATGATTGCATGAATATCTCCAGTCAATTGTTTAAAGACTAATTATTAGAGACTGATGGTGCACTTCTTGTGAAAGACAGAGAATGTGCGAAGAAAGCAAAACATCAATAGATAAACTACTGAACTCAAGTGTTGGATCAAGCTGCCCACTTCTAGGATCCCACTCCTGCAGGCTATAAGATAAACTACTGAACTATAGCTAGCTGGTTTGCAATAAGTCCAACATTCCAGACTTAAAAAGAGTAGATGACATAAGATAAAAGCAATTGTAGAATCCAGTTTTAATGACTTTATGGCTCCTCTTTGTCTCAAAGTTGCAAAGAGGAGGCAACAACTTCATGGTATACTCATAGAAATGGAAATTGAGATATCACATGAGGTGGATCATGTTTAGTACAGTTGCCCAAAATACCAATTTATTAGGGAAAAAATATTAAACCGGATGATGATGATGACAGACGACAAATGCAAAATAAAAAAGAAAACAAGTATATTTTTATCAAAATAATTATTGGTACCACATATTTAAACCAAAAAGACAGCATTCATGAACAAAAGAAACTAACAAGTCCTAAAATCAATCCAAGAAAGGACAACCGCAAGAGGAAAAAAAAAATCTTTCTTACAATACTAAAATAAATGAAGAAATACAAAAAAGCAACTAACTTGCAAATCATCGAGAGGTGGTCCAGTTACAGAACATGTAGAAAAAAGAAAAGAAAAACTCAAAAAGGTAGTTGTTTTGTGTGCCTCACCGGTAAAGAAGAAGCCGAGAGAGAGAGAGAGACTTGTAGTCGTGTAACTTGCCGGAAAACTGCCGCAGGCCAGAGGTTGTTTCCAGATCGCTGCAATAGTGCGCATAAGAGAAGCTGAGACCCGTGAGAGGCAAAGTTCTGAAAGGTTTCAACTGAAACCCCCAGCGAGCGAGAGGAGAAACCAACAAGCCAAGAGAGAGGAGAGGGTGGTGTATGTTCCCCCCGGATGATTCACTGAATCCCACGTCTGTGTTCGGGGTTTTGAATGAGCACTACGTATACAAGCACATGGGGCTCGTATTCCCGTGTATGTTGACATAACTTTGCATCGGACTCTGGTGTTGTTGCAAAGACTTAAGTACCCTTTCTTGCTATTCTTCTCATAAAGTAATGGTTTGAGAAAATGACAAAAATGCCCTTTATTCAAAAAAGAAAAAACAAACAGTTAAAAAAAGGACAAACATGTCCTCCATCCAGCTTTTTTCCCCGTTCAAAAAAGGACAAACATGTCCTCCATCCAGAAAGTCGAGGATGATGTTGACTCTTTAAAGTTTTCTTCTTCTTTCTCTGTTCAAAAAAAGGACAAACATGTCCTCCATCTAGAAAGTCGAGGATGATGTTGACTCTTCAAAGTCTTCTTCTTCTTTCTCCGTAAAACACTGTAAAACCCTCTCTCTCTCTCTAGAGAAGAAATCAAGGGAGGCAAAGAGTTCTCCCTCGAGAAGGCCATGAACATCAACCCTCTCTCTCTCTCTCCCTTCTCTCTCTACTTCTGTGCACATCCAACAGACGATCCTACATTGCTCCATCAAACACCGACTGACATGCACACTGACTGTAGCATTGAAGAGTTGTGGAGTCTGATTCCGAGTTTTTGCCCTTATAGGAGAAGGGTTTGGGGCTCCTCCCAGCGTGGGTAGCATCGTTCAACTTGATTCGTTGTAGAGCCTGATTTAGAGTTTTTGCCCTTACAGGAGGGGGGTTCGGGGGCTCCCCCCGGCGCAGATCCAACAACGATTTGTAGTGTTATCAAGTTTTTCTACAACGATTTGTAATATTTTCGGGTCTCCAACGAGCCCCACAACGATTTATAGTGTTATCCGGCTTTTCAACAGTGATTTGTAGTGTTTTCCGCAAATCGCTATAGCGATTTATAGTGTTTTTGGATCTCACTATAGCGATTTGTAGTGTCTTCCGCAAATCGCTATAGCGATTTATAGTGTTTTTGTATCTCACTATAGCGATTTGTAGTGTCTTTCGTAAATCGCTATATCGATTTATAGTGTTTTTGAATCTCACTATAGCGATTTGTAGTGTCTTCCGCAAATCGTTATAGCGATTTATAGTGTTTTTGAATCTCACTATAACGATTTGTAGCGTCTTCCGCAAATCGTTATTGCGATTTATAGTGTTTTTGAATTTCACTATAGCGATTTGTAGTGTCTTCCGCAAATCGCTATAGCGATTTATAGTGTTATTCAGTAAGTAAATCGCTGTAAATCGCTAACCGAATTAGGACCAACTTGTCAAGACCATATATCCTTAACCGGAGGTCATATTCCAAATCCGTAAAAAATGGTGTGTTCGTTATTGAGTCTAGTTTATTCTTGTAAATTTTAAGCAATTTCTGTTGTCATTTAATTTCTCATTTTAACTAAAAACCAGACCCTTATTATTTTGTATTATTTGAGTTGCACAACACTATTCTCGCTTGACATCCACATCTTGATTCTGGCATGCTCCCTGTTGGATTTTTCATTGATTTCTTTCAATCTTGCTTGGAACAAACATATATCTTTCTCACCATGACACCCTGTGCATTTTTTGACAACGACACCCGGGACCCGTGCCGGAGGGGAACCCTCGGACCCCCCTCCTGTAAGGGCAAAAACTCTAAATCAGGCTCCACAACGAATCAAGTTGAACGATGCTACCCACGTTGGGAGGATCCCCCAAACCCTTCTCCTGTAAGGGCAAAAACTCTGAATCAGGCTCCATACCGAATCAAGTTGAACGATGCTATCCACGTTGGGAGGAGCCCCCAAACCCTCCTCCTATAAGGGTAAAAACTCTGAATCAGACTCCATAACTCATCAAGTTGAATGATGCTACCCACGCTGTGAGGAGCCCTCAGACCCCCATTCTGTAAGGGTAAAAACACTGAATCAGACTCCACAACTCTTCAAGTTGAATAATGCTAGACACGCTGGGAGGAGTCCTCAGACCCCCCTTTTCTGTAAGGGTAAAAACTTTGAATCAGACTCCACAACTCTTTAAGTTGAATGATGCTCCCCACGTTGGGAGGAGCCCCCAGACCCCTCTCCTGTAAGGGTAAAAACTCTGAATCAGGATCCACAACTCATTTAGTTGAATGATGCTACCCACGCTGGGAGGAGCCCCCAAACCCTCCTCCTGTAAGGGTAAAAACTCTGAATCAGGCTCCACAACAGTCAATGTGCAGGTCAGTCGGTGCTTAATGGAGCAATGTAGGTTTTTTTGCTGGATGTGCACAAAAGCAAAAAGAGAAGGGAGAGTGAGAGTGAGAGAGTTGATGTTCATGGCCTCCTCCAGGGAAGATTTCTTTCTCGGATAATCTTACAGTGCAGAGACTAGGTCTTAAATAATCATCTTCGGGGCACTTAAGTCTTTACAACCACTCCTTTTCAAGAATCGTCATTTTTTTTGGCACCAATGGAGGAGAGGGTACTTAAGTCTTTACAATCGCATCAAACTCCAACGCTAATTAATGCTGACAAACATGGGGATACGAGACACACATGCTTATACATGGTGCTCTTTGGGACCCCCGAACATGAGATGTAGCTAACTGCCCTGTTCAGGAGGGGGGGGGGACATATAACCTGCTTCGAAGAGAGAGGAGGGGGAAAGGGAACTCGGGGCCCGTACAAATAAAAAGTTGTTTTTTTTATACATTTAAAAATTAAAACGTTGATGCTGAAAATGCGAACAATCACATGGCAACCATCCACAACAAGGACAGCATAACATGCACTGTAAATACTATTTGTATTTGATCCTTTTGTACTCACTTGAGTTGAGATAGCTTGAATGTATTTTTTCTGGTATTGGGGTAGTTAAGAGGGGCGTGGCCTATATATATATATATATATATATATATATATATATATATATATATATATATATATATATATATATATATATAAAAGGTTTAACCCAAGTCTGTTGGCTGATATTCTCGTATATTCTACCTTGGTTGCTTAATGCAATGGGAGAGCATTCACTTATAAATTATCTTATAAATTATCTGTGCATGGTTAAACTCCTTACCACTTGAGTTTCTCACTAATCCATCCCCAAGCTCTTCCTAGACTCTCAAACCAACCCAACCTCTCTCCTCTCTCTCTTCTGAATCAAGCCAACCCCTACCGAACCCACATCTTCTCTATTTCCTTTGTGCTACCACTACAACAGAGCAGTAGATTAGCGACGACCACCTTTCGTCGCTAATCCGTCGCTAATCCGTCGCTAACCATGTTAGCGACGGATTAGCGACAACGCGGCGACAGTATGCTTACGTCGCGAATATTTCGACGCTAACTGGCGACGGAATAATTCCGTCGCCAAGTCCGTCGCTAATTGCGACGGAATAACGAGCGCTATATTCCGTCGCCAATCCGCCGGTACTAAACGGCGACCACGGCGTGGCGACGGATTTAATTCCGTCGCTAAGCCGTCGCTAGATTAATATGAATAGCGACGGAATCATCCGTCGCTAATCCGTCGCAAAAACGAAAAAAAATCAAAAAAAATTTATTTAAAAATTAATTACGGAGAACTGTACAATTTATATTTCCTGTACAATTTATATTTCCTGTAAATAAAAAACAAACCACACAAAAAAATTCATATAACAAGTATCTATAATAATTAATCGTTCCACCTTAAAACTAAGAAGTTTAATTATTTACAATTCAACAATTACAATTAGGAAAAATAAAAAAAATAGAACTTCTTCAACACAGTCCTCTAATCATCGCCAAGATTTTGTGCGTCTTCTTGTTCATTGTCTTTATCTGTCCCTTCAGCTCCACTACCCTGATTATCGCTAGCAGCCTACACAAGAAAAGAACAGTCAGTATTGATAAACAAAATATAATGAAATAAATTACACACTATATGTGATTCTATCATGTGCTCATGTGTGATCTAAGGCAATAAAAAAACTCTATATGTGATTCTATCATGCTCATATGTGTTCTAAGGCATATAAAAAAACTCTATATGTGATTCTACCATGCTCAGATGTGCTTTAAGGCAAGCAAAAAACTATATATGTGATTCGATCATGCTCGTATGTGTGCTAAGGCAGTAAAAAAATTGAATATGTGAATATAGCATGCTCATATGTGCTCTAAGGCAGGCAAAGCCAAAAATTTTATATGTGATTCTATCATAAATGATATATAACATGTTCATATGTGTTCTAAGGCAGTTAAAAAACTCTATATGTTATTATAGCATGTTCATATGTGTGCTAAGGCAGTCAAAAAATAGAATATGTGATTATAATATGCTCATATGTGTTCTTAGGCAGTAAAAAAACTGAATATGTGATTATAGCATGCTTATGTGTTCTAATGCAATAAAAAAAACTTTATATGTGATTCTATCATGCTCATATGTGCTCTAAGACAGACAAAAAGTTAAATATATATATATGTGATTCTATCATGCTCATATGTGTGCTAAGGCAGTAAAAAAATTGAATATGTGATTATAGCATGTTCATATGTGTTCTAAGGCATCTAGAAAAACTCTATATGTGATTCTACCATGCTCAGATGTGCTTTAAGATAGTCAAAAAAACTATATATGTGATTATACCTGAGAGGGACCTGGAATCGAAGATCCCCTATCCTGAACAGCGGCCTTGATCTCATTTCGGAGAAAGGGGGCGACGGTGTATTGGAAGTAGTTATTCAGTGATTCATCGTTGATTTGTTTATACCGTAGTCTTTTGTATGGAATCGATAACCATTTACGATATACCCGTTGTAGCATTGCACAACTTTGGTCGGACCATTTTCTAAATCACATATTCCTTGATCTTTAACATCACCATGGCGAACCTACGCACAGACATAAACAATTATTGTGATCACGATCAATTAAGTAACTTAGTGTTGTTTATAAGTACAAAATTTATGTTAGCTTCTTTACCAACTGTTTCAACCACTCCACAAACTTAGTTTCACGTTCTTTTTGTACTTCTGCATTAGTGAGATGTGAAACTTTGCTTTGCAACTCCAGATCAAATCGTCTGCAAACCACAAATACTTATATTACCGAGCCATGTATCCACATATAGAACATAAAAGGATTTATAATTGAGTTGCATATACATATACTTACTCGATGTATGGGTCGATCGCTGAACAATTAAAAAGAATATAGATGTGTGCTGCATCTTGCTCTCGATCTGTCAATAGCCTTGATCGGCAACTACCAAATGCATGCCCAAGTCGTTGAAATATCGACAGCTTGTCAGCTACAGTTACTTGTTCTCCATCATCGTTACGGGGCGGGCATGTGTAACGTGTTGAAATATGAGGTTCGAAGTACATAGATGAGAAATTTGAAATCTCTTCTAAAGTGTACGCCTCACAAATAGAGCCTTCTACTCTTGCTTTATTACGAACCTTTTTTTTTAGGTCGAACATGCATCTAACAAGAATATACATTTCAAATTTTAAATATCTGTCATTAAAGAGACAAATATAAAAAAACATATACCTTTCAAATGGGTACATCCATCGATATTGCACAGGGCCACCAACCCTTAGTTCATATGGCAGATGTATGATCAAATGTTCCATAACATCGAAAAATGCTGGCGTAAATATCTTTTCTAACAGACAAACAGTGGTGATGACAGAGTCCTCGAGATTCTTTACATCTGATACAATGACCTCCGATGCGCACAATGTTCTGAAAAATCCGCTCAACTCAGACAATACCCCCCATATAGGTTTGTCTAACATATCATGGAATGCTAGGGGTATCAATCGTTGCATAAAGATATGACAATCATGGCTCTTCAACCCATATAACTGTCCATCGTCAATCTTCACAGCCCGAGCAATGTTAGAGACATATCCATCTGGAAATCTCAGTTGTCTCAACCATTGACATACATGTTTTATTTGATCAGGTCTGAGCACGTACTTCGCCTTTGGTTTCAGTACTTTGCCATTATACTCTTTGAGTTCCAATTCTGGTCTTTTACATATTAATTTTAAATCCATACGGGCCTTCGGATTATCCTTCGTTTTTTCTTTAATATTCATTACTGTATTGAACACATTATCAAACACATTTTTCTCTACATGCATCACATCCAAATTATGTCGTATCAATAGGGTCGGCCAATACGGTAGTTCCCAAAAAATAGATTTTTTCGTCCAATTGTGTTCCTTCCCAAATCCACGGAAGGGTGTAGGACTGCGGGCATCTGTTAATACATTTGGAAAGTATCGCAATCTTCTTAAAATCTCTATGCCAGACAATCTTGAGGATGGACCTTCCATTTCAGTTGTGCCTGCTGTAAATGCATTCTTTTGACGTCGGAACGGATGATCGCTGGGTAGAAATCGACGATGGCAATCAAACCAGCAAGGCTTCCTTCCATGCATCAATCTAAAAGCTTTGGAATCCTCCATGCAGTACGGACAAGCCAACCTCCCATGTGTGCTCCAACCAGATAACATACCATATGCAGGGAAGTCACTGATTGTCCATAGAACAGCGGCCTTCATGTTGAAATTTTGTTTTTTGTGGGCATCATACGTGGTAACACCGTCATCCCACAGTACTTTTAATTCATCAATCAATGGCCTTAGATATACATCAAGATTTTGGCCAGGTGAGGTCGGACCAGGGATCAACAGAGACAAGAAAAGATTTGGACGTTTCATACACAAGCTTGGTGGAAGGTTGTATGGAGTTACAAATACTGGCCAGCATGAGTATGGAGTTGATCTACCCCCAAATGGATTAAATCCATCTGTACATAGACCGAGTCTAACATTTCGCACTTCCATTGCGAAGTTCTGATGAGTACGATCAAAGTGCTTCCAAGCTTCAGCGTCAACAGGATGCGTGATCTTGTTTTCATCGTGTCGAACTTTATTTGCATGCCATCTCATGTGTTTAGCTGTCTTTGAAGACATATACAATCGCTGCAATCTAGGAGTGATAGGAAAGTAGCGGAGCGACTTGTATGAAACTTCCTTTGATCTCGTGCTACCATTGCCTCTTGTCTTTGGCTTGAACCGAGGATGCCCACATGACGGGCATGATATGTCGTTTTCCTGCTCCTTGAAATACAACATGCAGTGATTTGGACAAGCATCAATCTTTTTGTAACCCATACCTAGAGCGTTGACCATAACTTTCGCACGATAGAAATTTTGTGGCAATTTCTCATCTTTAGGCAACATACTCTTCACAATCATGCACAAACGGTCAAAACATGATTGACTCAAATTATACTCGGACTTCAAATTCATTAGTTGAAGAACTGCAGACAAGATAGTGTGACTCTCACAACCGTTCCAAAGTGGCTCATCAGCATCTTTAAGTAAATCATAAAATCTACTAGCTGCATCGTTTGGTGATTCTTCATCTACGACAGTTCTTACATCACTAGAACTCATAGCAGAACCCAGTTCTGTTCCTGCAGCATCAAATATCAAATTCGTATATGGATTATCGTGCACCACATTCACCCGTGCATCAAAATCGTTTCTAAATTCTTCTCCATGAAACGCCCAGTTCTGATAATCACTCACAAAACCCTTCCTATATAGGTGATGTCTAACGCCATGAGGTTCTACAAATCGATTATTCTTACAAATCTTGCAGGGACACCTAATCCGACCTGTGGGATCTACCGTACTGACACTCGCCGTTGCAAATTCAATAAAACTATCGACACCATCCATATATTCATGCGATAACTCATTGTCCACTATCCTACGGTACATCCATTCACGGTTTGCAGTCATTCTGTCGTATGATGTTACGAATAGTATCCTAACGAATTAAGAAAAAAACAATCAGAATGCGACGATGAAGAAAATATCAAATTTATCATGCAATATACTATGTCAAACAATAACAAGAATTTTGATGCATGCATTGATAACTTAATATTTTCATGTGCAAACTATTAATGACATGATACAATCATTTGAAGCATGCTTTTATTATAAAATTTCACATGGAAGTCAAAATCAAATTGAAAGTAACTACATGCAAGCATGGATACAATTACATCAAACATTGCAATACATCATAATCATTCATATCAAATAAATGGCAAACATGTACCTGCAGCAAACACACTTCAATATCTCACTAACTACTACCATGCTTAGCATGGACTCCGTACTCCAAAAATAAGAACACTTCCATATTTCTACATTAAAATCATGCTCAGCATGATCTCCGAACTCCAACAAAGCAGTCCTAGATATCAACAACTAAGTGAGTGTGTGAACAATAAAGTGCTGCATTCAATAAATTAAATAACATGTGATACGTTTGCATCACTTACTCACCACGGGTATTTACCCGATTTGCATTGTTTTTGTCATTTACTTACCACAGGTGGCCGAGCACGAGTTGGTTCCGTTGAAAAATCTGCACAAAAACAAAACAAATTAAGTAACAAACTAACTAATCATGAAACAAGATGAAACACTAACTAAAAAAATCGGGTATTTCTCTCAAGGTACGGGCATTTTCTTATGTGAAACGTTTGAGAAATCGGGTAGAGGTAGGATTTCCATGCATGTTTTGATGGAAATCCATGGCGAATCAGTGGATCTACGAATCCACTATGTTATATTGATATTTTTCCTTGTTTTTCATTTTTTTTTTCAAAAAGAAATCCATGGCACGATCGATGTGGTATGGGTGTCGGCTGACAGACCAGCCGAAGTCAAGCCGTGAACCCTCGTTGTTGGCCCAGCCGAGTGATCGGCTGGGTATGATCCCTTTATTTCAAAAAAAAAAATCTTTTTATTCACGTTGGTGGCTGTTGGCTGGCTGGCAGCCAGCCGAGTAGCACTCGGCTGACTGCCAGCATGCTGGCAGGTGCGCCAGGCCCAGCACCCAGTCGGCTGGGTGCTAGGCGAGCCTATGACAGGGCCATAGCCGGCCCAGCCGACAAAAATTCTTTTCAAAACAGGGAAGGGGGTCGACCCCCCTTGCCGGAAACGCAGGGGGTCGACCCCCCCTGCCGGAAAGCACGGCAGGGGGTTAAACCCCCTCCGTTTCCGGCAGGGAAGGGGCGTACCCCCTGCGTTTAGAAGAAGAAGAAGAAGAAGAAGAAGAAGAAGAAGAAGAAGAAGAAGAAGAAGAAGAACCTGCGCTTCGCCGGACGGTGGCGGGAGGTTGACGGGGAGCGGCAGCTGGCGAGCGCCGGCTGGCGAGCGGTGGACGGGGAGCGGCGGCTGGCGAGCGGCGGTGGCCGGACGGTGGCGAGGGCCGACGGGCGGCGGGAGGGTGCAGTACAACGAAACAGGGAAAAGAGAAAGAGGGATGGGATTAGGGATTTACGCGACATTTAGCGACGGCTTAGCGACGAAAAAATTCCGTCGCGAAGCCGTCGCGAAACCCAAATACCAAAAAAGCGACGGAATATATTCTGTCGCTACTCCGTCGCTAAGTAGCGACGGAGTAGCGACGACAGAGTTCCCTCTTTAAATCCGTCGCTAAAATGGTGTTCTTGTAATCAAAAGTAGCGACAAAAACATGCAGTCGCTAATCCGTCGCTAAGTAGCGACAGATTAGCGATAAAAGTCGTTTCCTCGCTAATCCGTCGCAAATTAGCGACAGATTCTATCTCTAGCTAATCTGTCGCTAAGTAGCGACGGGAAAAATCCGTCGCTAATTTCCGTCGCTAATTAACAATTTTCTTGTAGTGTACCTGTACTTCCATCACATTCTTTAAGTGAATATATCAAAGATATGACCGCCTTCAATCTCAATCTGAACTGGAGCAGGAGTGAATGTAAAAGGAACATCTAAACATATAGAAGCAAAGCATGCTCTGGGCATAGAGCGAGTGAAACAATCGATTTCCTGTAACTTACCATTGAGATATTCAGCAACGGCTTCCAAAAAGTCCTGCAGAGAACTCCTGGAAAGGAAACGATGACAACATCTCACCAAGTCTTCAAAACATAAAAGGGTATTCCATTCGTTTGGAAGACCACCCTCCCGTGAACCCAACAATCATCAACCTCTGGCATTGCATCAAACGCTGATCTTCACTAAATGGACAAGATAGATCATATCTACAGTGTCCGATTTGATTAAAACAACTTGCATCGATGAGACACCAATGAAGAGGTATGACGATAAAGATGACAGGAACCGAATGGACCCATTGCATGAAACATTGCATTCCAAGCACAGATGTATGCAACAGCTCTATTTCAATAGCCAAACACACCCTTTGTATCCAACATCGTAAAAGTATCAACATCTCTTGTGGTGTCCCCTAGGGGTGTCAACGGGTTTGATTCGGATCCAGGTGAAACCTGACTTGGCTTTGTTTTTTGGGTATGGTATCGGGTCCGAACTCGAGTCTAATCAAACCCACCATAAGAGAAACCATACCTGAACCTGATAAGAACTACATGAACCAGACCTGGACCATACCTGGTAAAACAATTTTTTTTTTATCATTTTTACATTGAAAATTTGTGGATCTTAATGGTAGTCGGGCTGTTATAAAATTTTACAAATTATACCCGAGTCCATATATTAATCGGACTTTCGGGTCCAGACCCAAGTCTTAATCAGATCTTCTTATTTATCACCATACCCAGACCCTATAAGGTTTGGTTTGGGCCGGGTCCGGGTAAACCGGACCGCTTGACACCCCTAGTGTCCCCTGGGCAAGGAACCCTAGATTAGATGTCCGTATTGTCCCAATGATGTAATTATTACTGAATTTGCTTATGGCTCATGGTCTCAAGAATGAGATTTATTTTAAATCTAACAAAAAAACATTTTCTTGGATTTTTTTTCTACGTTTCAATGAAAATATTGAAATTTTATTGAAAATGCTAAAAAAAATTGTTATATTTTTTCATATTTTGTAATTTTTATTCTTTTATTATATTTTTGAAAATTTAAACGCGTGTGCCTTTTCCTGGATGTTTTGATGCCTTTTCCTGGATTTTTTGAAAGACCTAAAAATGGAAATTTTGAAAAATTCTCAAAGTATTTATGGCTAATAATGGCTTTTATAGATATTTATCGCCATGGTTGCAACCCATGCCAATCCCACATTTCATATTTGTAACGCCCCACGCGTTATGCGTACGTTATGGATTTTTCTTGAAAATTTAATATTTTTGTCTTTTTCTCTTTTTTTCTAAGATGGTATTTTTCTTGCAAGTTTTACCCATAGTTAGCAAAAGTCCGTTCTTTTTCAATAAAACTTTGAAAATGAAAAAAAACAAACAACTGAAACTCCGTTTTTTCTCAAAAAATAGCAAAAAAAAGCGTGTTCTTTTGATAGAAAGTTTAGAACACGGAAATTTATATTAAAAAAAACTGTTAAAAAAATCAATTATGGATCCAATGGAACCAGATCCTGGCTTTGGAATATAATGGTTCTCGAGTCTGAAATTTTGAATCTCATAATTCTTCAAACTATCTTGTTTTTCAAGGAAAAATCTCATATATATATATATATATATATATATATATATATATAGAGAGAGAGAGAGAGAGAGAGAGAGAGAGAGCAGTAGGGACATGATCACTTTTAAACATGACCATAACAAACTTTGCTGGGCTGGGACTTTTTAGCGGTGACAAAAGTCGGTGCTAACGGTCTTATTTCAAGTTGGTTCTGGTCATGTTCGAAAGTGATCATGCACCTATATATATATATATATATATATATATATATATATGTGTGTGTGTGTTTGTGTGTCTGTTTTGTTATTACTCATTTTATAATATTAAAACCGAATTAATCTCGCTTGCATTGTTTGCTGATTTTTTTCAACTCGTCTTCTTACGTGTTTTTTTTTTCAGCCATCTTTTTGAATGTGAAACCTTTCAAGTAACGTATTCAGTGTTTAACATGTTTTGCTTTATTTTTATGCATTGCCATGGTTTTACCCAATGTTGTCAGTATCGGTATCGGCCCCGAATCATTTGACCACCGATACGGATACTCAACTGAATTGTTCTGTATCAAGCCAACAATAATAAAAAATTATTACCGGTCAATCATAATGTGACACATGTTAAAACCATTAAAATAATATTAAAATTTTATTTTTTATACTTTTTATATTTATTACAAAATATCCGATTCAGCCAACCTATCGAATTTCTGCCCCGTATCGGCCGATACACACTGATACTGAACATGGGTTTTACCACAAATAGGTTCAGGCCCATTTGATGTAAAGCATACTATTTGCATTCTCATGGTGACTATTCTCTCTAACCAAATAAGAGATCTTTTATACAGAATCAATAATACACAAAGTCATAGAGAATCAATTTAGTTTCACAAATATGATCACATATAAGCATAATGTATTGTCATATATCATAATGAATCAAACAGACCCATCTCCTTTATATGTTGAAAATACAATCTCGGTGTTAGCCCTTTAGTAAAGGGATTCACAGTCATTTCCTTTGTACTGATTGTATCAATACATACCATATGATTCTCAGTTCTTTCTTTAACAACAAAGTATTTTAACTCTATGTATCGACATAAGATTAAACTTTTGTTGTTATTTGAGAAGGGCACAACTACTTCATTATCACAAAAGATCTTTAGTGATTTCTCAATAGAGTCCATAATTCTAAGACCCATAATGAAGTTTCTTATCCAAATGGCGTAAGGTGAAGTCTCATATAGAGCAATAAATTTTACCTCTATGGTATGAGCAACAATTGTAGACTGTTTTTCGCTTCTCTATGAAACGACACAACCTGCTAATAAGAAACTATATCAAGTAGTAGACTTTCTACTATCGAGACATCCTCTCAAGTCTGCATCAGAGTATCCAATGATCTCTAGGTGGTAAACTTTTTTGTAAGTCAATATATAGTCATTTGTTCCTTGCAAATAACACATAACCTTCTTCGCTGCCTTCCAGTGCTCAATGCCTGGATTTGACTTATATCTTTCAAGCATTCTCACGACAAATGCGATGTCAAGTCGTATGCAGGTTTGCACATACTACAAACTCTCAACCGTTGAAGCATATGTGATAGTTGTCATCTGTGCCTTTTCATTATCAATCTGAAGACAGTCCTTTAGACTTAATTTATCCCCTTTCAGTATGGGTGTTGAACCAGGAGAATAATTTTTCATCTCATATCTTTTAAGAACCTTAAGGATATAGAATTTTTGAGAGAAGCCAAGGACACCCTTAATTCTATCACGACAGATCTCAATTCCAAGGACATATGTTGTCTCACCCATGTCTTTTGTCTCATATAGTAGACTCAAATCATTAGTTGTAAGAAGAATATCATCAATATATAAAACCAAAATTATGAACTTACTCCCACTGGCCTTAAAATATATCAACTAATCAACAATGTTTTCAGTGAATCCAAATTCATAATTACCTTATTGAATTTTTTACACCATTGGCGGGAGGTTTATTTAAGTCTAGAAATTGACTTATTCAATTTGCAAACTAAATGATTTGAGTTATCTATATTGAAATTAGGAGATCATTGCATGTATATCTTTTTTTCTAGATCCTCATTTAGGAAAACAATTTTTATATCCATTTGATGTAGCTCTAAATCAAAATGAGGTACGAGGGCCATAATTATTCTCAACAATTTCTTAGTTGAAACAAGAGAAAAAGTCTCATCATAATCAATGCCCTCTATTTGTGTGAAACCTTTTGCAATGAGCTTAGCCTTATACCTCTCCACTTGACCTTTGGAGTCTGTCTTGGTCTTAAAAATCCATTTACAACTAACAAGTCTTACTTCATCAAGTCAAAGTACACGATCTCACACTTAGTTATTTGTAATAGAGTCAAACTCTTTTTTCATGGCATTGATTCAATGCATTGATCTTTCACTTTCAATGGCTTCTACAAAGGTGAAAGAATCATCATTAATGCCTATGAAATCATTAGGCTCTTATAAATACACCACATAGTTTGGATGGATAGCAGATTTACTGGTCCCCGTAAACCTCCATACAGGTGCTACAAGTGGTTCAAAATGAACTTCTACATCTTGTTGTTGTTGTATATCCTCAACAACAACTTGTTTTATTTGAGATTGAAGTTCATTGATAAGATTTTCCTTGACATTATCCAAAGGGACAATGATAGAAAAAATGGAGTCTTTATCCTTCGTAGGTATGAAACCTAAATATTGTATTTTCTCAAATCCAATACTTTGAGATGCATTTATTTTAATAGAAATATTTTCAAGAAATCTTGCTTTATCTGTCTTCACTATTTATGGTGTGTGGGATGAACAATAAAACCTAAAGCCTTTTGATCATTCTTGATAACTAATGAAAAATCCACTAGTCATCATAGAATCAAATGCTTTTATATGTGAGTTATATAATTTAGCTTCAGCTAGACATCCCCATATATGCATATATGACAAAAAAGGTTTTCTATCAGTCCATTACTCGTAACGATTCTTTTGGATAACCTTCGTATGAACCTTATTCAAAATATGTACTATTGTCCTAAGAGCTTCACCCCCACAAGGTCAAGTAAAGGTTCGAGTAATTCAACATCGCTTGAATAATTTCTTTAAGCGTACAATTTCTTTTTTCAGCTACACCATTCTGACAGGCACTACCAAGTATGATATATTGAGGTACAATACCTTCATCTTTTAAAAACCACACTTATGATCCTTCATTTTATATTATCTTAGTGAAATAACCATAATATTTTCCAACTCTATCGGACTTAATTACTTCAATAACTTCACAAATTTATTTCTCTACTTCTTTCTTAAAGTCCTTAAAAACCTAAAAGACTTCTGAATTTTTAAATAATAAGTAGAGATACATATACCGTGAATAATGGTTTATAAAGGTAACAAAATACTTTTCACCTTTATAACATAGTGAAAATGCCCGCAAACATCTGTATGCAAGATTTTTAATTTTTCATTGCTGCGTTGGACATCTTTCTTATATGTGTTAGACTACTTAGCCTTTATACATTTAACACATGGTTTTGTATCTATGAAATCAAGGGATTCAAAAATTACTTCCTTCACAAGTCCTTGGACTCTCTCTTTCGAGATATGTCCTAACTTTTAATGCCAAAGCAAATAAAACTGATCCTCCTTTAGACCAGATTTATTGTTAATCATTGTGTTCTCAATAGAATGAGATTCTTGAATTTGGAATTTAGTTTTCAGATGATACAAACCATCACACACATATGTAGAATCTGCATAAATAGAATTTTTAATAATAATAAGTTTGGAGTTTTTAAATTTAAAAATAAAAACAAACTTATCAAGTTTTGAAATTGAAATCAAGTTCCGCCTATATGATAAAAAATAAAATGTATCAACCAAATCCAAAACGAATCTCGATTTTAACACAACTTTACAGGTCTCAACATTCTTGACATGCGAGCGTATCTTATTTCCTGATAAGATGTTTCTTTCATGTTCTGTTGGTTCTCTTTTGTTCAGACATGCCTTCAAAGAATTGACAATGTGCACCGTGACACTATAATCAATCCACCAACTATACAATAGAACATGAATCAAATTACACTCATAAAAAATAAATAACTTATTACCTTTATTCTCGAGTCATTTCTTATGTTTCAGGCATTCAACCTTCTTATGTCAGTTCTTCTTGTAGAAGAAACACTTTATAGAAGAACCTCCTGCTTAGGATTTGGCTTTCGCCTGAGACTTTGAACTCGCTCGAGAGGTTTTCTTCCTGTTCTTCTTTTTGATTTTTTTTTTCTTTGCCTCCAGCATATGTTTTTCCTTATAAAAGGCTATATGTGCACTCAACACCCTCTCACCTTTCAATCTTTTTTCCTCTTTAATACACTTGGTTAAGAGGACATTAAAAGACTACCCATCACTATGTGTGTTATAGAAGATTTTGAAGAATTCATATTCAGTAGGCAATGAGGTCAAAATCAGATGGACCAAGAAAGAGTCATAAATGGTGAACTTTATGTTATTAAGTTGAGACACAATGTTTCTCATCTCCAAGATGTGCTGTCAGATGTGACTCTCACCAGAATATTTCATAGAAACCAATTTTGACATCAGTGTACTAGCCCTTGCCTTATTAGAACTGACGAATTCGACCTCAATGGCTCCTAGAAATTCTTTCACAGTTCTTCAGTAAGAGATGGTGAATGTTGTTAGTCACTCAAGATTGCAAAAACAACAAGCTAAGTCTGTTTGAGTGCTCTCACTTTTCAGAGGTATCCTTCTGTTCGGCTGGACACTGTTCTGTAAGAGAGGGAGGTTCGTTAATCCTAAGAGTTAAATCCAAGTTCATGTAATCGAGAGTGAACTACACTATTTTTTTTTAATCTGAGAAATTTGATCGTCTAACAAGAGGATGTTATTAGAACCATCAATGATGAAAGAACCTGATACAACGAGAAATGAATGAAAAGACCTTATTATTGCTCAAATGATACTCATGTTGAAAAGGTAAAAACTAAGACTTTTTATTATTTACATTTTCTGAGACAAGCATAATTGGGTCATTATCATTCCACTTTGGTGAAAACGTTAATAATCACAGTTACTTTGTCTCCTCAATTCACAAAGAATTGACTTCAATTGGTGAAACTAACAGTTCATGTAACCAGATGCAATTCAACATTATACCTTTGAGTACAAACATGCTTCATGGGCTGGTATGCATATCTGTTATTGCACCTTGTATGAATTTAGAACACAATCACCTACCTTTAGGTAGAATTATTGTGTCATAAAGTCATACATAATTATAATATTGAATCTTAATACAGTCTAAAGAATTCTCAATCAATATAACTCAAATCACTTTGGTGATTACATGAGTCAGTTAATCAAGATCTTTTATCGAAAACATATTTGTATTATGGAGCATGCCCATGCACACATGTTAATGCATGTATATTCATGACGAAATATGCATTATATCATAAAAAATACGGGTTCACGCAGCTTGTGGTATGTGTTGCTCGGTCCTCCATGCCTCTTGGTTCATGACCCTTCTGATAGCTTGCCAACATAACTTACGAGAAATTGCTTTGGATGGAGATAGATTCTGTTTGCTTTATTGATGCCCTCAAGACTAAGAAGCCCATCTCCTCCCTCCATCCAAACGGGGATGGCAAAACAGGTCACATTTGATTATATGTGTCTCTTATATATTATCACTACAATAGTATCATCCCAAAGAAACCTATCGATGTGAGCCGACAATAGATTTGGCAAGCATCGAATGAACCCTACCGACTCACCCACACATGCAGTGGAATGCACGATGTGAGCCCATAACCCAATGTTGTTGTATTTTTAAAATATAACCTGAATGTAAAATTGATACATACCGGTAGACGCCAAGAACAAAGCGACGTGCGAGGGCTTGATGTTCTCCTCAACCTATCGATGCTCACAATGAGCCCAGGTCACTATGTTGATAGTGAGCAGGACCCTGAACCAAAAAAAAAATGATACCCCTTGGTTGTTCTTATCATGCAAACATGCCCCCTCACTTCTAAGAGAGGCATGTAGTGGAAGGAGTGGGTGGATACCACTAGCAGTAGTTACTCTACCTAGACAGTTACAATAACTATCCTGTAACTCCTATGAATCACCACCTCATGATGTACTCATGTCAAACCCATTCATATTCCAACACTCCATCCCAAGTCCAAACGGGGCGGTGCCCCATTTTTTGTCGGTCCACTGTCATCTCTAAGTAAGATGCAGGCGATGACTTCATTCTCATCATCCCTCTTATCTCTACTCCAACACAGGCTTCCTAACAAAGTCTAAAAGTTTTCTACGGTTTTGTTTAAAAAGGCTAGCCTCTGGTGGGTAGGGGGGACCTCAAGGGATTTACCAAACTTAGGCCAGCAAATGTGAGGTCGGTATTTAGTGGAGGGGTTGGTTTCTCTTGGACTATCCCAAAAAAATCAACCTATGGTTCCTATTTGACATTTTTTTTTAAATATTAGGTTTGGATGTAAAATTTAACAAATATACATAACTGAATATTAAGTAAAAGTGGGGCTGGGAATCTTGTGGGATGGGGCCTACGCAGTGTAAGGTGGATTCAAAAGGTTTGGACTAGTGGGAAGTTAAGCAGGTGGTCTAGATCAAATCTCATGGGCCACAACGTGACTACTCTCCTGGGGCAAAGGGTAAGCCACAGAGTTTTATCTCCATATAAATATATATATATATATATATATATAAAAGATAAAAGTGGGGCCTAAATTATAAAATTTTCTAAAAGACAAAAAGATGGTGCTTTGGGCAACTCAGCTGGTGGCGGCTTTCCACGGAAGGCGAAAGAATTGACTTTCTTAACCAAAAAGGGATGAATGAAAGCCGTTAAACTTTCTCATGACCAGCAGAAAGCAAGATCTCATTAGATGAACGGTTGATGTGTGGGATTTGGTTTCTGGATGAGGATAGACTCTAATTCAAAGACCCTCTCTCTCTCTCCATTGACTGCATGGGTGAATCCTCTACATATGGTGACTTGGTTGTCGGTATCTTGCTGATTTTGATCCACCACCACCAACTCTACAGTCCGAGAATGGATGTTGGGGAGTGATAAAAACTCAGGGTGTTTGTATGGTTAGTCTTGGTTGCCTGTGAAACCATCACTTGAAACAGGCCTTTTTAGGGAATCCCTCATCTCACAAAACCAACAAATTTTCTGTTTTTTTCATCTGAAAGTTGGTTTTGCTAAAGCGGAGAGATGGCAACCAAAGTTGTTGATCTGCTGAGGGCAGATTTGTCATTGCATGAGGAGACTTTGTTGCTTCAAGCAGAGAGGAAGTTTGGATTAGTTCTGGTTGATGTTGTCAATGGCTTCTGTACTCCTAGGGCTGGGAATCTGGTGGGTGAATCCTCTCTCTCTCGGCCTTTTCATATTGGTCTTTTTTTTGTGTCTACGGTTTCTTGTTTGTTGGAAGTTTAGGATTTTGTTGTTTGGTGGTATTTATGGTTGATGGCATGATTTTCTTGTTAGCGTTAAGTTCATCTGGTTGTGATTTGAATCTTTTCTGGCTTTTGGTGTTGGAGCTTTGCTTTATCTCTATTATTTCTGTTTCATTAAAAAAAATCTCTACTTTTTCTGTTAGCTGAAATTTGTGGTTTTGGGTGTCTTAGATGATGAATAGAAGGTTGTGTTAATTTTTTTTTATTGCAGTTTCTGGTGCTGTTATTTTGGCATATTTTGGTTTTTGGCGTTTCAAAAATTGTCTGCTTTTCTCAATTTTCCAAAATTTGTTTTTTTTTTTATATTTTGGATGGTGAAAATGAACTTGTTTCAGCTTTGGGTATTGGTTTTTACTTATTATTATTATCTTCATCATCATTGTTATTATTATTGACTATGATGGTGATACTAATTGTTGTTAAATATTGGGGCAATTTGGGGTTTGTTTTTGGCATGTCTCATGATGAAAAGCATTTTGCTGTAAGATTTGGTTGTGGTTTTCTGTTTTCTGTTTTAGTCTTTTGTCAGATTTAGATTTGTTATATATTGAGGTTTTTGCTGGATCTTTGTTCCCAGGCCCCATTGGAACCCAATGATCAAATCTCTCACATGGTGGATGAATCTGTCAAGCTGGCTAGGATTTTCAGTGAGAGAAAATGGCCAATATTTGCTTTTCTTGATACCCATTATCCAGATAAGCCCGAGGCACCTTACCCTCCCCACTGTATCATTGGAACAGGAGAAGAAAATCTGGTGCCTGGTATCCTCTACCTCTCTACTAAAATTTCAGTCAATAATCGCTTTTGTTCAGAAGTGATTGTTGCTTCGTGTTTGGTCTCTTTCTTTGTCATGCAGCGCTTTAGCTAAATTCTGATAGTTTGATTATTGATGCTCAATTTTGGTGAGTTTTAAAGTTCCAAAGGGCTTGATATCCATGGCAGAGCAGGAATTGCTTATTTCTATTTTTTGTTCAATTGTAGCTTTGGAATGGCTGGAAAACGATACAAACACAACAATTAAACGCAAAGATTGCATCAATGGTTTTGTCGGTTCAATGGAGCAAGATGGTTCCAATTCGTTCATTGATTGGGTGAAAAGCAAGGAGCTTCAAGCTGTATGTACTTTCTATGGAAGTATCTATTTTTTATTTGTTTGCCTTGTGATGAAGCCATAGAATCTTTCTTAGTTTTTACTTATTAAGTACAAACCAAATTTCTTCCTGTTGACTCACTTATAAAACCTGTTACTGAAACTGTGTATAGATTTTGGTGGTAGGAATATGTACAGATGTCTGCGTCTTAGACTTTGTGGCTACCATCTTATCTGTCAGAAATCGGGGTTTGCTATCTCCATTGGAGGATGTTTTCGTTTATTCACAAGGATGTGCAACTTATGATCTCCCGGTTCATGTTGCTCAAAATATTAAGGGAGCTATTCCTCATCCTCAGGTACTATTGCTGTTCTCATTTTTTTTTTCTACAAGGAAATTTCAAGATGATAAAACTGGGTAAATCATTATTAGTTGTGATAGGACCTGATCTATTGGCTGCTTAAAAGCAAGGAAATCTCAGGCTGAATCACACATTATTGGTTTATTTGCTTTGATTTAATGGAAATATTCTGATATAGATTTTCATTTTAAACAAGAAAATCTTGTTTCTAACTTCCATTTGACCTCTGAGATCATGTTCACATTGCATTTTTTATCCTAAAAGAGTTTGTATAAAAATTGATACCAATCTTTATTTTCATAATTCTCCTACATGAGTAGGTCCTTTCTCCCCACATGATGTGGAAATTGGTGCCTCCCTCTGTTTTGCTTTTTGTGGAAGAACATAAAATATCACAAAAGTTTAATTTGGATCCGGTGTTGAAATTCTTTCTACTTTTCTTGTCGATGAAAAGACAAATTGTAGATCGCCATGAATTTTCTATGAGTTTTTAGACTTTCCAAGGAGGTACCCGGTGTACTAGTGGTTCAATATATGACCTCTTGCACTAGAATTTAAAATTTTTCAATCCCATTAACATTATGTATGCATATATACATTCTTTGGATCAAGCTGTTTTTACTTGGAAGTATTTTGTATCATGAAATTTTGGTGCATAGGGGACCAACCATTAAATCCCATAATGTTACATATTCATATAGACATGGTTTGGGTCGAGCTTTTTTTGAAGTAAATTCCTGATTCTTGTGTCGTGAAATTTGGTGTATTGTGGGCCATTGATTTTTAATTGTTAGAATCTGTCTAAATCAATATTGTCAAAATCAGTTTTTGAATCAGATTGATTTTCCAGGAAAAAAAGGCCAAATCAGTTTGAATTGGTACTATTAAAAAAACAAGTTTTAAAAAAAAATAAAAAATCACAATAAAATTTATATAGATTGAGTCGATTCAGCTAAATTGACCGATTCTTTAGGGGGTATGAATCAGCCCCTGCATCAAATTGAAAAAGGGGCCGATTCGATTCTATTTTGATAACATTGGTCTCAATATAAAAAAAATATTTAATTTTTTACTAAATAAAAATAGAGGTAACATTGGTAGGATCTGATCCATAATGCTAAACCTGTTTCACTTTTATCTGTTGACCAAATACTTTGCTCATCCCATATCTTCTACTGGATTTCTGTTTGCAGCCGCTATTGCTTTGTGTTCTGTTTTCAACTCTTGTGTCCGGCATGGGTATATTTTTAAAAGAAAAAATTTCTTGTTAGAAGTCCATGAAAGCCAGTACATCCATCTTTTATTGGTACCAACAAAAAATACCCCATGAAAGCACACAATTTTCTAGCAGATTCCATGGAGTATATCTGAAAACATTACTTACAATGAGTGAAACATATCCTATTCCATTGCAGTGGTCTCAATCCCAGTCTTTTCTTTTTGGGGGCATGGCATAGCCCTTGACTATAACTTCCAGGCACTGGACCTATAATTTCGTAGTCCCCAACTGCAACACCAACCTCATTGTCACCCATATATTGTCAAACCTTGCCAAACACCATACATAATGAGTCATTTGCTTTTTCTTTACCGGACAGGAAATGCTGTCTGGTGTGAAAAACAAAAAGGACCAGAACCTGTTGGTAGGAACAGCAAAAATGGCCAGTCATGCTGGAGTTGAGAATTATTCCCAGTATCAACTGAATTCATTCTATTAGTAATTTCATTGAAATATTTTCTGCATCATTGTCTAATAGGTTCACACTTTTAGAAATGCAGAATAGCTCCCTGTTTATTGCGACGTAGATTGATTTATCTTCATTTTTCTTTTTGGTTGTTCTCTCAACTAGGCTGTCCAATATATGTGCTCTAATGTTGGCATTTCAGAAGCTTAACCTCCGCAACTGTAGAATCTCACTTTTTTACAGACCTCACAGTGTGTATCATAAACATGCACGTTACTTATTTTTTTCAAATTTATGATCCAAACATTTCATGGCATTGTAAAACATAATATATTTGACATCATGATGGACTGGGCCGGTTTGGTGGTTAATAATCTTCTGGAATCCAACAATTCATTGTCAATTGTGTGCTCTGGAACAACTTTATGTTAAACATTTAGATGTGCAATATTTATTGTTAACATAATTATGTTTTAATATTAGCCTTGAATTTAGTAGATTAACATCATGATGGACTGAGCCTGTTTGGTGGTTAATAATCTTCTGGAATGCCAAAATTGAATGTTAATTGTGTGCCTTGGAACAACTTTATGCTATGAATTAACTTTGAAATGTGTATTAATTATGATTTGCACAAGCATGTTTTAATAGAGTCATTGACATTGAACTTAACATGACTATAGTTGCTACTAGGGGATCTGACATGTAGGACTTTGTATTTCCTATATTTTGACATGTCTATGATAAACTTCTCTTAATGGATACCTGTATTAAAGAGTTAACGCTGGGCTATCCGGAAATCTGAGTTTATCACAATCTTGGTCTGAAATTCCGGATAAGCTAGTTTTTTATGATTATTGTTCAGTTTGATGTGGATTTTTTTTTAATGAGTTTGTTTGGGGGATTAAACTTGGCTGTAGATTGAAATATGAGCATCTCTTTTCTTTGTAGGAAACCATGCATCATGTGGGCCTCTATTTAGCCCAAGGAAGGGGTGCAAGAATCGTGAAGCAAGTATTCACCTAATCGGTTTCACCAACTAATGTCTGATGGATGGTGGTGATGAGCCTAGTATGTGTAGTGGAAATGTTAAAAATTTGGCTCCCAGATGAGGAGGACAAGTGGGTCTTTCCTTTTTAATCATTTATTGTTTATTTGGTTTACAAATGAATGAAACACTGCCTTGAAAAATGATTCCATGACCCAAGGGTGAGTTCAGAAAATAAGCCTTGATAAAAGTCTGCTGCCACCTCTAGGTTTGTGAAAACTGCTAAATTGCCTTGTGGGACCCGGTTGCTCTTGTTCAGAGATGAGAGCGTGTATAAAGATGATGATAAAACATACAGTAAGAAAGCCCCACAATCAAAACCGTTTGCATTATTCTTAATGACCCCTTCCTACAATAAAAGTGACATACTGCAGAATCCATACAGCCTGAACGAACACTTGATTGCATTCTGTATGGTTCCACATAAATATGATTTTCGATCCAGCAATGCTGTTTAAATTGAATCGAATCAGCCTGAATCGGCTGCATTTGATCTAATCGGTTCCTCACTGATTTCCATTGAAATCGGCTGCCATAATTGTGATATTTGTCTGTTATTGTTGCATTTTAGAATTGGATTGAAGTTATAAGTCATCATTTACTTTGTTTATGTGTTTTCTTTTTTAAGATAATTTTACTGTTTTAAGATAAAAAAAAGGGGCCCCCGTTTCGCCCGGTCCACTGCCATCCCTATGAAAGTGGTGTTGTACATCGTAAAGCAATGGGGTTTGATCAGGCTGCCTTCATTTTGAGCATCTTCACATATCCCTTGATAGCCGGGAGCAGATCAGTTGCAATTAGGGGCATCAACCGGTCAGGTTTGGTTCGGACCCAAGTGAAACCAGACTTGGACCAGATTTTTGGGTATGGTATCGGGTCCAGACCCAGTTCTAATCGGGTGTACTATAAGAGAAACCATACCTGGAGGCTGGAGCCAATATGAACTACATAAACCAGACCCGGTCAAATAATATTTTTTTTAATCATTTTTACATTGAAAATTTGTGGGTCTTAATCGGAACTTGAGTCAGGCCCAGGTCTTGTATAAAATTTCACAAACTATACCTGGGTCCATGTATTAATCGGACCTGGGTCTTAATTGGGTTTTCTTATTTGTCACCATACTCTGATCCTATAGGGTTTGGTTCGGGTCAGATCTGGGTAAATCTGACCCATTGACAACCCTAACTGCAATGTGATTGCACACTTTTAATGTGCTGCCGCACCTAATTAGCCACCCATCTTTGGAACATAGCCTGTCAGTTATGGGGCCAATAGTAGATGGTGGGTGATCAGGTCGGCAGAACACTTAAAGTGGTGGATGTTGGTAAAGCGGATTAGATCCAAATCGGTGAAAATGAGAGCCCCTCCTAGGGATGGCAGTGGACCGGGGGACAACGGGGCTCCGCCCCGCCTCGCCCCGTTTGGACCGGGGATGAAGGGCATGAAACGGGAATGGAGGCGGGGATGAGGGTTAAAATCTATCCCCGTGCGGGGATGGACTTAAGCTTTTCCCCGCTCCGTCAGCATCCCCGTCCCCAATCCTTTAAGGGATGACTATAGACTAAGGGGAAACGGGGCTCAGCCCCGCCTCGCTCCCGTTTGGACCGGGGATGGAGGACATGAAATGGGGATGAAGGCGGGGGTGGAGGTTGAAATCCATCCCCGTGCGGGGATGGAAGAGGGGATGAAGGTTCGGATTTTGAAACAGGCCGGGGGTGGAGACCTTGTACCCTGCCCCGGTCCACTGCCATCCCTAGCCCCTCCTACTTGGAGGTACTTGAAGTGCATAAGGTAAAACAAGAATTCTAGCAATTCCTCACCTTTCATCTTAAATACCTCCAAGTATCGTTCCCCTGCGAGGTAAACTTGAGTGGGGTTATCGACACCCAAGCCCTTGCAACGCCCACCAATTAAAGTCACCCGCACACCCGGTGTGAGTTGAACATGAGAAGGGGTAAGCACCTTACCGCTGCATCAACTAATAAGAAATATTTTTATTTTACAGATGCTCGAGGCACATGGAAAATTATTCATGATGGGTGGGAGGAGGGTCTGAGTGCTTGTGGAGCTTTATGCTATGGACATTGACTCGTATCCACGTTCAATGTGACACCTCTCAGCCTGTATTAGGACTTCCAAACCATAGCAGAAGGGGTGGGCCGGGCCGAGCCGAGATAAGCTCGAGCCAAACTCAACTAATTAGTGCAACTAATTTGGTAAATAATAAATAATTAATAAGTTCTCATGTACTTAACTAATTATTTTTCTAGTTTTCACAAAATTAATATAATTAATTAGGTAAATAATAATAGCGATTAAGTTACTATGCAACTAATTAATAATTTTTATGTTTATTGATATGCGTTGGTGCCCCAAAGTGGTAGCCGATAATCTTGTGTCTGGTTAATTGAACGTATACATGCTTGTACCCGAATTGGTGGCGATTGACCAGGTGAGAAGTTAACTATATTTTTTCATGCATGACAATAAAATCATTGAGAAATTGCTCCAAAAAAATCTCTGAGGGTATGCATGATCAAGATCGACTAATTTTGCTAGGGCAATAAATTTTTGTAAGGATGTGCATTATCTAAGATCAGGAAACCCATTGGGACGGTAAATTCTAATGAGGAAGTTCATTGTCCAATACTAGCTAATTCGACTAGAACAAAAACTCTCTCTGAGGTACATTTTCAAGACCAAGTGATCCAAAGTGAAACTTGTTTTCAAGATACACTGAGGATGAATATTGAAAATAAATTTTGATATATCAAATTAAAGATGTTGATTATGATAGAAGGTTTAATATGATATAATACATGTGTTATTGAGGTTTCATGTCTTTATCGACTATGGACCCTGGCATGAGATTATGATTGAAAGAGTTAAATATGTTAGTGAATTATACATTACGCCTAATTAGTTACTTTCTAAATGAATGCATTATGTTTTCTTGATTGAAATATATCACATATGTGTATCATGATTGATGTAAATCATGAATATCTAATTAGATGGATTATATTATCATTAATATGTTATATGTATTAGCTCTGTACACTCGCTACGTGTTTCGGTATAGACCTATCAGGCTTTCATAAGTTTGACTTTTTTTATGAGATTTTAGGTGAAATATAATGTATAGCAATTGAGTGGAAGAAGGTTGTTGCAGCGACATCGAGAGCTAGTAATTTTTCTTTCTCGATAGTTGAATTTGTATATATTAAATTCAGTCTTATCATCATTGTGTGAAATATAATTTGCCGCAGGTTTTGAACACAAGTTAAAAAGGTTTTTGCTGACGTCTTTAATAAAAAAAGAATAATTTTAATTTTCACGTGTTTTACAGGTTAAAAATCTTGGAGCATGATAAATTTTATATTAAATTCATGTTATGTGTTATATTTTTGTATTTGTAGTATGATTAAATATTTATATGCGTGAATCTGATATGTTCTTGATGGATTTAAAATTATAGGATATTTTTTTTTATTCTTGTTGAAAATCCTGAAGTTCTTAGTCGATTCTTGAAAAACTACATTGTGTTATGTGTATTTATATCTGACCAGTTAAAATAATAATTTTGTTTCTCCCAAACCATAAACTTATAAATCTTGAAAATTTGTGAGGATGTTTCATACATATGAAAGTAACTTCAGATCAAATCCTAGACTCAATGACTTGTGAATTGAGAGATATGTCATCTGTAAGTCGACACAAAAGTTTTATCCTAATAGTGAATCTATAGAGACAAAATATTTTGTAAAAATCATCTCTCATAATACTTATGATTTGTGGCTAACACTGCAAGAAAAATCCTTATTAGCAACGGATTTTTGAGACGGATTTTTTCCGTCGCAAATTAGCGATGGACTTAGCGAGAGAACATTGTCTGTTGCCAATCTTTGAAATATTTTTAAAATTAGCGACGGTATAAATTCCGTCTCAAATCCGTCGCTAATTATAGACAGATCGACGACAAAAAAATTTCACTGCAAAATTGTAGGAAATTAGCGATGGATTTAGCGAGGGAATATTTCCGTCGCTAATTAGCGACGAAAAAATGCCCTCGCTAAATCTGTCGCTAATTTTTTATTTAAACCGTCCCACCTAAGGCGCAAAATTTTTCCTCTCTCCCCCGTTCGAAATTTAAACTGATGTTCGATTTAAACCGAGCCTCGTGCTCCCGCTGGTCGATGAAGTCGAGCCTCATGCTCGCCGCAGTAAGGCTCACCGGACGATCCTGCTGGAAGATGTCGACCGCCGCGACTGTTGTCGCCTAACTCCGACGCAGCAGAGGAGGGCAGAGGAATCTTGATGAAGGGCGTGCGGATTGCGGGGCGGCCGTTGTACTTGGACATGCAGGCGACGTCGCCGGTGGACCCGCGGACGCAATGCTGCCCTTCTTCACTGACCGCTTCGGCAACCCCCATTCCCGCACTCACCTCTACGGCTGGGAGTCGGACGAGGTGGTCGAGCGCGCCAGGGAGCAGGTCGCTTCCACGCCACCTACCTTCCCATCGGCTCTGACGACCTCCTCGACCTCGACCGCCTCCGCGACGCCATCCGCCCCAACACCGGCCTCGTCTCCATCATGGCCGTCAACAACGAGATCAGTCCATTCTGACCTCTACGAGACCCAATCGGAGATCTTGGGGTCGAGGGAGTACGACTTGCTGGGATCCGGTGGTGGGTCGTCCTCCTCCTTCGTCGCCATCGACAAATCGCTCCAAGTCCGATCTATTGCTGCTGGAAGGCAGCGAGCAAACATTTTTTTACATTTTTTTTAAATTTAGCGACGGATTAGTGACATATTATTCGTCTCTAATTTAAAATAGCAAAGGACTCACGACGGATATTATCCATCGCTAATTTAAAATAGTGACAGACTCGCGACAGATCATTTCCGTCGCTAATCCATCGCAAATTAGCGACGGATAAGTTTTGTTGCTACTTAGCATCGAAAAATTTGTGATGAAAGCTATCTGTCTCTAATCCGACGTTAATCTGTCGTTAAACTGTTTAGCGACGAATTAGCGATGGATTTAGGTCGTCGCTAATCCACAGGTTTCTTGTAGTGTAATTTTTTATTGTGTGTTAGTCTAGATATGGAAGAACACATGGTTAAAATCTTTGAATCGATTCCATATGGTTTGTAAAAAAAAATCACTAAAATTGGTTCAGAATATCACATCTAAATTTTTTTGGATAATTTATTATCGATTTTTCATTAGAGAGAGAGAATTGAACAAGATTGCTCTGTTATTAGAAAATAATGTGTTACGAAAATTTTATTCCATATTATGTAATAAGTTAAGGTCTGGGTTTTTGCTTGTATGCATGTAACATGTGCAAGTACATTCAGTAAAAATCAAGAGCCTAAATCATTTTGCATAATTTATGATAGAATTTCTAATAATATGTAAAGTTATGTGTTATCAGTCCTGAATTAGGATCTTGTTTTGTTGAATGCATGAAATGGTTTCAGAAGTCAACTTGATAGATATGTGATAGTTCCTGAAGTAAACTAGATGAACATGTGATATATTGATGAACAGTATGTGGGTCTATTAAGGCATTGTGCTTGCACTATCTTTTGTGAACATCTTTTGAATGCTAAGCTTTAAATTCAGTCATGGTGTTATAATGTGTATCATTATGATAATGTACAATAAGTCATAAAAATTATACATGCACACATGAATGAGCAAGTGGTTTAAAAGAACCAATGTGGTGACATAAGTGCACAAATATGTTACGTGGCATGCGATGATAATGTATATAGTGTCAAAAGTGCATCAAGTTATGAAAAACATACATGCACACATAAAATTACCCTAGAGCGAATGCGGGAGTATAAATGCTCAATTGGTTTAAAGGTATCAAGGACATACTAAATGGATTATCAACATCAATATGCTAATAAATTGTGTAATTGTCATGAATGGGCGGTATGATGCTCTTCCCATAAAAGCAATTGTGGCAAGTTACCCTCAAAGCGAATACATGGATACTTGGTCAGGAAGAGCAATTGTAAAAAATTACCTCAGAACGGATGCATGTGTATTTCGCTAAAAAAGGTCAAATGATAAATGACACGTGATAAAATGCAATGAACCCTTGCTCTTAATAAAAAAAACTCAATAACTCATTTATTTTTGGGCTTACCTTAGAGAGATTAGGTGGTACACACTTTGATGGACTATGTTAAATTCTTTTAGAGTGAGAAAGCTCATTTGGTTCTTAGTCGTCGGAGCTTAAGGAGCCTTACTACCATTATTGTCTTAGGAAGGTATGTTCATGTCTTTCATAAAAGTTTTGGATGCATCCCATTTTTAGTAATCACTGGTAAGATCTCTCACGGTTGTGAACTGCTCTTACTAGATTCATTTCAGTAAGTCACTCAAAAAATTAAATATATGACATAATAAACATCTGAGTGATATCTTCTGATTCAGGACAGTGGCCTGCGAGTACCCACAGGAAGGGTAAGAAAGAAAAACAAGGCCTTACAGAACAAATTATTTAGTGATAGTTTCAAAAAATCTCGTGGAATATATTGACACTGAAAAAAGTATAATATACATATAAAATCTAAAAGACCCTTAATTTTCTAATTCAACAATTAATCATCACAGTCACAAATCTCATTCTCTTGACAGTTTCAAAAATCTGACTTATCCTCAAAATCTCATATAATATTGACATCTAAAAAATATAAAATACAAATCAAACAAGATAATAAACATATAAAATAATATAATTTTTGTTCTAAAAAAGGCTTTTAATATGAATTTCACATGATAATTTGTTGAAATTTTGATATTTTTAAAATAGAAGTTCTTTTGAAAATACAACAATTTTAATAGCAAAATAATGTCCATTGAATTATATCCGTTACGTTTATAACATTTTTTTGAAATATCGATGGTATTGGTTCTCAACGAGGGAAAATCTTGCAATACGAAAAACTTTATTTTTTCAAGAAATTCTTAAGAAAATATCATGTATTATGTGTTTGTCCGCACCAACATTCTTGAACAATGGCTCATCACGAGCTTGCCCACATAGCTAGAGTGGGGAGCTTGCGATCAACCACGCTATCCCAAACGTCTCAAGTTCGAATCCACTTTTTGTCAGCCTTGACAAATCTTGATGAGGGTCTTCGTGGGCTAAGTCCCTCACCCACGGTTTATTGTCCAAGCAGGAGTTCCCCACTCGGAGAGGTTTTTGACCAGTGTTGACAATATCGGCATCGGACCTGTTTCAATTTTTTAAATGATTCAGAGAACCGGGTCGATTTGGATATTCTGATGTGAATTGATCGGAATCAGACATTTTTTCTTTAATTAATGCAAAAAATCATTAAAAATTAAGAAAAAATTTGTTAAAATATTAAAAATCGGTTGATGGTCGAATTGGCTTGTTGCCAATTGATTTTGGGCTGATACGACACGAATCTTGGCTTAAGCGGTGAGAAAGTAAATCTCATTAACCTATGTGATTATGAATCTCAAGCAAATTAGAAAGGCGCAGCCCAACCAACCCTTAGAGAATTAGGGAAATGGTCAAAACCCATCAAGTCCTTGCATAGCTACTTTTAAAGTCAAAGAACCAAGTCAACGTGCACCTGATCAAATTTTTTTCGCTGTAAGCTCGAGCCAACATAGCGGTCATGTGCTTGACACTCAATTTGACAATGCAAGCTCCGAGCCCGGCCCAACCCAACCCATCCCATCATGCACCTGCAAGGAAAAAAAATCATGAACCTGAAGGTTGAGACCAGTCCCACGCTTGTGATTAAACTAAACTCAGCCAACTCTATGCAGATCAAGGACCAGAATCAGACCGAGTTATTGGCGTTGACTCGCACCTATTCTTTGGCTGACTACACACACAACCCGAACCCAGACCCACCGGAGCAGCACGCCCTGGTCCCACCCAGCCATTGCCGGTGCCAAATCTCGCACACGTGCGAAGCAATCGTCTATTTCACGTGCGAGGGAGGGCCCTCTGACATCCTATCGCCCCAGCGTGGCAAGTCATTCCGTTTGTAACAAACCAAGGCTACCCGAACTCAAAATATCTGAAGCATCACCCCCGTTTGCACCAAACAATTACACGATAACCACTGACGGCACGGCCCAGTTTTTCCCATAAGGGCAGTTCCGTGAATCACTTCCGAATTGGGGTAACGTTTGCACTTAGAAATTTATTCCGCGGTCGTGGGGCCTACCACGAACGGCCACGTCACCGAAAGTTGGGATATGGTAATGATTACGGAAGCTCATGGTCCTACGGGTGATGGCATAGCGACGTTGGCCGAAGGCCTCTCAAGCACCCTGAGGTCGAAGGTTCGAAGCCCCGTATAAATACCACCGTAGCCTTTCACTTTCTCGTCATTTGAGCTCTGAGAGACTCGCACTTCCTCTCTCTCTCTCTCTCTCTCTCTCTCTCTGCGGGAGAAAAGAAGAAGAGAGAAGAAACTGGTTTGATGCTTTCGGTGTTCAGTAAGTTTTCTTGTTTCAGCAGCTCTCTCTCTCTCTCTCTCTCTTACTAGTAAGCATTGTGTGTATCTAGTTTTTGAGCGATCGGTATCAAGTAATTTTTTTCAGCAATCATTCTTTCTTTCGTCCAAAATGGTGATTTTTTTTGGGTTTTTCCTGTTTATCAATAGTAACCTGATATATCTCAAGCTTTTACTGTGAAAAAATCTTTTTATAAACGTTTGTCTTCCTGTTTTTTGAAGAAAATCTGACGAAATCTGAAGAAGCAATGTTCTTGCTAAAGATTCGGTATAACGCCGAGGCATCTTTTTGCTGTATTTTCTGTTTATATTTCCGCTCTTTTGTTTTCATAATGATTCTCTTTAGTAGTTATTTAGAGATTTTGATTCATTTTCTTGGCTGAGATTTAAAGACGTCGATTTCATCTATTCTCAAGATTTTGAAACCTAAGGATTTCTTTCATGTGAAATTCTGGAACGATATGGTTCTTGTTCTAACTATTTCTAAAATTTTACTTGAATTTCGATGGCAGTTTGTATATATATATATCAGAAACGAAGGATTTCTCAAAGAAATTCTTTTTGGAATTCATTGTTCTTCCAAACAACAGAGATTCTCCAGATATAAATCAGTCATTTTCATATTTTTTTCTCATAATAAAAGGAAGTTTAGGGTTTTTTTATATTTCGTTCTAATTTTGTCTTGTTTCTTGGATAGAAAAATAGATATTTTCTCCTTTTAATAGTCCCGTCCCCAGTGAAGTTCTGTACTTAATTTTCGATTTCCAAGAAATTTCGTTCGGATGAAAGCGTACCGCAGATCCCGCCCTCTTGTTTTTTTTTTCTTCCTTTCTTACCCCTAATCGCTATATTTTGATTTTCCCAAGTTTCATTTCTTTTCTGCTTATTTTTCTCCTCTCGGAATATTGCCTTCTTCACGTTCTTCACTCAGGCAAAACTTCACTGTTTATCATACAAACAAAATTGCTTTTCATCTTCTTATTTCTTCCTTGATCTGTAAATTTTTCCCACATTGCAAACTAATCCCCCGTTTGACATTGTTGCCATTTTTTTCTTCCTCTTGTTCGCTCTAATTTGCATGGTCAGATTTCTGCAAGTTTTTACTCTTTGATTTCTCTTTTTTCTTCACTACTTCAAAGTTGGTGATTTTTCTTGACGACCATCTTCCTTCTTGCACCATTTTGCAGGAGACTGCAGGAAGGATAGCTACTTTGATATTCAAATCACATACCGTAAGTGTTTCCTTTTGAAGAGTTGCAATGATCAACAGTAAAAACTTCCAAAATCCTGATCCTAAGCTTAAATAAAGCCTCATTATGGACCTATCTGAGAACAGAAAAAATAACCAGCAGCCTACGCAAAACCCTAAATTTAGCTATGCCTTCTGTCTAGTTCTTTGATAGATTAGTCTGAGAGAAGAGACAAATTCTTGAATCTCTCTCTCAAAAACCCCAGAGTGCATCCATGAAACCAAACTCTCCATCAACTCCGTTTTTTCTTACTAATTTTCATCCTGAGAATTTCTTCCAATTCTAGAATGGCGTTTAGGTCAACCTCTTCTCTTTTTGTTTGTCATGTGCTCTCTCACTCCTGCAGCCGCTTGATGACCACCATGTCGGATGCTGATAACCACGACGTGCAGAGCCGCTCTGCGGAACGCAGGAATCGTGGGAAGACGTCGGCCACCGGTATAGCCTCTCTACCCACCCAAAAAAAAATACTCGAATTTCCCGACACCTTCATTAATTGTCTCTGTGGTAACGAACGGATACGTTGCTTTCTTCGCAGGAGGGGCCTCTCGCAGCGACTCAGATATGCAGGGAGGGGAGGGCACCTTCAAATCTGAGGGTGCTGCCGACGATTCGACGGTGAGATAGCTTTTCCCCTCTTTTTCCTTTTTTAGCTACGACACACTTTCCTGCCGTATCCCCTCATACCACTCTTGTAAGAGGGAACGCTTCCGATTATTCCTCTCTTCTGTTGCTGTTGGTAGTTATCTCGAGAGAGAATGATGTGGTGTTTCATTCTTACGTTCTTTCTCACGTGGTCGTGGCAGGACAACGAGTACGCAAGCATGCGTGAAAAGGAAGACGTCGACGTGGGGAGGCCCTCCGTAGCTGGACATCTCAAAGGCGAGAATTCGAACTCTGAGGGCAATGGTATACGAACGTCGTCTTCTCTCTTTTGAGTTTTGAGGCTATCTGATAGCCTGCTGCAATTATAATAACTGTTATTTGGGTTAGTGTGTATACAACAATGGTGGGCAGATGGTATTTAGTTTTCAATGAGATTGGTGCGTTGGTAGTTTGTTTGAGTTTGAGCTGAAGGGTTTGAGATATGGTATTCGTAGGGGCGATCAAGGATGGGTGTCTCTACGAGATCGATCATGGGAGGCTTCCTCCCAAGGCGCCGATCCAACTGAAAGCCATCCGCGTCGTGCTGGTAATGGATGGTTCATTTTTCTGTTTTAATCTCGTTTGTTAGTCATCTTCTTCTTCTTCATGTTGGTGTTAGAGAAATCCATGGTGGTTCTTCTGCTCTCTGGTTGCTCTATTAGCTTGACTGCTTTTGTGTTCATTTTAAGTTCCAACAAAAAAAAATGATGGATATTCTAAACACGGTTTCATTACCGCTCTTTCCCCCTCCCGGGATAAGATCATTAGTCCATTTCTCGTGTTAGTTTGCGCATTTAGGGTTTTTATTGTTCTTTAGTTTCAATGATTGGGTGTGTCGAATTTATTGTTCTACTAGTTTTACTTTTAGATTTTAATATCAGAAAATAGTTATGCAATTATGGCAAGCTTCATCGTGAAACCCATTAATCTCTCTCTCTCTCTCTCTCTCTGTCTCTCTCTCTCTCTCTCTCTCTCGGAAATGCAGGTATCGGAGAAGACTGAGCTCAACGTCTCAGTGAAATTTCCGAGCATTCTTTCACTCAGGAACTACTTCGGAAAGAACATGTTGGAACGGAATGCGAACGTCAGCCACCCGCGACTCGACGAGCAGTTCGTCATGGGCTTAAACCTCGCCGGAAAGGTTCTCCGACGTCTGATCCCGCCCGCCGAGTACCAACAGATGAGACGTCAGGAGAGCTTCTGGGTTCTCTCCGGCGAGCTGAAGCTGAGAAGACCAGGCCTCCGCATCGTCATCCCAACACTGGCGTCGCCGCGTAACTGCGCGAAACCGAAGCCATCAGCCAACGAAGCACAGAATGACAGCAACCCATGCAACGGCTCAAGCTGCCCGGAGACGAGGCCCGGATTTCTGGCAACTTGGGGGGTTCGCCGGAAAGTCCAGTACAACGGAGAGCACAAGGGATCGACGTCGGAAAAAAATGAGGGCATGAAGAAGGAGAGCGGCAGGCATAGCGGCACGACGAAGAAGAGAGAGTTGAAGAGGGGCAGAGACGGCAGCCCGTCCGGAGACGAGCGTCCGAGGAAGGTGGCGAAGAAGGATATACTGGGAAGATGGTCGTCTAATAGGTATGCTATTGATGAATTAATGGTGATGATTCTCTTTTGCTTCCCATGTGACCAACGTACGTCGACTCTTCGTTACGTTCAAATCACCGCTATCTGAACGCGTTTATGCGCCCTCACTAGTGGAATACATGCCCACGTTGATGCCTGCCTGCCTCGTGCGGCTTTAACGTGCAGGGCCCCTCTTGTATACCGATTAACCGAGGGAGGAGTGCCTTGAGTTCTAATATGATTAAATATGCAATAACTCAAACAGGTACGAGGCAGCTCAACTGAAGCTGCTGGATATCATGCACGCAAAGGGGGCCGTGCTGGGGAAGCCGATCCTGAGGCCGCAGCTGAGGGAGGAGGCGAGGAAGCACATAGGGGACACGGGGTTGCTGGACCACCTGCTGAAGCACATGACCGACATGGTGATAGGGAGCGAGGAGAGGTTCAGGAGGAGGCACAACGCGGAGGGTGCCATGGAGTACTGGCTGGAGGGGGCCAACCTGGTGCAGCAGAGGAAGGATGCCGGGATACACGACCCCTTCTGGATCCCTCCCCCCGACTGGAAGCCCGGCGAGCTGGTGCAGCAGATGGTCGCGTCGGCTGATCAGGCTCATGAGCTCAGCCACCTCAAGGATGAGGTCGCCAAGATCAGGATGTACGAGTTCGAGCTGCAGTCGAGTACTATTACCACTTTCGTTGGTTGTTTGTTTCACGAAACTAAGAGGGTACGTCTCGTTACGGTTGCTAAAATATGTTTCTGACTGCATTTTTCTGCCTCCTGATGACAGAGACTTGGACAGTCTTCGTTCAACCGAGACGTCTTCGTTCGCAGCAGCCAAGAACGAGAGGGAAACCAGCACGTTGGGCTTCAGTATAGAGGGCCGTCAGGGAGCCGATCTTCGCAGCCACTTATTGGTGAACACAAATTATTTCTTTTCATGTCCATTCTTCAATTCATGCTTAAACACGTAATTCCATTACAGGAAGGGATTAATTGCTTGTTGAGAAAGAAATCAGTGCTCGAGGATCACTTGGTTGAGATATCGACCTCACTAAATAGAATTCAGGTGCAGCATGTTGACTTTCTCATCCGTTTATATACCATTTCAAATGATAACAGTCTCATGTCTTAGGCATATTACGTACACCAAGATCTCTCATCCTTCTTAGATGATAAGAATGTGATATAAGGTAAACCATGAAACCCAAATGTTTGATAAAATCTCTTTCATTATACAGGAGGAGATGAAGCACATATTGTACCAGATGGAATCGGCGAAGCCCGTGGGAAAGATCATCGAGGAAGGTGGCAACGGTTCGGACGAGTGGAGCTTGGGTGGTGCAGGCAAGTCCGAGGAGGAACAGAAGCGACAGCACAAGGGCCCACACGTGCCGAGCGGGTTCAGGATGTGCAAGCCAGAGGGCACGTTCCTGTGGCCGGGCATGGCGAGCAAGGGTACTCCTGCCAGCAGCCTCTCACCGTCGCATCAGCAGCAGGTCGCGGAGGATATAGTGCTGCTGCCGCACCCTCCCCCGTCCGCGTCCTCCGGCACCGCAGACTCACCCACCGCGCTCCAGCCAGTCTCCCCCGTCAAGCCGCTCGCTCGCACCAGAGCCTCTACACCTGCGGCAGCGCTGGTGCAGGAGAGTGCAGGAGCGGGAGAGGTTGACAGCAGCACCGCTCGGAAAGCCACAAATGACCCTTCACCGCCATGGCTATGGCTGCGACTCGCAACCCCGTCTCCAACCTCTGCATCTGGCATGTGACCGCCATCGTTGCTTTCACCAAGAAGCTTTACCATTTTTTTTTTTGCTTTTAAAATTCTCGTCAACTATAGAAAGGTATAGGTGGGTAAAAGCTTGAAACTGCAAGGGGTTTTGTGTGTGCTTCGTTCGGTATACAAATGCCTCACTGATCTGTAAAACTGCCCGGATGTTATCAGCTGTAGGGTTAAAGCTTTACCTGACTAACTTACAAATACCCAATTTATTCACTGCTTACATGTGAAGGGCATCATCACCTTATCTTTTTGCCGCCCTGTTATTTCCTTTTGTTGTGCTTTTCCTAGCGGCACTTTCTCAATTGTAAATGAAGCCCACTTTTTGTAAATGCTACTTTGGCAAGCCAATTGGAGGAATGCTGTGCTTGGTTGGACGATTTATTGTAATGCTATGGTGGGATATTATGTGTGTGTGTGTGTGTGTGAGAGAGAGAGAGAGAGAGAGAGACTAGTCCAGGTCGTATCAGGTGATACAAAATTTATGTGTTTTGAGATCACCACCGTCCGTGTCCATTCATTGTGCAAACAGTGGGACCCACACAAAAAAAAAAAAAAACTAGTGATGATGGCCATACACGGACGGTGGTGATTCCCGAAACACAAAAGATTTGTTGTTTAGCCACACATCACCCCGATCCGACCTCATAAATCAGACCTATTTCTATGACCACGTCCTCACCAGTCTCGTTCAAGATTTGTTCTTAGCTGGAGCCATTGATTGAATTTATTCATCAAACTTTGGTGACACGGTCCTTCTCCCCTTCTTCATTTTTACAATAATAAACTGTATTTAATATTTTAAAAAGACAAAACTATCCCTACTTTGCAGCGTGAAAAGATCGGGTGCAATATGATTGCACAAAAGTTTGTGCATTCTCATCTTGGGGATATGGCTTGTCAGGTGTCGGGCCCTGAGACTTGATGGAGGGCTATCAGTAGAGATGGCAGTGGAGCGAGGTAAAGACGGAGGACAAGGCCTCCACTTCTTTTTGTTTCAAAATTTTGCCCTCCATCTTGGCCTTCATCTTCACATAGGTTTTGATTTTAACCTTCATCCTTTCATGTCTTCTATTCTCATTTCAAATAGAGAGAGGTGAAGTGAGACTCTGTTTTCTTGGTCTTTTGGCCATTAAAAGGAAAAGAAAAGAGAAATAAAAGCTCGCACACCTCGTTAGAAAAAAGAGAAAAAGAAAAAAGAGATTCAAGAAAGGGTTTTATATTAAGAGTAATAATATATATATAATTTTATAATATGTATAAAAGTATAATAATAATTTCTTTAACTAAGATTGAGAAAAGAGCAAGGGCAAGAGTAAGTACATCCATGTTCCATCTCCGCATGGGTTTTGATTTTAACCTCCATCCCCCGATCTATTTCCTGTTTCATATGCTTCATTCCCGCGAGACTCCGTTTACCCCAATCTACTGCCATCCCTAACGATAACGTGCTTAATGAACAACTTGTGTGCAATCATATTGCACCCGATCCGGACTCCTTTGCAGCCTGCATTGCTCCTCTAAACTAAAAGTGACAACCATCGTCCACCCTGAGCCTGAGCCTGAGGGAATAATAGTCTTTGGCAGTTATTTATTCCCCACATTACCCAACGGCTCGTAATCAGAAGCTCCCAGTGTACGAAGTCGTGAAATATAAAAAGCCAACCAGCTCTCCCTCCCACTCCAAAATCCAAATAAACAAAGTCCGAAAAAAAAAAGAGGCGAAGCTCACTGGTTCGCCATTTCTGAAAAACTTTGAGGTAAATTTGGAAACTCGATAAGTAAAACTAGAAATGCGGCGTTGTGGAAGGCAAGCCCCCGACGTCAACAGAAGCAGAAAGGGCAACCGAAGCTACCCACTCTCACTTCATATCTCTACCCTCCGATTCTCTTTCAAATCTCCAACCCCCGACGTCAACAGAAGTAGAAAGGGCAACCGAATCTACCCACTCCTCCCACTCCCACTTCATATCTCTACCCTCCAATTCTCTTTCAAATCCCCAAGCTCTCTCTCTCTCTCTCTCTGATTTCGCTTCTACTCCTCGCTTCCTCTCCATCATTACGGTAGCGTCCCCAATCGACACCGAAGCGACTGGAACAAATTAGCGCTACTCTCTCTGTGGGAGTTGATCCATGGCGAATAATCCGAAGGAACCACCGAAATCACCAGAGGCGCAGGAGCGGGCGAGGGGGAAGAGGCCAGGGCCATGGCCTCCGAAGATCGAGCCGTTTGTGGCGCCGGCGGCCGACCTCAACCCGGGAGACCTCAAGACCTGGGCCAAGCGGACGGGATTCAACCCTAATTTCTCCGGCGAGGCCACGAGCGTCAGCGGAGATCTGGAGAGCGGCTCCGCTCGGTTGGACGCTCTCAGTCTGAGGAGAGCCGAGATCGAGACGGTTACGGATGTCGAGAAGGGACGGGCAGGGGGATCGCGCGATCGGCCGCCGGAGACGAGGAGGAACGCCGATCTGCCGCCGCCGCCGCCGCCGCCGCTCCCGGCCGTATGGGCGGCGGAAGCTCCGCCGGAGCCGAAGAATAAGGTTGCTCCGATCGCGGATAGCGAGGGTCCGAAGGGGGCGGATGAGATCGAGAAGGAGGAGGCGGTGGCGGTGGGGATTGAGTTGCCGGAATTTTCGCCTGGCAGGATTCCGGCGTATCAGGGGCGGCCGGTTGTTAGAAAAACTTCCGGACTAGGTGAGTCTGGTTCTGAGTGTTTTCTTCATCCTCTTTTTCTCTCTCCGCGAATTTTTGCTTTCTTCAATTCTAAAATTGTATGAGAATTAGCTTTGGTCAAAGGTGATATAGTCCTCTACATTTGAAATATGATGAAAATGTCTCCGTACTTTTTTTTTTATAGTTGTACTGTTTTGACATCTTTCTGCAAGATGGGCATTTTCGTCAACTATAATAAGGAGGGTGTTTTTGTCTTTTAATCTTGTAATTTTTGCGAAATTTTGCTTTTTTTGGCATTTTCCTTAAGGAAGAGGGGTGCATTTTTTTCGTGTCGGTACGCCAGATAGACAGCAAATTGGGTGTCCGTAACCGGATCGGGTTAAGTGGGTCCTATTTGCCATCGGCCGTAAGTGGGTCTGTGCTTGGTCCGACTCCGACCATGATGGGATGGTTGGACCATTAAAACTCTCTGGTCGGGATTTGGGTTGTCCTTTTTTCGGACCTGGCCCGCCTTTATCTCCATGTCTGGATCGATTGGATCGGACTGTGAAGCGACCTGAACCGGTCTGTGCTTCGAGGAAAATGTTGTGATACATTCGTAAAATCCACCAACGATCAAGCCCATATTTTGAGGTTCGATTTTTTTTTAGAATAATAGAGTACTGTGAGACGAATGTTTTTGTTTTTTATTCCATAAAAAAACTCTTTTGGTATTTTTAATAAAAACACATTGTTAATGTGTGTGCGTCTAATGGTCTTGTCAGCGTGTCATAATGTAAGTTGTCGTGTCAATGTGACCTACACCTTTCGTGTTTTGAAGGACGAGAGTATTTTTTTTCACCCCCTCTTTAAAATTAAAATCAAATTTTTTAGAAGAAAGGCAAACAAAATTAAAATCGATTAGGATCACGCCCGACAACGTTGTGACTTGTGGCGCTATGTAGATGTGGCAGCACTCCATTAGTGTCTTCATTTTGAGGTGCACTTACGAACGACGAATCAATGATCATTTCATTGTAATTGGAAAATGCAGCCTCGAATTCTTTCTACGGTCTGCAGCACTACCTCTCATTGGCGGGCTCGCTCGTCTTCCTACCTTTGGTTCTAGTTCCCGCGATGGGTGGAACAGATGTAATCTTCTTTTCCTCTTTTCTGTCATCGCCCATCTTTCCTATGAAGCTTGAAGTGACTAAGGAGAGGAGATTTTGTTTTCTGATGGTTTGCAGGAGGAGACTGCTATGGTGGTATCAACTGTCTTGTTGGTTACTGGTGTTACAACGCTTCTCCATTCTTATCTTGGTACACGGCTTCCACTTGTTCAAGGAAGTTCATTCGTGTACTTGGCTCCTGCTCTCGCTGTCGCGAATTCTCAAGAATTTCGGAATCTTAGTGAAAATGTGAGCAGATCCCTTCTCACATGTCTACTCCTATCTATTATATAATTCAACTTCTTCTATGCGTGTTAATCTCGTATTTTGTTACATATTTGTAATACCATGCTTGAGATGCTCGTATTCAGAATTTCAGTTGTAATCCAGATTGGCAGTTAGGATCCTTTGTGGGATTATTCTTGTTGAATGTGATTGGGAAGTTTGCTTATTTCGATAAGAAATTAATATGTTGTGTTTGTTGAATTGCAAGAAGAGAAAGAACATGAAACAATGAACAAATTATTTACTTGGTTCGGTCATGGAGACCTACATCCACGAGAAAACACACTCAGCTCTCCTTCTTTGTTATATTTACTCAACAGATTACAAATGAATATATATAGGAGAATAAGGCTCCTTTCAACAGGATATATACGACAGGCTAGAAAATCTAAGGATAAGGAAATGTAACTAATTCCTTTTTTGACAATCTATATCCAATAGGTAAGGAATGAGCTGGTGCAATCCTACGAGATTCATATCCTTTAACACTCCCCCTCAAGTGGGGTGTAGATGCTGTGACAGCCCCACTTGGTTAATAAAGTATTAAATTGATCTCGAGGAATCCCTTTGGTGAATCCCATCTGCCAATTGATCAACACTTCGAGTGTATGGAGTACATATTTCACCTCTCTGCACTTTCTCCCTGATAAAATGACAATATGTTTCTATATGCTTGGTCCTCTCATGAAAAACAGAATTAGCAGCAATATGGATTGCGGCCTGATTGTCACAATGCATTGGGATAGGAGAATTGAAACTAAGCCCAATTTCTAATAACAAGGTCTTGATCCATACTAGTTCACTGGTTGTGGTGGCCATAGCCCGATACTCTGCTTTAGCACTCGATCTGGATATCACACTTCTGTTTTTTGCTTTTCCAAGATACTAAGTTTTCTCCCACAAATACACAATAGCCTGTAGTTGACCTTCGATCCAAGCTTCCTGCCCAGTCTGCATCAGAGAAACCTTTTATGTTGACATTTTTGTTTCTTGAGTACCATAAACCTTGTCCTGGTGACTTTTTCAAGTACTTAAGAATTCAATCCACAGCTTTCAGATGACCCTGACAAGGAGCATGCATATTTTGGCTGACTTGACTGACTGCATACGTAATATCTGGCCTGGTAACCATCAAATATATCAATTTTCCCACCAAACGTTGATAGCTAGCAATATCTGAAACCGGTTCATCAGAGATATCCTTGAGCTTAGATCCACTTTCGATGGGAGTATCTGCAGGTTTACTTCTCAGTTTACCTGTTTCTTCTAATATATCGTGGGTATATTTTCTTTGAGACAAAAAAATCCCTTTTTTTGAGTGGGCAACCTCAATACCCAAGAAGTATTTTAATTTTCCGAGGTCTTTTATTTCAAACATTTTTTGAAGAAAGCTCTTTGCTACATCAATTTTCTGACCATTATTTTGAGTGACTATAATATCATCTACATAGATGAGAATTATAGTCACATCACTTCCTTCCCTTTTTATAAAGAGAGAATTATCAGCCATGCTTCTAACAAAACCATTATCTTCAGGTGCATTGCTTAATTTTAGATGCCATGCCCTAGGAGATTGTTTCAATCCATAGCTTTATGGAGTTTACAAACAAGAGATGAAGTGCCTTCTTGTGGATGACCTGGAGGAAGATTCATATAAACCTCCTCTTTGAGATCTCCTTATAAAAATGCATTTTTAACGTCTAACTGATATAGAGGCAAATTCAGATTACATGCAATCAATATAACAATTCTCATAGTGTTCATTTTTGCCACTGGGGCAAAAGTTTCTTTATAGTCAAGCCCATGAGTTTGGGTATAGCCCTTGGCCACCAGCCTGACCTTATGTTTTTCAATAGCCCCATCACTTCTATATTTGATTTTAAAAATCCAGCGACACCCAACAATTTTTTTCTCTTTTGGAAGAGTAGTTATTTCCCACATGTTATTTTTATAAAGAGCACTCAATTCATCTTTCATAGCTTGGACCCATATAGGATCATGTTTAGCTTCTTCATAAGACGAGGGCTCATGATGGGCCGTGATAGAGCTAAGGAAGGCGACAAAGGTTTTTGGTAAGTGACCATAAGTAATATGTTTTTCAATAGGATGATTTGTGACCATATATGTGACAAAATCATTTAGGTGTCCAGGTGGTCGAGTCACATGTTGAGATCTCCTTAACACCGAAGGTGCATTATCACTTTGTAAAACTGACAAATCTTGTTCTTCTTGAGAAGTATTCTCTATGTTAGGCAAAATGGCCTCATATTGAGATGTATTTTCAGTTTCCTTAGACATGGTCATCAAGTCATCATAGACTTCTAAGGCAGGAAGCACAATCTCCCCTTATCGACCTTCTTCATTCTGACGGGTATTGAAAAACAGTGTAGCCTCATCAAAACTAACATCTCTTGAGATGTAAGTACGGTTATCTTCTACACAGTAGCATCTATAACCCTTTTTTGTAGTAGAATACCCCAAAAATAAACATTTTTGAGCTTTAAGACTCAATTTATCACGTGCAGATTTATGAATCATCACATAAACGGTACATCCAAGGACATGCATGTGATTTACACTAAATTTCTTCCCTATTAAAATCTCCAAAGGCGATTTATGTTGAAGACGAGCACTAGGAAGGTGATTTATAATATAACATGCCGTCATAATAACTTCGCTCCAGAACCTTTTTGGCACATTAGTTTGAAATAATAAGGATCGAGTTACCTCAAGGAGATGCCAATTTTTCCTCTCAGCAACCCCATTTTGTTGGGGAGTTTCCATGATTCATTCCACTTTCCTTCTCAAATTCTTCAAAGAATTTGTTTTTGAACTCCGATCCATTATCTGTTCTCAAGGCTTTTATATGAGTGTTGAATTGAGTTCTCACCATATTATAAAAGGATTTAAATCGTTCAAAGACCTCATCTTTTGACCTAAGCAAATATATCCAAGTCATTTTAATGAAATCATCAATCAATGTCAAATAATACTTAAAACCTGAATGAGAGACAACTGGGGCTGGACCCCAAATGTTTGAATGTAGAAGTTCAAAAACTTTAGTTGAAACACTCTCGGAGACGGAAAAAGGAACATGTGACATCTTAGCATAGCGACAAATGTCACACACATGAGAATCAAAAACTACGCCTGGCAATAAAGTAGAAAGGACTTTGCTGGATGGATAACCAAGTCTGATGTGCCACGTCTGACCATTATTTTTCAATTGCGACATCAATGCTGTGCCATTTTTATTTATCACATAAACTCCCTTCTCAAGTTGACCTTCACCACTCTTCTTGTTCGTTATCCGATCCTGAAAAACCACGTTAAAGGGAGAGAATATGGCATTGCAATTTAGATAACGTGTAAGCTTAGAAACAAATAAAAGATTTGAAGCAAGACGGAGCATGTACAACACCAACATCTTTTTATCTAAAATATAAGTCTCACCGACTCTTCCAATTTGAATGGACGATCCATTAGCTATAGTAACTGGCCCCTTTTTTTATCAGTCCTTATATTTTGGATCTTGGCATAACAACTCGACATATGATCTGAAGCTCCTGAGTCGACAATCCAGGAATTTACATCACAAGAATTCAGATTTAGTGAGGATGAATGTGTACCTGTCTCAGTAGTGATGAAGGTTGAGGCGGCAATGGTAGGAGCGTCCGGTTTTTTGCTCCTGCTGTTGATGAACTCCTTTAATGTTTCCAAAGTGATGGGAGTTTCATTTTTTTCAACACATGCAGTTTGAGCTTTCGGCTGATCTCTGTTGTTGGCGCTTCTAGAGGTGTTTGGTTTCCCATGAAGAAACCAACATTTCTCTTTAAGATGGCCTTCCCTTTTGCAATGAGTACAGACCAAGCGTTCACGTCTTCCCTTTGGTTTTGGTCGATACTCAGTTTTTTCAATTTGATTAGTGCCAACATTAAATGCAACCTTTTCAACAGATTCCTCACTAAGGGTTTGATTTTTTTCAACATTCATCACCCTTCTGCGACTTTCTTCTCGCATTATAGTAGAACACACATTATTGAGAGATGGTAATTCTGAAGCCATAAGAATTTGACTTCTTAGGGATTCATAATCTGATCCAAGATCAGCAAGAAGTTGAAAAAATTTTCCTTGCTCTTTTTTATTTTTGTATAAAGGATCAGTCGATGGCATTGTGAGAGAGTCCAACTCATCCCACATACTTCTCATTCTTCCAAGATACTCACTGAATGACATTATGTTTCTGATGATCATGTATCTCCTGAGTGAGTTGATACATGCAGGCTATGCTATTTTGTTCACTATATAGTTGTCTATCCGTGTTCCATATCTCCTCAGTTGTGTTCAAGAACAGAAAACCCTCAGCAATCTTGGGCTCCATTGAATTAAGGAGCCAAGACATGACCAAATCATTTGATGATTGCCATTCATCGATCTTAGGATCATCTTGATTTGGCTTAGGAGTTTTCCCATTTATAAAGCCTAACTTCGTCCTTCCACTAAGATATAAATTTGCAGACTCCGCCCATGATATATAATTTGAACCGTTGAGCAAGATAGAGGTGATTTTGAGGTTTGGTGTTGCCTGTTCTTGCACAATAACTCTGCTAGAATCAGTGGTGGTTTTAGAACCTGTAGACTCAAATCTGTTTGCCATGGTAGAGTCGAAATCCAGGAAACACACCACACCAAATTAGTTCACCGATCCTCCTACTCTGATACCATGTTGAATTGCAATAAGAGAAAGAACATGAAACAATGAACAAATTATTTACGTGGTTCGGTCATGGAGACCTACATCCACGAGAAAACACACTCAGCTCTCCTTCTTTGTTATATTTACTCAACAGATTACAAATGAATATATTGTCAAATTATGTAATCAAATCTTATAATCCAATATATATTTTATATATATATAAGGTAATACATTTACATATATATAATATATATTGATATGTATCTACCTATTATATATATAAAATATATATTTATTGCTCTTTAGCTGTAAGGGTATATTCATCATTTTACATTCTTTTTTGAGAATATGTATGTAGTTTTTCTTTTTTGTTTTTCTTTTCTTTTTTCTTTTATTATTTCAGCTTTTAGCTTTTAGCACATGGAGGGGCCCACCCAACATGATCGTTGGGCCCTCCAACGGTTATAATTATAACCGTTGGAGGGGTCCCGACGATCATATTGGGAGCCCCTCCATGGCCTCTCATTGTGTATAAATAAGGGTGTTCCCCCCCTTGTGTTTAAATATGGCTTTGGGTCAATGCCCAAGTGTTCAATAAAGGTTATTTTCATTTTTTAGTGCTTTTGTGAGATTGATTGATTTGTGCTTTTGTGCACAAGTGTTCTTATTGTACATGTGTGCATTTATCTTTCATTATTGGGTCTTGATTATAGTATCAAGTTGAAGATACTTTTACATGGTATCAGAGTGAAGGTTTTGAGGAAGAAAGATCGTGTGTTTGTCCACATTCTTGGGTGCCTCAAAAAACGTGCCTTCAAGCTATTGAAGATTGGAGTGGATTATTTCCTTCGGCCAATATTTTATAAGTCTTCTTTGTTAAGAAAGACTTAAAAATCTATTAAGGTACGTGTTCTTTTTTTATTTCTATCCTCTCTAATGGGCGAAAAAGACTCACTTCTCCTTCGGGTTTAAACTCAATGGTTCAAACTATCATGTTTGGGTCGGTAATATGGAAGCCCATATTAAAGGGAAGGGGCTTTGGGGGTATGTTCAAGGTTCGATACCGGAACCCGAACCAAAAATTACCATTATGGAAAAAGGAGATATAAAGATTTTTGAAGGAGAAGAGAGGCAAATAGCTCTTGAAGATTATTCAAAGAAACATGATGAATGGGAAACGAAAAACTTCATGATCTTATCTTGGTTTTTCTCATCCATTGAAACTAAGATCAATGCCAGCATCATCAAATTCAAGAAAGCTTCTGAAGCTTGGATATATCTTGAAAAAATATATACTTTAAGAGATTTATCACACAAATATTACCTTCAAAAGAGGGTTTTGACCTTACAACAAAATGAGATGACTATTCGGGAATACTCTGCCGAATTGTCTTCCATTTGGGACGAGCTTGCTATGCTTGAACCCAAATAGAGTGGTGAAGCTATCGAGCTTAGACACAAACAACTTGAGGAAGATTGCTTTTTTAACTTCCTAAATGGTCTTAGACCCGAATTTGAACAAATTCGGTCTTCTCTTCTTTCTTCTTTCACAACTCCCGCCATTGAAGATGTTATTACCTAATTGAGTAGGGAAGAAACTTGTATGGGCATTAGTAAAAGCAATCCTAGCATCCTTACAACCTCCTCTATTCAGGAAGAAAGTGGAGGGGTGAATGTCGTTTCAAGACCAGGTAACCATGTAAAGACTTACAAATCTCCTCATTTTAAGAATCAAAATCAAGGAGGAAATTGGCAAAATGGAAAGAGAGGAGAGACTATAGAAAATTAACTTGTCATTTTTGTAAAGAATCGGGGCATATCAAACCAATTTGCCCAAAATGGAAGAAATTGCTTGCAATGGCCACCACCACTCAACCGGAAGAACGACCATCATCTTCAAATGGGTCTCTCTCTCTCTACAACAAATTATGGAAGCTCTTCAACATCTTCTCAAGGGAGGAATTTTCGGAGCTGCTATGTCAACCTCTTCCCCTCTCGGTAAGACATCTTGGCTCTTAGATTCTGGGGCATCATTTCATATGACCCCAAGTGCTTGTTCTCTTTCCGAATACTCTAAATTTTTTTTTTTTATCTTTTGTCTCAACGACGGATGGAACATCCCTTGAAATTAAAGGAATAGGCAATTTCGAAAAACAAGATTTTTTTATTCCAAAAATTAGATTCTTACCAAAACTAAATTTGAATTTGTTTTCGGTTTCTCAACTCTCGGACCATGGTTGCGATATAAAATTCTCTTCTAATAAATGTTGGGTACAGGATCGCCGGTCCGAGAGGTTGATTGGGGAAGGCTCTAGGAAAGAAGATCTCTACTATGTTGATTTTCTCCAAGTTCCTGAGAATCAATTTTGTAATGTTGTCCAAAATAAAGATATTCATGTGTGGCATAAGAGACTTGGACATTCCAATATTGTTAAAATTTCATACTTGCCTTTTGTTTAACATCTTTGTAAAGGAGATTTACATATAATGAATGTATTCTTGGGAAAATGAAAAGTTTGCCCTTTTATCAAAGATCCATGTTTACAACAAAACCTTTTGAAATCGTTCATTCCGATGTACGGGGTCCGGCTCCTATGATATCTAAAGGAGGATTCTCATATTATGTGATTTATGTTTATAATTACACTAGGTATTGTTGGATATACTTTCTCAAACATAAGCATGAAGTTTTTTTGACTTTCAAAACTTTTCATATGATGATCTTAAATCAATTCAATGGGAACTTAAAAATCCTTAGATCCAACTCTGGAGGAGAATACCTATCAAATGAATTCAAGAGTTATCTTGAAAGTTACGGTATTCTCCATCAAAAATCTTGTCCAAAAACCCCTCAACAAAATAGATTAGCCGAACGAAAACATATGCATATTATTGAAACAACTCGAACTTTGCTTATTTCGCAAAACATTCTAAAAAAACTTTGTGCTGAGGCAACCCTTACATCAGTCTATCTCATAAATATGTAATGAAGTGCCAAATGAAAAGAGCAACGTCTCCAAGCGAAAGCACGCACATACACAAGATGCCACTAAAGGGCAAAATAAACCACAAAAGTGGTCAAGCACAAAAAGAAGATAAAAAATATATCTCACTTCATAGAATGCTTCAAAAGAAGCTTAGGAAATACATGGGGCTGTGCCCCTTATTTATACACAGCAAGGGACCCAAGGAGGGGCTCCCATAGAGTCGTTGGAGCCCCTCCAACGGTCATATTTATGACCGTTGGAGGGGTCCAACGACTCTATGTGGACCCCTCTCAAGTGAATAAAAAACAAAAAAAGAAAAAAGCAAAAAAGGAAAATGAATAAAGGAAAAAGAAAAAGGGAAAAGCATATCAATGATATGCGTGTACAGGGTGAAATGACAGAAATACCCCTATCGGGTTTTACAAAATAAATATATATATATTTATATATATAGATAGACACATAGACATATATATATCATATATATGTGTATGTGTCGTAATCTATGTATATATATATATATATATATATATATATATATATATATATATATATATATACATCATATTTTAACACCCCCCCTCAAACACATGGTGAGATCACCGAGAGTTTGCTGAGGAGGAAGTAGAAGCGAGGCGAAGGCAAAGCTTTGGTGAAGAAATCCGCCAACTGATATTCGATAGGAACATATGGAAGTTGAATGGTGCCTCGTAAAAATTCATCTTGAACATAATGACAGTCCATCTCAATATGCTTCATTCGTTCGTGAAAAGTGTGATTGCTAGCGATATAAATGGAGCTCTTGTTGTCACAGCATAGCTTTGAGGGAGTTGAGAATGAGACACCCATATCTTTAAGTAAGCTTCTTAACCATATAATCTCAGTTGTGGTAGTGGCCATCGCACGATATTCGGCTTCAGTAGATGAGAGAGAAACTTTACGCTGCTTTTTACACCTCCAGGAGATAAGTGACTCCCCAAGAAACACACAATAACCTGTGGTAGAAATACGATCATCGGGGTTACCCCCCCAATCAGAGTCAGTATACGCAAGTAAAGTAAGAGGTGAAGAAGAGGATAAGAATACTCCCTTAGTTATGGAATCTTTTAGATATCTGATAATCCTCATTACTGTTGCCATGTGAGTGGTGGTAGGAGCAGTCTGAAATTGGCTTGTACTATGAACTGCATGGGAAATGTGAGGCCTGGTAATAGATAAATATGTTAATGATCCAATCAATTGACGATAAGGCGTGGGATCTGCTAAAGGAGTGCCATCATTGGCTCTCATCTTGGCATTGATCACTTCTGGAGTCTCCACCCTTTTGTCACCTGTTAGCCCAGACCTAGCAATAATATCAGAGGCAAGCTTCATCTGAGATAGGACATACCCCTTGGGGGAGTATGCAACTTCAATTCCTAAGAAATACCTCAAAAAACCCAGATCAGACATATCAAAATTTTTCTTAAGAATATTTTTAATAAGATCAATACCTTTCTTATCATTACCTGTGATAATCATATCATCAACATATAATAATAAAATGGTTATGTATTCATTAGAGGATTTAACAAACAAAGCAGTATCAGTGTAACATGAGGAGAAACCATTATCAAGAACTACTTTGCTAAAAAGATCATACCACGCTTTTGGCGCTTGTTTTAACCCATAAAGAGCTTTGTTTAATTTTAGAATATTGTCTTTCCCAATTTCAAGACCCGGCGGAGGATCCATAAGAACTTCTTCACATAAAGTTCCATTTAAGAAAGCATTTTTAACATCAAGTTGGTATATAGGCCATTGTTTGATGGATGCTAAAGCAATTAAGGTTCGTACACTAGTCATTCTGGCCACGGGAGCAAAAGTTTCTTCATAATCAATCCCATATTCTTGGGCATAGCCTTTTGCTACCAAACGAGCTTTGTATCTTTCAAGGGACCCATCACATTTAGTTTTGACTTTATATACCCATCTACACCCAATTGCCTTCTTTCCTAAAGGTTGAGGAATAATGCTCCAGGTTTGGGCCTTGTTAAGAGCCTCTAGTTCGATTTTCATGGCTTCAATCCAATGTGGGTGATCTTTAGCTTCCTTGAAAGAGGTAGGTTCGTGATACGAATGTATTAACATAAAACAGGCCCTATAATTCGGAGAAAAAGATTCATAGGACACAAACTTTTGTGGTGGCCTACTGGTACGAGAAGATCTCCTAGGTAGATTATTGTCAGTAGATTCTTCTAAAGAGAAGTCTTGAGAGTATCTGTCAATAGCAGGTTGATGTTCATTTCCTATCCGCCGGGTATAAACATTTATATCATTAAGGTTTTCATTTTGGGAGGTATTATCATGTTGTTGTATATCATTATAATGTGAAATTCCATCACAACTAGTATCACAAGAAATAGCTTCAGGAGACTCAATTCTAGGAGCTAAGTCAAATAGAAAAGAATAATCGATGTCTTCCTTAGATGTGTGGATATCGAAACCATTTTGTTATTCAATAAAGTTTACATTTCTCGACACATATAATTTATTGTTTCGAATATCAAAACATCTATAGCCTTTTTGATTCTCACCATAGCCAATGAACACACATTCAATAGCTTTAGGTGACAACTTATCTTGTCCTAAACTAAGTACAAAACATTTGCATCCAAAGATTCTCAATCTATTAAAATCGGGAGTAATTTTAAATAATTTTTCAAAGGGCGAAACATTTTTCAAAGAGGAAGAGGGCATACGATTCACAAGATATGTTGCGGTAAGAAGAGCTTCGGCCCAAAAGTTTTTAGGAACACATTTAGACACAAGAAGAGTTCTTGTGGTTTCAATTAAATGTCTATGTTTCCTTTCCGCAAGACCATTTTGTTGCGGAGTTTTAGGACAAGATCGTTGGTGCAAAATTCCATTTGTTTTAAAATAATTTTGGAAGTCTTTAGACATGTATTCTCCTCCCGAGTCGGATCTAAAAATGGCTATATTGTGTTGGAATTGATTTTGAACAAGAGCGTGAAACTCTTTAAAATTAGTGAAGACATCAGATTTATTCTTGATAATATAAACCCATGTGTATCTAGTAAAATCATCAATAAAAGAAACATAGTAAGAGAAGCCTCCTTTGGACATAACGGGTGCCGGTCCTCATACATCGGAATGCACAAGTTCAAAAGGCCTTTTTGACACAAAATTGCTATGAGAATATGGAAGAGAGTGAATTTTCCCAAGAATACAATCATTGCATGTAAATGTATTTGTATTACAAAATTTTTCCAAAAATGGAAAAAGGTACAATTTGGAAATAATAGGGTGCCCAAGTCTCTTATGCCAAGTCTCAATATCTTTGGATTGAACATGATTACAAAATGATTTGGATGGCAAAGACAAAAAATCCATATAGTAAAGGTCCCCTCTTCTATGGCCTTGCCCAATCCGCTTCTCGGACCGGAGATCCTGCACATAGCAATGGGTTGGTGAAAAAGAGACATTACACTCAAAATCGGTGATTTGAGAGACAGAAAAGATTTAGATTAAGTTTTGGGATGATTCGGATTTTGGGAACAAAAAATTCTTTGTTTTGATCATAAATTTTCTCAAGGTTTCCAATACCCTCAACATTTAAAGAAGTTCCATCGGCGGTGGATACATATGATTTAAACTTATTGAGACTTGGTTTTGACAAAAGTGATGCATTTGGAGTCATATGGAAAGAGGCACCCGAATCAAGAATCCAAGAAGACATACCTGGGAATGAAGAGATGGCGGCACCGGAAGTGGAAGGTGAGGATGATGATGTAGAGGCGTTCATCTTCATAAATTGTTGGAGAGTTTCGGTTAGATGAGCGATGGAATCCTTTATGTCACCATCCTTCTTTGAATCTTCATTGATGATTGGAGGAGTTTCTCCCACGGAAGCTACCTTCTTCTTGAATTTAGGGCAATCGGGACGAATATGGCCCGGTTCATTACAATTATGACAAATGATTTTCCTTCCTCCACCATTATTCTTCCAAAAATGTGGTGGTTTATATGATCTTACATTGTTGCCGGGTCTAGACACGGCATGTACTTCATCAACATCCCTTTTCAAGGCCAAACGGGTTTCTTCTTGACATAAATCGGCCAAAATATCGCTTAGAGGAGTAGAGGCTCTATGAAGTAGAGATCCTCTAAGTTGTTCAAATTCGGGACGAAGCCCATGAATAAATTGAAAGAACCTCTCTTTTTCCATTTGCTCTTGTCTCATAGTAATAGCACTTCCTTCCCATTGCGGTTCGAGAAGGACAAGTTCATCCCATAAAGAGGATAGGGCACTATAATAGTCCCTAATGCTCATATCACCTTGCTTGGTAGCTCTTACCTTTTCTTGAAGAAAAAAATGCCTAGCAAGGTCTCTTTGAGTGTACATACCTTTCATGAAAAACCATGCTTCATTAGCCTTCTTGAATTTAGCAAGATTTGCACAAATCTTCAATTCGACGTTATTCATGAACCATGCTAAGATTTTAGCATGTTCACTTTCCCAATCTTCCATTTTAGAAGAGTAATCAAGAATAGCCTTTTCTTTTTCTTCTTCATTCAAGGCTTTTTCTTCACCTCCTTCAAATTTAGTTAACTTAAGTTGTGGTTCCGGAATGGTTCCACATACATAACCCCAAAGCCTTTTACCTTTGAGATTATTCTCCATAGCGGCCGCCCACATGCGATAATTGGTCCCATCCAATTTGAATGAGAGATCGATTTTTGCATCTTTGTTGGCCATTAGAAGAAAAATTTATAAGACAAGAGAGAGGAGAGGTATTACTTGTCAATGGAGGATCCAATGAAGCCTTCTTAACCTGGCTCTGATACCATGTAATGAAGTGCCAAATGAAAAGAGCAACGTCTCCAAGCGAAAGCACGGAAGCACGCACATACACAAGATGCCACTAAAGGGCAAAATAAACCACAAAAGTGGTCAAGCACAAAAAGAAGATAAAAAATATATCTCACTTCATAGAATGCTTCAAAAGAAGCTTAGGAAATACATGGGGCTGTGCCCCTTATTTATACACAGCAAGGGACCCAAGGAGGGGCTCCCATAGAGTCGTTGGAGCCCCTCCAACGGTCATATTTATGACCGTTGGAGGGGTCCAACGACTCTATGTGGACCCCTCTCAAGTGAATAAAAAACAAAAAAAAGAAAAAAGGAAAATGAATAAAGGAAAAAGAAAAAGGGAAAAGCATATCAATGATATGCGTGTACAGGGTGAAATGACAGAAATACCCCTATCGGGTTTTACAAAATAAATATATATATATTTATATATATAGATAGACACATAGACATATATATATCATATATATGTGTATGTGTCGTAATCTATGTATATAGATATATATATAGATATATAAATATACATCATATTTTAACAAAATAGACTTCTATCAAAAAATTTGAACAAAATTTTCCCTTTTAAAAAATTATACAAGAAGGAACCTGACTACAGCAGGTTAAAGGTGTTTGGATGTAAATTTTTTGTCCTTACGGATAAAAATGATAAGCTTTCCCCAAAGGCCATTCCTGGTGCCTTTCTTGGTTATTCGAAAACCCTAAAAATGACAAATTGTATGTTTCCAGAAATGTGAGTTTTTTGGAAAATCTTAGTGGTTTTTAAAGTTTTGTATCTCTTGATGAGAACGTGGATTATTTCTTTCTATTTGAAATGTTAGCTAAAGATGATGATACAAGTGATAATGAGTCAACTCAGAATAACTCAAGCGATAATGAAACCGAGGAAATTGTCACCTCTCTGCCCTCTCCTCCTCATCAACATATCGATGAGGGATCATCTAGAGAGCCCATCACCTATGTCCATAGAGATAAAAACACCTTCAGAAGTGCTCTTGAAAGATATGATGACACCAGTAGGACTATCTCTCCAAGAGAGGAGAACCTGTGAAGAATCGAAAGACATAGGAAAGCTCCCTCTAGGTTTATCTCATATGACTCTTTTTCACCTAAATATAGGGTCTCTCTTAGTGTCATTCATTCTTACATAGAACCTAGAAATTTTGAGGAAGCACGAAAATATTCTGAATGGGTAGAAGCTATGGAGAATGAACTTGGTGCTCTAAGAAGAGCCAAGACTTGGGAATTTCAAGATCTTCCTAAGGGTAAGAAAATAATAGATGTAGTTGAGTATTTAAAGTAAAAATAAAAAACGATGGATTCCTTGAGAGATATAAGGCGAGATTAGTTGCTAAGGGATATAATCAAGAATATGGGATTGACTATGAAGAAACTTTTGCCCTTGTGGCCCGAATGGTCATTGTTGATGTCTCATCACCGTTGCCTCAATCAACAAATGGAACATCTATCAAATGGATGTTAAAAACGTCTTCCTAAATTGTGATATGAATAAAGAGGTATATATGGATGCTCCACTAGAAATGGAGACTCCCAAAGGGAAAGTGTTTCGCGTTCGCAAAGCACTTTATGGTTTAAAACAAGCCCTCAGGGCTTGGTATGATAGGTTTAACTTCGTAATGTTAGAAAATGGCTTTTCATTTTGTTTGACTGACACTGCCTTATTTGTTAGAAAAACCAATGCAGGGATTGCCATTATGCTTTTATATGTGGATGATATGCTTATAATCGGAAATGATTCTAAAGGGGTTAAAAGCATAAAATCAATTTTGAATGATAGATTTGAAATGTCTGATTTGGGATTCCTAACTTATTTTTTAGGTATTGAAGTAGCATACTCTCATAGAGGGTATTTTTTATCTCAAACTAAGCTTTCCTCTGAGATTATTGACATGTCAGGTATTACGGATGATACGGTTTGTGAAACTCCTGCTATAGTGAGAGTCAAAATGAAGATTGATGATGGTATTCCTCTCTCTGATCCCACCCCCTATAGACAACTTGTAGGATCATTGATGTATTCGAGTATTACTAGACCAGATATTTCTCATGCAGTTCATACTGCAAGTCAGTTTCAACATGCACCAACATCGGTTCACATGAGTGCAATTCTGCGGGTCGTAAGATACATAAAGGGTACATTATATAAGGGAGTATTCTTATCCTCTTCTTTTGAATTAAAATTAATTGTTTATACTGACTCTGACTAGGGAGGTGACCCAAATAATCGTCACTCCACCACTGGTTTTTGTGTGTTCTTAGGAGATTCGTTGATCTCTTGAAAATGAAAGAAGCAACAAAAAGTGTCTTTATCCTCAACCGAAGCTGAATATCGTGTCATGACAACTACTATCATGAAAATTGTATGGATTCATCAGCTATTAGAAGACATGGGGATCACAATAGAAGTGCCCACCAAGCTATGTTGTGATAACAAGAGTGCAGTATACATTGCAAAAAATCATACTTTTCATTAGCGGACTAAACACATTGAGATGGACTGTCACTATGTTCGGGAAGCGTATATGAAAGGAGTTATAGATCTTCCATATGTAACTTCAGAATATCAATTGGCAGATTTCTTCACCAAAGCTTTATGTGCTCTGCGGTTCAATTTCCTTCTTGACAAACTTCCAGTCATCCTGCCCTAAGTTTGAAGGGGGTGTTAAATTATGTAATCAAATCTTGTAATCCAATATATATTTTATATATATAAGGTAATACATATATATATATAATATATGTATATGTATCTACCTATTATATATCTAAAATATATATTTATTTCTCTTTAGCCGTAAGGGTATATTCGTTATTTTACACATTCTTTTTTGAGAATATGTATGTAATTTTTCTTTTTTGTTTTTGTTTTTCTTTTATTATTTCATCTTTTAGCTTTTAGCACATGGAGGGGCCCACCCAACATGATCGTTGGGCCCTCCAACGGTTATAATTATAACCGTTGGAGGGGTCCCAACGATCATATTGGGAGCCCCTCCATGGCCTCTCATTGTGTATAAATAGGGGTGTTCCCCCTTGTGTTTAAATATGGCTTTGGGTCAAAACCCAAGTGTTCAATAAAGGTTATTTTCATTTTTTAGTGCTTTTGTGCACAAGTGTTCTTATTGTGCATGTGTGCACTTATCTTTCATCAAGAATATTGGGTCTTGATTATAGTATCTTGTTGAAGATACTTTTACATATATATATATATATATAGGAGAATAAGGCTCCTTTCAACAGGATATATACGACAGGCTAGGAAATCTAAGGATAAGGAAATGTAACTAATTCCTTTTATAACAATCTATATCCAATAGGTAAGGAATGAGCTGGTGCAATCCTACGAGATTCATATCCTTTAACAGTGTTTATTTGCAATTCAATATTAAATTGAATTTTATAAAATAGGTCTAATACTTTGAAAGTACATTGAGAAATAATTTTGAGATCTTTTATTTAGAGTACGGTTCTTAAAATAAAGTTCTCTTTGATTATGAAAGCGTGAAAAGGATTAGTAATATACACCACAGAGATCACTTGGGCTTAAAAGACCTTTCAATTGGTCATTCATTATCCACTTGGTGTGGATTATAGTAGCAGTAGCTAGTTGATGAAAAATATAGATAGATGCTAGCATGGTTGTCAGAACTGTTCGAACTTGGTACTGTTTCCCCATCCATTTAGAAAAGATGGCGATAACAATGGGAGGAAAACAATTTTTCTATGTTAAAGAGTCTAATAGCACAGTGTGTGGATAGTGAGAAATGACCAAAAGTTGTACAGTGGCCAGGCCTACCTTCCAAAGCTTGTCAAGCTACGATGGATGAGCTGGTTCTTCTGGAAATAAGCTAACCATGAATGAAGAGCCCTGTGTCCTTTAGCACTAAAGCAACAGGGAGAGTACCAGAAGCAGAATGGAAGATGTTGGTTCTACTGCTGCCTATCTTGATCACTTTCTCTCGATCCCTCTCCAGATGCCTTCAGACTAAATGTGGATGCTATCTGAGAGTTTCCTATCTACTGGTCTCTTTTCAGAAACTCGTCCTCAAAAGGGGAGTGAATCAGTGAAGTTCATGTGTGTGGCAAAAATATGCATCACCTTTAATTTTAAGCTCTATCTAATCCCAATATTCTTTATAAATAGATGGACACCTTTAGTGCTACCTATTTTTTCATCCTGTGCTTTATGACTTAGAATTAAGGACGTAGAAGATGGAATCTGACCATGAGAAGAATCCTGAGAGACAGCCCTGGAGCTGCCTGAACAGTCTGTGATCAGTGCTGTCTATCAAGAAAACTTGGGCGCTGCCCAGAACCGTTTCTGCTTCCTATGCATCAGGAAATTATGCTATTAAAGTAGTTTTTCTTGGGTATTTTAATTTAATTTTATAACATTATAGGCTTGAAGTTGGCACCAACAAATGTTTGCTTTAGTTTATTTTTGTTCTCTCTTTTAGGTGGTAACTTCTGAAGGTGTTGCACAATGTTTCTTGTTTACATACTTGGGAATGCATGTGGGTTTAGTGTCCTAGATTCTTGTGCAAGTTTATTTTAAATTTTAAAATGTGTATTGGTGAAATTTTCTTTCACTGTTTGCAGAAATTCAAGCATATAATGAAGGAACTACAGGGGGCCATAATTGTCGGTTCATTTTTCCAGTGCATCTTGGGATACAGCGGCCTGATGGCCTTCCTTTTAAGGTCTCTCAATGTCAATTTCAACCAGTTGTTTTTTCTATCTTGAATTTTTTGGTATAGGTGGAATGCATATTGGCGTGAAAAAATTTTGGTGCTTCAGATTGTCCACTTTGTTTGCTAAAATCTTAATGTTGTGATTCAAGCTTATTTATTTTTATTTTTGAGACCTCTTCAACTTTATTTCACTATGATCATATATATGTTGGAAAACACCATATCTATGTTGAAGAACACCAATTTTATCTGGAAATTGTTGAAATTATCTTTCTTCATGAAAAATTTTGAAACATTAACTCGAACCAGTTAATCATGCAAAACAGAAAACATAATATGTATATACATACCTAAATACATCCATATCTACATATATACATACATATGTATAATCTTCTTCATTTTGAACAGTAGATACTGGCTTCTCAGTCTGCTGGTCTGATATAACTTAAATCCCTGTGAAAGTTAAGACTTAGGTAACCAGCATTTAGAAGCTTTCAGCCTGGATGGAACTTTTGAGCCAAACCATGAACCAGTTCAATATACATTGTCTTATCAGTGAGTTGTCGTCTACATGCATTTGAGACATCTGTGTGAATGTGTATGTGTAGGTGATGGCAACACACTTATCAAGTCTGTGCAAGCTTAGGTCAACTTTTCTCATGCTATATATATATATGCATTTCCAATCATGCAAGAACAAGATTGTACCTTTTCTTTCAATTTTTTATTATAGCGCCAAGCTAAGCACTTCATTGTACTCCTAGGGCTATGCATGAGCCAACACAATACTGTTTATCAAGCTTTCAGTGCCATAGTGACAAATATCGGTGTTTTTTAAAAAAAATGTTAAAAAAAAGTGTGAGATATTGCCAGCTGTTTAAAACGTATATATCAGCCATAAATTTAATTTTCCATTATTTATTTTTTAATTTTTCTTTAGAGAAATTGTTTCTATTTTTTTCTATTGCTAGTTTTTGCCAAAAAAAGTGAGAAGAATAAAAAATTTAATTTATCACCAGAACTTGGCTGCTGATATTTACCCAAAAAAAAAACATTTTGTCACTATACTCAGTACACACCATATGATGAGCTTTGTGCTCAAACCCAACTTAAATTACCATGTTTGAGCTTCCGTTGGTTAAGCTTAATCATGGAATTTCTTATGTTTCAAATGCCAGGATAAAATGGCTAAAATAATAAGATGTTGACTTCATTAAGTTTGATTGAAGGCATTTAAACTTTATCATTATTGATTTCTTGGAAAGTATTCTATTCTTGTGAAACTTTTCAACCTTATATACATGTAGTATAATCTTTTGAACAATAATAAAGCCCTTGTTTGCAATTTAGCTACTTTTCTGCTTCATCCAGACAAAAAAACTAAAGGACTCATGGATTAGGCCAAATATTTGGATAGGATAAAGAGTCAAGCAGCCTTTCCATGGTCATCAACATTCTGGTCCCAGATTCTATTTTGTCATTGTTATTTCACAAGTAATCACCTTTCTTACTAGTTAATGTTGATGATTGCTACTGAAACTCTGTTTTGCTTTCTACTGGTTCCAAAAACCATGGTTACTATATGCATCATATGATTTGGTTGCATAACCTTCCATTCTACTGGCCTATGAACTTAAATTAGTTTTTTTTTAATCATTGTGTTTTGTTTCAACTGAAACCAGTTTAATGCAGATAAACTTAGGCTTGTGAGGAAGCATCTGTTCCTAAACTTAGATTCTTGTAGTTCTGCTAGCTTTCTCTTTCAAATTATCTTCTGGATATTGTATTAGTCACTCATGTTACAATTCTTATGAGGATAAGGATAGTGTACTCTTGTGGTAAATTTATGTAATATTGGATACACTTGATCAATATTTGAGCTCTAAACTTAAGGAATAAGATTGTGGATAACACATAATTTTGGATGTTTCTGCAGATTGATAAACCCAGTGATAGTTGCACCAACCGTTGCAGCGATAGGTTTAGCATTTTTCAGTTATGCTTTTCCTCAAGCCGGGACTTGCATCGAGATCAGCATTCCACAGCTTGTATTGATTATTATTTTCACTCTGGTAATAGTGTTTATTTGCATAGCAATGCAATGTGGCTAGAAAGTTTTGTTCAAAGTTTCACTTGATGTTCATTTCTTATTTATTTTGCACTTCAATTACTTTTACTTTTCAGTCTCTTGTTCATTCGCTTCATGTACTCAAATCCTACTGTTTGATGGCTTAGTGGTGCATCTAAAGTTTTTATTGCTTGCAGTACCTTCGGAGAGTCTCCATCTACGGGCACCGTATTTTCCAAGTTTATGCGGTACATGCACCCTTTCTATCTACCATCCTATTGATCATGGTACACATTTTCAGCTTAGTACTGCTGATTTTACATTGTTAATATATTACAAATTTCCAGGTTCCCCTTGGTGTGGCAATCACCTGGGTATATGCTTCCCTTTTGACAGCAGGTGGGGCTTACAACTATAAGGGTTGCAACCCTAACATTCCAAGTTCAAACATCTTATCTCAAGCATGTAGGAAACATGCAATCACTATGAAGAACTGTCGAACTGATGTTTCGAGTGCATGGAGATCATCTGCTTGGTTTAGGGTTCCCTACCCTTTCCAATGGGGAGTCCCCTCCTTCCATTTGAGGACATGTATTATAATGGTTGTTGTATCAATAATTGCATCAGTTGACTCAGTGAGTACATTAAGGTTCCCAAACCAAGTAGAATTTGCGTTACATCTGTTTTCTGAGCTTGAGGCATCCATAACTCTTTCTTTTTACATCTTAGTTAGAATGATCATGCCACTAGACTTCATGCTTTATTTTTACATGCCCCCAAAACCTTATCTTGTCCAGTTTAAACCAAATGTATGGATCAAAAAATTCATTTTGGGCAGCAGTTTCTATGGCATGTTCTACCTTTTGTGCCCATTTCTTATTGCCCTGGAGACGGAAAATAGAAGTAAAAACATAAATATGGTAAGCTATTAATATAGCTGCAGGTATAAGTGTTGCACTATCATAACTGAGGGCCAACAGTTCTCTGGCTTACCATGTGGGCCATCTGCCGCTTGGTTATCTAGGGAACTAACGGAAAAAGAAGGAAGCTTATTCTGTTCAATATCAAGGTGGTGGATTTGGTCCAACTTGGTTGTTTATCTCTGCTAAGAAATTCTAAAACAGTTTATCTGAATCAAGGACAAATCACCAGGTTTTATTTTGTTCAGTGAAGGTGGACAAGTTGATTCACTATCTACATGAAAGTCTTTTAAGTCTATATCTTGGTGTGCTCTCGGCAATATTTGTGGGGGGTCTTTTTCATTGGTATACTCTTATAAGGTGCTCAACTTGCTATTGCCAAACATATATCATGAGAGAGAATCCATACTGGAAAATGTTGGCATATCATAACCCATATACGCAGGAGTTATATTTCCCCAGTATTATATTTCTATGCAATATGTAGGATAAATAAAATTAAGGTTATCACTCAAGTTAGGTTAATCAGATTAGATGCTTACCTTTCTCTTTCAAATTGTTGCTTAGTTTCTAGTTCTAGTTTCTACAATCATCATGTTTTCTGGCAAGAGTATAATACTTGTTCAAGACTGTCTTTTGAATAGTACGGCTAAAAAGTGTGACGAAATGAGGGACTACTTAGTCGTAGTGCTCGATGATCAGTTTGTCATGGTAACACAATGGATATGCTCTGGTTGACTATGGTGTTCTAGTTGGTTTTATTGTGAATCGTTAACTGTTATGCAGGTTGGATCATATCATGCTTCATCTTTACTGGTTAATTCAAGAACTCCAACACCTGGAATTGTGAGTAGAGGTATTGGTCTAGAAGGATTCACAAGCTTCCTGGCTGGAATTTGGGGAATAGGTACTGGATCAACAACATTGACAGAGAATGTTCATACCATAGCAATAACCAAAATGGGAAGCAGGAGGGGTGTGGAGCTGGGAGCTGTGCTATTAATAATCTGTTCCTTCATGGGTAAGATGAACTTTTTAAGTATTCATCTTTTTTCTTGGAAGGGTGTTCAGCATTAGCATGATCAATACCTCTAGTGGGTTTTGGTGAGAGAACTAGGCCTGAATTATCAGGAAAATTACAATTGCAGTTTTTGCATCTGCTTTATGGAATTGAAAGTTGTTACCCATAATTATCAGGAAAAGTTGGTGCAGTCATAGCCTCAATCCCACCGGCCATGGCAGCTTCCGTTCTGTGCTTCATATGGGCCATGGTTGTCGCGCTCGGTTTATCAACTCTGCGGTACAGCGAGAGCGGAAGCTCTCGCAATGTATTAATTGTGGGGCTTTCTTTATTCTTATCTGTATCTGTTCCAGCATATTTTCAACAATACGGTTCCAACATCAGCATCATACTGCCAAACTACATGGCCCCTTACGTTGCACTATCGGATGGACCAATCAAGACAGGAAGCAAGGATGTAATTACCTTCTTTAAACTATATAAGGTTCTTGATCGAATTTTCTGTTAAAAGGACCACAACTTATCTAATACATTGTTTTTCAAACATCTTAGGTTAATTTCGCAATAAACGGCCTTCTGTCGCTTCACATGGTGGTTGCTTTTCTGGTTGCATTCATACTAGACAACAGTGTTCCTGGCAGCAAGCAAGAGCGAGGAGTCTACATATGGTCTAGATCATCCGATGTGGACAATGATCCTAATCTTGTATCTGAGTATGCATTGCCATCTAGATTTGCTCGGTGTTTTGGTTGGACAAAATGGGTTGGGGCATGAATCTGCACAACGTATTAACATCGTAGCATGTTGATGGTGTGCTGATGGTGAAAACAAATATTCAGGAAAATCATTATTGGTTGATTGCATTTGGTTTTGGTGTTTTTTTATGCGCATCAATCGCAAGTGATTAGGAGGGGAATTCCTTTTATTATTTTCTTTATCCCGTTGTATTTTATTTGTGGGTTGATCTCGCTTGTATTTAATCCCACTTGTTTATACCGAAACGAGACAGGAATTAACCTACAATGAAATAGAGAGAATACAAGTCGAGAAGTACGTGTGTCTTGTTCTTCCTGTTGAAGTATTGAAAATCAAACATTGAGCCAAATACAACCACTATGGTGTCAAAATTACTTTCTTTTTTTTCTCTTTCTTTTTTATATGCAACCACTATGGGTCAGCGCAACCAGGCCTTCGTGCTGGGTGCAGTTTCTTCAGGTTATAAATATAAAAAAAAAACACTAGGGTGTGTTTGCATGTCAAACCCACGCCTTTTCCGTGGGTGGGTTCATGATGCAAACGCACCCTATATGGCTTCAAAAGATAGAATGCCATCTTTCTTGCTTACAACTTCCAATCTAATGAACTCAATTTAACAACATTAAAGAGAAGGGCATGAAAAGGAAATAGCTTCAAATTCGATTAAACTTATTTTAAACAAGGCTTAAGGTTGATCAATTCATGTCCAGATTGAAACATCTTTAGCAGTATGATGAATCAGAAAATGATTGGAGCCTGACATTACAATACCAGCATGAATAACCTGGAACCCTCATCAGAAACTCCCGAGTTTTAATAACCCTAATCATTTACATGTAATCTGCAGTGTGAGGATTGCAAGCTAGCAACTCTTATTCTGGTGTAATCATTATTCTCTGAAATACATCGATACTTACAATTGAACCGCCCAAAACAATACTGTGAACCTATAGGGCTGCTTTGTTGTGAAATAACAGCTCCGCTATGGTGATCAACTTAGTGGAGGAACAAGCACTCAAACACCGCCCTTCCATCCAGCGACGGTAATGTGCACAACATAAACCAGCTAACAAGCTGCAATTGAGATCAATTTCAACCAAGGCCATATCACCAAACATCTCGCAAGTATCTTCCTTCTGTTTGGAGGTTTTTAATTGTTGCCTCTGCTTTTGTTGAATCCATTTGTCCCTGAAAATTTTTCAGAAGTTATTCATGCTCTTGATATACAGTCTTGCTATCAATTAGTACTAGCTAGCCAGAAACTAGAACAATGACCAAAGCTATGTTTCTAAGGACTACTATTTTCAAGTAAATTACCTTGGTCATTTAGGAAAGTTTTTTTTATGACAAGGAACCCTCGCCAAAGCGAGGAAAACCCCGGGTGGGGCCCCATGACCACCCTGCCTTACGTAGCCCACCTCTAAAAGCTACGGACACACCCGTGTGCCAGCAGGGTTTGATCTGGTGCCTTCATCTCAGCACCCTCATAACCACTCTGCTGGCCACGCAGGCGTCATTTAGGAAAGTTGCACATTATTTTATCTTTAGTAACATGCTATAAAGTATTGGGTCTGAAGCAGGATTTAAAGTGGCAAAAGCAATGTTAAGACTTAAGATTGGAATAGATTCTAGAAGAGTAACAAATGGTCGTCCTCGTAAAAGAAAAAAATTTGAATGACTTCATGAAGATCTTTGGAATTGATCTAAAAAAAATCTTTGGAGTTATCAAGCATGAGTGAATGTTGAAAAGCATTAAGTATACTGAAAAGGGTAATATAGAAAGAAACAAAAAAGAGTGGTTCAGAAGATTGGTCACGCTGAATTCTAGTTTTCATTCTAAATTAACTAAGTTCCCAAGGATGAAACTTGAAACAACACCTAATTATTTCCAACTAATGACGGCACGCCACAAGGGCTTCCAAGCTTGGTGTGCAACAGATGCTGTCCATGTTCATAATGGTGATCACCAGCCCACTTTCATGTACAGAATTTTATATTGATTGTCGACCAATTCAAAACGATATCTGATGGCCTCTGTCACACATACTGAGGCAGAAAGGTCACCTCTCATCAATCAAAAGACAACCCTAGAGAAACAAGAGTTCAGCATTTACTAATTCATACCTGCTCCTGGGAAATCGTGTGTAAAGTACGATGAACATCTCTTGCCATTCCTTTTGCATCACCACAGACATAGATATATCCATTTCGTGAGATTATATTCCAGACATCAGCTGCCTGTATCATGGATTTTTTTAGATTATTATGAAATACTTCAAGAGAATAAAATATGATACTAAAAAAGAGGAGGAAAGGGATGTCTCAAAGACTACTTTATCCATCATCTTGTGTTGAACATATTCCTTTGTTGGTCCTTCACGAGAGAAAGCAACAATCAGCTCTGTCAGCACCCCTTGTTCAACAAAGTTCTTCAACTCATCCTCATAAATGAAATCCTACACAGGAAGATGATTACAACTGAATACAAGACACAATTTCTCCTTTCAATAGACTAAATCAGTGACCATACTGTCAATTTTTAAAACTTGTACAAGCAAAGTAACTTTAGAAAATTATGAGCAAAAGGGTTATCTTACAGCCGAATGACATAATTAGAATTGATAGTAATGACATAAATCTCCTATGGAAAATCACCCAAACAGCTTTTCAAAGAAATTCATAAGTAAACAGTTTTTTCTTTTTTCTGCATGACAGGGGATCATACCACAGTAGAAGACATAACGCCCTTGGATTGAATAACTGCTTGTTCAATCAATGTTGTCAGAATCAGTATCGACCCTGAATCGGTTTTCAAAACGATTCAAGGAATTGCCCGATTCCAATTCTGAACTGAATCAGCCAATTTTTAACCAGCAGATGTCACGTCACAAGATATTAAAAGATTTAAACCATTTAAAAAAAAATAAACCGAATCAGCTTGGTTTCATATCGATTTCTGGCCGATACGATACAAATCGACCGATTTAGGCTGATTCACAATGATACTTCAAGAAAGAAAAAAAGAAAAAAAGAAATATATATATATATAGGGTTAATATCTGGCGCTATTGAAGGCATGGAACTATTAGAGTATAAATCACCTTTTTTCATATTTTCTAGTTTCTTTTGTAGATCAGATCTTGTGAATGTGATCTACAAGGTTTGTTTAGTAGATAATGAGTTCTGGATCGTGTGATTATGACATGTAAACAGGCTTTTTAAGGGCTTCAAAAATCAATGGCCCACAATGCGCTGAAATTTCATGACTCAAAATATCATATTTTTAGATCGAAATAACATGATCCAAGATTTGATCCTTAGCAAATAAACCATGTACACATCCATCTGGTCAGATTGAGTCAATAAATCCTGAACCTATGATTTCCAGCTCAATAGTTTTGTGCCTTCAATAGCACCAAATATTAACCCATATATAAAAGATTGTCCACAGCCCTGAGAAGTAACTCGTCAGGATATAAAACTATAGCATTCCAAATCTTTTGAAATTTCTTGTTTTACACCAGAGCTCAAGAAGGAAAGTTTTAAGAGTTGCTTTTTGGTTGAACAACAATCCTTCTTCCCATAATCATTAATACCAACCACATTTTTCTGGCTCACAAAAATGGATAATTTTGTTCTTTATTAATAACTGCTGCTATTAAGGGAGCATTTCTGTTGTTTACTATGTCACACGGACTCGGCTAAGGAGGTGCCGCACCCGAGTCGACACGCCCCGACACGGGTGCGGACTCGGGTGCGGCTTCGGACTCGGCCCGGACTCGGTCAACGCCGAGTCGGACTCGGTCAACGAGTCCAGGCCGAGTCCGTCCACATTTTGGACTCGGTCAACTTTGACCGAGTCCAAAAATGTCTCTAAAAAACTAATTTTTTATATTTTTTATTTAAAAAAAATATATAAAAAAGGCACTGTGACTGTGCAGTCTTTGCAGTGTGCACAGTATGTGACTGTGCACAGTGCACAGTCTGTGACTGTGCACAGTGCACAGTCTTTGCAGTGTGCACTGTGCACAGTCTGTGCCTGTGCACAGTGCACAGTCTGTGCCTGTGCACAGTGCACAGTCTTTGCAGTGTGCACTGTGCACAGTGCTGTGCCTGTGCACAGTCACAGTCTGTGACTGCACAGACACCTGTGGCATTTTAAAAATAAAATAAAATTATATATATATATATATATATATATATATATATATATATATATATATATATATATATATATTGCCGAGTCCCCGTGTCCAAAAATTTTAAAATTGTGCCGCACCCGTGTCGCACCCGCACCCGCACCCGCACCCATGTGACATAGGTTGTTTAACTATCCTCTGTAGCAGATGCTACAAAGGATGACCCCGTCAAAAGACTCGGAACTACACCAGTAAAGCAAATTCTCAATTTTAATGCATTTAGTAACAGTTAAAAAATCAATAGGAATAAGATGTACAAGGTGCACATTATCAGGATACTTTCGAATCATAATTTAGAAGTCTCAATTCCTATTTTGACATTCTTCCAATTCCATGTTACGATACCATTTTATGGTTTCTGCACCCAAAGAAAAGAATAGCAGGACCAAGTTCAACTCCAGATTCTTTTAGTGCCAATCTTTCCTGTAAAAAAGACAACAGAAAAGGAATTTGGTTGGTGATTCCATCCTACTCACCAAAAAGAACATAAAAAGAGAGGCAGAGAAGACAGAGTGGGGCATTATCAGCTAACCTGCAGAAATCCTCTGAAGGGTGCCAATCCAGTACCAGGGCCAACCATAATAATTGGAGTCAGTGAATTCAATGGCAGCTTGAAGTTCGACTGTCTTACAAAAATCGGAGCCCAGCTACAATCATGATTTGTCTCTAAAGGCACAGAATGCTGCCAGAAATGATTTTCAAGTCAGAAGAATGGTAGCTTTGCAGTTTGCACCACCTTGTGCTCAATGTATATAGTACACTATGCGGTATATCTTGAACTCATCCAATACAAGGACGCATGAACAGCCCCCCACACCCACACACACACACACACACAAATACATACCTTCATCCATGTTGAACAAACACCCCTATGAATCCTTCCTGTTGGACTCGGTCCATATACTAATGCACATGTGACATGGATCCTTGAGGGTGCAAATCTGCAACAAACGGCACATGATATATACAAAAATTCTATCCAACTGCCAAACCTTGTGACAATATCATCCACAAATCATTGCTTACCTCGGTGAAGATGAAATCGAATAATATCTGGGTTGTAAACGAGGGGCTACTGCTGCGAAAAAAACACCAAGAGGGGGTCTGGCTGATGGAAATTCTACCATTACTTCTAAAAGACTCCTTTGGCTTCCAACTACCCATTGAGAATACTCATCCTGGAAAAATATCTCTTTGTGATAACAGCAAAGGAAGGACATGACCAAGAGAATGCTTAAGTATGAGAGAATGTCCCCAGAAAAAGTCAAGCTCCAGTTCCAGAGTAGCACTGCAAATAATACAATATATGCTATAGAAAGCAGGTTTCTGATCATTCTGTCACTATCATACCTTTCCTGCAGGAGATGACAAGAATCTTAGTCGATCAGCTTCATTTGGATCAGATGCATGGGCAGCCAAGGCAACAAGAGCAGCCTGTTTAAAACAACAGAATTAAAGGTCGCATACTTTCAATTCAAATGAAAATAATGCACTTGAATTCAAATGCATCACACCTTTCTTGGTGGATTCAAGAGATCTGCATAGCGGGCAAGCGCAGTTCGTAAAGTGCATGGGACTGGAAATGGAGGTGGCACTGAGCATCCAAGGGCTGTGCCATCTTCATTGTCTGCATGGATTGAAAATACCAAATCCAAAGGCTGGCCTAACAAAGCTCCTGCTTCTTCAATTGTTTCAATGCAATTCTCCGCATAAACACCAACATGGTCTCCAGTCTCATACCTGTGAAGAAATTCAAAGTTGCATCCTTAGTGCACACACATGCACAGATACATACCATAGTCACCAGTATTATTCTTAGCTATTTCTTGGCAAGGGTCTTTCTCCGGGGATTTGAAAAAGTGCTTGTTTTGGGGAAAACCATGCTTTGTATTAAAGGATATGAAAAAATGACAGTATTTAATTTCAACATAAACTATACAAGTTTCAGTAATTCAAGAACCCTACAAACGTACAACACATCTAAGTTACACTCAATGAACCTGCAAGTACCAACAACACATATAAGAATGGATGCACGGATTTTTTTTTTTTGGAGAGAAGGTTGCAGACAGTTAAACAGTACAGTTGAGCTGACTCATCAAAAGATGGGAGACTACGACAAAAGATTATTTTACATTGTTCTAGAAAATAGTAAGACCTCAAACAAGTACAGATTCTACAAAGCAATCAAGGATGATGAGTATAAAAATCAACAGATTAAAAATCAACAGATCATCCAAAAAAAAAGTATTACATAAAATAGTCTCAAAGAGCACATTTTTACCATAAAAAATACAAGGATAATTGTCTCACACCATAGAGATAATGGAGTAAAACTGCCCAATATCATTGACCAACTGGACAAGCACATGTCACACAAATAAATGTGTCTGCAACCTTCAGAATGGTTGCATAGAAAACAATGAACACCAACAAGAAACTTTTCCCACTGATTTGGCAGCTCAACTTAATACATTAAGTACATTCTAGAGAACTTGTTATTCAAAATGGCTCTGACTTTGTGCAGAAGGGCATTACAAAGAGAGGTTAGTAAAAGAGGAACATAAATCATGAGAGACAGACATGCTCATACACATAAGGAAATTTATCTAGTACACTACCAAGATGGTGGCAGACAAAGCAGGGATTTTGATTGATCATCAAACAGGACATAGAATGAATCAACAAGATTGAAGCAGATATCCATGGTTCAGAGCAGTTAAGAAACAATCAAATCGAAATTAGGATAACAATGACAGATGATGGGATACTCCAAATTTTGGTTGATTTTACACATATGTTTCTCTTGTCTGAGATGAGATCCTATGGGTAATTTTGAATTGCTCTGATCAGTCAAGCTCCACAATTCCTTGATATGTGCAGTTTCTCAGCCTGAAGATATAAGCTAGATAGTAATCATAGTATTCACATGGCCTAACTTCTTAGTTCTTTAGATCACAAGATTTTGACTTCTAAATATCTTTATGTTTATCCTTTTTATGTGCACTAGTATGGCAGACCAGCAGTATCCTAGTGATTTCTTACCAGAAAGGACATGAAAACCAATGTCCCATCACACCTGGTCAATTTGCTATAACCAAACAGTGAACATTCATATATAGGTAGACCAAAGTTACCGGAAACTTCTTAGGTAGGTGGGAAGCTCGCTTCCCAGAAACTCGCTTCGAAAGCGCGATACTCCTCGCTTCCAAAACTTCATGGGAAGCTTGATTCCCCCATGCTTCTTCTATGCTTCTCATACACATGGTCTATGCATACTATATGCTTTTCTCACGTTTCTTTTCATCTTTTTCATGTATTTGCTCTCACGCTTTCACTCACTTTCCATGTACTTTCTTTAAATTGGTAACCATCATTGTTAGATTTTAACAAAAATTTAACTCTTTTACAGAAAAATCATGAAATCTAGGAATGATGAATTTTATTTTAGTTTTTTTTTTGTTTTTTGTTTGATTCCATATTGCTTCATTTTTTATTCATATTTCGCTTTTAAATTGAAACTTCGCTTCCTGCTTCGTATAAATTTTAAAATGCCTCGCTTCTCGCTTCTTGTATCATTTCCCGCTTCCGCTTCCGCTTCCTAGTTTGGCAACCTTGAGGTAGACTAGCTTTTTTTAATCCTTATACTTGGTTGTGGCTTCAGTAAGTGTAGAGATGATCAACTAATACTCAGGTTCTCTCAGATAAAGCAATGTCAGGCTATGCAGTTAGAAAATCTCTTCCATAATTGCAAGCAAGCTAACTACCATAAAATGGTTACATAAAGACACTAAACTTATTTGGAGATGGAACATGATCATTGTTAAAAGGAAGGAAAAGCCAGCACAAAAACGGATGGTGTAAAACCACAACCTCTATTCCAAAATTTGCTCTCCTTAAAATATAAGGTTTAGATATTTCCTCTTGAATATGGAGAACTCAATAAAGAAAAACATATAGAGGCTGAAGGAAATATGCAACTTACGTAGGCCCAGTTCCTGCAATATCAAACTCTAGATGTATGCAGGATCGGTCAGAAGCAGGCATATGAAGCTCTCTTTGAACAGCTATATTGGCTCTTTGAGATGGCAAAACAACACCACTGTCAGCATCGCTGAAGAAGAACAAAGAAGAGGAAAAAGAGAATATATATTAATCCAAGGAAAATATAACCTTAATTACCTGCATGGATGGTGGATATCAGGTGAAGCATTTCCATTAGTCATACTCAAAAATCTTTCTTCCAAAACTGTATCATTTGAGTCATGAATTAGGAGCCTGTATTCTGGAACAGAAGCAGTATAAGAAGCAACTGGAGCATCATCTTCATCACGCAGCAACTGGTCCAGTTCAGGCCACAATAGCTCTCTCCTAGAATAAGAAACCAGAGTAATTTACTTGTATGAATGAAATCAGCAAAACAAAAAGAAATTTAGGACTTGCATCTTCCCAGGGCAAAAATTAACAAAGGCAGCTGTTTCAGCATGAGAATTAGCGCATCAGATCAGCAAGCAACAGAAATGTAAGCATATAATGGTGTACCACGCAGAAAAATCATCTTCGATGCATTGATCATCATCACCAAGTCCAACTGGGACCAGACGCTTTGCACCTATTTTGAACGTTAGAAAAAATATCAAATTCCACTATACTCAGGACATCAATGGGAAAAAGATACTGAAATGAGCTTGCTCCATTCAAATGACGCCTCTTTCAAACTCAGAGAGAGAGAAGAGAAAAGCCAAAAGAGACAAGCTGCTCATGAGAAAGCTTAAATGGTTCCCTGTAGTCTTTTGAAACTGTTCACAAAGCATTCCTTCTATAAGTACACTTTGTTTCCATGAGCAACCACTATCAATTTTCAAAAACACAAAACGAAATACATCCATCATAACGCATCCATAGAAGGCTCAAATGTCCAACATGAATCCAATTCAGATTGAACTCACAAAAAACACAGAGAGACCCTGTAATCTCTTCCATATAGGTTAGTCATGTTGCATCCAGACTCAAATCTAGCTTAGCATTCAACACTTGGATCAGGATCAGATATAGGCTGTCACATGGATACAGCTGTGGATGCTAGGTTACGGCCATTTTTATGAAGTTTTCAATGTGACTAGTATATAAGGGGGCACAATATGGGCCAAATTGGAGTATCCATGTGACATAGGATATAGGTTACACTCAAAACTAATTTTTACTTTCCATGTAAAAGCCCAGTTCTGAACAAGCACATTCACTAAATATCTAGAGATCCTGGTACAGTAGGGAAGGATCAGTTGCATATACATCCAAAGAGGTACTAGGGGATTAATCTCTTGGTTATGGACTTTATCAGCAATTAGGATTACTTTAGAACAAGTATGATGCTTCTTAAACATTTACACTTGCAACTGCCTTATGTAACTTGGTGTGACTGCTTGTCACGTTTATCATCTTGACATATAACACTGATTTCTCATTGTCAATATTCTTGTTCAAAATAAAAAAGGCACAATAATTGGTTATCAAAAATATTGATTCTCGTTTCAAATGCTATTGCATGTTTTTTCTTGAATCTACATTCCACCTGCACTTCTTATTTTCATGATCTTACTCTAAATTTTGTGATGCTATCACCCTTGAGTTTCTGCCATCTAACCATAAGACTTCCTTCGACTCCCATTCCCTCCATCCGACACACAATATGCACATGTAGAACCAATAACAGACATTCCATAACAATAAAACCCAAAGGTACTTTTAACTCAATGACAGATGGCCAATGCTTTATGCCACATTCGTTTACATTTTCTCTTGTTGCAACCATCTTATCATTTTTATTAAAGTACATATAATATTGATTGCTACTTGTTATATTTGTTAACAACTACCACGTTTGCAAGTATGATCTCTATTATTAGAGAAGCATGCTTCTATATGTTTATGAGCATGATTCCATCTCTCTAGCAATCAAAATGTTCAGACAAGAATAAGCCTCTTGATCATGAGATTGATATCTGAGAGCAATGACATTCAAAGGATAAGCATCCAGCTTCAAGATTAGTAACAACTTGATGCATCAAACCAAAGTATGTGTTTTTGTTTAGACTATGAAAAAGACAAACCTAGAAATGATAAATTAACATGTTGATGTTAAATTTACATATATAAATATATATATTTATGTATATACTATAATACATGTATACATATGTACATGTATATATGTACATATGTATGTATATTTATTTATTCTTTCTTTCTTTTCTTTTTGTTTTGGACTTAGTCAACCTAAGTTGACTAAGCCCCCAACGGCTCCTATTTATATTGTGAGTCTTCTTTAATATGCCCTTTTGTGGATTTTGTGAGTGTGTTCCTTAGTGAACACTTGTGTGTTGTTCACTTGATATTGGTCGACACTTTGGTTTGTAATTGAAGGTTACCTGGTTCATTACATGGTATCAGAGCTTGGTGATAAAGGTTGTTGGTGATTGAAATCCAAGTATATGTGATCGTGGTCGTGCATTTGAAAGGCTTCTATCAAGTGTTTGTGTGATCCTTCTTTGGTGCTTCTTGGTGATGCATCTTCTCCAAATTTGTAGTGGAATGTTTGTGTTCTTTTTCTTGTCTACTCTCTATCTCTCTTCTTTCTTCTTTCTATTCTTCTTAACCCTTGTAAAAATTGATGATAAAGATAATGTCAGCATAATGCCCATTAAGCTTAATGATACTATGTTGCGTGAGCTTCTATTATAAAGTATCACATATGAGGGAAAAGGTTGTGGTGATTAGTGGATGGATCCGATTCGAAACCAAAACTAACCCTCACTAAGGTGAAAAATGAGAAAGAATTATCTCTTTCCGATGAAGAGAACACTAAAGCTATAGCTAATTATAAAAAAGAGTAGAAAGAGTGGAGAATGGGACATGTCGAGATTATGTTTTTGGCTTATCAATAGTGTGGGCATTAAAAAATGTTTTAGCCTTGATAAGTTCAAGCAAGTTAACAAAGCTTGAAAATTCCTTAAAAATATGTATTCTCTTAGAGATATTGTACATGTGTACAATCTTCAAGATAAAGTTTGAACCATGACACAAGGGGACAAAAGCATTAGAGAACATTACAATGATTTGTCCTCCCTATGGGAAAGAGTTGGCTCTTCTAAAGCCTAAGTGGCATTGTGCCGAAGATATTGAGCTTCGCCAAAAATAAATCGATGCAGAGCATTTTTATCAATTCATCAATAGCTTGAGACTCGAATTTAAAGAAATCAAATCGACTCTCTCTCATAGGGAAAAAGTTTCCTCTATTATCATTGAGGAATTAAGTAAGGAAAAAAATCGTCTTAAGAAACATATCTTCAAAAATGAAGATGATTCCGTTTTGGCCATCTCAAGGCTTAGAGCCTATTCTCGTACTTATAGACCACCTCACTTTGAGAGACAAGGAAATGAATATGACAAAAGAAAAGACATTTGTCATTGGTGTCATGAACTGGGGCATATTAAACCTTTGTGTCCTAAGCTAAGAATAAGGAAAGACAAAAGCTACATGAAAAATAAGGCGGTTACAGTTGAAACTCCTCAAGAGAACAAGGAGACGACTATGGTTGGCAACCCTCAAGACTCATCCATAAAAATAGTCAAATCCTTGTCTCAATCTTAGAGGATGATATATCATAGTTTGAAGTATACATATATACATGATATTTTATCTTAATGTTATAACAACTCAAATGTGTCAAAAGTTTTTATGGCCAATGGTACATCTCTTGAAATCAAAAAAATAGTAAGTTTTGAAAAAGATCTTTCAAACTCCAAAAGATTTCTTATTTCAAAAACTAGATAAATTCCATGAAATTTAAACCTTTTATTCATCTCTCAAATATCTGATTATGGTTGTAATATCTCCTTCGCTTCAAAATGAATGTTTGGTGTAGGATCACCAGTCAAGAATGTCTCTACTATATAGATTGTTTGGAGATACTGAAAGATGATTTTTGTTGTAATGTCAAAAAAATTAATTTAAATTTGTGGCATAGAAGTTTAGGACATCCAAATGTATCTAAAATCCAATATTTTCCAAGTTTGGAAAATTTTTGCAATATTAATGATTTTACTTGTGAAAGATTGTATTCTTGGAAAAATCAAAAGATTATCATTTAATGATAGGACCTTTATTTCATCTAAACCTTTTGAGTTAATTCATTCGGATGTTTGGGGTCCAACATCAATTTTGTCTAAAGGTAGATATGCACATTATGTTATTTTTTTGGATGACTTTACTAGATATACTTGGATTTACTTCCTTAAACATAAATCTGAAGTGTTTTCATACTTTCAAAATCTTCATAAGTTGATTAAAAATAGGTTTGAAAATGATATTGCTATATTTTGTACTAATTCAATAGGAGAATTTTTATCAAATGAATTTAAAAATTATCTCAACTCACATGACATCACACATCAAAGATCTTGCCCACACACCACAAAAAATGGCTTAGCTGAGAGAAAACATATGCACATTATTGAAACTTCAAAAACTTTGCTTATTACTAGCCATGTACCTAAGGTTTTTGAGGCAGAAATTGTCTTGATTGTTGTCTATCTTATAAACAGAATGTTATCTTCTTCTTTATACAATATTTCACCTGTTGAGAAACTCTTTAAACTCACTCCTGATTATTCCAAATTACGAACGTTTGGTTGCAAATATTTTATTTTAACCAATAAGAATGACAAAATTTGTCTTAGAGCTATTCCTTGTGCATTCTTTTGGTATGCCAATAACCAAAAGGGATGTAGGTATTATGATTCTAAGAATGGAATGTAACATCGCGTATTTTCATACTTCGCTAAATTTGATTTTTTGTCAAAAATTTGGCCAAGTTTAAAAGAAAAATCATTTGAGGCTCAATTTCTAGACTGGTGTCTTTGAGGTCTGGGCTTGACCCAGGTCTCATCAACAAGGTCGAGGCGAGCCAATTGAAACGTGGTAAAGAGTTTTAAAAGAATTGAAAGTTTTTGTTTTGAAAAGTCAACATTTGGTAGTATTTCAAAAAATTAGGAAACTAAGAGAGAGAGTTCCACCTTTTGAGAACTCTCTCTTAGAGAGGGTTGGAGAAGGGGGGGCGTCACCCTCCTCTCCCACTCATTATTTAAAGAAAAAAGGGAGAGAGAGAAGAGAAAAGAGAAAGAGAAAGAGGGAAAAAAAGGAGAGAGAGAGAAAAGGGAAAAAGAGAAAGAAGAAGAATATCTTCTTCTCCAGCCATCCAAGCATTCTCCATCATTGTTTTCATATTTTCTTCAATCTTTTGCAAGGTCTGGGTCTCTTCTTTTGACATAAGTGAGAAATTGAGTACCGATTCGATTCTCATGCTATACCATGATCTAAATCCATGGTTAAGGAGTGAATCTATGTGTTCACTCAAATATACACGAATGAGGATCCATAGATCCCCTTTTATATGGGTATTTTCGGTTCTTTTCATATAAAAAAAAATTGTGTATGGTTTTTCTAAACAAAAAAAAAATTTATTTCATGTTAAGTGAGTCTTTTAACACCTGTTTTATAGTGAATTTGATTCCTACGTGATTTCATAATATGCATATGATATTGGATGCATGTACAAGTGGCATGAATAGGAAAAAACTGTGTAAGCATGCATAGTGTTGTTTTAAATCTGTAAACGCATGGATAATTGAATGTTGTCCATACTTATGAATGTGTTTAGTGCAGCTTTACAGAGAAAGAAAAATATATTTTTTTAATACTGTTTTGGGGTTACTGCTGGGCCAGCCGACCTGTAGTCGGCTGAGTCCTTGGAGCAGTCAGCCCCAGCCGACTGGGCGGCTGGGTGGTTTGGCTGCAGGCTAGACCCAGCCGACCCTGGGTGACAGTTACAATATATATATATATATATATATATATATATATATATATATATATATATATATATATATATATATATATATATATATTCTCTTCTTGGTTGGTGGTTGTTCAGCCCTGACAGCACACAGGCGTGGACTGGGGCCTGTGCATGGGCTGTCAGGCCCAGCCGACAGGGTCGGCTGGGCTAACTCGGCCAGCCCGGCTGGTTAACAACCTGCCGAGCCCAGTACGGCCCTTGGGCAGGACTAGGACAGGCCTAATAGGGTTGGTCAGACCCAACCCAGCTGACTCAAGTCAGCTGGGCTTGCTGGGAACCCCAGCCGACTGGGTCGGCTAGGTGTGAACCCTTTAAAAAAAAACATATTAAGGGTGCTGGATTATTGCTTTTACAAAAAAATTATTTATTATATGCTACCTTGGTAAATTTCCAGATTTTTGCCCTTGTGAAAACCTCAACTATGTGCAGGCTAGAAAGTAATTTTCGCATGCTTATGATTGACTAATTTTGCGCTATCAATATTCAAATGCAGTATTGGTTACATGTGTGCAAATCTGAAATTTTAGATTATGTTGCATATGTATAGTTGCATAAGTAGCCACATGTTTATGTGCATATGTTTGTTCTAGAGTGAAACAGTGCATTGAGAGTTGCATATGCACTTGATAAAAATGTGCACATGATGTTTATTTGGATATGATTATGTGTGATGATTAGAAGTATGAAATTGTTTTGAATGTATGCATCAAGGAAAGCATCAATGAATATAAAGTTGTAAATTCATGTTCATGCATATTATAGTTTAAGCACATCTTTAAATGGCATTAATGAGTGTGCATTGAGAAGCATTTAGAAGTAATGCATTATGGTATAATTCTTGCATATGGTGCATCGATGATCCAAGTGAATCATCGCAAGCCTGAAGAGCCTCGAGCATTGGGTGTTCCTTCTTTACTTACTTTTAAATACATTGTAAAAATCATATTTATTTTTATTGCATTGTGTTTACACTGTTCTATACTTTTCTACAAGCGATGGTCCCGTAATGACTCTCGCAGAGGTAGATGCGAGCTTTTGCCTTTGTTTTTGCACGCTAAATTGCAAAACTTAATAATTGGCTTAATAAAAAGATAATGAATAAGAACAGTGTAATATACGATCTGAGATCTCCCATCGAAAGAATAAGCATCTTAGAGATTCGGTTTTGAGGGACCACGAGGATAAAAAAAACTCTTTATGCTTTACTTATTACCCCTGAACCCGATATTGAGGTTCTTTCTCCTAGCCACGGTTTTAGGGAGAGTCCGCCACTTGACATGGAGTGGTGTGTTCGACACAGTTATTGTTTTGGTATACCAAGAAAATGACACTAATGGATGTAGAGGTCCTTAGTGTCCCGACATTAGATGTGGAGGTCTAATGTTCCGAAGGTGATTCAGTTAATGGATAAGTTTGGAACCCAGTAATAAAATACAACTTGTATGTTAAGTTACCCTGGGAACCCTACTTGACCTCAAAAAATTTTACCCGTTTGGTATATCCGTGGGCAACGGTAATTAAAAAAATGAACTTAAATTGTATGCATTTAATAAGGCATACATATGAAAAAGAAAACTTTAATGAAAGATAATAAAGTGGTTATGCATTGCACATAATCATGCATATTTCTGTTATGCATAATTAAAAAGATGAACTTAAATTGTATGTATTTAATAAGGCATGCATATGGAAAAGAAAACTTTAATGAAAGATAATAAAGTGGTTATGCATTGCACATAATCATGCATATTTCTGTTATGCATTAAATCATGCATATTTTACGTGTTTCCTTAATTATTACATGTTGGTGGATACATGATGTTTAATTTCTAATGCATGTTAAATGTCTTGCTTACTTAAATTGTGATCCATATTATTAATAAATGTTCCTTCATACTTAATAAATGTTCTCTACTGCATGAATACTTAAATTGAATTATGTAAATGTTATAATTGTATTCCTTTAAATTATTGCATGAAATTTTATCTATATTCTTTATGCTCATTTATTTCATTAGAGAGATTCGTACGCAAAATTCCTTGGATTTCTAACGCCTTTATTTTTATAGTTTTTCGCAGTCGCAGGAGATCAGTGAAGCGACTAGCTTCTGGGAGAGCCACAGGTGTCACATTTTTCCTAGACAGTTCACAGAGGGACAGCGTGACTCAATCTTCTTTACTTTCCTTTTTCATATAAGTGTTTATGCACTCTTAATTTCATTTATGCAATTGTCTCGAGACTTATCACTTATTATTCAATAAAGATTTGGTTTGGTATGGATGATAAATGTAAGAGTTTTTGTGGTTTGTTTAGTTATCCAATTGGGAGTGAAACTGTAAAGGCCCCAGGTTTCTGGGAAGATTTTCGCAATGATTTAAAAAAAATTGTATTTTTAAGAGGAAAGAGTCGGGGTCGTTACATGGAAAATTATATATCTCAAGAAATGGAACTTTTTTTAAAAAAGAAAATTTCTTTGATAAGGATCAACCTAAGGAAGTAATCGAGTATTTTTTTTGTTTGATCTTGTTTCAAAAAAGGATATTAATTATTGTGATTGTGAGTATGATTTTGAGAATATTATTGAACCTAGAGATATTGAATATCTTGATGAATTGCCTAGTGATGATTAAACTTATATTCAATAATATAAACGGGGAAATCAATATCCTCCATGTGTACTTGAAAAAAAAATTAACTTTAATGAAGAACTGCAAATTAGGAAATCATCTAGAGTATCAAAACCCTCATCAAAATTTGTATCCTATGACTCCTTTTCCTCAAAATACCAAGCATGCATAGCCCCAATTCATTCATATATAGAACCCCCATCTTATGCTCTGGCCAAAGAACACTTGTAATGGGTTAAAGCTACGAGGATAGGACTAAAAGCTTTGGAAAAGGCTCAAACTTTGTCTATTCAAAATCTTTTACCGGGAAAGAAAGCCAGAGGTTGTAGGTGGGTATACAAAATAAAAATCAAGAGATGGAACCCTTGAGCAATATAAAGTTAGGCTAGTTGCAAAAGGATATTTGTAAGAATATGCATAGATTATGAAGAAACCTTTGCACTTGTTGCCCGCATAACCACGGTTAGAACTTTCGTTACAGTTTTTTCAATTAAGAATTGGTTCATATATCACATGGATCCTAAAAATGCTTTTTTAAATGAAAATCTTATGGAAGAAGTTTACATGGAGGCACCCCCTGGTACGAGTATTCCTCAAGGAAAGGATATTTGCCTATAAAAGGTATTATATGGGTTAAAACCATAGTCACAAATATTGGTATCAACTATATTTCGACAGGCTATTTCTCGTGATATTATAGGTTTGGTGATAAATCTCAAAAAAAACTTGGGGATTAAAAAATATAAAAAATAACAAAAATAAGATATTATCATGTTTAGAAAAAAATACAGAAAAGAAATAAGAAAACCACATTCAAAATGTAAAAAATAAATAAAAATAGTAAAACTAATTGATTCTCGTGATAATATCGTGATATTATCAAATTAGTGATATTTTCAAAATATCATGATATTTTAATAATATTATTGTTTGTTGAATTTATAACGATAATATTGTGATATATATCTGTGACTATGGTTAAAACAAGCACCCAAAGCTTGGTACGATAGACTTAGCAAAGTTATGCTTGATATTGGCTTTAGATCCTGCTTGAGTGACACTTTTGTTTGTTAAGAATTCTGATGCAGGTAATGTCATTTTGCTCATCTATGTTGATGATATGATAATCACTAGAGAAGACAAACATGGAGTTCAAAATATTAAAAAAAATCTTAAAACTAATTTTGAAATGACCGACTTGAGTTTTTTACAATACTTTCTAGGTATAGAGGTCACTTATTCACATAAAGGTATTTATTATCTCAATCTAAATTTGCTTCTAATATTATTCTTAGGTCTTGAATCACATATGACAAGAAAGTTGACAATTCAGAAGTAACAAATGTCGAGATCAAAATTGATGATGTGAAGCCTTTGGATGTCACAGGGCTTCGGCCAATAGGGTGTCGTACCCACATCCATGCAACTCGGGAGTAGGTGTGGGTGAAGCACCCAGTGCGGTCAACACACCCAGGGTCATAATTGTCCAAACTTGGACACGAAAAAAATTATGAAAGGGGTTGGGCGGGGGATTAGGGCAAAAAAATGACCCCAACACCTCCTCCCTTCTCCTCTCCTAGAACTCTTCTCCTCCAACGGACTCCTCAACTCCGACTGACGGCGGTTGTCGACCCGACCTCTCCTCTTCTCCTCGACGACTGCAAGGTCTCTCTCTCTCTCTAGGTTCATCTCCTAGCCTTGTTGGGCTAGGTTTTGTGCTGTCAAACCCAGCTCTGCAGGGCTGGGTTGCTCGCTATCGAACACAGTCCTGTTGGGTTGAGTTCTGCGCTATCGAACCCAGCACCCTGGGTTGTTGAATCGAGCCTAGCAAGGCTGGGTTCGACAGAGCAGAACCCAGCCCAGCTGGGCTGGGTTGTGCTTTGTCGAACCCAGCCCTTCTAGGCTGGGTTCGGCTCCCATCCCCGGGCTATCGAACCCAGTCCTTCTCTGTCGAACCTAATATGAATTTTATTTTAATATAATATTTATTTTGTTTTAAGGACGAAAATAACATATAAAAAGAAAGGACTCACAAACAAAGAGACAGGAATTGCGTCATCCTCATCCCCATATGTAAGTTTTGTTGTTACTCATGTTGGTAATGGTAGTGGGAGTGTTGATTCTAATTTATTGGTTGCATCAAACGATGATGAGGGTCACTATAAGAACATGTAGATAAGCTTGAAAAAGTTGGAGGAGTTGGTGGAAATAAGATATTTTGAAGCAAGCTTTATGAGAGATTATGTTGGGCCTTACACAAGAGTTAAAGCTCATTTATTGAAGATATCAGGACATGACATGTTAGGATGCAAAAAAGTTTATAAGGCAACGTGAAGACAATACAAAAAAATACAATATGAATATGAGAAGGGGAAGACAATGAGTGATTTTTGTGCATTCAGTATATCATTTTTAAGCCACCAAGAAGATGCTAAAAAAAGTGGATGTAAGAGGTAAAGGAAGTGGAACGATACAAGTATCATTCAATACATATGGAAGGTAGGAGATGAATAGAAAAGTAAAGAAGTATTTTTATTCTATTTCACTTCTATTTAATGCAGCTATAAATCCTTATTTGAAGGATTTAATTACTTCACTGGCAAATTATAACTTGAGTGGCTATGTACCTCCAAGCTTAGAAAAACTATAAACGATAATTCTTACAGAAGAGAGGGAAAATGTTGAGAGATTGCTAGAGATTAAGAAATTTTTATGAGAACAAAATGGACTTTCCATTATTTCTGGTGGGTGAAAAGATATTCAAAGGTGTTTACTGATTAATTTCATTATTTCTTCGCTTAATGACCCAGTATTCTTGAAAGCAGTTAATGCATCTGGGCAATATAAAAATGTTGAGTATTTGAACAAGTTGTTTATAGAAGTAATAAAAGAAGTGGGTGATCAAAAAATAGTGCAAATCATCACAGACAACGTATCAGTTAGTAAAAGTGCAACATTGAGCTTGGAGAGTATTTTCATATTTTTTGGACTACTTGCGTAGCACACAGCTTGAATCTGTCTCTCAAGAACATCTGCAACCCCAAAGAAGAAAAAAAATCGTCAGCATATGCTCTATGTTCATGGATTGAGAAATTAGAAAAAAATGTCAAAAGCATTAGGAATTTGTTGTCAACCACCATCATGCTAATGTCATATTTAATAGGCATTTTTATCTAAAATTGTTAAAGGTTGTTGAAACACATTTTGCGTCCATCATTATGATAGTGAAAAGAATTAAGTCAAGAATGCTTTGGTTAACAAGGTGATGGATAAGAATTGGACTTTCTATCATGTTGATGATGTTGTCAAAACTCAAGAAATTAAGAAATTCATTATTGATGATGAGTTTTGGGATAGTCATATACTTTCTTGAGTTTATGCAACTTATTTGAGAAATGCTGAGAGAAGTTGACAAGGATGAGCACATGTTTTACAAAGTTTATGAAATGTGGGATAATATGATTGAAAAAATGCAAGTTGTATTTTTCAAGCACGAAGAAAAAAAATCATGCATCGGATGATTCAAAAAAATTTATTCATATACATTCAATTTTAATCAGAAGATGGGATAAGAGCAACACTTCTTTGCATTGCATGGCACACTCTCTCAATCCCAAATATTATGCAAAGAAGTAGCAGGAAAGTGGTGTTGGCCGTGTCCCTCCAAATTTAGACCCAGAGCTATCAAGGCATAAAAATATGTCTATAGCAAGACTTTATCCAGAATCACATATTTTAAATCAAATCACGGTTCAGCTTGTTGTGAAATAAAATAGAGCACACATGCTCAAATCTACGACATAAAGAGAAACAAACTCACTAGCAAGCGTGCATAGGATTTAGTTTACATTCATTTCAATCTTCGATTACTTTCGCAAATAATGATGAATACAGGTACCAATTGCTCTCTTAGTTATTTAACTATTTCTTAGTTTCTTCATTTAAATATACAAGTATTTAACATTTTCAAATTGGGTTTGTAACGAAGACAAGGATCATCCAAAATTTGAGATGTAAACCCAAAGGAGTGTGACTTAGAGGGATAGCATAATTTTAATATTATAAACATGGACTTATCTGAGCCTACTCTTTATTCTTATGATAAATTTAATGATAAAACAAAAAATTATTAAGATCATTACCTCATCATCATATACATTGTGTAGGATATACTTTTGGTATGTAATTATGCATTGTTTGCTTCTTTTATTAGTATAATTTACTTTTTCCTGCTTTACTTGTTTGATTGTTTCCATAATATATTTAGGTTGATTTAATTATGGTGTTAGTTTTTAAGAACAGAATTGTAGATTGTTAATTTGAATTATTACATGCATGATGAATTGATGATATGATAATTGCTTTTTATTTCACTAGCATTACTATTAACTATTAAAAAATTTATATATATATATATACCCTCCCACACCCAAGTTTTTTTAAAGTGCCGCATCGTCGTACCCGCACCCACACCTATGTGACATAGCTCTAGATTTCTTATCAACTAGTAGACTTGATATAGCATACATACACACAGCTAGTCAGTTTCAGCACACTCCACATTGACTCACATGGGAGTTGTTTGGAGTATTATTAGATATCTTAAAAATTCTATTTCTAGTGGTCTTTTTATGTCTTTTTATGTCTTTTGAGTCTGCACTAAATTTACTTGCATATACTGATGCAAACTGGAGAGGTGATCCCAACAATAAGCACCCAACCATGAGTTTGTGTGTTTTCTTAAGTGAATTGTTAATCTCGTGGAGGTGCAAAAAGCAACGGAAGGTCTCTATTTCCCCAACTAAAGCTAAGTATCGAGCTATGACCACAACCACAATGGAGGTGTTTTGGCTGAGAAGATTGATGGAGCATTAAAGATGTGTTGTGACAATAAGAGTGTTATCTACATTGCTTCCGCTACACTTTTCACGAAAGAACAAAACACATCAAAATAGACGGACACTATTGTGAAAGTATATTCAACAAGATACTATAATCAATAAAACAATACTCTTGAAAATAAATATGTGCACATACGCACAACAAGAACACTTGAAACACTTGTGCACAAAAGCACAAAACACGAACTCACAAATGTGCAAATGCACTCATAAGATTCATAAACAACAAAAGGTTGGGCAAGAAATAGTGCTCATATTTATAGAGCATTGGGAGGCCTTGGAAGGGGCTCCACATAGTCGTTGGAGCCCCCCTCCAACGGTCACAAATGTGACTGTTGGAGGGGTCCATTGGAGGGGTCCAACGACTAGTGGGTTGGGTCCCTCCTAAGGCAAGTACACTATCACTTTATTGAAAGAAAAAGAAATTAAAAAATAAAAATAAAAATACAAACATATTCACGAAAAAGAATGTGTAAAATGCCTAAACTACCCCTAAGACTAAAGATAGAAATATATATATATATATATATATATATATTATATATATATTAGGTAGATACATATACATATATATAATATATGTATATGTATTACCTTATATATATAAAATATATATACTAAATTACAAATTGAATTTACATAATTTAACACCCCCCCCCTCAAACTTGGAGCAAGATGACCGAGAGTTTGCCAAGAAGGAAGTTGAACCGCGGAGCACACAAAGCTTTAGTAAAGAAATCTGCCAAGTGATATTCCGACGTGACATAAGGAAAGTCAATGACTCCTTTGAGATACGCCTCACGAACATAGTGACAGTCCATCTCAATGTGTTTAGTCCGCTCACGAAAAGTGTGATTTTTTTGCAATGTAGATTGCACTCTTGTTGTCGCAACACAGCTTGGCGGGCCCTTCTATTGTAATCCCCATGTCTTCTAGCAACTAATGAATCCATACAATCTCCATGGTACTAGTCCCCATAGCACGATATTCAACTTCGGTTGAGGAGAGCGACACCTTTTGTTGCTTCTCGCATCTCCACGAAATTAGTGAGTCTCATAAGAATACACAAAAACCAGTGTGGAGTGACAGTTATTTGGGTTACCTCCCCAATCAGAGTCAGTATAAGCAATTAATTTTAAAACAGAAGAAGAGGACAAAAAAACTCCCTTATTTAGAGTACCCTTTATGTATCTTACGACTCGCAAGATGGCACTCATGTGAACTGATGTAGGCGCATGCTGAAACTGACTTGCAGTATGGACTGCATGAGATATATCTGGTCTGGTAATACTCAGATACATCAATGATCCTACAAACTGTCTGTAGGGTGTAGGATCCGAAAGAAGAACATCATCAATTTTCATCTTTACCCCTACTACAGCAGGAGTTTCACAAACCTTCTCATCTGTAATACCTGATCTATCAATGATCTCAGAAGCAAGCTTAGTTTGAGATAAAAAATACCCTCTAAGAGAGTATGTTACTTCAATCCCCGAAAAGTAAGTTAGAAAACCCAAATCAGACATTTCAAATTTATCTTTCAAAATAGATTTTATACTTTTAACCCTGTTAGAATCACTCCCAGTGATGAGCATGTCATCCACATATAATAATAAAATCGCAATCCCTGCATTGGATTTTCTAACAAATAGAGCGGTGTCAGTAAAGCAAGAAAAACCATTTTCAATCATTACAAAATTAAACCTATCATACCAAGCCTTGGGGGTTTGTTTTAGACCATAAAGTGTTTTTTGAAGACGAAGCACTTTTCCCTTGAAAATCTCCATTCCAGGTGGAGCATCCATATAAACTTCTTCATTTAAATCGCCATTTAAAAAAGTATTTTTAACATCCATTTGATAGATGTTCCACTTGTTGATAGAGGCAATAGTTATAAGACATCGAACAGTGACCATACGAGCTACAATCAATATCATACTCTTGACTATATCCTTTTGCAACCAATCGAGTTTTATATCTTTCAAGGGATCCATCACTTTTAGTCTTTACTTTGAAAACCCATCTACACCCTATTGTTTTCTTTCCTTTAGGAAGATTTTGAAACTCCCAAGTTTTGGCTTTTCTCAGAGCTCCATGTTCATTAACCATTGTTGTAATCCATTCAGGACACTTTCGTGCTTCTTCAAAGTTTCTAGGTTCTGTATAAGAATGAATGGCACTAAGAAGGCTCTATATTTATATGAAAAAGAGTCATAGGAAATGAACCTAGAAGGAGCTTTTCTACTTCTTTCGGTTCTACGGAGGATCACTTCACTTTGAGGAGCACTTGGACTAGCATTATCATATCTTTCAAGAGCACTTTTAAAGGTGTTTCGGTGTCTATGAATATAGGTCATAGGATCTCTAGGTAATCCTTCGTCAACATGTTGATGAGATGAAGAGAGCAAGGGAATGTTTTCCTCAGTTTCAATATCACTTGAGTCATTTTGATCTGACTCATCATCACTAGTATCATCGTTTTTATCTAGTAGATCAAATAGAAAAGAATAATCTACATTCTCATCATGAGATTCACAATGTTCGAAGCCACTAAGATTTTCCAAAAAACTCACATTTCTGAAAACATACAGTTTATCACTTTTGACATCAATAACAACGAAAACCCTTTTGGGTTTCAGAATAGCCAAGAAATGCACAAGGAATGGCCTTTGGAGAAAGTTTGTCATTTTTATCAGTAAGAACAAAACATTTACACCCAAAGACCCATAACCTGCTATAATCAGGTTCCTTTTCGTATAATTTTTCAAAGGGGAAAATTTTGCTTAAATTTTTTGATAGAAGTCTGTTTATGAGATAGACAGAGGTAAGGGTTGCCTCAGCCCAGAGATTCTTTGGAATGTTTTATGAAATGAGCAAAGTCCTAGTTGTTTCAATTATATGCTTATGCTTTCGTTCGGCTAACTCATTTTGTTGAGGGGTTTTCAGACAAGATTTTGTGAAGAATACCAAAACTTTTAAGATAACTCTTGAATTCATTTAAGAGGTATTCTCCTTCAGAGTCGGACCTAAGGATTTTTAGGCTTCCATTGAATTGATTTAAAATCATCATATGAAAATTTTTAAAAGTTGAAAAAACTTCATGTTTATGTTTAAGAAAATAAATCCAACAAAACCTAGTGTAGTCATCCACAAAAATCGCATAGTATGAAAATCCTCCCTTAGATATCACAGGAGCCGAACCACATACATCGGAATGGACAATTTCAAAAGGTTTTGTCGTAAACATCGATCTTTGAGGAAAGGGTAAACACTTCATCTTCCCAAGAATACATTCATTACATAAAAAATCACTTTTACAAAGATGTTTAATAAAAGGCAAATAGGAGATTTTAACAATATTGGGATGACCCAATCTCTTATGCCATACATGAATATCTTTGTTTTGAACAACATTACAAAATTGACTCTTGAGAACTTGAAGAAAATCAACGTAATAGAGGTCTCCTCTTCTAGAGCCTTCCCCAATCAATCTCCCGGACTGGCGATCATGTATCCAACATTTATTAGAAGAGAATTTTATATCGCAACGATGGTCCGAGAGTTAGGAGACGGAAAAAAGATTTAAATTTAGTTCGGGGATAAGACGAATTTTTGGAACAAAAAAATCTTGTTTTTCAAAATTGCCTATTCCTTGTGTTTCATCCGCGGTTGAGACAAAGGATAGAAGAGAATTTTAAGAAAAAATTGAAAGAGAGCAAGTACTAGGGGTCATGTGAAAAGATGCCCCGGAATCTAAAAGCCAAGATGGGGTGGAATAAGATGACATAGCGGCTCCGGAAATGCCTCCCTTGAGAAGAGGTTGCAATGCTTCTACGATTTGTTGAAGAGAAAGAGACCCACTTGATGATGAAGGTCGTTCCTCCGACTGGGATGCCATAGCCGTTGCAATTAATTTCTTCCATTTAGGGCACATGGATTTGATATGTCTTGGTTCTTTACAAAAATGGCACTTTAATTTGCTATAGTCTCTTTTGCCATACTGATCATTTCATCATTGACCTTGGTTCTTGAAATGAGGAGGTCTATAGGTCTTCACATTATTCCCCGGTCTTGACACGGCATTAACCACTTCACAATCTTCTTGAGTAGAAGAGGCAACAAGAATGCTAGGATTACTCTTGTTAATCCCCATATGGGTTTCTTCACCACTTAGCTTAGTGATTACATCTTCAAGTGAGAGAGATGTGAAGGCGAAGAGAAGAGAGGACCGAACTTGTTCAAATTCAGGTCTAAGACCATTTAGAAAGTTGAAGAACCGGTCTTCCTCAAGTTGTTTGTGTCTTAATTCGATTGCTTCTCCACTCCATTTTGGTTCAAGGATGGCAAGGTCGTCTCAAATAGAGGATAATTCTGCAAAGTACTCTCGAATGGACATCTCATTTTGTTAGAGGGTCAAAGTCCTCTTTTGGAGATAGTACTTGTGAGATAATTCCCTTGAAGTGTACATTTTCTCAAGATACAACCAAGCTTCGGAAGCTTTTTTAAACTTGATGATATTGGCGTTTATCTTGGTCTCAACGGATGAAAAAATCCAAGATAAGATCTTGAAGTTCTTCATCTCCCAATCATCATGCTTTTTAGAATATTCTTCAAGAGCCCTTTGTCTTTCTTTCCCTTCAAGGATCTTACTATCCCCTTTTTCAATGATGGTGATTTTGGGTTCCGGTTCCGGTATTGAACCATGAACTTAACCCCAAAGCCCCTTTCCTTTAATATGAGTTTCCATATTACCGGCCCAAACATGATAGTTTGAGCCATTAAGTTTAAACCCAAGAAAGAAATGAGAGTCTTTTTCGCCCGTTAGAGAGGAAAGAAGACAAGAAATAATACGTTCCTCAAATATCTTTCGCGTCTTTGTTGATAAAAGATACTTCTAAAATATTGCCCGAAGAAAATGATTCACTTCAAACTTCAAAAACTTGAAGGCACGCTTTTCGAGGTACTTAAACGGAGGAGACTCGCAATTCTTCTTCTTCAACGAGGCTCTGATACCATGTGGAAGTATTTTCAACAAGATACTATAATCAATAGAACAATATCCTTGAAAATAAATATGTGCACATACGCACAACAAGAACACTTGAAACACTTGTGCACAAAAGCACAAAACACGAACTCACAAATGTGCAAATGCACTCATAAGATTCATAAAGAACAAAAGGTTGGGCAATAGTCCCAAAACCCTTAAGAGAATACAAGAAATAGTGCCCATATTTATAGGGCATTGGGAGGCCTTGGAAGAGGCTCCACAGTCGTTGGAGCCCCTCCAACGGTCCAACGGTCACAAATGTGACCGTTGGAGGGGTCCAACGACTAGTGGGTTGGGCCCCTCCCAAGGCAAGCACACTATCACTTTATTAAAAGAAAAAGAAATTAAAAAAGGAAAATAAAAATACAAACATATTCACGAAAAAGAATGTGTAAAATGCCTAAACTACCCCTAAGACTAAAGATAGAAATATATATATATATATTTTATATATATAATAGGTAGATACATATACATATATATAATATATGTATATGTATTACCTTATATACATATAACATATATATACTAAATTACAAATTGGATTTACATAATTTAACAACTATGTGCGAGAGGAATATCTTCAAGAGATCATTGATATGCCTCATGTCACATTGGAGTACCAGTTGGTAGACTTCTTCACCAAACCTCTCTTTGCTCCTAGGTTTTACTTCCTTCTAAGCAAACTTTCAATCATTATACCATAAGTTTGAGGAGTGTTAAATTGTACATATATAAATATATATTTGTGTATATACTATAATATGTATACACATGTATATGTATATATATACACACAATATATATATTATTTATTTATTATTTATTTCTTTTCTTTTTATTTTGATTGTTTTGGACTTAGTCAATCTAAGTTGACTAAGCCCCCAACACCTAGATTTCTAGCCATTCTAGCTGTTGGGAGTGGTCTCTCTCTCTCTCTCTTTCTTTTGGCTCTTCTTCCCCTCTCTCCTCTCCTCTCCTCTCCTCTCCTCTCCTCTCTTGTGTATATATAGAAGTCTTACCCTCTTTGTATGGTATGAATTTTGCATACTTGTGATGTTTAATAAAATCCTATTATTTATATTGTGAGCCTTCTTGTGTATGCCCCTTTGTGGGTTTTGTGAGTGTGTTTCTTAGTGAACACTTGTGTGTTGTTCACTTGATATTGATGGACACTTTGGTTCGTGGTTAAAGGCTACTTGGTTTTTTACAGTTGAACCTAAAACAAAAATAATTTGGAATACAGATTAGCAATATGCAATGAAAAGTTATCAATATGCATGGTTGATGCAGCTCACCTTGTTCATTAAGCACCTTATCTACATCTTTTGCTACCTGGTTTGAAAGGTTACAACGATGATAAGCACCAGCCTCATGGAATAGAAGAAAAATACCAGAACCTGACAGATACCTTATTAAAATGCTCATACTGTCTGTTGCCCAGACCGAACACAGCATAAGAAAGGTGTTCAAGCCATTTGCCTCTTTCTTCTTTCCCCTGCCAAAAAAGAATATGCACTACCTAACTTCAGGAATGACCTCCATATGAAACTTCAACAATAAAGCATTATCATTTAAGCCATATCACCTCAGTAAACCATTTAAAAAATCTTGCAGCATTGTCAGTTGGTTCACCATCTCCATAGCTACAATAAACAAGTAGAGACTGATAAGTGATTGCTCAATCATATCTAATTATGATTGAACTGACACAAGAGAAATGAAAGAGGAAAAATAATGGCAGTTACGTGGCTAACGTGAAAATGGTTAACATCTCTTTCTTTAGTTTGTCCTCATGGTCATCATCCACAGCGTAGTCATCCTAAAGCAGCCCAAACACCTCGTATTTATCAAAACAGGCAAGGTGGAGCATTATATACAGTAAAGAGAACAACAACCCTATATGATTATATTGTATCTTACTAGATCAACAACCCTAAAAGTTGCTTTATCATATCGTGCCTTTGCTTCTTCAGCTAAAGCCTGACAAATATGGGAAAAAACACCAAAAGCAATCCAGTAAGGCAATTACAGGAGCATCAATAATAAAACTTGCAAAATGATAATAACAAAACAATGGTATATGAAAAAAATCCAACAATCTATTGAGCATAAAGTTAGAAAAAGTTCCTCTTGAATAACAATGGCAATGCCCTTCCTGTTTGTTTTCACAAAGTTCATTTCTTTCCTCTTCATAAATAAATGATAAAAAAGAATAAAAACAAACCCAATTGCGGCCTAAATTTGAAGCATTTGGTTTGCTTTTTTCACCTTAGAGGAAAAGGAAGGATAAGCCATTTAATAAAAAACTGGCACTTAACTATAATGAAATTTACAATATAATAATACAATACTTGGAGGATGCATGTCCAATGTCTTAATCTGTTTTGTTTTTCTAATTAGATTCTAACGAAAATGAGTATTAAGTTACAAGTCAGATGATACAAGGCAAGACAAGCCATATTTGCATTTCTTTTGGCGCTACAATCTTATCCATAAAAGCTACATCACATGGATATGGCTGAAGATACGAGACATTTTTTATGAAGTTTTCAGTGTAACTAATATACAAAGGGATATGGGACGGGAGTCAAAATGGAGTATCTGTGTCACATAGATAAAAAGATTCTGAACGATGGCCAGGCTGGAGATAGCCCTCCATGGGGTTTACCCAAGATCCCACTATTAAACATGACACCATATATCCAGCTATCATATCCGAGATTGAGAACATTTATTTCCAAATTTCATGTTCAGATAAAAACCTGACCTAAAAAAAAGTCATAATAATACTGGATTGACACACCCTATTTATAAGCTTTTAGCTATTTGTTCTCCTTCTTAGAAATTGAACCAATAAAATTACAACTCATTCAGTACAAAACCTTTATATTAGAAGATAGAAAACAAATTCAATCACTTTTCCGAGAAGATTCTATATGTAGGAATATGCAACCACAACACAACAGCTAACTATGAACCATCTAAATCCCTCACCTATGCCTAACAATGGCAGCAGTTATTGCAACAAATCTGAATTTCTCACTCTGTTTGAAAACCGAAAAATATCTGAAAATCCCCAGAGACAAGTCAAATTTCTGAAAAAAAAAACTTCCCTTTTTCTCTGTAACTTTTTTTCCTCACTTCAATTTCCTGAAACTGTTTACTCTGTAACTTTTTTCTTCCTAGAAATCTAAACCTGCAACATTTTTACCAAAACAGAAGAACAAAAGAAAAGCCTTGTGAGTAGTTGAATCTCTCACCAGATCTTGTCGTTTAATATCATCCCATTTCTTTTTTTGTTTGTGATACTATCTTGTTATTTTTCATTAGTTGCCCAAAACCCAGGAAAATGGGGAAAAAGACTGTTTCTCCAGAGAAAAATCCCATGTGAAAAATTCTCCAGAGTGACTATGATGATCTATACGTGTGTCAACTATAATGAACCTTGAGTCAGCACTAAAATGTCAAAGGCAAATAAAAATCCAACCTATTTCAAGAATCCTCCTACGTATCACCTGGATTCAGGCAAAAGAAGAAAGTAACAAAAACCTTAATCTATGATTGATGCCTAAAAATCAGCAATCCAAGATAAAACAAACCTACAAGATTTTCCTTAGCATCATCTTCCATTGTGCCCATTCACATACTAACTATGATATGTATATACTGTTAACAAGTTCATACATGTGTTTTAGCACGCATCTTCATGTCCACATCTATTGGAACATTAGCTAAAGCTTGTAGTGTTCTAAAATCCTGGTCTTACATCCACCAGGTGCATCATCAATAGAAATCTAAAAGAACATAGTAAACTCGAGCAATTCTCATGGCAGAGATATATTACTTTATCAACCGAAAAACTAAAAACCCAAACTTATCTCTCATTAATATGCTAAACCTAAGCTCAGTCCTGTCTACAACTATACCGGGCAATCCGCTCAACCATGCTACCAAAACCTAAAAGTAAAGAACGCCTCACTCATTTCTTCTGCGCTCGCAAGTAATCTTCCGACGAAACAAGAGCGAAACCACAGACGAGGGGGGAAATGACCAGGTATTCAAACATTCTATCCACAATTCTCCAATTTTCCATCCATCAACGAAGGGCCAAGCACATACCCAGAAAACTTGACAGAACTGCAATTCTCTTGCTTAATCAAGAACTCATACCCATAAAAATGGGAAAACTATCACCATGAATTGTTCTATCTGAAAAAAACATGACTTTTTGAAAATTGAAACGAATAAGTCCGAAAGTACAACTTTCGAACTCTTCCTCTCTGCACGTATAGGAAACTCAACCTACAGGCCAAACTTCAACAGCAAAACTAAATCCAATGACGTCCGTAAGATTCACCAATCATCAGGAGAATGAAACTCAAGGAGACTCAATCCGAATCCAAAAACCTCAGAAACGCCACAAAACCCTGGAAATTAACGATCCAGGCGCATAAGCCCCAGAACTCCACCTTCGCGAATCCCTCGGCGGTGCCGGTCTGCGTGCCGAACAAGATCGTGACCTTCTTCTTCTCAGGATCGGCCTCCGCCTCCGGGTCCTCGCGCACGACGAGCGGCCTCGGAGGCTCCGGAGTCTTCGCCGGCTTCTGGCCGGAGAACCGCCTCCAGAAGACGAAGAAGAACCCGAAGAGCGCCGCTAGGAGGGTCGTCAGCACCACGACGAGCTGCGGGTTTTCCCGGAGAGCCTGAGCGTAATCCGGCACGTCGCCGGAACCCGATTTTCCGGTGATCATGGCCAAGAGGAAATCGAGGCCGGACATCTCGAAGAGGCTCTTCAGCACATCGGAATTCGAGCTCGCCTGCATTGCTCCGATTGGCTAGGAATGGATCGATTCTGGAATTGCAGAGAGAACGAGGGAGAGGGAGGGAAGAAGGAGATCAAGAGGATCCCCCTCTTTTCTCTCTTTCCGGCTCCCTCTTTTCGCTCTCTGAGACTCACTTCGAAAGCCTCTGAGGCGACCGCCGTCTGTTCTCCGTCGAAAAGGGGGGCGCTTTTCAACTTACTAATACTGAAATACCCTCATTCATTTTGCGAATTAACAAGAGCGCCATAAATCGAAAGGGTTATGCGTCACACTGACACTCTTAAAGAACACGAGATATGTTATTTCTCCATACTTTTTTTAGTAAAAGTTATGGATGTTGGTATATGACAGGACACGACACGATAGTTAATTAAAGTATCCCTGCGATAATGGGAAGGGTCGCCCACGGTCTACATTGGATTGGACCAAGAACTGGAACCACACGTATATGGGCCCCATAGGAATTCTGGACCGGGTCAGTACAGCCTCATAGATTATATTTCGAAACTATCATGAAAAAATGTGACACCTTGAGGTTGTTGTTTTAAAATCCAAATGTCGTGAGTTTTTCTAAATATAACATGCTATTTTCATTAAAATGCAAATATGGGGTTTTGTCATCATATTCACATTTATATAATCTATTTGAAATGAATTTTTAATCTTTTTTATCGACCAAGAAAATTTTTCATTTTCACAAATTAAGCTTCTCATATAGTTTTAGAAGCAATAAATAACTTTACTATATAATAGGTCTTGATTCGGATCCAGTAAGATAGCCAGATCAGTATTGGGTTCTCCAATCCAAATCCATAAAAATCATCGTCTACCTTACTCTCTTATAGGATCCAAATCCTACTATGCTCTTTTAAATATCGCTTTACTTCTCATGTGGTTGGGGACCGAATTGGATCCAGATCTAGTAATGGATCTCCCTATTTCAACTGTGAATCTTAGTTCCGATTGAAACCTATTTATGTGTGTCTATATTCAAAGTAGAACCTGAATCATTTATACCTGTGCCAATAGGATGTGGATCTAATCACCGTAACGGATCCATCAAAAGTTAGGTAAGGAAGTAAGCGGCGTAGCGCATTGTGGAGACAGTATAATTTCGCTAATTATGGAGGGCGTTTTCGGAAGGCAGAATAATCATATTTTTTCTTTCTATATAAAGACGACTTTGTATGGGACACCGCTGATTGGTGGACCATGAGTCTAATTTACCAAAATACCCTTCATGGCGATTATGTGTGCGCCTTTTTTTTTACGGAAATTCTAGTAGTGGTACAGGAGTTATAGGATTATGCCTCAAAGGGGTTTGGCGTGGTGGGTTGGGGCCTAGTGCAGGCGGTCTAGGTTCAAATTACATGGGCGTCACATCTTGGGCAAGCCTAAGTGTGGTGATTCTTTGAGAAAAGGGTTTAGCTCACAAAGTTTTTTGCTGGCAGGACAGTGGTTGTAAGTTCGTCAAGCAGAACCAGCATGGCTAGGTCTATAATCCTGAGGGCCGTTTTTTGTATAAATATCAAAAAAAAATTATAAAATTATGATGCAATACTCGACACTATTTACCCAATATCTTACAAATTTGGATCCATATTAAAGATTTTTCTTCAAGCAATCTTTTCAAATAGAATTTTATGTTTTATGAATGTTGAAAAAATAGCCTTTTGGTTTAAGTTATGAGAAAGATAGAGCTTCTTTTTTTTTGCATTCACAAAGTTGTATTGAAAACGACGTGTTTTAGACAGAGTTTTGCTGGTTCTAGTGAGAAAATTAGGATGGTACAATGCTAAGCTATCTTATTTAGGGTATGTTTGATGGCTTTTCTAAGATTAGACGGATCTAATGAATAAAAGAGACAAAACATATGTTGTACGTTTCTAAAGTTAAATGTTTGTTTTATGCTAATAGGATAGCAATTCACACATGGGTCGGATAACTTTGTTTTGGATGGTACGACTTGATCCGTCCAATCATATGGGTGTTTTAACATGTTTATTATGAATTATAACTTTGGATATAGATCTCAGATTGGATATGAAAACTAAAAAATGTTTAAAATTTGGGTAATTTGAGAAAAAATAAGAATTGATATTTTTATGTATAAATGTTTCAAACTAGATTCAAGTACCAAAAATAATGTTTAATTTTAGGATAATTCGAGAAAAAATAAGAATTCATAATTTTTATATACAAATAAAAAAATATAAATAAATTATAAAATTCTAAAATATAATAAAATAAACCAAAAAAAACATAAACTACAAGAAAAACAAATTATAAATAAGCCATAAAATAAAAAAATCATAAATAAACCATAATAAAAATATAAAAAGCTAATTCAAACCTAATAAAAGAAAATCAAAGAAAAACAACCCTAATAAAATACAAGAAAAATCTCAATCAAATTAACTATAAAAGCCCTATTTAAAGAAATTTGAGTCAAGGCTCTAATAAAAGAAAATCAAAGAAAAAAACTTAAATTAAAATTTTTGATTCAAAACCTTAATCAAACAAAAAAAATTTAATCAAATAAAAGACTGTCCCTAATCAAATTATAAATCAAAGGCCCTAATTAAAGATATTTGATTCAAATCTCTCATTAAAAAATCAAAGAAAAACCCTAATTAAACATATAAAAAACCCTAATTAAAAAAATAATAATTCGAAACTCTAATTGAAGAAATTTTTTATTCATAGCCCTAATCAGAGAGAGAGAAAGAAGAGTAAGAAAGAGAGACTTGGGAGTCATTGCACGTGACCTTGCCACCCGACCGCTGCACAAGAGTGAGTGAGAGAGAGCATAGTGTTGTGGCCGGGCGTCAATGTCCTCGCCAAGCCATTGCACAAGGGTGAGAGCGAGGGGGAGAATGAGAGGGTCTTGGCTAGATTTTTTTAAGTCATTCAGTGTGACGGGAGGGGGGGTGTGTGGAACGGTTGGATCAACGAAATAAGAACACGATGAACGGCATGCTATGCATCTGCCTCGCCCATCGTTTATTAGGTCCTCACTTCCCAACGAACACGCTGTCCAAAATCGAGGGCAGGGATCAAACAACCCCTTAAGAGTCTGTTTTATGAGTCTTGTGTCTCATATATCAAGATCTCACTTATTGTGGGAATTGTTGTTAGTATCATTGTGAATTGGCTTGAATCCGCCATTTTGTATTTTATCAACCAAAATCATACAAAACTACTCGGCTTATTTTTTTAATATTTTTAAAAGAGTTTACAATATTTTTAATATTCTAATATTATATTGTGCCATCTACTGGTTAAAAATTGGCCAATTCAGTCTGATTGGGTTCGAGTCTGATTCTACCGATTCTTTGAAAAATCTATTTTGGGCCCTATACCATTATGACAAATCGGTGTGGGGGAGCCTTTGATGTGGTGAGGAGCCCACACATAAAGCTAAGGCATTCAAACGACGCATCTCAAATCCTCAAATTTTTATGATATGATGTAACATATTTAAGGAGAAACACACCGATCTTTGGCCCAACCTGGGTTTAGGTGCGGATGTTAGCGGGTCACATACGGGTTGGATTTAGGCATTATCGAATCCGATTATCCGACTTAATCAGATCTGACTTAATTGAATTCCCATTCAGATGAAAAGAGATAGAACCGAATCCCGATCGGACTAGTCCAAAATTCGCTAGTTACACTTAATCAGATTTGGATTTCAATAAAAATTAATACAAAAACTGACAAATCGGATTCAGATTCAAGTCCAATATCAGGTTACATCCAACCTGTTGACATCGTCAGGTTCAGGTAGGGGTGTCAATGGGTTGGTGATAAAGAAGGTCCTATTAGAATCCGGGTAGGACCCAAATAGTGTAATTACTATATGGAGCCAGGTATGGTTTGTAAAACTTCATACCAGGCATGGGTCTTACCCGAGTTCCGATTAAGATTCTTGAGTTTTCATTGTAAAATATTATTTTATCGGATATAAACTAGTCTGGTTCATGTAGAAACCGGGTATGATTTTTCTTGTGAAAAACCCGATTGGATCTGGGTCTAGACCTGGTATCAGCACCTCAAAGTGAGATCTGGGTTCAGACCCACCTGGATTCCAACCATATCTGACCCCTTGACGCCCCTAGGTTTATGCCATAGAACTTCGGTTAAGAACTGAAGGAGAGGCAGCCAGGTAAGCATCAACACCAATTTCCTACTCAGTCTTATGGCCACCAATTTGGGCCATGCCTACTGGTCCAGCAGTCCTCATTGGAACATGAATTGGTGAAAGGACAATAAAGGGAGGCACATGCTTTGCTTTCCCTAAAACCTCTCATCTGTTGGTATAAATGTAAGCTTCTTTTTTTTTATAGCCCAGTTGGGGTTAGGCAGACCTCACCAGTTACACAACGTAGCATTGGGTTTTGAACTTGCAACAAACAGGCCCTAATAAAGGTCTTGCAGGCATCTACCAAATTTAGAGGTGCAAACTGATCGAATACAGTGAGGATCACGCCAAATCTGAATCGGAACCTAAAAACAAGCAGCAGGTCCGAATCCGCATCTTGACCTAAAACATACCGGATCCGATTGGGTCGAATCTGAATCTAAATCTAATTGTATTGGATTTTAAATTGGTTTTGAATTATATCTGACCTAAAGACATATCTGAATCCAATTTGAATCCTAAAATAATTTAAGGAAGCAAATCTGAATCTGATTCAAATGCACATTCATATCTTAAGGATCTGAATCCAGAAATAACGTCGGGCTCATCTTGAGTATCCAACTTATCTGACCTGTTTGCACCAGAAGTTCACTTTACCACGTGTCACATGACAACATCGACACATTGCAAGGACAATAACAAGTTGATAAAGTGATGTTGTGTTGGCCCTAATATCAAACCAACAGGCTAGGAAGGTGTGGTGTAGGATGATCAACAAACTGATAAAGCAACCTTTGCTTCACCCTCTACCATCCTTCCCCCACACATTTCGTACCTACCTTGCTTTCTTTGTTAAAACTTCATATTAGGCCCCATTTCTCGGTCAGTCCCATTCTGCCTTATATGTTTTAAGTGTTTAATGATATATCTAAACCGTCTGATGTGTTTAACATGATCTATTTAGTTGAAATCAAGTCTTAGAATTGTGTTTTTTCAACTAAAAAAACATGTTTGCATGAGCAAGAAAAATTAGAACCTTCCTAGCAATTGATTTTGGATATACAAGTCAAATTCCGGCGATCCAAAAGTTGCTTTCCACTAAACAAAACCTATAAATTATATTTACGGTGATAGATGTGAGAAAAAATACTTAAAACTATGATTTTTGAAAGGGCCTAACGCGACCTAACAAAAAAAGGGTAATGCATTACTATATATATATATATATATATATATATATATATATATATATATATATATATATATATATATATATATATATATATATATATATATGTGTGTGTGTGTGTGTGTGTGTGTGTCAACTGAACATATTAAGTCCCATTTCTTGTTATGCTCTATAAGTTTTAAGTGTTTTGTGATAGATCTGAACTGAACTGTTAGATGTATTTAGCATACTCAATTTAGTGGGAATCGATTTTAGATCATGTTTTTTTTTTATGAAAATTATATTTTTATGAGCTGGAAAAAACTAGTACCCTCGTAGCTGTTAATTTTGGATCACCAAAAGCCTTTATACAAGTTCTGACAATCCAAAAGCTGGTTTCCACTAAACAAAAACTATAGATCATATACCCAGTGTTAGATATGAGAAAAAATACTTAAAACTATAATTTTTAAAAAGGTCTAACGAGACCTAGCGAATAGCAATTGATTTTGGATCACTGAAAAAACTGTATATAGGTCAAATTTCGACTATCCAAAAGCTGCTTCCCACTAAACAAAACCTATAAATCACATTTACCATGATAGATGTGAAAAAAAATACTTAAAACTATGATTTTTGAAAGGACCTAACAAGACCTAAAAAAAAGGGGCTTAAAGAACACACTACTATATATATATATGAAGGAAAAAATCCTATGTATACATGAATCAATACGTATAAATCTAAGAAGAGGGTTTGTATTTCATACCTCTTTGAAGCGAAAGTGTAGAAGCAATCATTGATGCTCGTCTTGCTCAACAGATGCGTGCTCTCACTTGGAGAGAACGACGAATCCACGAATCCAAATGCCCCACAAAGCACTATCACCACGAATATGGCCTCGTCTTCTTCTTCTTCTTCCTTTTCAAAATGTGCACTCACTATGCACAAGATCTCTCTTTGTATCTCTCTATCTCTCCCCGTTTCTCTCAGTTTCACTTTGTATACACGCAAATGAGGAATAATAGAGAAAATAGGGAGGTGGGTGGTGAGCGATTTCCAAATTGCTCCCTCCTCAAATGTGGGTTGGGTCTGGATCTCGCCCATCATGGGCGGACCCCGTACCCAACCCAACATTTTCCCACTCGCACATAATGAGAAGAGATCTTAAAAAATGAAACATCATATGTGTTTAAATGGTGAATAACATCGGGTATTCATACTGACAAATGGATCATGCGACCCATGAGCTTAGAGAATGGAGGCATATTATGTACCAGTTAGTGTAACATAATAGCCTAAACCTGCAAAAATAAGATGACACAAGGTATACCTGCACAAGCCAAGTAAGAAGCTCATTGTGTCCTAAATCAAATACATTTTTCACATTCTAGCATACTGAATCCCTCTGCACATATTTATAGTGCCAAGCTATGCCAAACAAGGCCTTTTATTATATCACATGTTTAATCATAAACCCAACATCCCAAAGATGTGGTAAAATAAGCTAGCTTTTAACATGTGCATAATCTGAAAATGTCAAATGATCTTCCTTTCCAACACTCATTCTTTGAATCAAGATAAGTTATTTTCCTAGACATGTTCTTTTAGACCGGATCAGACATGGCCTTAAGCAACATGCTAAAGTAGCAACACTCATCTTTCTTCTTAAAATAAGGTCAAAAGTCAATAAGGACACCAAAGTATATATATATCAAGGAGTCACACAATGAAGAAGCAGGGATCATTCTTCATTTCTTTTGTGGTCGACTTATAGTTATGGTGCGACATACGTGGTATGACTCACGTATTACGACATGACTATCTCACTCTAGTGGGTGTATGCATATATCATAAATTCTTTGTCGTACAGATCTTTATTACTTCAGTTCCTCCCAGAGAAACTAACTTGAGTCCTTCAGGATGCATATTCTCATGCAATATTTATTCAAGTCCTCAGATCTAGTTAACCAGGTTACCCTTGACATTTAGATAGCAAGGTCGGTCTCTCCATATAGTTAAATATACACGAGACCTCATCCTAACCCAGTTAGGGCGATGTATTCTATATACGTATATATGGTGGATATCATAACTCATTGTACTCCCACTCTTTTGTGTTATTAACACATGATATCATTAAAATCCAACATGCTTATTAATTTAGCAACCCTGGATTTTGTCACATCTCATCCCACCCACAAACAACGTCTGAGGCGATAAATCTGTGTGAAAAGATTTATCTCAAATCTGGTAGCATACTTATATAGATGTGCAACATGCTATACAATAATCATAGAAAGAAATATGAATAACATTAGCATATCAAAACTTACAATACCCATAGATTTTACATGCTTAGCATAAGAATCCCTATTGTTTGGCTTAGTAAAGGGATCTGCCACCATATCTTGGGTATTAACATATGCCAAGGCAACCTTGCCTTTAGATACAATGTTGCACACATACTTGCATCTCATGTCTATATGTTTGGTTCTACTGTGAAACTTGAGATCTTTGGCAAACGCAATTGTCAATTGATTATCACAAAATAAAGTTACTGGTAGTTTTGCATCAGAAGTGACTCACAAATGTTTGATGAATCTCTTTAACCAAACACATTCCTGCACTGTCAACGAGCCTGCAATAAATTCAGCTTCTATTGTGGATAAGGCTACACACGTCTGCTTCTTGCTACACCAAGATATAGCACCAATGTTCATCAATAACACATAGCCAGACGTAGACTTATGCTCATCAGGGTCCCCACCCCAATCTGTATCCATATAACCTACTACATGCACGTTACCACCATGGTAGCAAAGAATTGAATCCAATGTGCCTTTAAGATATCACATAATCCTCTTGACAACCTTCCAATGCGCTTGTACTGGATTAGTTTGAGATCTACTCACAAACCCTACTACATAACATATGTCGGGTTGGGTGCACATCATTAGGTACATCAGACTGCCTATTGTACTAGAGTAAGGGACTTTGGACATAGCTTCTATTTCTTTTGAATCCTTTGGACATACCTTAAGACTCAAATCATTCCCTTTTGTAATAGGAGTATCTATGAGTTTACAATCTTGCATATGAAATCGTTCTAAGACCTTCTTTATATATGACTCTTGTGAAAAAGAAAGAAGTCTTTTTGAATGATCTCTTTTAATCTCTATGCCCAGCATAAAGCAAGCTCCACCCATGTCTTTTATTTCAAAATGAATAGGCAATCATTCTTTAATGGTTTTCAGAAACTCTAAATGATTACTAACCAATAAAATATCATCTACATATAGAGTTAGAATTATAAATTTTGGACATTGTCGCTTAAGATAAACACAATGGTCCTCATCAATCATAGCAAAGTCATTGCTCATGATGGTCTCATGAAACCTTAAATACCACTGTCTGGATGACTGCTTCAATCCATAAATGAATCGTTTGAGCTTGCATACTTTGCGCTCAAATCCAGCAGTAGCAAACCCCTCGGGTTATTCCATGTATATTTCTTTATCCAGTTTTCCATTTAGGAATGGAATCTTAATGTCCATTTGATGTAATTCTAAATCCATATGTGACACTATGGCTAACAAAAGGCGAATAGAGATCAATTTGACCACATGAGAGAATGTCTCCTTATAGTCTATCTCTGCTGATGATGCATGAAATGCACATTATTTTAATATAATATTCATACATTTTTATGTGTTTTTAAGGTTTAGAACTCATGAATGGATGTATTTAGAGGTGTAGGAGATATGGTTTGAATTTTGCTCTAATCAAAGTTAAATTGAGGAAAATATCATATTTTTAGGGTTTTGGGATCGATTTTCGATGCAGAACGGATCCAGATCCCACACAAAAGTTTAATTTTGGATCCTGAACTGGATCCAAATCTTATTTTTACCCAAACCCATGTATTTCAAAGTATTTTCAATGATGTTTTGCCAAAAACCAACTCTGGCCAACTAGTTTTAGTAGTTTAAGGCAAATTACACATAGTTTAGCATTTTTTGAAAGCTAACTTTAGAAGTAGGTAGTTATTAGAATTAGGATAAAATACTAATATAAATAGTTAGATTTTTTTATGCTGGACATTTTTTGGACTTTGGAAAAATGCCTTCTCCCTCTCTTCCTTCTTCCCTCTCTACTTCACACGCCTATGGCGTGTTTCTTTCTTTCCCCCTTTTACTTTTTGTTTTGTTCATTCTTTTAATGGTTGATGTGTTTCTCTTGTTGATGCTACAGATCAATGGTAGAGCTTGGCTTCAATGGTGTGTCGTCTACACCACGGAGTTGGCCATCTCTTCCCCCGTATGGTCCTCTTCCTCTTCTCCTCCCTTTCTTCAATTCGGCTCTCCAATGGGTGCAACAACAAAAGAGGATGCAATAGACCATTAAGGAACGTGTGGGCGTGGATCCAATCTCCTATTAACCGCTCTACCTCTCCTCCACCTTCGTCAGATCTCCCTTGAGGTAGGTTCTCTTCTCCTTTCATTCTTTTAGTTATTTCGAGTCTGCCCATGGTCTATTCTTCTCAACCTTCAACCCCTTTCTTATTTTCTGGTTTTTGACAGCAAAGCCACTATCTGTAAATCACGTTTTTAAAAATTAATATTGAGTCTAGAAGTCGTGTCATGTTTGCTTCATGGGTGGTCATTCATTTCGTGAAAAATAATGAGAATCGGCTAGAGTTGATCTAGCCGATTGAATAGTCTTGGTGGTTGTTTGTGTGTCCAGTTGAATCCTGTAATTTTTTTAGCAGACTTCAGTACCTAAAGATAATGTTTTTTATCCCTTTTGGTCAAGTTTATTTTGATTTAGAGAGAGTCAAGTCGTTTGTGTTTTGTCTAGTCCCATAGTGATCGGCTAAGTCTAGCTTAGTCGATTGTCATGTGTGCCCAAAGTTTTTTTTTCCTATCTTTGTTCCAGTTACAACATGTTAGTTAGGGTTGTGTTTGTGTTTCACAGTCTAGAGTCCAGTCCTAGTCGTGTGTTAATTTAGTTTAAATTAAGTTTTTGATTGTTTTTGTTTTATTAATGAAAATGAGTTATTTTTGTGTTTTTGGTAAAATTGTTTTACGTTTGTTAATGGCTATTGTCTTCCTCACAGAGGAAGGCAGCCATGGCTGAAGCTTCAGGTCTAGGTGAGTTTAGGAAAGTGTGCTTAGGGTCCAAGTTCAATGAATCATGTTTTTTGGTAGGTTTTAAATTTAGTTAAGTAATTCAATTTTGTGTTTTTCTTGCTTTATTAGTATTTGTCGAGTTAGGTGTTTCTCAAGGTTAGCCTTAAATGTAATATTGACATTAACTATGTTAATAGATAGTTAGCTAAGTAATTCGTGTAAACTAGAGTTTCACAATTTTAAGTAGAGGACAAGTTGGTCTTTTATGCAAGTGGCGTTTTGGGGTAAGTCAATGAGGTTCCAAAAATCGTGAAATACAAATGAGGAAAGTGTTGACCTTTAATGAGTCCAGCCAAGAGAGATCCATTCCCTCCTTTCAATTTTGGAAATAAATTTGAGTTTCAAATCTATTTCCAAAATTCATTTTGCATGGCTTTGGGGAAAGATCTCAAATTGGCAATCTAATTTTATGGCAAACCTAAAATCGTGTGGGCCCATTGAGCTTGACGAGTTTGACTGTGTAACCCTTTCAAGGGGTCCCTAAGGTAAAAGTGCATGGGGTCCACTCACTTCCAAATCCACCACTTAGTTCTTTTGTGCTCTCTTTTAATTAGTTGCTTAGCTTAGTATAGGTTTTGTAAATTTACATTAACTATTTTAGGTAGTGTTTGACTATTATGTAGGTTTGCTAAAACCGTGTAGGTGTCCATTTGAAGTTTGTCCAAGCCGTACTAACCTTAGTGGATCCATCTAGGGGCGTGAACCAAAGTCAACTTCCAAAACCCTAGTCATCCCCTTGACTAACCCTAGTTAGGTACTAACCCTAGTTGGGTACTAACCCTATTAGATTTAAATTAATATTTAACTCTAATTTAAAAGTATCTTTAAATTTATTTTTTTTTTGTTTTTAGTTAATTAATTAGTTGGTTCACAGTAATTCAGTTACATTGGAGTAGTTGATTTCATTAGTTAATTGTTTTAACTCTTACTTGTAGGTTAGTTTAACTTAGCTTAATCTTTGCATGCATTCTAGCATTTTATTCTAGCATTAATTTGTAATTTTCACAAGTAATGTAGGTAGTTAATTTAGATTTTATTTTCTTAGTATAATTTATTTTATTTTTTGTTAGTGAGTTAGTATTAGGTTTGTAAATAGCTGTTATTGCATGTATTCTAAGAAAAAGTGCACAAATTAGATTTTCACAAATGAATAGTACACTGAAATAAAAACCAGAATTTTGCATAGACTTACACTTGTTATTTTATGTAAAAATTTTCTGAGTTTTTCCAAAATTACTATTCTATTCTATTCACTAGTGTGTTAACTGTTTATAAATCAAAATTCAGCTCGTTTTGAGTTGATTTGGTTTGACTTTTAAGCGTTTTTCAAAATCAGTTTTTCGCATTTTTAAATTTCGGGACAAATAATTTCCAGATTTTCTATGAACTTGAAACACTTATATCCAGAGATTACAGATGAGTTTTTCAAATCCGTAAAGTCTAACAAATTCTTGAGTTCGTCAGAAAGAGAACAAAAGAAAAACCTTTAAAATCAGACTTCGTTTGCCCCTTCAAATTCATTATTTTTTAAAACTTGTCAAAGTCCAATTTTGCACTATTTGAGGGCAAAATAGTTATTTGATTATGTAACTGATTTTTGACAGTTTTTATTGTTTTTCTGCATTATAGTTAATGTATTAACAATAGTGAGACTAATTAGAATTGATATTAGTAGCTAGTTTAGTTTGATTTGTATTTTATTTTATTTTTAGTTTAATTGTAGTATTAGGTTAGTCATTAAGTTCAGAAGTAGTTTTAGATGTAATTTAGAACTAATTATTGATTACATACTGACTTTTTATTTTTATTGTTTTATATTGATAAGTTAGAAATAGATCAATAGGTGTATTTAAAATGCGAGTGTGAATGCACGTGTGATGAAAAAACAAAATTACCCCTGGTGATCCAAAGAAGACTTAGCAATCTATTTTAGTCATTTTCATTTATAGTTTGTAATTCGATTAGAAATGTAATGTTAACTTAGTTGTAAACTCTATTGATATTAATAAATTAAATTTTAGAGATCATTCTGAGTGTATCCTGTTCCCTCAGGATTTGACTTGTACTTGCCACATCGTGGAAAGTCAGTTTTTATTATTTTTGGTTGACAATTTTCTAAAAGCTTTTATTGAAAAATAATGTTTTAAAAATACCACTGCAAAAGTTCAACCACCTGCCATCTGTATGTATCCTTTAGCAATTAAACGTGCTTTGTATCGCTCGATAGATCCATTAACATTTCTCTTAATATTGAGAACCCATTTGCTCCCAATAGGTTTTCTTCATTTTGGAAGATTAACAAGATCACAGACCTCATTGGATGCCATGGATTTCATTTCTTCTTCTATTGCCTTGCGTCATTCATCTTTTTTAGAACAAGATAGAGCATCTCTAACACTCTTAGGTATCTTATCATCTTGGGGTATGACCACAAAGGCTTCCCCTTCGATTTGAAATCTTTGGCGATGAATTCTTTTTCTTGAACTCTTTCGAGTTGCCAGATCTTCATTAAAGTTGATATATACTTGAGTGTTACTCTCACTTTCCAATAGTGGTATAGACATATCCTCTTGTGTCTCTAAAACATGATGATCAATCTCTTTAGACTAATCTGAATAATCCAATTCATAGAATTAAAAGTTACGCTCTATCTCTCCTCTTTTAGGAAAATCACTCTCAATAAATATGGGATCTCTAGAATTTATCTCAGAAATACTCTCATATGTATTCTCTTATGAGAATGCATATCCTTTTGAATATTCACAGTATCTTATAAAGATACACTTATTTCTCCTAGGACCTGATTTTTCATGTTGATGGGAAAGGTCATGGACATATGTAGCAGACCTCCAGGGTCTAAGATAAGCCAAATCAGGCTTTCTGCCTTTCCATAATTCATAGGGAGTTAAAGAAATAGATTTAGTTGGTACATGATTTAATACATGGGCTGCAGTCAACAAACAATCACCCCAAAAAGAAATGGATAAATTTGCCTGCACCATTATGGACCTGATCATCTCTAAGAGGGTCCTATTTCTCATTTCTGCAATATCATTTTGTTGCAAAGTTCGAAGAGTAGTCAATTGTCTATCTATCGCTTTATTATCACACAATTTCTTGAATTGTTCAGATAGATATTCAACTCCATGATCTATTCTCAAAGCCTTGATTCTACGATCAAATTGATTCTCAATCATGTTCATAAAGGATCTAAAACAATCTAATGCTTCAGATTTATGTGAAATTAAATACGCATGGCTAAATCGTGTATAATCATCAATGAAAGTAATGAAATAAGAGACACCATGCCTCACTACCACATTCATTGGCCCACATATATCAGAATGAATTAATTGAAGAGGATAGGTTGCTCTAGCTACCTTTTCAAAAGGCAATTGAGTCGCTTTTTCAGTGAGACAATATTCACATATAGACATTTCAATCTTCGCATAGGATTCCAAAAGACCCTCTCGTACGAGCCTATCCATTCTCTTTTGCCCTATATGTTCAAGTCGAGCATGCCATATAGATATATCCACATTCATATTACTAGCAGTTGAAACAAGAGAAAAATATTCATCACTAACATTCAAACTTTTAAGTTCTGTATCCAACACATAGAAACCATTCATCAAAAAATCAAAAGCAACTAAAGTTTGTCCACAAAGGATGTTAACATTGACATCTTCAAACATACGTTTATAGTTTAACATAGACAAAGCAAAAACTGAAATCAAATTTTGTCGAATCTCTAAAACATGCAGAACATCATATAATAATAAAGATCGTCTTTCTCGCAAATCCAATTGGCAGGTCTCGATCCCTTTGACTTCTGCTTTAGTGTTGCTCCTCAGGAACAACCACTTCGAACTAGATGGCATCTTCTTGTATTCAATGAAGTTTGTGCGGTCTTTGGTCACATGGTCGGTGGCTCCTGAGTCTAAAATTTACATAGGATTAAATTCAATAATTAGTGCACAACTACAAACATTTGCACATAAATCAGGAGTTATAAAAGAATGTACCTTCTCTTGCTCATGACATTCACAAGCATAGTGACCCAAATTGTCACACTTAAAGCATTTTGCATTCACCTTATTTTTTCTGCTACCACGGTTCCCAGAGCACTGATAAGGCTTCTTTTCTTACTCTTTGTCATGTCTCTTCTTGTCACCCTTCTTGAACTTCCTTGGTCCATAAAATTTCTTCTTAAAAGATTTTGGCCTCTTCGAGCTTTCTGCCACATATGCTCTCATGCTAGATGGTTGAGTCACTTCAAGGTGATTATTTTCTAGTTCTATATGACGAGCAATATCATCGAAAGTCTTAATACTCTCATTATGGGTTATATTAATTTTCATATGCTTCCAACTGTGTGGCAGAGAGCGAATCACAACCTGGACCTGCTGCTCATTTGTAAGGATATGTCCTGCACTATTGAGCTCTCTTATCATATTTGTCATCTCCCTGAGATGTTGACTCATAGTGTGTTGAGGGGACTTCCTGTAGGAATTGAACCTGATGGTCAATCTTCTAAGCTTTATGGCTAATGTTCTCCCAAACTTATCTTTAAGGGTCATCCACATCTGTTGAGCAGTCTTATAATGCTCATATTGGCACATGATGTCATTCTGCATTGAACATAACATGGTGACACGCGCAATAATATTCATGCGCTTTCATTTCTCATAGGTTTCCATGTCCCTACGAGAATGTGACCCATTACCAATTTCAGGTCATTCTACAGTATGATTGAGAGCCTCCAAGGCCTCAGCCTCCTCTAGTGTAAACTGAATGTTCTTATTCCATATATCATAGTTATCACCGTTCAGTTTCTCAATTCGTGCTAAGTCCATTATGGATTTGCTTGGCGCAGTCATTTCCTAATAAAGATAAAATATACAACTATGTTATTCATGCAACTGATCTAATCACTAACACATCTATATGCAGTTATAATCACACGATTAGATAATATATAATTTCTCTTAGGGCGTAGAATCGAAAGCTCACTACGTTCACAATCATCTCCCGCTTTCCCTAAGATGATTATATTCATCTAAACTATATTATAACTATATAAATTAAAATATTAACTCATGGAGTAAGTACTTCAAACTTCTCAAAAAAAATATGATCACATCACATTCATTCAATATTATGTTCATATCTATATGTATTGAAACAAAGAAAAAAAAATAATAATTACCCCGGACTGGGTCCAGGTATCCCCGACCAAGCCGGGGCTCAACCAAAAAAATGGTTTGCGGCACCAGTCGCAGACCATGGGCCTCTGCTCACATGGACTCTGATTGAATGACAGGATCCGACCCCAAAATCAAAACAAGGCATGCAGCCCTACCGCAGTTGGTCTGGTCGGAGGTCGGGTCTGCGGTCTGCGCTGCAGTGGCCTGCCTGGCCGGAGGCCGGGCTTGGTCTGAGCTCTACAGCCGATCGATCCCTTGCCTTGGTCGTGCGGCCACTATCGCACGGTCAAAATGATATATATATATATATATATATATATATTGTTGTATGGCAGCCCCACCGCATGTGTTCACCATGAACGCACATGCGTGTGGTTCCAACCACTTGCACACGAGGGATACACCCGCAAATAAAATGGCATAAAAAAAACTTGACTTTGATACCAATGAAGGAAAAAATCCTACGTATACATGGATCAATACGTATAAATCTAAGAAGAGGTTTTGTATTTCATACCTCTTTGAAGTGAAAGTGTAGAAGCAATCATTGATGCTTGACTTGCTTAACGGATGCGTCCCCTCATTTGGAGAGAACGATGAATCCACGAATCCAAATGCCCTACGAAACACTATCACCATGAAGATAGCTTCACTGTCTTCTTCTTCTTTCTTTTCAAAATGTGCACTCACTGTGCACGATCTCTCTCTGTATCTCTATATCTCTCCTTGTTTTTCTCTGTATACACGCAAATGAGGAATAACAAAGAAAATGGGGAGGTGGGCGGTTTCCAAACCGCTCCCTCCTCAAATGTGGGCCGAGTCCGGATCTCGTCCATCATGGGCGGACCCGGTACCCAACCAAACAATATATGTGACAATTGAACATATTAGGTCCCATTTTCTTGTGTTGCTCTATAAGTTTTAAGTGTTTTTTGATAGATCTGACCTGTTAGATGTATTTAGCATGCTTAATTTAGTGGGAATCGATTCTAGATCATGTTTTTTTTTAATTAAAGTTATATTTTTATGCGCTGAGAAAAACTAGTACCCTTGTAGCTATTGATTTTGAATCACCAAAAAGCCTTTATACAAGTTCTGACAATTCAAAAGTCGGTTCCCCACTAAACAAAAACTATAGATCATATATCCCGTGTTAGATATGAGAAAAAATAATTAAAGCTATAATTTTTAAAAAGGTCTAACGAGACCTAACGAAAAAGAGAGCGTAAGGAGCACATTATATATATATATATATATTAGAGTAGTCGTGAGGCCCCACCTGGGTCTTTTCTCGCTTCACCGAGGGTTTGTCGTCATTGAAATAAAATATAGTTTGTTGTTCACATGGCATACCGGTTATGTATAGTTTATTTATTGTTACTTTTGGGGTAATTAAGTTGCTATTAAACATATAGAGAAAATTGTTAGCTATAATATTCAATTACTATTAAAAATAAATAAATGTACGACAATGCAATTGCATGTGAAGAGGATCAACCATGTGGAATGGGGGAATCATACTCTTTTAATTTGTGTCATGTTTTCCAAAAAAAAAAAAAACAATTCATGTCTTCCGTCATGCATTCTCGTGTCCACGTGTCTTTCTGACATAGGACACAAGGATGAAGGTTTTTTAAAATTTTAATCAATAAAAACTATTTTTGATATTTTCATGTTCAAAATATATTTTGATTAAGACATTACTAAAAGGCAGTTAAAAACCATTAATCAATATTGAAATAATACCCATTCATGTCATGTCTGTGTCATTGTGACGTATCGTGAAATGTCAATGGAAACGACGATTTTTGCATCCCATAAGATGCGACCTAAGTCCAACACGTTTACATCGGAAGTGCCAGAGTGGTCTGGGGTTCGGGTCCCACCCCGTTTTGTTGAATAGATTTTCGTCGCGTTAATTTGCAGCAACCGTTCTTCGGGCATCCCAGGTCCCAACCAACCTCGACCTCCTCTCTCTCTCTCTCTCTCTCTTTCTCTCAGTTGTTCATTCCTTGTAGCATAGCGGTCAACCTTACTTTGTCCTTAAATTAGACTTTCATAAAGCTTTTGACTCTGTTCATTGGCCATTCTTATTTCAAATGTTAGCAAATTTTGGTATTGGTCGTCGTTTTTCTGGTTAGGTAAGGGAGCTGGTCTCAAATGCCCAGGCCATGTTAAATATCAATGGTGTTAGAGGAGACCGGTTCAAGCTGGGGCGGGGTTTGCGGCAAGGGTGCCCCCTATCACCTTTGTTGTTCAATGCAGTTGTTGAGGGTCTTGTGGTCTTGCTTAAGCGGGCTGATGTATTGGGTTTCATTGATCATTTGCAGGTTTTCGACTTTTCGGTTCATATTCTTACTTATGCTAATGATATGATCATTTTTGGTCGTGTAAATGTTCAACAGATGCTTAGGTTCAAGCTTATCATTGAGTTCTTCCTCTCCCTATCCGGGCTTTCTCTAAATGAGACCAAATGTTCTATTAGCATGTTCAATGTTAATGCCAATATGCTTGCAGCTGGAAAGATAATTTTTAATTGCATTATTTCTGACTTGCCTATTATGTACCTGGGCTTGCCGTTACAAGTGAAACACATCTCTTCTGCTGCTTGGGCTCCGACGCTTCAAAAAGTGAAGCGCAAATTGCTTTCGTGGCAGTCGTCTTATCTTTTCATCGCTGACCGTCTAATCTTAGTCAGACATGTTCTTTCAACTATTTCAGAATTTTTCATGTCTATGTTTGTGATGCCTGTGAGAGTAGAGAAGCAACTGACGCGCTTGCTGGCAGGTTTTTTATGGTCTGGGTGTCAACTCAAGGGTAAGCGTCACTTGATTGGTTGACGTTCGGTGGTCTTACCTCGGCGTATGGCTGGTTTAGGCATTCCTACTCCGAGACTGCGAAACATTTTTCTTTTCGCCAAGCAATGTTGGTTGGCTCACCAACTGGATAACCCTTGTGCTAGTTTGTTTCTTGCTAAATATGGGGCTCAAACTCTTATCCCGGTTCGTCTGAGAACCCGGGTTTTGACGCTCTTGCACTTGCGTAAATCGTGGTTGAGACTTTAGCCTGCTTTAGAGACCATTTGGAGGTCTCCAAAAATTTTGATCAGTGGTTGCAGTGGCTGTTGGCGCCAAGCCGAGAGTTTCTCACAAAAAAAAAGTCTACGGGGGCTAATTGGTTGCCCGAGGATGTCCCCAACATCTCAATTCTTCTCACCAAGAAGAGGAAAACGAGTTACCAACTTCTTGATCGGTCGATCAACGTCTTCCTTTTCTCGTTTTAGAGTTAAATTGAAGATGGGTGTCGATGGGGAGGAGCTGCAGACCCTCGGGGGATTCATGGCTGGCGGTGGAGCTGACGTGGGAGACGATCTTGTGGTGCTGATGGACCATCTTCAGTACGCGTGCAAGGGGATCGCGGCGTTGGTCGCTTCTCCCATGAATGCTTCTCTGGGGAAGCAGAAGAAGCAGAGCAAGAAGAAGGAGAATGATGGTCACGGTGAAACGGGGGCGAGTGGCGCGCGTGATGAGCCCAAGCCCCTGGACATCGTCTCGGTACTCTACTCTCTACCTTTCGATTGAATTGGTTGAGGTACATTGCCGTTTTGGTTTTTACTATCTCTTGATTTGTTGGTTGTTGTTTTTTTTGTGATTTTGTTTTGGATTGTGAAGGATGTAATTCTGGTTTGGTGATTCTTTGTCTATGAATGATGGTTTTCTTTTGTTTGGTATCTTGTTCGTTGTAGTTGCTTCCCTCCTTGTGACGGTGGATGTTTTGCTTAATTGACAATTTAATCTCTCTTTCTCTCTCTCTCTCTCTAGTGAGGTTTGAAGATATCGTTAATTCATCTGAATTATGTGACTTTTTGTCTTGTGAGTGAAGTCAGTGATCTGAATTTACTTTTTGAACTAGAAATGAGAAGAAAAAAGTGCAAATGCCTTAGCCAGTGTTGTATTGCAGTTTCCTTAACTCATGAGGCTATGATTCAACAGCTTTTCATGTTTATCGATTGTTTTCACTGGCTCTTTAGTGCTCATTATTAGGCTATGTTTGGAAACCCACCTCTGGCGATGCAGCTGTGAAATCCACAACAGCATGAGGAGCCAGTGGATTTGACAGTTTTTGTTAGGTTGTTTGGGGGCACGGATCATGGATTCACCGACTTCCATCTGTTGTTGTTTGGGATGGAGAGCCTTCACCTCACACATAACTGGTAAGGTCTCACTGGTAAGTGGAAGAGATGCCGGAAATTGGAAAGTACCCATCGGGAGAGCAATTGGCGCAGCATTTGACAACTACCACCTCCTCATGGTGGTAGTTGGATTGAAGAACTGGCAGCGGCAACTACTGTGCCAGTTCCTCTTTCTCCCATTTTTTCCACTCTCCCAAACAAAGGAGGAAGCCGTGGATTCCACAAAAACTCTCCAACGCCCTCTGACAGGGTTTCCAAACAGAGCCTTAGTTTCCTTCGTTCAAAAGCTTCAATTCAGGCAAAAGTTTTTGGAGCACCTCTATAAACTGGATTTGGAAGATAAAACTTTGGCAGTTTCTTAATGCACTTTTTGGCATGCCAGTACATTTTTTTTCTTTAAGACATTTTAGATGACCTTCTGGTTATCTAGGACTGGACTTTTGGCACACAAGATGTGCCAGACATATTAGAGGCTTAAGTGTTCTTTAATCACTTCCCAATACTGAAGGCAAGCAGCACTAGTGAGAAAAATATTTGTAGATATTACAAGAGTGATAAGATAAAAGAAGACAAAAAGTGCTTGTAGAATTGTTTAAATTGAACTGAATAAACTACAAATGTTCTGCTCATGTTCCAGTTTCAAGTGATTTGAACTTTATCTACATGGCAGCTCACAGAAGTATGTCTGATAGATAATTGTGCCTTCCTTTGCAAATATGTTACACAGACAGCTTTTCTATAATCTTCTTTTACTGAATTGGAATCTAAAAAATTACAAACAAGATGCTCTTGACACTTTTACACTATTGGCTCTGCACTTAGTTTAATTACTGATTTAGAGATTTCAAAAATGCCATTGATAGTGACATCATCTATACACTTATGATTCTGATGTAGGTTATGTTCTGAAGTTGTAATACAGTCCGAATTGCTCCACAGAACCTATCACTTACTGCCATTACAGAGAGGTCACACTGATTCTTGAAATGGTCTTAACGATCCAAATGCAGTTTATTATTTTGTTGTGTTAGAACTTTATTTTTCAAGCCACTCAAGTTATTTATTGCCCCATTGATCCTGAGACCTAGGTTCTTTAAGAAAACTAGGCTCTTTTTCATAATTGGTGAATTTGTTGGTACATGATTTGTCTCTCTCCCTACATGCAGTCCATATGGTTTTCCTAAGAAGATTTTGTTGGTAATCTAGATATTGGATTGATTATTTTGCTTGTTTTTGATGTCCCAACCCTCTTGTTAATTGCCAATAAATTCTACCATCTGCTTAGAAAGTGTATGGACTGATATTGGTGACTATGCATAAATATGTGTAGAAATGGATTTTTTTCATCCATCTTCTGCTATTAAGAACAATTTATGTTGTTGCTTAGTATGGTGGACACTTAATATCTGATACAGTGCGTTGATTTTATTGAATTGGAAACCATTATATAAAGTGTCAAGAGCATTTGCAGTTTGGTATATTTTTGCCTTTAAAATTTGACTGTAGATCTATAGCATTATGAAGCTCTATATCTCAACCAAGAATTTTTGGGTACATTTTCACACTACTCAATAATAGGTCATTGCCAACCCAGGATTCACACTCAAAGGAACCTACAATGCAATTTGAATGAGCTGGTTAGGGTCTCATTGCACTTTTTGTTGAAGAACTGAAGTCAATGATGTGACTCTGAATCTTTAGTTGGTGCTTGGACAAAGCTCATCATGCCCAATTTGAATTTTGAAGTTTGAATCACACGTGACGCATGGATTGCTGGTGGTGAGTCACATATATTTGCTTTTGTTTTCAGAGTCTGGGTTACGTGACCTTAGAATGAAATTGAAATCCTGCGTGAACTCTTTCCCATTTTATTTGAATAATAAAAGGTTACTTGCACCATAGTATGTTTAAGAGCTGTCACATGGACACAGACATGGATGGGTATCTGATGATGCAAGAATGAAAAGGGAATAGGCAAAACTTTTTAATGCTGGGACACGATGACACAATTTTTTTTATTTAATATATCAAAAAGTAGTTTTTTGATATTTTAATGTAAAAATATATTTATGTCGTGTCCTCATGACATAGTATAAAAGTGTCTCTAAGCTATTTTTGTGGATACTCTGTGTATGAGAGAGAGAGAGACCACTGACTGCATGACACTTCATGGACACAAAACTTATGTCAGACATGAAGATTGCAGTGTCATCTTTATTTTATGATGTTCATTTTACTATTTCTTGCTATTTTCTTTTGCAATCTGTTGTTGGCATCCCCTATGTACGTATTTTTAATGATCTTAGATATTGACTCAGTAATTTGTGAGAAATTTGGAACCCTAAACACCACATATAATTATAGAATACTCAAATGAAGCTATAATTGTGTCCTCTGTCCTTTTCTTAAACGCACGTGTCATTTATCATGTCACTGTTGATGTCAATGTGAAACAGGCTCTGAGTTAACAATAAATCATCTCCTATTCCATTGTGATCCAACAAAGGATCATCTTCTTTACTAGATATAAATTTTTGGGGTTCAACAGAATGATATAATCTTGTCCTCTCTCCGAAGCTCTGGTAAAGTTGCAGTTATGGCATCAGAGGAAGATGATGTTCCCGTTTGGTTGACTGGTGATGGCCCTTATGTTGTGGTGACTGATCCTCTTGATGGCTCTCGAAATATTGATGCTTCAATTCCAACTGGAACAATATTTGGTATATATAAACGTCTCCAGGAATTGGACCATTTGCCTGTTGAGGAGAAGGCACCGCTAAATTCACTGCAAAGTGGAGCAAGGCTTGTTGCTGCAGGCTATGTGTTGTATTCATCAGCTACGATACTTTGCATTAGTTTTGGTGCAGGAACACATGCATTTACATTGGACCGCTCAACTGGTGATTTTGTTCTCACACATCCATCCATTGAGATTCCACATAGAGGTAACATTTTATCACAAGCTGCATTGGATCTTGTAGTGTACATTATTTCTGAAGTTGTCTTCAACCAGCTTGAATGAATTGCTGTTTATTACATTGGTGCCACATATCTGAGGTATATATGCCAAAACTTGCGCACATTTTCTGTATGTGTAGCTTGTCTCTATGCATTCCTGATGGAAGTTTGATTGTTCTGTTTTTCTGTGCTGTCTTCCTTAACATGTGAAAGGCTAGTATATAGATCATATTGTGCATCCAAGTGTGGTCAGTTTCTCTCAATTTTGCCTCAGTTCAAGGTCATGTTTCTTTTTATATTCCTCCCCTTCTCATGCGATGTTGATTCTTGCATGAATTGCTTCAATATTTGTATTTTGTACTTGATGCATAACATATTTTAACATTGGTTTTCTCGTAGAAACTTGATGGTTCTGCTGTTGTTTTGACAATCGCCCTGTTGCTCCAAGTCAAACTTAGAGAAAGTTTATACCTCTTGATTCTTAATGCACTTTTAATGCTTGGCCGTGTCATCTGTGTTGCTAAGTAGACTAAGTTGCCCTTAGCTAGTGTAGCCTGAGAGCAATATGTATCAAAGTCAGAGTTTAAGTAGTCAGATTCTTCACAGCTTTCTAATGCCTCTCTGATGCTTCACCTTCTACATATAGCTGGTAGCAGACTCCATCAGTCAGAAATCCTTGGTTTATGGAGATATTTCAAGACAACTTTATGGTTGGACTTATAAACCTTTGGGTTAACCTGTTGATCCAACTGACATATTCTGATGCTTCGTGTATAGCATCTTTTTCAGTTAAAGATTTCATGCTTGTATGATTCTTGTACTAATGAATTACAACTACGTTGGCAGGACAAATCTACTCTGTAAATGATGCACGATATTTTGATTGGCCAGAAGGTTTAAAACTCTATATTGACAACATTAGGCAAGGTAAAGGTCAGTGCCCCCAAGAAGTATTCTGCACGCTATATCTCGTTGCTGACCTTCATCGGACGTTGATTTATGGCGGGGTGGCAATGAATCCAAGGAAACATCTTCGTTTGGTTTATGAGGCAAACCCTCTTAGTTTTCTTGTAGAACAAGCAGGGGGAAGAGGTTCTGATGGTAAGAATAGAATCTTATCAATTCAACCGGTGGAGCTGCATCAAAGACTTCCTCTATTCTTAGGAAGTTTGGAAGACATAGAAGAGTTGGAGAGCTATGGTGACATTCAGCAGTTGGTAAATCCTGGATATGAAATCTGAAAAGTGTATGTTGCAACAAGAAAATTGTGGTTGTTTTATTACAATGTTAGTTACTGTCAGAGTGCCAACTGAGTGCTGGCCAAGGTTGTGACTTGTGGTAATGTACAACAACAACTTGTGGTAATGTAATCATTTAAATTTCAAAATAAAGAAGAATGAGTTATAGCAGTAGTATCTTAGCTCTCTGGGTCTGCATCTTAGTACATTAAAGTTTGGTTTGATCACATGAAGTTCACTTTTTAATACACTTTAGAAAGTTAATCTCATTTGAACAGTACCCTAAAAGCAATTATTAAACTTTTTTGACATAAAACTTTAAAAGCAAGCTTTATAAAAAGTGAGTTGACACGTGAACCCAAAAATGAAACTTGTGTGAGATTCACTTTCTCGTGAGATTTGAAATCTCATGAAATTTTGAAAGTGAATATCTTTTGAACAGTATTTTCACTTTTAAAAAATACAACCAAACATACCCTAAAAAATGAGGCTTTTCCTATGAAACTCCAAAAAAGAGAGTATTTATGACCATTTTTTTGTCGGCATGGTCGAGTGGTAAGGCTACAAGGTTTCACTCACTCCATCAAGAAACTTTAGAGGCACTTTTTGTTTTGTGCAGCCAAGTTCTTGGTTTCATTCTGATGATTGATAAAAAACGTCTCGGTGGTATATCAATGAATTGGTCTACTACGGAAATGAGACTTCATGAGTTAAGGGACTTGAGTGACAGACAAGATGAGGCAATTCAATCGTCACCTGAAACGGGATGCAGCAATATTGAAGAGACAATTATGTGGTAGGGAAAGACAAGGTAGCTTCGCCGTGCTTTTACCATTGCTAGGTTGAACCTATGCTGAGCTTGAACAAATTTGCATGCCAAACCAGCCCAGGAGCTAGGCTTTTACAAGACTAGGTTCTAATCAACTCTGTAAAAACCAGTTTTACTTAAACCTGGTTTGGCAGCATGAAAACAGGCACCAAACCATGTTTTTTGGGTAAAACTTAGGGTGTGTTTTGATTACCTCGGATTTAAAATCTGAGTTTTTTGACCTAGAGATACTCGGATTAGAGATCCGTTTGGATCTCTAGTCTTACCACAACCCCTCCCCCACAATCGGACTTGAAATCCGTGGTTTTGTGGGGTTTTGGGCCTAAAACGAGATCCTTCTCTTGCATGGAGATTGGATCAAGGCGTGCACCCCATGCCTCGATCCACAAAACTTTGGTTCTCCTCAGTGATCCGAGGAATCAAGTGCACCCTTTAGTTTGACACCCAAAACTGGGTTAGAAAACATGGTTTTGGGAGTCATCCAAATGGGGCCTACCATCTAAGGTGAACAGCTCTCAACTGTCCCATTAACTTTTTCTAGTAAGTATTTCGTAGTGGAAAACGGCTATTTGACTGCCCTGATGTATTTGAAAACCAGCCCAACAAAGTTTACTCTATGCACCAGTTAGTCTCCTGTCCTGTGAATTTCAAACTCATTACTTGTTGTTATACACGTCAGGAAGGCATTGTTGGCTTGACGCTTAGATGAAAATGCCATTTAAGATTCATTCGCTAGATGACATTGCCTCAAAATAAAGCCCTTTGGGGACCGGTGATGAACACTAGGGGGGAGGAAAATAAAGGCTTATTTGCTTCATGGTAAAGGGAGCTTTTTCTTTTTACTTAGGCCAAAGTAAAGTTTACTCCCTCATATCACTAGGGATGGCAGCGGGGCGGGGCGGGGGACAAGGTCTCCACCCCGGCCCTGCCTCAAGATTTTATCCTCCACCCCCGCCTCCATCCCCGGCGGGGATGGATTTTATCCTTCACCCCTGCCTTCATCCCCGTTTCATGTCCTCCATCCCCGGTTCAAATGGAGATGAGGCGGGGCGGGGATATTGCAGGGAAAAGTGGTCGGGGCGGGGATGAGGCAGTGGACCGGGGAAAAGTGCACGTCCATCCCCGCCTCTACCCCCGGATGGGGATGGATTTTAACCTTCATCCCCGTTTCATACCCTTCATCCCTGGTCCAAACGGGGCGAGACGGGCCCCCACTTTCCCCCGGTCCACTGCCATCCCTACTCATCACTGACCACACACTGACTGACCTGGGTTCCTAAAGTCCTTCAAGGCCCACCCAACTTCGACTTTGCAGCAAGGGACGCTTTCTCTGTCCAAAAAAAAGTGATCATTTTTTAGAAAAATGATTTAACATTCTCAGCAATGAACAATGGACGGTGAAGATGTCAAATCACCTTCTTAAAAGTGATCTGACAGATCACCTGCTCTCCATGTAAAACAGGAACTGTGAGGGTAGGTACAGTTTTGTCCCACGCATCATGATTAGTTCCACTTTGTTGATGCCGACAATTGATCGATGGGAACTGGGAAGGTTTATATGTCATAAACGTCGGCGATATTTTGAAATCGTCATGATTTTATCATGATATATTTAGGAAACAATAAAATCATTGTATTTAAAAAAAATCACCTGTTGTCAGAACATTGCAATTTTGTCATGATATTAACATTTTCTTAATGTTCTATATTAAAAAAAGATTTTCACTTTCTTTTTGCATGTTTTTCTTTATTTTTTTTAAATGTTACGTATGCTATTCTGCCATTTCCTGGAGGCATCAAATTTAATATTAAGGTTATACAGACAATAATTATGCTTGAAACCAAATGTGCATCTGGCCTATCTTCAAAGGCAGTTGCAAAATGTATGTATTGAATAAATTCTGGATCTCAGAAAGTGTTTGGTTCTGGATGCTAATTACACAAACCATATTGAAATGCAATTAAAATGGGGTTAGGATCTATAAGGCCTGACCCGATAAACTTATCAGATCCACTAGTGGACCATTCTTATTCGATTGCACTTGGGTCCAGATCCAACACATCTAAAAGTTGAATTTGTGGGCCATCTTAAAGAGATGGTACATTGTGGTATTTTAAAAAAATTAAGACCACAACTGCCCTGAATTATTGGATCATAAGGATCATGAGTTCCTGAGTTTTTTTACCTTTTGAAAGAATTAATTTTCTTTTTTTGGGAGAGAAATTGGCGACAAAAAAGCTGACCTGTTAGGTTTATTGCCCTTTGTATGGTGAAACTGCACTCTTAATTGAAGACTTGCCCTTAGCCTGCTACCTTGTGGAAGGGACAACACGCAGGGCGGTTGTGGGGCCCTATCCAGGGGTTTCGGGGTTTTCTTCATTTTATCGAGGGTTCCTCGTCATAAAAAAAAGTAAGAATGCAAATGGTTTGGATCCACGATGGAGGTTTTGCAATTTTTAACTGTTTCGGATCTAATTCTGATCCAAATCCCATGTATTTAGCTGTTCCAGATCCGAACCTTTTGCATTCCTACTCCTAAGGTAAAGGGAGACGGCCCTATCCATGGCAAAGACCAAGTGGGCAACCCTTGGAGTCAAGTTGTAAGGTCGATTGATATTATCTTTAGTTTTTCTATTTATGTTATGCCTATCAATGTGACCCAGATACCCAAGATTTTTTTTATGAGAAAAGCCGTTAATCTTTGGGTGGGACAAGTTATTATTTTTATTTTTGTACGATGAAGTTTCTATACTGAAACGCTAATGTAAAAATCTAAAAAAAAAAAAGAGGCTTGAATTCAGGTTGGCCGCAGGGAGCACAGGGAGGCACCGCCTCTCGTGCTTTCTAAATAGGAACCCCCTTTTCCCTCTCTCTCTCTCTCTCTCTCTCGTTTCTCTCTGTACACTCTCTCTCCCGATCGCCTCTCTCACTCTCCTTGCTTTTGCCGAGCAGCGGCCTCTGGCGACACACGCACACCGACGACCTTCTCTCCGATGACCTCCAGGTACACACCCTTTTTTTCTTCTTCTTCTTTTTTCTTTCGTCTCTCTCTCCCTCACTTCTCCGTTTGCGCAGGAAGGGGCTGAGCCACCTCCCTGCCTCCCTCAATCGCAAGGGAGGGGCAAAGCCCCCTCCTTGCTACCTTAAATCACAGGGGAGGGGCAGAGCCCCCTCCCTGCAATGTGTTTTGGGAGGGAGGGGCCCAGACCCCTCCCGATGCCTCTGTTTGCAGGGGAGGGGTCGAGTCCCTCCCTGCATGCCGTATTTGGCAGGGGAGGGGTCAATCCCTCCCTGTGCTCCCTGCGGCCAAGGGAGGGGTCGAACCCCTTCCCTGCACCATCTTTAGCAGGGGAGGGGCCCAGCCTCCTCCCTGCACCCTTTTACGGTAGGGGAGGGGTCGAGCCTGCACCCTCGTTGTTCAGGAGAGAAGCTGCAACCCTCCCTGCACCTTCCAGCGAAGGGGTTGAGCCCCCTCCTATACCCTCTGTATGCAAGGGAGGGGTTGAGCCCCTCCCTGTGCACTCATTTTTGCAGGAGAGGGGTTGAGCCCCTCCCTGCACCCTCAGTTTGGCAGGAGAGGGGTCGAGCCCCCTCCCTACGCCTTCTCCTTCTAGTAGGCAGGGACGAGACCCCTGCCTCCTTGGTCCTTCGGCGGGCAGGGGTGAAGCTCGCTGCCTCCCTTGTTTTTGTTAGGCAATGGCTTTACCCCTGCCTCTCTTCCACCTTGTCAGGCAGAGGCACAACCCCTACCTACTCTCATTTTCGGAAGGCAGAGGCGTAACTTCTGCCTCTGTCCAATTTTTTGAAAGGCAGGGGCGCAACCCCTGCCTCTGCCTGAACCATCGACAGGCAGGGGTGCAACCTCCTGCCTCCTCGTTATTTGCTGACAACAGGTCAGCATGGGCTCGCGGCTCCTGCCCCTGCTTCTTTCACGTTCAGCAGGTTTGCAGGGGCACGATGCCCTTGCCTTTGCTTCTTTCATGTCAGGTCAACGACAACACTCATGTTGTATCTACCTTTCTGATTGAGATAACGTGTTGACGTCTTGCTTTTGCAGCTCATACGATAGATCCTGCTCGCATCCCACAACCCGACCCGTTAATCGCTTACATCCACATACGCCAACAAGCTCGCAACTCCCCAAGGTAGGGGAAGATTGAATGGAGGACTTGGACAATTGAATTGAGTTCAATTAACTAAAAAGGATAATTAAATAAATACATATGCATATATATATATATATATATATATATATATATATATATATATATATATATATATATATATATATATATATATATGCATTTAACTAAAAGACGCAGTTTTACGATCCTTGTCCTTTACTATTTATCATATCTTTCCATTGTCGTCGCGCTTTGCGCCCATGCTTTGCGTTTGCACTTCTGTTTATAGTCTTTCCTTTGCCATCGTTCTTTACACCCAAGCTTTTGCTTTTGCAAATATTTCGTTATTGCCTTGCCATTGTAGATGACACTCAAGTTTTTGCTAATTGCATGTTCTATAAAAGGTATCATCGTGGAGGATGTAAGATGCATTTACCACTCTCCCTCTTGCGACAAGAGTTGAGTCAGAAGCTTAACGATACATTCTCGTCCAAGGAGAGAGATCCCTAGCAGGGATCCTGACTTTTCAAGTGAGCAGTCCTGCAAAGTAGACTTGAGAATTTAGGGAGCTGCGCAAAAGCATCAAAGACTGCCCAAATCAAAGTATTTGGAAGGATGTGATTGGTTGGTTCTGTTTGTCTATTCGACATATCTCGGGTAACCCCAAATTGGGGCTTGAGCAAACTTTTTAGCGAAGGTTCTGTTATGAAACCCGTATCCCGTGTATTGAGGCCAATATCGAGTCATGCGAGGCATGCAGATACCATGATAGCGGATGAGATTCTAGAAAATTGCATGTCAAATGTTGGCACAAGCTGTTAGCTGTTTCAAAAGATAAATAATGCCAAAAGTAACGTTTGAGAAACATTACATCTTTGTGAAGCACTTTTGTTGAGGCTCCTATTGACAAACTATACTCCTTTCATCCTAGAGTACTTGTAGTCGTGCACTACACGCTAGTAGTGTGATGATCGAATAAGACAGTTGTGCGACTTCGAATAGTACTAAATGCACAATACTGTAAACATATAAAAATGAGATCACCTTCACAGGTAAGATGCTCATTTGGTCAAAAGACCAAAGTATATGGAATGAGTCGTCAGTTAATTTACCCCTAACACACTCATTCGCTTCTTGTAGTCTGTCAAGGGAGAGGACAGAGCGGTACACACTCCAATGGATAAGTTGTTAATAACCACCCTACGAGCAAAGATCTGGCCTCCCCCGTCATTGGAGTTAGGAGAAGAGACTACCAGACATTATCATAGGTAATAGATCCCATGAACTTCTGCAGAAGTTGAATGCATTCATTGTCAAGTACCTACCTTTGGGGAATCCTCTCTCGGCTAAAGCCATTCCCTTAGGAGCGGATTTAACTAGCTATTCGGGTTATTGAAAATACATAGAATAATAGACGCCCGAATTAGTCTCAATTGTTTCTACGATTTGTCTGCATATACCTGCAGGCCAGTAATATCGAAACATAAGTCTGCTCACACTTGTTGATGGTCATAAGACTTGTTAGTTGCGTGATAGTTCACAACTTACGATCAAATGAATCGTCATGTTGCGTTTGACAGTTGCACTGCTTACTTGCTTTGAACTGCTTACCTGTTTAACTGTTGATCTGCTTTAAACTGTTTGACATGCTGAATTAAATGCTCTTAATTCAGTTTCTTGTAGTCTCTCTTGTGCACCTACTAGTTTTTCGTGAAACTAACCCATTCTATGGGTACAGGTGATGATTATGTATATCACGCGAGCTAAGAGCAGGAAAAGGAAATCCGATTTTTGTACTATTTGAGAACTCCTTTAAATGAAAATAGCTTTTTCAAGTGTTTTGCAAGTATCATGTGTAGTGAGTTTTGGTTCTTTTAGCTAACGTGCCCAAAGTTGTCTGCTTGCCTTTCTAAATTCAACAAAAGAATTATCTTCCGTTGATTACATAAACAAACTCTGAAAGGAAAGAGATTTTCTTCTAGTCTTTTGTCTGTTTTCTAAAAAGTTCTCAAGTTTAAAATTTTGGGGCATTACAGATTGGTATCAGAGCCAAGGGAAGCTATGATTCTTGACCATTGAGCACCTGCATCGCGTTGTGAGTATACAATTTTTCTTGCTTGGTAGTTGTATTTTGCATTGTTAAGCTAAGTGGCTTGACACTTTCTGCTTATGTACCAGCATTGCTGAGTTTTTATAAACTACTCATGTTACCCATAAATAGTACACATATTTTTGGCTTCTATCTCGAGTTTTTTGAAATTTCTGATCTTTGGTATCCCTTGTCTACTTCAAGGATGGTAAGAAACTTGAACGAAGATTCTGCTGACAAATGGTCAGATCAACGAGGTTTCATGATGGATTCCCTAAGTACCCTGACAGAGGCTATGCGAGACTAGGTTCATTTTCAAAGGAATCAAATGCCCTTTCTTGAGCTGAGACAGTATACCGCAGTGACATATGCGAAAATTTTGAAGCTTGACCCCTCAACCTTCGCCGGTTTGCCTGACCCAGATATGGCCGAGAACTGGATGAAGGAGGTGGAATGAGTGTTTGAGGTCTTGTCAATCCCCGAAGACAAGAAGACATTATACGGGACCTTCAGGCTGAAGGACAATGCCTGCAGCTGGTGGGACATGGCCCGAGGTGTGCAGTTTTGGGGAATTTTACCAATTACTTGGGAAGCATTTAGAAAAGCTTTCTTGGAGAACTACTTCCCTCTTCATGCGAGAGAGAAGAAAAAGGTGGAGTTTTTGGAGCTCAGCCAAGGCAATTCGAGTTTGATGGATTACATTGCCAAATTCCAGAGTTTAGAACCCTACTGCCCCAACCTATTTGCGGATGATCGTGAGCGAGCATAAAAGTTTATTTGGGGGCTGAAGGAGGAGCTCATATATCGGGTCCTAACTAGTATGCCCTTGACCTTCTCTATGGCAGTTGTTGTCGTCACCCTCCTGACTGAAGCCTGAGAGCACTCAGAGAAGGAAGCGACCCGCTGTGGGTGGTGAGTCAAAGACACCATCCGACGGCCTAGGCAAACAGTCATTTTTTCTCATAAAGATCAAAGGAGAAAAGAAAGAGTTTCCTCTTTCGAAGCGTCAGCGGCCTCAGGGCAACCCTCTAGCTAGATAACAGGTTGGCAATATATGCCTTAGATGCCGATGATCTCACATTAGGCAGACGTGCCCGCTCGAGACAAGCGAATGCCTGTATTGTGGCAAGATGAGCCACTACCTCCGTGAATGTCGCAAAAAGGCGACAGATGACCTCAGGTAGAACAGCGAAGCACCTTTGCTCCCTCGGCCACCACAGCAGCAACACTACCACAACATCAACATCAGTCACCGCAACCGCAATCGAGCGGTTAGAAGAAGGCACTGAGATGCGTCTACACCACCACGGTCGAGCAGTTGACCAAGGGCGACCTAGTGCAAGGTATTCTTTTGTTGCTAACTAAGCGGCCTTTGTGCTTTTTGATTGCGGTGCCACACACTCTTTTATTTCGATAAATTTTACCGAGTTTTTGCATATACCTGTAAAACCCTTACATAATACCCTTATAGTATATAACCCGATTGGGAAAAACACAATTTGTGCGGCCTACATACCAGAGTTGGATATAGTCTTGGCATATAAGCATTTACCAGCTTGTGTTATCCTGCTAGATATGACAAAATTTGATGTCATCCTAGGCATGGATTGACTGCACAAGTATCATACCAAGATCTTCTGCCAAGATAGCAGGATTGTCTTATCTCCACCAGGAATGCCCAAGGTGGAATTCAAGATCGTGAAACTCGTTCAGGTGAGCAGGTTGATTTCATCGCTAAAGGCACAGAACTACGTGAGGAAGGGATGCACTACCTTCTTGGTCAGTGTCATTCAGTTTGAGCCGATGTGAGTCCCGATCGAAGACTTGGAGGTGGTTCGAGATTTTCCACACGTCTTCCCAGATGAGCTGCCAGGACTTCCTCCACCTTGTGAGGGATAGTTCAGCTTTAAGTTATTGTCGAGTACTGCACCAATTTCAAAGGCTCCATATCAGATGGTGCTAGCAGAGCTCAAGAAGCAGTTGCAGAAGTTGATTGATCAGAGATTCATTCGCCCCAACGTCTCGCCCTGGAGAGCTCTTGTCTTGTTTGTGTCATCAAAAGTTTTTTTGGATTAGCTGAGTATTACTGAAGATTTATCCAGGACTTTTCTAATATCTCTCTACCCATGATGAAGCTTTTAAAGAAAGAAGCTAAGTTCATGTGGGACGACAAGTGCGAAAGCAGTTTTCAGATGTTGAAGGAACGTCTTATGACTGTTCCTATTCAGGTCTTACATTCGGGTTAAGGCGGCTTCGTGGTCTATACCGACGCTTCCGAGATATGCTTAAGTTGTGTCCTAATGCATAACGATAGAGTAATCGCATATACATAGCACCAACTTAAAATTCATGAGAAGAATTATCCGACTCATGATTTGGAGTTAGTAGCGGTGGTCTTCGCATTGAAGATATGATGACACTATTTATACAGGGAGCGGTTCGAGGTTTTTACAGATCATAAAAGCCTAAAATACTTGTTCTCACAAAAGGAGCTAAATTTGAGACATCAGTGTTGGTTGGAATTTCTTAAGGATTATGACTTCACCCTGTCCTACCACCCAGGAAAGGCGAACGTCATGATCGACGCCCTGAGCTGCAAGCCTCCCAGCATTTCCATTAGCTTGTTATTCGTTGGGTGAAAACTAATCGAGGATTTTGTATCGTGAGAACCGTTTGCGGTCACTCAAAATTCGACCAGTCTTTCCAGCATGGTAGCTTAATCTGAGCTATTGACCAAGATCTTTGTCAGACAGAAGATCGATGCGTAGTACGAAAAGCTAAAGGCTCTAGCGCAACAGGCCGATACCATCTTCCGAAAATCTCATATTTTGAGAGATGAGATTTTCGCAGAAACCCACAAGTCCAAGTATACGATTCACCCTGGCGGCACAAAGATGTTCAAGGATTTGCAACGCAGATATTGGTGGAGCAGAATGAAGCGAGGCATAGCTGAGTATATCTCAAAGTGTTTGACTTACTAACAGATTAAGATCGTGCACCAACGACCAGGCAGAGTGATGCAACAGATGGAGATTCCACAATGGAAGTAGGAGGACATCACAATGGACTTCATCGTCGGTTTTTCGATGACGCAGAGAAAACATGATGCGATTTGGGTGATCGCAGATCGACTTACTAAATTAGCGCATTTCCTCCCTATCCGCCTCAGTCAGTTTCTGGGTAGCTTGGCAGACCTCTATGTTCGAGAGATTGTGAGATTGCACGGTGTTCCTGTGTCAATCATCTTCGATCGTGACCTGAGGTTCACCTCCAGGTTTTGGAGACAGCTGCAGTTGGCCTTAGGCACGAAACTGAATTTCAACACTGCCTTCCACCCTCAGTCTGACGGACAATCTGAACGTATGATATTTAGACTATGGAGGATATGCTGCGAGCTTGCATGATGAACTAAAAGGGAGAATAGGACTCTCATACCAGGTTGACAGAATTTGCGTATAATAACAGTTATCATGCGAGCATCGGAATGGCCCCGTACAAGGCCTTGTACGAGAAACCTTGCATATCACCTGTCTACTAGAACGAGGTTCGTAAACGGATGCAGGATTCATCAATAGTGCTACAACACTATACTCAGCAAATACATATGATCAGGAAACATTTGTGTTTCGTGCCAAGTCGGCAGAAGTGTTACGCTGATCGTCGGCATCGAGAGTTTATTTTTCTCAACGAAAGGTATGGTTTTTGTTAAAGTATCTCCTACAAAGAGCATTTTTCGATTCGGAAAGAAGGGGAAACTGAGTCTCCGATTTGTCAAACCATTTGAGATCTTGGATCAGATCGGTGATGCAACTTACCGTGTTGCGCTAGCCTCCACATTACGCTTAGATCCACAACGTCTTCCACGTATCTATGTTGAGAAGATACGTTCATGACCCATCGCATATCATTCATTACGATAATGTGAACATCCAAAAAGACTTGACGTTCGAAGAAAGACCTGTGACAATCGTTGATCGTCGAGACCAAGTGCTCAGATCAAGAACAATTTCTCTTGTAAAAGTATGTTGGCAACACCATTGAATAAATGAATGTACATGAGAGCTTGTGTCAGATATCAGAAAAAAATACCCTGACTTGTATTTTGACCAATGAATGCAATAGAAATTTTGTGGACGAAATTATTTTAAGGAGGGTAGGATGTAAAAACCTAAAAATTTTTTTTATAAAGTTTTGGTGAATTAACTACTGATTTTTGCAACTTTTAAAATAATTTGCTAAATACAATACAATACAATACAATCAGACCATCTAAAACACGTGTTTAACTTTATAAAAATCCACCAATGTGTTGGAATCAAATGCTTCAAGAGTTGATCCCTATAAAATCAAGTTCATAGATCACTCAGAATTTAAAGATAAAATGAAAAATACCCAAAAAACCTATTTAGCACTGACCCATTACTCTCTCTCTCTCTCTCTCTCTATATATATATATATATATAGAGAGAGAGAGAGAGAGAGAGAGATTGGGCAGTATTCATAACTAACTAGACCAACGGGAGCTCTGATTGTCTGGTAGGAGCTTGCATGTCACCTTATGTTGGGACGTTGCATGTTTAAAACCCAGTTGTATAGTTGTATAACTGACAGTATGCCTAACCCCAGCTTGCCTATAAAAGAAAATTCATAACTACAATTAAAAACAAGAGATATTTAACAACTAAAATAGTCTCTTCTTTTCGTTTAAAAAAGAAAATAGTAAAACGAGTAAACTCCTTACACGCGCAAAGCTAACACTGCAGCGCATGAATGCAATCCCACACACACACACCACATTCATGCAGAACACATATACACATCTCTAGATACCAGAAACATGAATGCAAGATGCACACGCACACACACACACACGCGTCTATACACATCTCTAGATACCAGAAACATGAATGCAAGACGCGCGCGCACACACACACACGCGTCTATACACCCAACTCCGTCTTGAATGCACGCACCACCGACCCGATCTGGTCCGCGGGCATGCAAACGCTCACCACCCTCCCCCCTTGCTCGTGATCTGGTCCTGGCAGCACGAGTACCGCCCCCTCCTTTCCAACCCCACCCACGAACAAATCCACAAATACCGGCTGTCTGTCTCCCACCTTCAGCCCGTAGCAACGGACCCCCTCCAGATCCACTACTGTCAGATCTCCGCCGTACATCTGGACTTCAGGGAACCCTTCCCCCTCCATCCACCGTTCGATCTCCTTCCTCCCGTCGGCTCCCCCCTCCACCACCGCGCGCGCCAGCTCGGTCCACTCGGCTCCCTCCGCGTCGAAGTCGATCCCCACGCCCCTCACTTCCTGCCGTCCGTTCCCAAGGATCGGACGGCCCTCGTCCTCCCGAACCTCCCGGACGACGATCACGCTTCGGACGGAGCCTTCCCCTCGGAACCTCGCGATCACCTTCCAAGCGACGGCCGAGATCGCCTCGAAGGGAGAGAACCGGTTCCCGACTGTCGATTTGAGCTGCCTCAGCTGGGCCCCGCTGACGAGGAAGGAGGAGTGCTCCATGGCCGTACCGCTGACGATCTTCCAGCGGTCATCCACGGTGGTGGCCGGTTTCACGGGGAGCTGGACCGGTTTGAGCGGTTTCCCGACGGAGGTTTCCGGCTTGGAGAAGTGGGGAGGCGGTATCGGGGGGGAGTTACAGGCCAGCATGTCGCCCCACACGTTCAGGAAATCGCAGGCAGCGAAGGCGTCGCCGAGGATGTGGGACCAGCTGAGCCCCACGGAGAGGCCCCCGCACTTGAACGTGGTGAACTGCAGGAAAGTACAAAAATACATTATTACCCTTGCAGAGATGGTGGGGATACGGGGATTTATGCTTACAAGCGCCTTTTACGAACCTAAATTATAACCAGGGTATATTCGTCCCCGGTCCCAGAACACTTAGAGAATGTTTGATGGCTTGTCCATTAAATTAAGGAACAGAAAAACAAAATGAACAAGTTCTTTTTGTTTTGTAATATTTGTTCCCAGTCCAAAGTTTGTTTAGCCCGTACTGGATGCATGCTGTGTTCCAATTGTCCGTAGTTTGATGACCATATGCGGATAACTTGAAGAGTCATGGTTAATGGGTCGGATTACTTTGTTTTGGATCGTATGACCTGATTCATTCAACATTTTATATGTTTTAACAAGTTTATTATGTATTTTTGGCCGGATATGAATCCAATTAAAAAAATGTGATTCAGAGCCCTAATCATAGAAAAAAAATAAAAACTTTAATCAAATAGAAAAAACCCAAAATAACTATAAAAAAACTTAATTTAAAATTATATTTTTTGAGAAATGGGTAATTTGAGAAAAATAATAATTCATATTATTTTATATACAAACCAAAAACCCTAAAACGCATATTCATATTCATTTTATATAAAAACCAAAAATGCAAGAAAATAAATCATATTCATATTTATATACCGAAAACCAAAATGCAAGAATTCATATTCATAAAACAAACCAAAAACCAAAATGCAATATATTTATATACAAACTAAAAACTCAAAACCAAAAAAATAAAAACAAGAATTCATATTCATATTTTTATAAATAAATCACAAAACACTAAAATGCAAGAAAATAAATCATAAATAAATAAAAAAACCTAAAATACAAGGAAAATAAACCATAAATTAAATATCTAAAATCTTAATCAATAAAAAAAACCTAATCAATGAAAATCAAAGAAAAAAACTATAATCAATGAAAATCAAAGAAAAAATAGCAATGAAAGAAAATAAAAAGGCCTAATCAACAAATAAGCGCCCAATGAAGATCGTACCAGCCCAATATCAATCTCAAAAAAAAAAAGTAATAAGAACGAAAAAGAAGAATAAACAAAAAGAAGAAAAAGAAGAAGAAGAGAGAGAGAGAGAGAGAGAGAGAGAGAGGAACGGAGCCTCATCGCCGCCCTCACCTCTGCCGGCCTAGCCACCGCGCCCTCACATCCATTGGCCCCTCAGCTTGGCTGCCGCCTCACCTCCGTCTGCCCCTCGGCCTGGCCGGAACGGCTAGCCGTCCAAATTTTCACCTGCATATAGACTCATGCTAGCCGTCCAGGTGCATCAGTTGAACGGCTACAATCAACGTAGATCCTCTGACATTTAGTCTGGATGAGAAAGGAACCTAATTGATGTCTTGTTTCTTCACATAAAGCGTAGTGCAATTGTGGTAAACACTGACAGGGGGATGCAAACGTGAATGGCTGACAGCACCCAAATTTAGGGAAGCTAGTTATATACTTGCATTTATGAATAGGTAGAGGAAAGATCGGAGGAGGGGGAATCCAACACAGTGGAACCATGATCCGTCTGTCACATGATGTCCCTGCACCTTAAAAAGTAGAAATGACGGTGGTCTTAAATACCTCTCTCCTTATCTGAATGACCAATAACTCCTTAACCCCCAACTCTTATACTAATGTCTTTTTTTTTTTAAGTCAGAGAAACCGCCCAAGGCGCAGAGACCTAGCCGCGCTGGCTCAGCCTGCCTTTCTAAAACTCTAAGGCTTATCCCTCAACCCCAGGGAGTCGTCAAGCTTGGATTTAACTCTTATATGAATGTTAGCTAAAAGAAAATTTTATTAATTTTCTCTCTCTCTCTATATATATATATATATGCATATGGAGAGAGAGAGAGAGAGAGAGAGAGAGAGAGAGAGAGAGAGAGAGAGAGAGAGCAAAGTTTATTGCAATAGGATGCATGGGTAGGTAGGGATGGCAGTGGACTGGGGGAAAGCGGGCCCCACCCCGCCTCGCCCCGTTTGGACCGGGGATAAAGGGTATGAAACGGGGATGGAGGCGGGGACGAAGATTAAAATCCATCCCCGTCCGGGGGTGGAGGCGGGGATGGACGTGCACTTTTCCCCGCCCCGTCCCCGCCCTGACCACTTTTCCCCGCAATATCCCCGCCCCGCCCCGCCTCATCCTTGTTTGAACCGGGGATGGAGGACATGAAACGGGGATGAAGGCGGGGATGGAGGATAAAATCCATTCCCCGCCGGGGATGGAAGCGGGGGTGGAGGATAAAATCTTGAGGCGGGGCGGGGGTGGAGACCTTGTCCCCCACCCCGCCCCGCCCCCACTGCCATCCCTATGGGTAGGGCGTTTGAGGCCAATAGTTCAAGTGTCAGGCCCCTTCAATTGCCAAGGGCTTCTATGAGGTTGGTTTCTCCCAAAAATCATTTTCAACCATGCAAATGAATAAGAATTAGCAGGTAAGTCCCACTTGAAGGTTGGTGTCCCTCTCACTGATCTTTCATATCAATGACATTTGATTTCGTGTTGGGTGATCCCCGCAATACATGTCATTGACTTCCAAATAGGGATGGCATTGGACCGGCAGAAAAAAGGCTTGGCCCAGTTTGGACTGGGGATAGAGGCAGGGATGGAGGTTAAAATCAAAACCCATGTGGGGATGGACTTATACTTTCCTCCGCCCCGCCCAATCCTCGATCTCCATTAGTAAAATGCTAAAGTACTCTTTATGACAGTGGAACGAGGGGAAACGAGGTCTCGCCCCTCCTCGCCCCATTTGAATCGGTGATGGAGGACATAAAAGGGGATGGAGGTTAAAATCAAAACTCATGCAGGGATAAGGGCAGAATTTTGAGACGGGGCGGGGGCGGTCTACTGCCATCCCTACTTCCAAAGGTGGGTAAACCAATGTTGGACTCTTTGAGAAACCATCACTTATTTAAACTTTCTCTCTATATAGGGTTAATATTAGCTACTAATGAAGGTACCAAACTAACGAGTAGAAAACTTCCCAAACCTCCCTTCAAACCTACTAAAACAGACTTCTCCTCCTTTATCACTCATGGTGGTGGACCAGTTAAGGAGCGTAGAATTGATGAGGTACTTTCAATAGCTCCATCTGGAGTGGGCTTGAATTCACTAGTTGAGCATGCTGACTGTGAGTAGGCTAGGACTTCATCAATTCTACGTCGGTCTGATGTACCATGAAGATTCTCGTGAAGAATGTTAAAGGACTTGAGCGATCATGAGCTCGCAGTAAAAATATTCGGCAGATCAATCGTTTCAAGTGCAATGTAGTCACTAAATAACTGAACTATATACTTCGATGTTTCGCTAGAATTGAGATTTTCCCAAGGAACACAATCTGGAAGTACAAACCTCCAGATTGGTTTCCAAACATTCATTGTTTGTTTTCCTTTTGATTCATAGTTTTACTGATCGAGGTCTTTCTAACCCCAGCTTGCCAATCTAAAAAAAATAGACAGTACTAATCGACTGTACGTTAGCACCTTTTTCTTGCATGCATTATATAACGAAATTATTGGCTATATTCCATCACCACCGCACATCTCACTTGATGAAGATCCGTGTGGGCCCCACTTTCATATATCTCGAAGTGTTGCACCATAAGTGAGATGTGTATTGAGGATTGAACGTAGCCGACGATCTGTTACATACGATACGATAGTAACTGCTCCTAGACGATTTGAAGCATTTCTTGTGAAGTGAACGAACATAAGGATTTAAAAACCATGCAGGTTAAATTACCCTTAAAATTGAGCAAAAAATTGGAAATAATTAAGGAGGTAAGTACCTGAATGAAAACAAGCGGGGAGAAGCCGATCTGAGGACCGATAACCTGCTCGGCGACCAACTTCCGGTTGAGGGACGGTTCCTCCGACTTGAGCCACTCGTCGATGGTCATGGCGCACTTGGCCTCGATGATCCGGACGCCGCCGTCGTTGCACTTGACGAAGAATGGGGGAGAACCGACGGCGGCGGAGTCGGACTTACGGATCCGGCCGGCGACGGGGTAGTAGAGGTCGAGCCACCGGAACATAGGCTTCTTGAGTTGGTAGATGTCGAGGGACTGCACCTGCTCCTTTGGGAAGAAGTAGACGGCCTTGATGTAGTGGAGCCTCATGGCGAGGTCCAGGCCGCTGAGCTCGTGGACGACGCTCTCGCCCGTTACATGGGCGGGCACCACAGACGAGATCCTCATGTCGCTTAGATAATCGCTGCAACACTCCATCTCTCTCTCAGAGAGAGGTCTTATGGTCGTTTAGAAAGACAAATGGTTGGTTTCAGAGAAATCAGAGATCTCAGGCTGTTTCGACTTTAGAGAGAGAGAGAGTTGTCGTCTAGAGAGATGGATGATTGCTTTCAGAGAGATCAGAGATATCAGAGATATCAGACTGTTTCGACTTTAGAGAGAGATGAAGCAGAAGAAGAAGGAGTCTCTTGATCGTCTAGAGAGATCGACGGGTAGTTTTAGAGAGAGAAGAAGAATGCTTTTGCACAGAGAGTGTAGAGGTGTTGCCTTTAAAAAAAGGAAGAAAGCATGTAAAATCGTGTAGCTTCGTTTGACGTTTTTGTCTTTTTCGCTTTACTACCTAAAAGTTCTGACAAACGCCAGTTTGATAGTTGCTGCAGTGGTCAAACTAAGTTTTGAGAAGTGCTATAGCTACTCGTGGCACCAATGGAAATTATCCGTTTGAGAGCCTCTACCGGTAGAGCCACTCGAGAGTCAAGGTGCCAATTTAATCGCTCTCTCCCTCTCCATGAATAACTAAATTAATACGCAAGTCTCGACGGTGGATATGTAGGGGTGGCAATCGGGTCGGGTTGGCGGGTTGGCGTGTCAGTATACCTCAACCCGAACCCGACCCGTTTATTAAACGGGTCGGCTGTGGCAAACACGAACCCGACCCGTTTAATAAACGGGTAACCCGACACGACCCGCCAACCCATTTAATAAATGGGTTGGGTCGGGTAAACAGGTTTTCAGGTTCGCGGGTCAGGTTGGCGGGTTGATGGATCGGGTTGGCAGGTAGGCAGGTTGGCGGGTCGGGTTGGCAGATTGACGGGTCGGGTTGGTGGGTTGGCGGGTCGACCCACCCGCCTAACCCGTTTATTAAACGGGTTGGCGGGTTGGCATACCCCCAACCCGAACCCGACCTGTTTAATAAACGGGTTACACGGGTCGACCCGTTTATTAAACGGGTTGGCTTAAGCCCAACCCGAACCCGCCTAAGAGGCGGGTTGGCGGGTCGTGTCAGAAATTGCCACCCCTATGGATATGGACGATGTTCCTATTAAATGCAAGCAAAAAAATGCCAGCCCTCTCTCCATTAAGTCTATATATCTCTTCACATTTCAATAGATTAACCATTGTATTTAGGGGGTGTCAACGGGCCTGGTTTACCATGACACGACCCGAACCAAACCCTATAGGGTCCGGTATGGTGATAAATAAAAAGACCCATTAAGACCCAGATTCAGATTTGAAAGTTCGGTTAATACATTAACCCAGGTATAGTTTGTGAAATTTTAAACCAAACTCGGACCCGACCCAAGTTTCGATTTGAAAGTTCGGTTAATACATTGACGGGTTTGGTTCATGTAGTTTTTATTGGGTCCGTGTATGACTTTTCTTATAGTGAACCCGAGTAGACCCAAGTTGAGACCCGATACCATACCTGAAAATCTGGTCCAAGTTTGGTTTCACTTGGGTCTGAACCAAACCCGACCTATCAACACCCCTAATTGTATTACTGAGTGAGACTAGTTGAGGGTTGGTGCATAACATTTAGGGGTGTCAACAGGTCGGGTTTGGTTCACACCCAGGTAGAACCAAACTTGAACTAAATTTTTGGGTATGGTATCGGGTCGATACCCGGGTCTAATCGAGTGCACTATAAGAAAAATCATACCCGGACCCAATAAGAACTAGATGAACTAAACCCGATAAAACCATATTTTTTTATCATTTTTACATTAAAAAGTTGCAGGTCTTAATCCAAACTTGGTTTGGGTCTGGTCTGTGTTTTTTTCTTTATATATAAATATAGTCACTAGAATATGAGAACTGAAAATATGAGGACTAATGTGTGAGCTGCGATTTTCAAGATTTTTTCATTCTTTTCTCTTGAATCTAACCGTGTAGATGTGATCTACATGCTTGATTTTATAAGAACCTACTTTTGAATCAGCCTATTTTGATTCACAAATGATATTTTTTAAGGCTTTATAAATATTCAAACATTCAAAAATATCATTTTTCATCAAAAATACAATGACTCAATCTTTATAAATATTCAAGCATTCAAAAATGTCATTTTTTTAATCTAAATTACACTTTCAATGGTTGATTCCTAACAAATTCACCATGCCAAGCACATCGATACGGTTGGATTTGCAAAAAAAATGTCCAAGATGCCAATATTTCTACTTTTCATATTTCAGTCCTCATATTCTAGTGACTATATGTATATTCTAGTCCAAATCTCATTTTCGTTAGGCCTCATGTTAGGTCTTAGCTGTAGGTGATTTTTGTTTGATCTAAACCGAGAGATGTGTTTATCATAATCTATTGAGTAATTGACATGCATTTAATACCTGTGTTTTATGGGGCATGAGGCCGAGGGGAAAAAATGGGTCCCCTATTAATAGCAGGAGTTCGGGGGCAGCGCCTTCGATTTTTTTTTTTAAAGAATCAAAATAACAATAAAATTTGCATTCACATTAAACAAATATAATATTCTAAATATTTATATTATATTAAATAAATGGGGGAGCTCGGGACTTAAAAATGAGCCCCTAAAATTTTTTTGAGCCCAGGGGCCCTGAGGCCCAAGCCCCATTGACCTCTTTACAGGTCCGGCTCTGCATTTAATTAAGTATCTTTCACTCACATATATATATATATATATATATGTCGTTTTAGAGGAGTGAAAAATCAACGGCGCATATTGCGCTATAATTTGATGATGGAAGATTTTTTTGATAAATTGATTTGATCCAAAACATGCACCTTGGTAAAATAAACAATTGGGAACACATACAGGTTCAGATTCAACAAAAAATACAACCACGTTTTCTGAGACCAGTGTTGTCAGTATTGACGAGTATCTGCTTAAATCCGTCGATACTTATAGTATCACCAAAAATTGATACGACTGAATAAGTTATTTTTTAATAAATATAAAAATAACTTAAAATTATTATTTTTATATTTTTTAATAACTTTAACACATGTCACATTATGATTGGCACGTAATATTTTTAATTTTTTTTGGCCGATTCAAAACAATTCACTTGAGAATTGGTACCGCCAATTCACCTAAAATCGTTGGCCAAACAATACACGTCCGATTCCCATACTGACAACATGGGTCTGGACCTAACGAAAGTGGGACTAACTATAACACTAAGAGAGAGATGTGTGCATTGGGATCAAGAATAGTTCTCTTCTCCAGCGAACCTGTAGATGTATTAAGCGTAGTTTCTTTACAAGGAATCATACTTTTGGACTGTGTTTTCAAAATAAAATTATAAATTTTTAAATAGTGAATTATTGATTTTACAGCCTTAAAATGCTTTTACACATGGCAATAGTGTGATTTAAAACCTGCTTTTTATTTAGCAAACCATATACAACACATCTTCATGTTTTTTAAATTTTTTTAACCATCAATAATTTGATTAGACGGTTTATGGTGTGAATGTAAACAGTTCTGATCATCCAGTACCTCAAAGGGACTCGCCACCGAGGTATCCCATGTGGTAAGCAGAGTCTTGTGCCAAGCTAAAGGCTCTGGTTGGAATCCCTCTGCCACATGAAGCGATACCTGGTAGGGGTCTGCCTAACGAGAGGGTGGTGTATGTTCTCCCCCGATGATTCACTGAATCCCACGTCTGTGTTTGGGGGTCTGAATGAGCACCACGTATACAAGCACATGGGGCTCGTATTCCCATGTATGTTGACATCACTTAGCATTGGAGTCTGGTGTGGCTGCAAAGACTTAAGTACCCTTTTTTGCTATTCTTCTCATAAAATGATGGTTTAAGAAAATAACAAAAATGCCTTTTATTCAAAAAAGAAAAAACAAACAGTTAAAAAAAAGGACAAACATGTCCTCCATCCAGAAAGTCGAGGATGATGTTGACTCTTCAAAGTCTACAAAGTGAAATGAACCTTAATCGTTTCGCCGATGGTGATCCGGCAAAACGATGGTGAGCCGACAAAACAATGGTGAGCTGACGATCCGATGGTGAGCCGGCGATTCGATGGTCATCCGACGAAACAAACTTGAGCCATAAAAAATGTCCGTTTGAATTTTTCATGTTCATCTTCTTCTTCTTCCTTCTCCGTAAAACACTGTAAAACCCTCTCCTTCTCTAGAGAAGAAATCAAGGGAGGCAAGTTCCCCCTGAAGAAGGCCATGAACATCAACACTCTCACTCTCTCTCCCTTCACTCTCTACTTCTATGCACATCCAACAGACGATCCTACATTGCTCCATCAAACACCGACTGACCTGCACACTGACTGTAGCATCGTTCAACTTGATCAGTTGTGGAGCCTAATTCATAGTTTTTTCCCTTACAGGAGGGGGTTTGGGGGCTCCTCTCAGCGTGGGTAACATCATTCAACTTTATGAGTTGTGGAGCCTGATTTAGAGTTTTTGCTCTTACAGGAGGGGGGGTTCGGGAGTTCCCTTCGGCACGGGTTCCGGGTGTCGTGGTCAAAAAATGCAAAGGGTGTCGTGGTGAGAAAGACATATGTTTGTTCCAAGCAAGGTTGGAAGAAATCAATGGAAAATCCAACAAAGAGCATCCAAAATCAAGATGTGGATGTCAAGCGAGAATGGTGTTGTGCAACTCAAATAACACAGAATAATAGGGGTATGATTTTTAGTTAAAATGGAGAATGAAATGACAATAAAAATCACTGAAAAATTACAGGAATAAACTATACTCAATAACGAAGACACCACTTTTTACGGATTTGGAATATGATCTTCGGTTAGGGAGATATGACCCTGACAAGTTGGTCCTAATTCGGGTAGCGATTTACAGCAATTTGCTTATTGAATAACACTACAAATCCCTATAGTGATTTGCAGAAGACACTACAAATCGCTATAGTGAGTTTCGACAACACTATAAATCATTATGGAGCTTGTTAGAGATCCCAAAACACTATAAATCGCTATAGTGATTTGAGGAAGACACTACAAATCGCTGTTGAAAAGTCGGATAACACTATAAATCATTGTGGGGCTCGTTGGAGACCCGAAAATACTACAAATCATCGTAGGAAAGCTCGATAATACTACAAATCGTTGTTGGAAGACCGGACAACACTATAAATCGCTGTGGGGCTCGTTGGAGACCCGACAACACTAAAAATCACTGTAGAGGAGTCATTGAAAAAATTGTGGGAAAGAAACAGAAAAAGAAAAATAGAAAAATCGTGGGAAGGGGTATTACGAAAACCTCGAGCAAGAAACAACCGAAGGAAACATGAGCCCCATGATTAAACAAAACGCTTTATTGCTCTTTTTCGATAGTTAAAAGAGGGACCCACGCCGGGGGGAGCCCTCGAACCCCCCTTCTGTGAGGGCAAAAACTCTAAATCATGTTCCACAATGAATCAAGTTGAACGATGCTACCCACGCTGGGTAGACCCTCAAACCCCTTCCTGTAAGGGCAAAAACTGTGAATCAGGTTCCACAACGAATCAAGTTGAACGATGCTACAGTTAGTGTGCAGGTCAGTCGGTGTTTGATGGAGCAATGTAGGATCGTCTGCTGGATGAGCACAGAAGTAGAAAGAGAAGGGAAAGAGTGTGAGAGAGTTGATGTTCATGGCCTTCTCCAGGAGAAACTCTTTGCCTCCCTTGATTTCTTCTCTAGAGAGAGAGAGAGATGGTTTTACAGAGTTTTACTGAGAAGAAAGAAGAAGAAGATGACGATGAAAAGTTCAAACAGACATTTTTGATGGCTTAGGTTTGTTTCGCCGAATGACCATCGGATCATCGGCTCATCATCGTTTCACCGAATCACCATCGACGAAACGATTAATATTCGTTTCGCTGTGTAGACTTTGAAGAGTCAACATCATCCTCGACTTTCTAGATGGATGACATGTTTGTCCTTTTTTTTAACCGTTTGTTTTTTCTTTTTTGAATGAAGGACATTTTTGTTATTTCTCAAACCGTCGTTTTATGAAAAGAATAGCAAGAAAGGGTACTTAAGTCTTTGCAACTACACCAAACTCAAATGTTAAGTGATGTCAACATACACGGGAATACGAGCCCCATGTGCTTGTATACATGGTGCTCATTCAGACCCCCGAACACAGGCGTGGGATTCAGTGAATCATCAGAGTATGGGCATGCGATAGCCCTCTTCCACACGACATTTTCTCTCTCATAGACCAAGTATGGGCATGCAATAGCCCATCTACACGACGTTTAGGATCTTGTCCCGATGAGATAAGACCGTGAACAGAATCGCCATTTACTTTTGAATTGATAGGCTGCCCGAGAGCATGTAGAATCTGAAGCCTACTTAACTGTAAAGTCATTGGACTCATTCCAGATATGGCGTATAATTTGAGATTGCTAGGTAACATTACTAGGAGAAACCACCCAGGGGAACAGAGACCTAGCTGCGTTGGCTCTGCCTGCCATACTTATGATCAATGTCCACACAACGTAAAACTCTGTGGGCTTATCTCTTTCTCTCACCACACTTTGGGTGATTTGAACATAAACCCTTTCCCTAGCGGTCTAGGGCCCATCCCACTACTTCGAACTAAGTTTTTTTTTTCATGAGAAACAGGAAAACCACTCTCTAAATCAGATACCTAATCTTGCTGGTTATGCCTGCCGCACATGCGGTCGCTTTCTCTACCGTGTAGACTCGTGCACACCACTTGTCCTCATAGAGTTGTCTTGCTTTGGCATGAGCAAAGAACATAATGAACTTGCTCCTTATATGCAAGAGGCTGACGCCCAAGGGAATGGAACCCTGACCACCTGTCTAACTCACAAGGCCCTCCAGTTGTATCAAACCCCTTGGGCTCTTGAAGTGTTAAAGTTTGTTACAAGTGTTTGTGCAAACTCAGCAACCTTCATTTTTTTCTGTAGAACTGGCCCAATGAATGTGATCTACATCTTTTTAGTGGGAACCGGTTTTTGAATAGTTCGATTCCCACTAAGTCAATCATGCTGAACACATCTAGGAGGTTAGATTGAGTAAAAACAACTTGGATCCAACTAGATTGTTGGTATAATCAACTTTGTTAAATATATATCCTTTTTTGAATGCCCAAGATAACCCAGATCAAGGGATTGGAATTTGATGGATTCAAAGTCAATCCTTTTGTTCGCTGCTTCACTGCTAGCTGAAAAGCTGCGACCCAACGCATATCTCCTTTTATGTTCTGTTAAGCCTTAGATCCAAGAAAAGTCTCATACACATGAAAAATAGAGAGCAGATCAGGTCAAGGATGTCTAGGGTCCTTTGGTTGTCATTCATCTTTAAGATGAATGGCATGCTTTTTCATAAGTTAAATCCCATGTTTAGCTGCTGATACTGATGGAGCCATTTTTATTAAATTTTCAATATGACTAGCATATAAAGAGATACCATATGATCAACAGGGGCTCTGCTTGTTTGGTAGGAGCAGTTAGTGCAAGTTACCTTTTGTTGGGATGTCGCAAGTTCAAAATCTAATGATATGGTTGTGTAAATGGTGGGGGGTCTACCTAACCTAACTTGCCTATAAAAAAAAGGACACCATATAAGGCGAAAATAGAGTCTGTATGACAAAGGTTAAACCTCTCCGAGGCATCCAAGGGTCACAGACTGACCATATACCCTGTTCAATAAGTGGAAGTTCATCTTATGAAGAATAACCTGTGCCCTTGACCATGATCCGCTTCTTGAACAGTGTTGGCCGGGGACCAAGGCCTTGTTGGATTCAGTCCTAATATGTAAGCCCAAGTATACGAGGAACCCATCTTGGCTTGGGTTGGACCTGGTAAAACTGGCCTCGTTGAAATAATGAGTCTTGTCAGGTTTTGGGCTCCAATTGCAGCCTAGCAGTCCCATCTAGGGCCATGTACCCAAAGCTCACCAGGCTCTTTTAGACCATAAATTAGGCTCAGTGTTGAGTGGATGAAAAGGGTTTTAGGAGGGGAATGGCTTTAGAGTTGACAAGGGAGATGGGGAAAGGATTTGGCAACAACATCCTCATGAGGAAGTAGCTGAATCTTGTCTCCTCTCCAGTCTCCACACTCATTATGACAAGTCTTTCAACGCATTGACTTAAGCCAAGCTATCAGCGTGGCCGTGGGGCTCCACCCGGGGTTTTCCTTGCTTCGGTAATGTTCCTCATCATCAAAAAAAAAAAAAAACTTAAGTAGCTGTTGGACACACCCAAGTCACCCGAGTGGCAGCAGAAAAAAAAACTGGGGCAGTTGTCTGACTGTTTATATACACCGATTTACAAGAGTTTCATGTACCCACAAATACACACTCATAGCACAATGAGAGATTGACCATTCAAAGTCTTAAAACTGTCACTAAGAATCAATCCAAATTACTGCAACTTAACTTTTTATTTCGAGACATCCATTCTCTTAAAGCCATCAAAACTCCAAAGCTAAGCAAGCTTGGGAGAGAGTAGTACTCGGAAGTTCCCTGCCCAAGCAGGTAAATCTCTGGGTGGGGGTCACCAACACCCAAGACATTATGGAGCCCACCTGTGAAAGGCACCTGCATACCCAGTGAGAGTTGAACCTGAGACAAAAGGGTCAGCACCTTCTCAAGCCAGCTACTAGGACAACCCAGGTGGGTGTGAAAACTGTCAGAAACCTTTTAAATAAGGTGGAAAGAGAATACGATAAAATGACAAGGAGAAGCTCAAAATTGTCTTTTTGGTTTTGATGAAGCATGTTTTTTTTTTTAATTTGCAGGGAAAAAAAAACTAACTGAACAGAGTTGTAATGGACGCTAATTCGATCTGGAATGTCAAACGTAAAATGTGGATATATAATTTTGCAAAATATTGAGCGTCTTCTGGTAACTCCGCCTGTGTAGTTATACACTGCCGGTCCCAAGCCCGGATAAAGGAGGAGGGTTGCGGTAGGCCTGTGACAGCCAGCATAAAAACTTTGTCATATCCTATGAAAATGACCAATATGAGAATTTCGTTGGGGCGTTCCCTACTGAGCGACGCGCTGTACTCTCTAGGCCCGGAGGCAGTGATAAATGTGCAAGGGTTGCTAGGTCGTCGCCCAGAAGCGACGCGTCACACCGGCGCCCGGGTGTGGTGTCAAATAGGCAAGGGTTCCCTCGCTTTGTTGGATGGGTGGGGGTAAAGAAGTTAGTCCAAGACCATAAAATTAGGTTAGCCACTTGGAACATAGGGTCTTTAACTGGTAAGTTGGTAGAGTTAGTAGATGTTATGTGTAGGAGAAAGATTGATATTTTATGTCTTCAAGAGACCAAATGGGTTGGTGAGAAAGCTAAAGTGATAGAACCTTGGGGATATAAGATTTGGTATACATGAATAAATAGGAATAGGAATGGAGTAGGGATTGTTATAAGTCGTCAGTTTATAGATAATGTAGTTGAGGTCCGTAGGAAGGGTGATAGAATTTTACTTATTAAATTAGTATTAGGTACGGATATTATTAATATTATTAGTGTTTATGCACCTCAAGTAGGTTTAGATGATTCCATTAAGCATCAATTTTGGGAAGATTTAGATGGAGTAGTACAAGAGACATCTTATGGAGAAAAGCTTTTCATCGGCGGTGACCTTAATGGACATGTAGGCATTAGTAGGGATGGATTTGAGAATATCCATGGAGGATATGGTATAGGAGAAAGAAATGAAAGTGGAGAAAGGATTTTAGATTTTTGTTTGTCCTATGATATGATCTTAGCAAACACTTGGTTTAGGAAGAGGGAGTCTCACCTAGTAACATTTAAAAGTGGGGTTAATACGAGTCAGATAGATTTTTTCCTACTTAGAAAGAGAGATAGGGGTTGTTGCATCGATTGTAAGGTTATACCAGGAGAAAGTGTAGCTACACAACATAGAGTCTTAATTTTAGATCTTAGAATTAGACAATGCCGCAAAAGGGATAGACATAGGATAGATCCTAGAATTAAGTGGTGGGCACTGAAAGGAGCTAAACAAGGAATGTTTGTAGAGCAGGTAGTTAAAGAAGTTGATTGGTGTCTCGAGGAGGATTCAGAATCAATGTGGAATAAGATAGCGGGTGGTATGAGAAAAGTAGCTAAAGAGGTATTGGGTGAGTCTAAAGGCGGTGCACCACTAGGTAAGGATACATCATGGTGGAACGAGGATGTCAAATTAGCTATTAAGATTAAAAGAGAGTGTTATAGAAATCTAAGTAAGAGTCGTGATAATGAGAATTTGGAGAAGTATATGATAGCAAAGAAGGAAGCTAAAAAAGTTGTTCGAAATGCGAGGGCTAAGGTATATAAGGAGGTTTATGACAAGTTGGATACCAAAGAAGGCGAGAAAGATATTTATAGGCTTGCAAAGATGAGAGATAGGAAATCGAAGGATTTGGGTATGGTTAGATGTATCAAAGATGAAACGCAAAGGGTTTTAGTCAAAGATGAGGAGATTAAGGAGAGATGGAAAGATTATTTTGATAAGCTATTTAATGATAGTCATGCTCAAGATCTTGGAGACTTCTCCATTCCTTTTCATGAGATAAATCGTGACTTCATGCGCAAGATTCAAAAGAAAGAAATTGCAGAGGCTTTGAAGAAAATGAAATCAAGAAGGGCAGTTGGCCCAGATGGTATACCTATCGAGGCTTGAAAATGCTTGGGAGAGAAAGGTTTAGAATGATTGACAAATCTTTTTAACTTGATTTGGCGAACAAATAAGATGCCTAATGAGTGGAGGAAGAGTACTTTGGTGCCTTTATATAAGAATAAGGGTGATATACAAGATTGCACAAACTATCGTGGTATAAAACTCATGAGTCATACTATGAAACTTTGGGAGAGGGTGATTGAGTCTAGGTTGAGGAAGGTTGTCATGATATCGGAGAATCAATTTGGTTTTATGCCTGGAAGATCAACTATGGAAGCTATACATCTTCTTAGACAACTTATTGAAAGATATAGAGAGAGGAACAAAGATTTGCATATGGTTTTTATTGATTTAGAGAAGGCATACGATAGAGTACCTAGGGACGTTCTCTGGTGGACAATGATGAAGAAAGGTGTTTCTCTCAAGTACATTAGTATAATTAAAGATATGTATGAAGGAGTAGTAACCAATGTCCGCACTTGTGGAGGGGTGACAACCAATTTTCCGATAACGGTTGGGTTACATCAAGGATCTGCTTTAAGCCCTTTCCTATTTGCGATAGTGATGGATGAGCTTACGAGATCAATTCAAGAAAATGTACCGTGGTGTATGTTGTTTGCTGATGATATTGTTTTGATTGATGAGTCTAGAGCTGGGGTTAATGCTTAGAATTATGGAGACAGACATTGAAAGCTAGAGGTTTTAAGTTGAGTAAGAGTAAGACTGAATATATGGAATGTCGGTTTAGTAAGCAATGAAGTAGTGATGGGAGTGTAGTGAAGCTTGGTGAGCAAGATATACCGGTGAATGATTATTTCAAATATTTGGGATCCATCATTCAAAAGTATGGAGAAATTGATGGAGATGTAAATCATAGGATAAAGGTTGGGTGGATGAAATGAAAAAGTGCTACTGGAGTGCTGTGCGATCGTAGAATGCCATTGCGGTTGAAGGGAAAGTTTTATAGGACGACTATTAGACCCGCTTTACTTTATGGTACGGAATGTTGGGCTGCCAAGAGACATCATATTCAAAAAATGAGTGTAGCTGAGATGCGGATGCTTAGATGGATGTGTGGAAATACAATAAAAGATAAGATTCGGAACGAAGAGATACGTAAGAAGGTAGGTGTTGCACCCATTGAAAATAAGATGCGAGAGAATCGTTTACGGTGGTTTGGACATATTCGGCGAAGGCCTAATGATGCTCCAGTTAGAAGGTTGGAGAAATGGGAAAATATATTAGTTAAAAGAGGTCGGGGTAGGCCTAGGAAGACTTGGATGGAGATGATAGGAAAGGATATGAATGCTTTGAACCTCACCGAGGACATGGCGTTGGATAGAAATGATTGGAGGAAAAGGATTCATGTGGAAGACCCAAAATGAATTTCTTTTTTGGTTCATATCGCTGACCCCAATTGTTTTGGGATGAAGGCGTAGTTGTTGTTGTTGTATTGAGCGTCTTCTGGTAAACTATAATAAAATATATAAAAAATGGAAAACAATTATACAAAAAATGTATAAACCCATAATAAAGTGTCTGTCAACATCATGGTCAGAATGTGATATTTTCAAATAGGGTGCATTTTGAAGATATTTCACACTTTTCCTTAGAATCTATAGGGTTTAGAAAAGATGATGATAAAGAATGGCGATATTTTTTTAAAATATCGCCAAGGTTATTTACATAACCACGTTCTTTTTCTCGATCCTTCCACAAGGTCCCCTTCTCTCTCTCTAGAGAGAGAGAGAGAGAATTTTACCGTCAAAAGGAGCCAGCTTTGTACTAGTAAAATGGATTGAGGATTTAAAAGGTAAAATTCTCACTGAGAATTCCATATTTAGCCTGATATTCCAAAAAGAAATCCCAATTTTTCTGAAAAGACATTTCGGGATCCAACTCTACACTGAATCCCTAAAATCTAATATAAAATGTTATCGCCTTTTTTTTTTGCTTCACATTGGGGGATTAAGGACTCCTCATTGCTGAATAATCATCAAATTTCAGCGTTAACCACCCAATCAGGGGGTTTATCTTTCCACAGGATGCATTCCTCCCTAATACAATACAGAAGTTTACCAGTCAGAATATCAGGCCGCTTACTTACAAATTTACAATTACACAAAATCTCAGCAAGCCTTTTAGCAATTCTGAGGTAATCTCAGTTATAGCAAAAAATATATTATTTGCCAGTTTTATTAGGCAATAGGGGCAGGCTAGTACTTCTATTGTACATAACTCAAATCTAACCTGAGATCATCAGAGATCTCTATTTGACATCTTTAGTTGAAAGTTTGGATCCTCAAATGTATGTTCTGTAAAACCACGCCTCCGAGTGTCCCTCCAGGAAACCTTCTTTAATTGTGAGAGCGCCGCCACCGTCGCTGCTGTAACGAGCAGGGGCAGAGCGCCCCTGCCTTTGCCACTGGCAACGGGTGGGCTGCCGGCAAGGATTCAGGAGAGAGAGAGAGAGAGAGAGAGAGAGAGAGAGAGAGAGAGAGAGAGAGAGAGAGAGAGAGAGAGAGAGAGAGAGAGAGTGTTAAACAGAGAAGCACCACCCTTGTATCAACCGCCGGTTACCAGAGGGTCACCGGTGGTGTCATCATGAAAAGATTACAAACAGAGAGGGATGGTGGCACCCCTGCTATTGCTGCCGACAACCGAGTAGTTGAATTTGGGGAGGCACGGGCCATCTGTCTCACGTTTTAAAACAGACCTATATCGACTAAGTTTGAATTTGAACCGGATTAAGCCGGTCAAGATCAATTCGATCTAGGTATGATGAGATAGTTTGCATGAAATCATATATGCTTGAGAATATAGTCATTGCTTTGTATATAATGTAACAGTTCTACAAATGATTTTTATGCATGCTTTAGCTACAATGTCGAGAATAGTTTCATATATTTTTGTATTTTTTATGCATGTGAGAAAATTGTGTTATTTTAGACAAAAATTCATATTCTATGCTTGCATGTGAACATAATTAAGAATTTAAATAATTTCCTTGAGTCTTTTCTTTTAATTATATTTACTGCAATTTGAGTTATCTTAGCTTGTTAGACTTAACCTCATAAATTTTGAAAGAGACGACATATGAAAATGACTACCTAACGATGAGAGTCATCATAAACGTGGGCCACCGACAATTTATTGATGTAGAGACACTACATCTTCTATATGCTTAAATTTTTATAAATATCAGAACACTAAGAATACTTGAGAAACTTACTTGAGATAAAGAGAAAATAAACTTTAAAGAGTTCATGTGAAAAAAATAAGAGTTGCATAATGTATCATAGGAGTTAATATTTCACATAGTGATTTAGAACTCTAGGCAAACTAGATATGTAGCATGGGCCACAAACTTTAGGGACAAGTATAACTCTTCAGCCAAACTCTTCGACTAGCTACTGATAGATCCTCTTTAACTACAGTGCCTACTAATCTTGATCGAGAGATCACTCAGAGTGGTTCATAATCTGACAATATCATAGAATTGATGTATTCTACATGGGTTGTTAAACCTATAGTAGGCTATTTTTGGTATAACCAATCTAGAAAAATAGTTAGCATTGAGTAAGTGCTAACTTATGAGTTTTGAGAAGGTTAATAGAGGTTAAAAAGGACATAATATGTGATGAAAAACTAAACTAAGACTAGTGGCTTAGAACCCACTACAACTGTAAATCAAAGTTCTATATTACTTATAATTGTTCCTTATTGAGTTTTAGGCCCACTTCCCTTAATAATTACAACTATATGTTTCAAGTGGTCTTCAAGAAATAAGTCGATGTAACCTGTGAGGGCTTCTTCAAGAAACAAGTCTATGTAATCGTGACTTTTTCAGGTGTTCTTAAGCAACTAAATGAAGACTGGACTTTTATATGGTTTATGTTTTATTTTGTTAAATGATGTAGCATGTGAGGGCTTTTATTATGAAATGATAATATTTTATTTTGAAAAAAGTCTTATGACATGGTTTCGATGTGCTCACTTTAAACTCTTTCCTTTAGAAAGTAATACCTATGAAATCAGACTCGAGAGGTCCTAGACCGGAGTGTTTCAGTACAAAAAAAATCAAACTCTTTGTGGAATATTTAAGCACAAGGTGTGACTCCAAACGGAAATTTTCCAATGAAATAACAGCATCCATCCCAAGTGAATTACTGTGATACGCAAAGAAAGCGCTTCAAAACAGCCATTGATGAATGCAAACATGGACAGATTTGAAGACTCTTGTTTGGCAGAGGAGATCAATGTGAACAATTTAATTGTGGTGGACTCCATGTCCAAAACAAATTATGAGAACAGGACAAATGGCAGACTTGCGCAGGGAGATGGAAATGAAGTTAGTCCCTTGTTTTCCTGGCTAACACATTCCATCATGATTTAAAAGTTTTATTGGGGAGAAAAGAAAGTTGGGAGGATAACCCCCATGGGGTTCGAACCCGAGACCTCTTGGTTATGATAGTGCCCCTTTTTCACTAAACAAGCCAAACGAGCTGAGCTTGAGGTGTTGAAGCTTGGCTTTGCAAGCCAAGCTGAACTCACGCTCATGACCAGCTCAAACTAAACAAGCCGAACTGAAGTCAAGCCATAAATCGATTTTATCCTGAGAAGCATAAACCTACTGCAGCAGCAGATTAGCTTTCCTCCCAAATTAAGCCTCTTGAGGGGAATATGATTTTTATTATTAAATCTGAGCTATTAGCAACAGGCTGACAGCCATGTCAAGCTATGCTAGCACAAGGACAAAATTATATGTCCATTAGCATACAAAAAAATAGTTTTATCTAACATTAAGGATATAACAGCACGAATAAGCGCGCTTGCACACACATACATACATACACAAAGAAATCAATAGAAAGAGAAGCCATGGCAAAAACAAGTTGCTGCAATATGAACTACACAGTGCAGTACATAAGCAGCCTAAATTTGAAGCTTCTATGTGAAAGGTTTTCTTTTTTTGGATAGATTCTATGTGAAAGCTAAAAGCAACAAGGTCACAACCTTAATCTTCACTGCCTAGTAATAAGTAAAAACTCATGATTCTAATCATTGGCATATTTATAACACAGTTTCAGTCAAGAAAAGAGACAAGGAGAGGAGGGTATGTCCTAGACCTTACTGAAGAAACTATGACTACCAAAATGGGCAAAGGGACTAAATCTTCTTATTTGGAGACTGTTGTTTGGAGAGGCAGCACACTTTCAACTCCTTCAGAATTTTTCTCCACTACTGCTTTTGACATTCCAAACAACTGAAAAGTGAAGACAACCATAACGAGGAATGTTAACAAATGGCAATTGGCATACAGTACAAACAAGTGAAGCAGAATATATATCTAGAAGTGAGATCACCCTTGTGTTGAACCAAGTTCTCGCTAACCTTTTTCATGGTCTTCTTGAAGCATTCCTTATGTTCATCCATAGAAGCATGGATGAATTCATCAACATGGTCCCTCAGATCAGCCACAAATGAGGCATTCTCCGACTTCTTCTTTCGACATGAAGTAGAAGCACTAGTAGATGACTTAGATTGTTCTGGTGCCATTAGAGCCACTTATCCTGGCAAAGTGCAAATTTTCAATTCAGCATCAACTCTTCGCAGCTAGGTTGACACAGTTGATTGATAAAGAGAAAAAATAGCAAAATAAATAGGAAAATTACACAAACAAATAAAAACTCATACTATCTGTGACCATAGTGACAAATGTTCAAAGAAGGAAAATAACAGCAGCCCTTTTATCGTGAGAAATTGAAATTTTTTAATTTTTCTTGTGTTTTTGTTGGTATAAATTAATAAAAATGATTTTTTATGACAAAATAAAACTAGCAATTTTTTTATTTATGCCAATATTTAACGTTCTTAATGGCAAGCACAATATCGTATTTTTTTTAAATGACAATATTTGTAACTATGGACTCTAACCGATGCGATGATGCACTACCAACTTCATAATGAACTAAATCCAATCACTTTTGAGCGTCTGAACTAGCATGGCAACCCCAACTCTCCATCAACAATAATTGATTTTTGTTTGTGTGCCCACTACTAGTTTGATTATAACTACATTTTTTTCATTTACAGCCTTGTTCGAGAAAACAAAATCAGGATTATTAGGAATCAGAAGTAATATAACTGTGTGTTTTTATTTAAAGCTGTTTGATATACGTATTTTCTGTTTTTTGCCTGATAATGACCAAATCACTTTGCCTACATTTTGGTCTTTTGCTTTCTGATTTTGTTGAACCAAATGTTTTTTCTTTTTTCCTTTTTTTACACCTTGAAAGCAAAAGTGTCACCGATTCAAAACGTCCAATTTTTAGTGCAGAAACAAAACCAACAAATTCAAAATAGAAAAATGCAGAAAGAAAGAGACACTTTATATATATATATAGTTCTTGCAAAGACGCCATTAGAAACAAATATAGCCGACATTTTGAAAGTGTCGTGAATTGAATGTGATTAATTTCATTGGCCGTTAAAAGCTTGATCATTTAAAAAAATTTGCCTTTTTGAAATTATTGCGTTTTAACGTGTTTATATTACGTTAAAAAGAGCTTCTTTGCAGGCTTTTCTACATTATTTGCATGTTCATTATATAGCTTTATATATACTTTTTTAGTCTTCATACACCAATATTTTCCCAAGATTTTCCTACGAAAAAACACATTCACATTCCTTATGTTTGTTACGCTTTCAATCAGGGAAGTCACTGATGCAGAGCAGGATTGAATCGGGTCTGTACTGCGTGACAAAGGCATGGCCAGGTAACCCGATCCAAAGGGGATGGATGATCGGACCCAGGAGTTGGATCTGATGGCAGGTAAGGTGCATCGGCGCAGGGACGTGACCCTGCGTACCTACTCCAGACGAGGAACAACCCAGAGCGTCACCGATCCAGCTCCAAAAAGAAGACGTCTCGGGTCCAGGATCGGACCCGAGACCCGGGTCCACTTGCAGCCTTTAAATAGGCCATTCTAGGGTTGTGTGCGGCAGAGAACTTTTGAGAATGATCGCAGCCTTTCTTTTTGAGTTTTTTTCTTGTTTTCAGCAGTTTTCGCTTGGATTCTTATTCTCTTCACTTAATTGATTTATTTTCTCCGTTACTTTTTTCATTCGATTGTTGATTCAAGTCTTCATTGAAATAAAAGGAAAACAAGCACCGTCATTTTTCGGTGCTCATTCATCGTGTTTTTGCACATTGCACGATCGTGGAAGTCGTGTTCTGCATTTCCGCACCCTAGTGCCCGTGAAAGCTGATCCCCTCGCTGCATCAAAGTGGTATCAGAGCTCCAACCTTCCTCCTTCATCAACGGCGTGGCGCAAGAAGCGAGGAACGATCCTACAAGCGGGAAAGAGCGGGAGGAAACCAACAACGAGGATATGATGATGCATATGATCGACATAATGACCAAGATCTAAGAAAACATGCTGCGCGTAAGCAAGGACGTAACCGGCATGTCAAAATGATTGGATGGAATCAAAGATCAGATCGTGGTCATCGAATCGATCGGGGAGGCACACGCGACTTCTATGCTGAAAACAGGAGCGAGATTGGGTGACGGTGTAGACAATCAAGTACATGCTACCGCAGCCAAACCAGGCCAGCCGATCTCTCGTGGTTGCACCACCGCTTCGAATCTGGTAACTTCCCTAACGATGGACCCTGTCATGGTTGCTAATCTGGCCGTCGGTGCTTGCCAGCCAAGTCACGAGGCTCTGGCCATGCATTCCAACGTCAGCTCGGGTGCGTAGGCCTGGCCTCGTGCTATGGTGCATGTGCTACAGTCGGGAAGGTGGGTCTGACCAGCCCCTAATGAGGTGTTGCTTGAATATATGGATGGTATTAAGAGTTTTATTGAATTTGCAATGGCAAGTGTCAGTACAATAGATCCCATCGGTCGGATCAGGTACCCTTGCACGATGTGTAAGAACAATTGATTTGTAGAACCTCATGCCATTAGACATCACCTATACAGGAAGGGTTTTATGAGTGATTATCAGAATTGGATGCTTCATGGTGAAGAATTTTGGAACAATTTTTACGTACGGGTGGATGTGGTGCACGATAATCCATATATGAATTTAATATTTGATGTTGCAGGACCAGAACTGGTTTTGCTATGGGTCCTAGTGATGTATTAACTGGGGTAGAGAAAAAAATAGCAAATGATGCAGCTAGTAGATTTTATGACTTACTTAGAGATGTTGATGAGCTACTATGGAATGGTTGCGAGAGTCACATTATCTTGTCTGCAGTTCTTCAACTACTGAATTTAAAGTCAGAGTATAATTTAAGTCAATCATGTTTTGACCGTCTGTGCTCTATTGTGAAGATTATGTTGCCCAAAGATGAGAAATTGTCACAAAATTTCTATCGTGCGAAGGTTATGGTCAACGCTCTAGGTATGAGGTATCAAAAGATAGATGTTTGTCCAAATTACTGCATGTTGTATTTCAAAGATCAAGAAAATAACAGATCATATCCATCATGTGGGCATCCTCGGTTCAAGCCAAAGATAAGAGGCAATGCTAGCACGAGGTCAAAAGAAATGTCATACAAGTAACTATGCTACTTCTCGCTCACCTCTAGATTGCAACGATTGTATATGTCTTTGAGGACAGCTAAATACATGAGATGGCATGCAAATAAAGTTCGACATGATGAAGACAAGATCATGCATCCTGTTGACGCAGAAGCTTGGAAGCACTTTGATCGTACTCATCAGACCTTCGCAATGGAAGTGAGAAATGTTAGGCTAGGTTTATGTAGAGATGAATTTAATCTATTTGGGGGTAGATCAACCCCATACTCGTGTTGGTCATTATTTGTCACTCCATACAACCTTCCTTCAAGCTTGTGTATGAAGCGTCAAAATCTTTTCTTGTCTCTATTGATCCTTAATCCAACCTCTCCTGGCCAAAATCTTGATGTATATTTAAGGTCAATGATTGATGAACTGAAAATACTATAGGATGACGGTGTTCTCACGTACGATGCCCACAAAAAACAAAACTTCAATATGAAAGTTATTGTTCTATAAACAATTAGTGACTTCCCTGCGTATGATATGTTATCTGGTTGGATCACACATGAAAGGTTGGTATGCCCGTACTGCATAGATGATACAAAATCTTTTACATTGACGCATAGAAGGAAGTCGTGCTGGTTTGATTGTCACTGTCAATTTCTACCCACCGACTATCTGTTTCAACGACAAAGGAATGCGTTCCAAGCATGCACAACTGAAATAGAAGGTCCACCTTCACAGTTGTCTAGCATAAAGATTTTAAGACGATTGCAATACTTTCTATATGGATTGACAGATGCCCATATTCTGACGCCCTTCCTTGGATTTGGGAAGAATCACAATTGGATAAAGAAATTTATATTTTGAGAACTACCATATTAGCCGACCTTATTGATACGACATAATTTGGATGTGATGCATGTGGAGAAAAATGTGTTTGATAATGTATTTAATACGACAATAAGTGTCAAAGGGAAAATGAAGGATAATTCGAAGTCCCGTATGGATTTAAAAGTAATATATAAAAGACCAGAATTGGAACTCCAAGAGTACAATGATAAAGTACTGAAACCAAAGGCAAGGTACGTGCTTGGACCAGATCAAGTAAAGCAGGTATGTCAGTGGTTGAGACAGTTGAGATTTTCAGATGGATATGTCACTAACATTGCTCGGGCTGTGAAGATAGATGGGGAACAATTATATGGGTTGAAGAGTCATGATTGTCATATCATTATGCAATGGTTGATTCTCCTAGCATTCCATGATATATTAAACAAACCTATATGGGGGGTATTATCCGAGTTGAGTAGATTTTTTAGAACATTGTGTGCATCGGAAGTTATAGTAACTGAGGTAAAAAATCTCGAGGATTCTGTCGTCACTACTATTTGTCAGCTAGAGAAGATATTTCTGCCAGCATTTTTTGATATTATGGAGTATGTGATCATACATTTTCCATATGAACTTAGGGTTGGTGGTCCTGTGCAATATCGGTGGATGTACCCATTTGAAAGGTATATTTTTATTTATACTTTTCTCTCTAATGCTATTGAGAATTTATTGTATTACGAGATGTATATTGTAGACAGATGCATGTTTGACCTTAAAAAAAAGGTTCAAAATAAAGCAAGAGTGTAGGGTTCAATTTATGAGGCGTACACTTTAGAAGAGATTTCAAATTTCTCATCTATGTACTTTGAACCTCACATTCCAACACGTTACACTTGTCCACCTCGTAATGATGATGGAGAATAATTTACGGTGGCTGACAAACTATCAATATTTCAACCACTTGGGCATGTCTTTGGCAGTTGGCAGTCAAGACTCTTGGAAGATCGAGAGCAAGACGCAACACCGATCTATATCCTTTTTATTTGCTCAACGATCGACCCCTACATTGAGTAAGTATACTTAATATGTAACACTAAGTTCTATATGTGCATACATAGTTCAGTAATATAAATATTTATTAAGTGCAGACGATTTGATCTCGAGTTACGAAGATAACTTCTACATCTCACTGATTCAGAAGTACAGAAAGAATGTGAAAATAAGTTTGGGGCATGGTTGAAAAAGTTGGTAAGGACGATGCCATTCATTCTTTTTGTGTAAACAACAATATGTTACTTAATTGATCGTGATTACAGTCATTGTTTATGCTTGTACGTCTGTTATGGTGATGTTAATGATCAAGGAATATGCGATTTACAAAATGATCTGACCAAAGTTGTGCAATGTTACAACGGGTACATCATAAATGGTTATCGATTCCATACAAAAGAGTATGGTGTAAACAAGTCAACGATGAATAGTGACGTGTGTGTTAAGGGTAGCAGTTATGGTGAAAATGAACTTGACTACTACGGTATTATTAAAGAAATAATGAAGTTGACTTACTTAGGCATAAATAATACAGTAACTTTATTCAAGTGTCATTGGTTTGATCCCACAACAACAAGAGTGGACAAAGCCTTAGGCATTGTGGAGGTGAATCATAAATCAAGGTTTGGAACATACATATTAGTCTCACAAGCTCAACAAGTTTACTATACTTCATATCTAAATACAAGGAAGTCAAATACAAATGAATGGTGGGCGGTTTGCAAGGTGATGTTTAAACTATACCCCGAGTATGATCAGTTACAGGAAGACAAGATTGCTGAAGAGGGTGATTACTATCAATCAGATGATATGTATGACTTCTCTTATGGTCACGATGTCACACATGATTTGCATGTCACATCTCTATTGTCTGATAGCACACGTATGGAAGAATGTGATCTAAATGATATACCAAGTAGATGGGCGACAATGAAGACAACGACGAAGAGGAGGAGGAAGAAGAAGAATATGAAAGTCAAACAAGTGATGAGGAAGCATACTCGAGCTAGTGAAGTACATCTTGTAATACATACCACATCAGTTTCACATATGCTCTTATTTTTGTAGTTTAGAGTCCATGTTATTCATGATTGTAGTTAGCGGGATATTGAAGTGTGTTTGCTGCAGGTATATGTTTGACGTGACTGTATCCATGCTTGCATGAAGTTATTTTCGATTTGATTATGTATCTATGTTCATGAATTTACATATCATGTTACATTCCATGCATACTTAGCATTTACATGCATAGTTAAAAAACTGATTCATGTAAGATCTTTAAATCTTTACTTTTCATGCATATGTCATGTTCATGCTAAGATCAAGAGTTATGTAACTGATCCAAATAACATTTTTATTTGTTAGAATATGGTTCATGGAGGTCACAATGATCGAGCACCCAGTGGTCGAGGACCAAGTGGAGGTTGTGCATTAGGTAGATGTCTTTGTATTATATTTAAATATAGGAATTCATTATATTTTTTCTTATATGTTGATATAAAAATTATCATTTGTTAATTGTCTTTATAGGATCCCAACTCAGTGATAGCCAGTTTCAGCCTTCGTCTTCACGTAATCATTTAATAGGTATATCATTTATATAAATGTATAGTTGATTAGTTTATATGTGCATTGTGTGAATTTCTAACTCATTGTTTTGTAGATGATATTTTGCCTGCACATGACCCACCAACATCAGGTACTCATACACATCACAAGACAACGTCAGATGCAGGGTCTTCTCAGTCTGACACAAGACGACTCATTCAAATAATGTATATCGATAGTCGATAATAAGTATTATATTGTCACGTGTCCAATACTTATCTTATAAATAGTGTATTTCGATAGTCAATTGTTAATATGTACCAATTCATTTGCAACGTGAGGTTCGAGCCACAAGAAGTAATACGAGAAATTAGGAAGTCACTACTTCAACATCTATGTCACATGGGTGCGCGTGTGGGTGCGGGGATGCGACACTTTCAAAAACCTTGGGTGCGGGGGTGCGACAAATATATATATATATATATATATATATATATATATATATATATATATATATATATATAAAAGGGGGTCCGAGGGTTCTTCTCATTAAATTCTTGTGATAAAATAAACATGATTTTTGTGATAAGCAAAAATGGGTATTTTCATGGTTTTTCCTTAACCAACCATTTTTTTTTATGCCTAAGAGTGTTAAGTTTGTGAAATTTCATATGGCTCAGCCTGAGTTCCAATTAAGTTAGTATTTTTCAATGTAAAAATGATAAAAAAATATTATTTTAGCAGGTATGGTTTGGATCTGATTTATCATTTATGTAACCTTATAAGGTTCGGGTATGGTTTCTCTTATGATGAGTTCAATTAGACTCTAGTCCAGGATCCTGGTATGGTTTCTTATGATGGATTCCATTAGACTCAAGTCCATAACCCGGTACCATTATCTCATATAGGGTTTGAGTTTGATTTCACTTAAATCCGAACCAAACCCAACCCAACCCGTTAACACCATGAAATTGAAAGTGGGCCTAACCATGAGCGATAATGTGGCGGGGCCAGCGCTTCGCACTCATAAGAGTAGTGATAATAATCTCTCTCTCTCTCTCTCTGACGCGATGATCGAGGTGGAGAGCTGGAGAGGTGAATGTGAAGTATGTACAACTCATTTAATTCATGCCTGACAGAGCGCAACATTGAACCAATAGTCATTTAATTCATGCCTGACAGAGCGCAATATTGAACCAGTCTGGGTCACCTTTCATTCATTGCTCTCTCTATGTCGCCTTTGTTTTCGTGCTGCTTGTGGACTTTTTGCCTCCTGAGGAAGAAAGAGCAGCAATTGGGGTTTTCAAATCCTACAGAATACTTTTGAGTATTTTATAGCTATAGGAGTCGATCACACAACACTCTTTTGGCTCTCCTTCGTCCGAGAGAGAGAGAGAGAGGGAGGGAGAGCTCCATGTTGTGAAAAGCAAGGGTTGAAAAAGGGTCTGTGGACGGCTGAAGAAGACGAGATCTTGGTCGATTACATAAATAAGAATGGCCATGGCAGCTGGCGCTCCCTTCCTAAACTTGTTGGTACTCTTTAATTTTCTACTTGTTCATTCTTTCTTCTTCTCCATCTTTGTTTTCTCTATTATTTTTTTCTCTTTTGCTTCTCCTTGGTTTTACTCTGTTTCATGGGTTTCTTTTTTTTTTTTAAAGGATCTCTTGTGAATGAAAATGTTGTACTTTGTTTAGTGTCACCCATGGTATTTCTTGAGTAAAAAGAAGAAATATATGAAGGGGGCTTTAAAACCCCAAATAAGCAGTACACAGTGAATTATGTACGGGTTGTAAAACATCACTTTCACAAACACCGAACACTATAGAGTGAGATTTCTATATCGGTTTTCATTGTAGAGATTTTCAAGCATCCAAAAGGGTTTTTTTTTAAATTCCGCAACCCATTTGATAGGGCAAATTTTAAAAAAAAATCCAAAAATAGACCAAAATGACCCTAGGAACATTGACCACACCCAAGATCGGGTTGACCGCACCTGGTGTTGCACCCTCACCAGCACCCACATCGCGTCGCATCGACGCGGGTGCGGCACCTGTCTGGCCGAATCCCTGTGACATAGAACTACCAGGATCGGTCGCTCAATGGAAAGAATACCCGAAGGAGGTGTTGGAAAGATTATGGTCCACATTCATGGTATACAATCGTTTACCATAGCTAATGTGTTTCATATATAATTTTTTATTATAGTCACATGCACTAACTTTCTGAAATTATTTGTAGGCTTCGAATCGCTTCGCGATCGCAAAGAAGGAGCAGGACGCGAGGATAGTGTGACAGAAGGTAGTCGTCAATCGATTTACTAACATGCTGCATAATATGAAGACTACAATAATAAAAGCAGCTGGTGAGATAGATGATCCACTGCAGTGGAAGGCCCATGACCCTTCTACTATCAGGATAGATTATTGGGATGTAACGTGCGACAAGTGGGCAAGCCATGAATTTTGAAACCGCTCAGCAAACACTGCACAGAACCGAGCAAAGATGACCGATGCCCATCTACACACAAGTGGTTCTAAGACTTTTGGGAGCCACCAGAAGAAAATGGTAACTCATCAATATATATATATATATATATATATATATATATATATATATATTGTCAAATTTATAAGTATTTGAGCATACTTTCTAATTGATTTTTTTATTATTTAACCTTACAAGAAGCCGAAAAAGGAGACATTGTGCCTTACAAGGACGTGTTTGTTGAAACACATAAATGTAAGAGCGCAGGAGAGTTCATATCAGAGAAGGCGAGTGCGATAACGGTATGTATTTATTGTATTAATAAATATTGTAATATACAAGTTATGATTTACATTATCATAAACATTGTAATTTTTAATTATTAATTTCTACTATAATCATTACTTTTTAGGAGTCATACGAGCAGCAGATGGTAGAGCAATATGACGATGACTCCACTCAGCATCCGCCTTTTGATCCTACAGCATGGGTGACTGCAACCGGTGAACCCAAAAAGGGTCGTGTGTTCGAGTTTGAGAGTAACATTAACACCACACCAGTCGTTGCCTTATGCAGTCAGGGCTCTCAGAGTTCTTCCGCCAGCATCAACTCCCACCGTCCGATTGACCCTGTTGTTTCTTAAGATGGTGTTCGTCAGCTTTTTCAGGACACAATGCGTAACTTTTTACATGAAGTCATTCTCAACCTTGTCCATAATGAGTTGTGTAACTTTTTTCGGGACAGGAGAACTTCGGTTGCATTCAACGTGAGCTCTGGTGCCCGTCAGGTATGAATGATTGAATCACTATGAATTTTTATTGCTAGCATCAGGACACATGTATGCACGATTGAATCACTATAAAATTTTTGACAACCTTATAACACATATATGCACGATTGAATCACTATGAAATGTTTTTGGACAACCTTAAAACACATATAAGCATGATTTCATCACTATAAAAGTTTTTTGACTGCCTTATAACATATATATGCATGATTGAATTACTATAAAAGTTTTTTGACAACCTTAGAACACATATAAGCATGATTTCATCACTATGAAAGTTTTTTGACTACCTTACAACACATATATGCATGATTGAATTACTATGAAAGTTTTTTGACAACCTTAGAACACATATAAGCATGATTTCATCACTATGAAGGTTTTTTGACTGCCTTATAACACATATATGCATGATTGAATTACTATGAAAGTTTTTTGACAATCTTTAAACACATATAAGCATGATTTCATCACTATGAAGATTTTCTGACTGCTTTATAAAACATATATGCATGATTGAATCACTAATGAAAGCTTTTTGACAACCTTATAACACATATAAGCATGATTTCATCACTATGAAAGTTTTTTTACTGCCTTAGAACACATATAAGCATGATTCCATCACTATGAAAGTTTTTTTACTGCCTTATAACACATATAAGCATGATTTCATCACTATGAAAGTTTTTTAACTGTCTTATAACACATATATGCATGATTGAATTACTATAAAAGTTTTTTGACAACCTTAGAACACATATAAGAATGATTTCATCACTATGAAAGTTTTTTGACTGCATTATAACACATATATGCAAGATTGAATCACTATGAAAGTTTTTTGACTGCGAATACATATATGCATGATTGTGATACATAACACATTTATTTGACAACCTTATAAACCATATATGCATACTTGAATCACTATAACATTTTTTTGACAACCTTAGAACATATATCTGCATGACTGAATCACTATGAATTTTGTTTGTCAGCCTTAGAACACATATCTGAATTCTACTAATGTTCTTCACTTTATTGCTAGTCTATGTGTCATTCAGTTGATTTTCTTAGATTAGGTGCATTGCATATAATTTATTTCATTATATTTTGTTTATCAATACTGACATTTCGGTTCTCTTGTAGGATGCTTAAGATGATCAACGTAGAGGAGCTGGTGCTGACATGGATAAAGGGGCAGATCGAGACAATGAAGAGGATGATGCTCCAAATCTTGGCAATGCTTAGATTCATATGTTAAATTTGTTGCAAGTACTTGTTGTTTCAAACAAAACTCTTTGTATATGTTCACTTACAACTAATTAGTACTTGACGAGAATTATAGTGGGTTGTTAAATTTGTTTCACTTGTAGCTTGTGCTAAATTTGTTTCTCATGCTTCGTATATGTCTTTTTTATGTGTATTTTATTTTTTATACACAGGTTATATAAATTGTATAACGAGAATTTTTTTCTCGATATTTCTATTTTAAATAAATTATTTTTATTTTATTTTTAACTTTTATGACGGATTAACGGCGAATATTTTCCGTCGCTAATACCCATCGCAAATGTACCGACGGATTAGGGACGGATATTCATTTGTCTCAAAAACTGAATCAGCTGATGTTTTGCGATGGAATGTAATCTGTCGCTACGCCGTCGTTAATTGGGCGACATAATTTAGCAACGAAAACGTATTCATCATGAAATTTTGGCGACGGATATGTATCAGCCCTTATTTAAAGACGGATTAGCGATGGATCATGACATTCACTAATCTGTCGCGAATTAGCGACGGAAGTAGAGACATATCAGTTTTATCACTAATTAGTGATCAGAAAATTGCGACAGACACTATCCATCGCTAAGCCGTCACCAATTCATCGCTAAATGGATTAGCGACAGATTTGCGATGGATAGCATCCGTCGCTAATCCGCATATTTCTTGTAAGTGGGGAAGGTGTGAATCCATTTTGATAGAAAGGATGCTTCATTGAATTTATTATGTGAGCCCCACCACATACTTTTTGTGGGAAAGTTTGTTTCACCCCTCTGCGTTTGTTACACTCCCATCCAAAGGAAGCATCTTTCCTTTGAAAGGGCCACTTTAGAGGTGGAAGTGCTTCCTCATGACCAGGGAGGTATGACCCACTTTGACAGGAAAACTGCATTTTTGCATTTTATTATGGGGTTCCACCACGTATTTCTATGGACATGTTTGTTTTACCCTTTTAGGAAAGAGGCTCTATTTCCTATGAAAGAGACTCCTTCAATAGGAAAGGGCAAGAAACAAACGCCTCCATCTTTCCTATGAAAGAGAGTCACTTTCTTAGGATAAGGCAAGAAACAAACGCCCTATCGTGAGATCCTCCCTGAGGTTATCCCGAAAACGAGTTTTTTTTCCTACCCTCGCAGACAAGACTTGCTACAGATCCATCAAAGTTTCACTACAGATTGCCCTTTAAGGCCTACAAATCAACACAATTCCCCATAAAAGAACGTAGCAATCGATCTTCACGATTCAACAGATAATAAGCTCATGTGTCCAAACCATCAGAAAAAAGCATTTCGCAAGAACGATCAAGCATAAGCAAGCAGGGATGAAAGGAGAAAAAGAAAGAAGAGCGAACAAAAAAAGAATTGAGACCAGACGATTACCTCCTGATCCTGAAGTTTCTTCTTTAAACTCTTGAAATTTTTTCAACTTCACTGCAAGAAAAAGGCAGAAAATATCAGACGAGGAGGAGGAGGAGACGAAAGAAAGAAAACCCTAATCTGAGAAACGAGGGGTGGGGGAATCTTGGGGGCGTCAAGTTGTGGGCAAACTCGGGGCGGAAGCCACTGGAGTTGGGCGGGGGGGAACCGGCGAGATATTTGATAAATAAAGGTTCCGTTAAGCCCATTGTTTACTAATATATCCGAGTTAAAAAAACCCACTTCAGTAGGCTTTTCGCGCGTTAAATTTAAGAATGACAAGCGATTAACGGCACCTTTGTGATCCCACAAATTTTTTTTTAGCATAGCTGTTGGTGCTTTAAGTGAAGGTACGGATGGCAGTGGACCGGAGCCCCGTTTGGACTGGGGATGGAGGCCGGGAAGGAGATTAAAATCTAACCCCGTCCGGTGATGAAGGCGGGGATGGACTTAGCCTTTTCCCCGCAGCCCCCTCCGTCCCGATCCCCAATCCTTCTAAGAATGATAATGGACCAAGGAAAAATGTGGCTCCGCCCCATTTGGACCAGGGATTGAGGACATGAAACGGGGATGATGGTTAAAATCCAAAACTGTGCGGGGTTGGAAGTCTGGATTTTGAGACGGGGCAGGGGTGGAGACCTTGTCCCCCACCCTCACCCTTAGGGGTGGCAATCGTGTCGGGTTGGCAGGTCGATCCGACGGGTTGGCGGGCCAGCATACCTCAACCCGAACCTGACCCGTTTATTAAACGGGTCAGTTGTGCCAAACACGGACCCGGCCCGTTTAATAAACGGGTAACCCGACACGACCCGCCCACCCATTTAATAAATGGGTTGGGTCGGGTAAACGGGTTCTCAGGTTCGCGAGTCAGGTTGGCGGGTTGACCAGCCCGCCTAACCCGTTTATTAAATGGGTCAGCCGGGTTGGCGGGTTGGCATACCCCGAACCCGACCCGTTTAATAAACGGGTTAGACGGGTTGACCCGTTTAATAAACGGGTTGGCGGGTCGTGTCAGGTTTTGCCACCCTGATCCACTGTCATCCCTAAGTAAAGGCCATCCATACAGTGTTGTCAGTATCGCGATGAATTGGCCGTATCGCATTGCCAAAATACCGAACAAATCAAGCTGCACCAGCTTATACAACAACAACAACAACAACTACGCCTTCATCCCAAAACAATTGGGGTCAGCGATATGAACCAAAAAAGAAATTCATTTTGGGTCTTCCACATGAATCCTTTTCCTCCAATCATTTCTATCCAACGCCATGTCCTTGGTGAGGTTCAAAGCATTCATATCCTTTCCTATCATCTCCATCCAAGTCTTCCTAGGCCTACCCCGACCTCTTTTAACTAATATATTTTCCCATTTCTCCAACCTTCTAACTGGAGCATCATTAGACATTCGCCGAATATGTCCAAACCACCGTAAACGATTCTCTCGCATCTTATTTTCAATGGGTGCAACACCTACCTTCTTACGTATCTCTTCGTTCTGAATCTTATCTTTTATTGTATTTCCACACATCCATCTAAGCTTATGTTTTTACAAATTTTAAAACATATTTAAATATTTTCGTAGACGTTTCATCTGCTGTATAGCTAGCAGATACTGGTACTAAACTCATCTCTGAAACCATAAACTGAAGTATCAAATGTTTAAGAAACTTGTGTCAATCACTTAGAAAACGAGTACCATCTTACATAGGAACATGTTTGTTTATCACATTATAAATGTGTATAACAAGTTTATCATTTTGCATATAAACAACAAATTCATTTTATAAACACACTACCCTTATTAAGAGTAATAATTTTCATAATTTATAAATACTCAATATAAAAGTAACCATTGATTTTACGTATCATGTTTTACCATTTTAATTTTTAGGTATCTCTATATAATATTTCTTTTAAAAATCCTATCAATGCATATTAAAAACTTGTATCCGTATTTTTTGGAACCGTTTCAATGCATGTTTCAAATAAAAATGTACATACCAGTATTGCATACCCATACCTGTTTTTGGCAAACATGATTCTGACAACATTGATCTAGAATGTGCGAAATGAACGGCTGAAAACAAATTGGTTTTGGTGGAGAGGCTCATGGCGTACATATACGGGCATCAGCGACATTTTAAAGTTTGTGTAAGCTTGTAATATAATTTATGCATATATTACGTGCTATCAATATTCACACTTTTGATATAGATATGCGTGCACAAACACACACAAATTTCTTGGAGCCTAAAGTAAATGAACTACCATGGATAAACCTGGACGGACATTGATAATGAGTTGGATTACTTTGTTTTGGATCATATGACCCGATAAACCTACCATTTTACATGTTTATTATGGATTTTGCCCTGAATATGAATTCAATTACAAACGCATGTATAAAATCATGAATTTTTGCCCCCAAATATGGATCTCAATTTATATACAAATACCATAACATAAAAAATATATGTAAAACAAATACGTAATAAATTTTTCAATATTAATTACACTGTTATAATTGGTATCAGATATGGATCCAATTACGAATGTATGTCTAAAATAATGGATTTTTACCCCAAATATGGATCTTGAATTGGATCCAAATATCATAACATAAAAAACTTTTAAAATCCAAATTCTCTGATTGGATTTAAATAAAAAATGTTTAACATTTTAGTAATTTGAGAAAAAATAAGAATTGATTTTTTTTAATATAAAAAAAATGTAATCAATATCATATTACATCTAATCATAAAGTTTATCATAAAAATATCAAACCCTAAAGTAAATTAACTATAAAGTTCAAATTATCAAACCCTATTAAATCATAAAACCTTAAAATGCAAAAAAAAAATCATAATTTAAGAAATTCCATTCAAATCCCTAATCAATGAAAAAAAAATAATCAAATTAAAGAAAACCCTAATCAAATTAACTATAAAAAGCCATTGTTTAAACAAATTGATTCAAATCCCTAATTAAAGAAAATAAAAAAAAACTAATCAAATTAATTATAAAATGCCCTAATTTAAGAAATTTGATTTAAAACCCTAATCAATGAAAAAAAAAAAATCTAATCAAATCAAAGAAAACCATAAACAAATTCGCTATAAAACACCTCATTTAAAAATTTTGATTCAAAGCCCTAATCAAAGAAAAAAATTCACAATCAAATTAACTATAAAAAACCCTAATTTAAGAAATTTGATTCAAATCCCTAATCTATGAAAAAAAAACATGAAAATCAAAGAATGAAAAAAAAAGAGAATAATAATGAATAATGCCCTAAAAAGGAAGAAGAAGAATGAAGAATGAAGAATGAAGAAGAAGAATTGTTGTCAAACCTTACCAAAAATGACTCTCATGGTTGGCGCAGTCTAACCAAGGGGCTAAGTTTAATTCAACATGAAGTTAAATAGCAAGTGGGTAATGGACAACAAATACCATTCCCTTGGTGTGATTCTCAACTGCTAATTAAGTTCCTTGATATTCCTATCACTACTTTGGTGATGCAATTTATGTTATTGGTTGAACTTGTTGACATGGTAACATAGGAACAAGGCACGTAGTGTGATCTCCCTAGGCATATTCAAGAAGCTATTACTGATGCTAGGCATCATCTTCACGCATCAAACCTCAGGCAGGAAGTGCTGGACTCCATCTCTAGTACTCTCCTCAAAAGTAGCATGGCAGCAGGGTCGTCAACACCATCCAAACAACCCCTTGGCGTATTTGGTTTGGTGTAAACTTTATCTTCCAAGGGCAGCTGTGACTATTATTTGCATTAGAAGATGGCCTATTGAGTAAAAAATAGATTGAAAAAACTTGGACTCTCTATGTCTAGTCGATGTGTTTTCTGTGATAAATCTATAGAATCGATAGATCATCTTTTCATCTCATGTCCTGTCACCTTATGATCATGGTCAATGATTAGCTCTATGTTTGGGATATGGCATCGCCCATATGTCTCCCTGGCTAATGGAGCGACTGTTAGTTTTCACGAGAAGATCTTCACTCCTCAACAAATTCAAAAGAGTTGTTTTATAGCAATAAGAGAGTCTGTTCTTCATGTATGTGCAGGAGTGGATAACTCAACGGTTTGGCGATGGCAAAACTTTGGTCAATGGATTCTCCTTCTGAATTTTGGACTAAGGTTAATATTTATAGTTATATGATTCACGATGGCAGGCAGGTTACGTGATTAGAGACTCAGATGGTATCAAAGCAGGACATCACCGATCACTCTCTTCTTGGTGATAGGGATTTTCGATATTGGATTAAAATTCTTGTTCTCATTCTTATTTCTTTTAGAGTGATTGTGGAAGCATCTCGTACAAATTCTGTGGTGGACCAAAGTATGGAAGGCAGCGGTACAAATAACAGTCCATTAGTGCTTCTTGCCCAAAGCCTTCTCACCTTTCATAGAAGTATCATCAGTTTTGTTCTTAAAGGGGTCAATGATCTCGTGTGAACTTTGACTATCTCTGCGTCGGTACACATACAATGGTTTAATTTGCACCTTGATTGGGTCCCTTTTATGTAACTTGCTTTATTTTTTTGTGTTTCTAATAAATCTGGTAGGGGTCTGCCTAACCCTAGCTTTCTTTGTCAAAAAAATAAATAAATAAAGAGTGAAGAACGAAGAAAAGAACAGAAAAAAACCCTAAGAACAAAGAATAAGAGAATGAAGAAGAAGAAGATAGAAAAGAAGAAAAAATAAAAAACTAAGAAGGAAAACCTGGCCATTGGGGACCCTTACCATCGGCCTCACCACGGGTGCCGGTAGGGATGGCAGTGGACCGGGGGAAAGCGGGGCCGCGCCCCCGCCTCTCCCCGTTTGGACCGGGGATGGAGGCAGGGATGAAGGTTAAAATCCATCCCCGTCCGGGGGTGGAGGCGGGGATGGACGTGCACTTTTCCCCGCCCCGCCCCGTCCCGGCCACCTCATCCCCGCCCTGACCACTTTTCCTTGCAATATCCCCGCCCCGCCCCGCCTCATCCCCGTTTGAACCGGGGATGAAGGCGGGGGTGGAGGATAAAATCCATCCCCGTCAGGGAGGCGGGGCGGGGGTGGAGGATAAAATCTTGAGGCGGGGTGGGGGTGGAGACCTTGTCCCCCGTCCCCCGCCCCGCCCCACTGCCATCCTTAGGTGCCGGTGATGATTGGCATCAGCTCACCCCTGCCGGCCTCCACCTGACTGCAAGAGAGAGAGAGAAAGAGAGAGAGAATCAGGGGGACCCCTATCCCTCCCCGTTTTTCCATTTTGTTCATCCATGTTCTGACCGTAATAAGGGGTGCAATGAAAATTATGTAAAAATAATAATGTAAGGATCCACCGCGTCCAATGTTTATTGAAAACACTGCTCCAACGTCCAAAATTGTGTGAGAATAGTGCATCAAACATACCCTAAAAGGATGCTACATGGGGACAAGTTGAAGAATCCCAGTGACATAGCTGTCAACTTTGTGACATTCACAAGTTACTCCTACCCAGATGCGTGGAACTCTCTTTAGATTACGAAAACCCCTTATAGTACCCAAAAAAAAAAAACTTAAGAATATCTAGTCAGCCAGATATATATGGGTCATTGGTGGTAAGTCTGTCAATGGGTCGGGTTTGGTTAGAAACCAAGTAAAACCAGACCCAAACCTAATTTGAGATGCTAGTATCAGGTTTGGACTCAAGTCCAATCAAACCCACCACAAGAGAAACCATGCCGAGATCCTATAAGGATTACATGAACTGAACCTAAACCTTGCGTGCCCAAATAATTTTTTTTTATCCTTTTTACATTGGAAAACCATGCTGAGATCCTATAAGGATTCATGTGGAAGACCCAGAATGATTTTCTTTTTTGGTTCAAATGGCCGACCTCAATTGTTTTGGGATGAAGGCATAGTTATTGTTGTTGTTACATTGGAAAAGAACATATCTTTGTCCGAACTCGGGACAGTCCAGGGTCTGGTACCAATCATGTCCGGCTCTATATATTCTAATCAGAAGTAGGGGTGAAATTCTCATAAAAAATCAATATTTTTTCATTACACCCATTTTTATGTAGGAAATTTTGATTGCATTAAATATGCTTAAGATTTTAAAAAAGAGGTGAAAATGAGTGACAATGAAAACATGAAAGCGTAAATGATACTTTTTATGAGATTTTGCTAAAAAAGTCGACATTTTCATTCAAATAATATTTTAAAACAAATGATAGGATATTACAATATTTTAAAAATATTGCAATATTTGCCACTACGATTACCACCGGCTGGAAATGGCTTCAAGTATATGCGCATGACATCCAAGCTAGGCCCAAATTGGCCCATTTTATTAGCTTTAGTTCTGCTACTCTGTCATAGGCGTGTCCCCCATGACACGAGTTAAAACGTAGACACTGACACATACATCCAATATTTGTAATAATTTTAAGTATTATTTTAATAAAAATAATTTTAATATTAAAATATCAAACAATTATTTTTTATGGATTAGAAATTTAAAAAATTCAGTGCCCTTGTCTCCTTTTAAAAAAAAAATCGAACTTGAGAGTTGAATCCACGTCACGTGTCCTCTTGTAACATTGCTGATGTGCAATCCCCTGTACATGTCTAAGTCAGGTGTCAACAACCGGTCAAGGCCTAGATCCAACTATAAGGTGCTGATACCATGTCCAGATCCAAGTTCGATTAGACCTACCATACACAAAACTATACCCAAGACATATAAGAACATAAACAGATCCGAATTAGACTCATCAAAGCAATCATCTTGATGTGTTTTATGTTAAATTTGTGCAGATTTCAATTGGAACTTGGGTTGCCTCAAAGGGGTTTGACCTAGTGGGGTGGGACCAGAGGCAGAGCTGGGGGGTAGCCCAGTCCTGCCTCCCGAAACAGTTAATTTTTTTAAAAATCCCAGTCCTAGCCCAGCCCTGATTCCATATGAAATAGATTTTTATCCATTTTTTTAGCCGAGCCCAGCCCTGACTGCAGCAAATAGTTTGATTTGTCCATATGAAATAGATTTTTATTAATAATTGTAGCCATTTTTTATTTTATCTCAAAAAATTTGGGGGGGGGGGGGGGGGGCTGCCCCAAACCCCCGACTATCACACTAAATTTTTTTTTGCTACACCCCTGTTTGCCCACCCCCCCTCACACGAATCCTAGCTACGCCACTATATGGGACCTAGGCTGCTAGGTTCAAATCCCATGAGTGTCACCCCTTGCGCAAGCTAAAGTGTTGTGACTCCCCGCAAGTGGTAAGCTCATAGAGTTTTATGCTATTAGGACAGAAACCTTAAGTACGATATACAAAGTCAGTGCAGCTAGGTCTTTGATATTGGGGGTGGTTTCTTCTTGTAAATACAAAAAAAAAAAAGATAGAACTTGAGTTGGACTGTATCTGTTATGCAATTTTGGAAGTGATGTTCATACCCATATTATCAAATCTAAATCTTAGAGAGAGGATCAGGTTAGAGGCACATCTGACACTAACACCATCATCGGTGCCTTGAATGTCGTTAATCTTAAAAATGAACAGCACCCATCAAACAGTGAATAAGGCTTATTGTGAGTCGTTGATTTAAAGCATTCAGTGTTGGCGAATCCTGTAAAACAAAATGCAGGAAGTGTACCTGAATTCGCCATGGACGCGTGTAGGAAATTCAACGTTCTCCTCAACTGGTCGACGCCCACAATGAGCCTAGGCCTTAGGTCGATGGTGAGCAGGACCCTGTTCCACTATATCAAAATGTGAAATTGTTCTTGGTAGGATAAATGCTATGAACATCTCATCATCTTCATAGCTCCTAACCCCTTATATAATAAGAGAATAAGGCAGCTACGTGAATGTGGTCTCTCCACATTCATGTAACTCCCACCCACTAACCCCATTACGTGGCCACTAACGTGACCCACTAATGGGTGTCAAACTGGGTCACACTGTGAGTTGGATCTATAACCCATAATGTCCAACATTCAAATGTCCATCCCAAACACAAGCTACGTCAGGAAAAAAAAAATGAGGCTCATTCAAGTGATGGGCATCTCATTCATGCAAGTTTGGATGCCATTCATCTTGAGATCAGCGGAATCCAAAGGAGCACTGTAAGTATTACAGTTAGAGCACACTCTGAGCTGATCCCATCTCATAATCTTACTGCATCAAGTATAGTTTGAGATTGGGTTGTAGACGACTCATTGAGACTAAGTTTCATTGACAGTGTGGATCACAACAAAACTTCGATGACATTTTCTCAAAAGTGGGTAAACATTTTAGGCATGCGATTTTTCTAATTGAGTTGTCGTGGGAGGATAAACATCCACAAAACCATGGGGATAAAGGAACAACTTGACCTTTGCTAGGATTACTTTTCCAGTGATCTGCCACATCACTTTGGAAAAGTGATTTGACATCCTGATCGTCCAATGAGGTGATCAATGATCACCAATGATGTGGTCATCATTACCTTTTTGTTTTGCTTCACAACATGCACAAGGATCGTTAGATTGAAGCGGATGTCAGATCACTTTCTTAGTGTAATTTGACAGATCATTTGATATGCTCTCTTAGTTTTCAACCTTCCCCACAAAAACCAAAATATAAAAATACTTATTTTTCAAGAAAATTGTTGCTTACACGACTTTTTATCATTTTCTCTATGCAATTAAAGCCCCATGGCCCACGAAGCTCTACTTATCGGACTCGTGAACGTCATCAAGTTGAGGGGACATCACAAATTATAAAAGTTTGGTAGGCAAGAAGTTTTGAGCTTTTATGCTAATAAAATAAGTGAGCAAGGCAAAAAAAAACAAAAATATCAAGGCCGCAAGTTACTTTCTGCATCTATTTGTGGCTATTTTTAATCCCATTTAAATAATTTTATTTACTCCATACAATATTTACCCTCAAGGCTTGCCACAAGTGGGCCTGTCAATGGGTCAATCTTGTACTTGACCCAATTCAAACCCAAATACAGCATGGGCATAAAAAATGCATGCCTCAGAATTAATCGTGTCCACAAGAACCAGACTTGAGTAACTATGTAGGTCAGATTTGGGTTACAATTTTTGTAGGATAGTGAGCTAGACTTTGCCTGACCTAAGTTTTTTTATGCATTTTTAGTGAAAATAACCTCCTTAATTTATATGGATCCAGATGAGTTTCTATTTCTTGATTCAACTAAAATCAGAACCTGAATCCAGCAGCAGGTTTGGGTACAACCTGATGAGAACAATATGACACATTGACAAACCTAGTCATCTTTCAGAGGTGGGTCACTTAAAGCAGGGTAATCGTGAGCCCTCACTCAGGGTTTTTCTGGCTTTGACGAGGGTTTCTCATATATATATATATATATAAGAGAGAGAGAGAGAGAGAAGGGTTGGTGCCTGATCCTTTTTGTGCCTACCGCATGTCTACCGAGCTTGGATAGTGGTTTTCAGGTTGTTTTTCAGAAAATCTGACCTTAAAGATGTGTTCTGCATGATTGATTTACTAGTAAATCACATTTTAATCATATTTTTTTGAGAAAAATTATTTTTTTTAAGCATTGAATATTTTTTAAAATTGTAAACCGTTGATTTTTTAATCTTATAAAATCCTAACTTGGTGTTGGAATCGGACGATCCAAAAGTCGATTTGCACAAAAACAAGAATATAGATAACATCTGTATGGTCAGATTTTAGAAAAAATAGAAACAATGTTTTCCAAGCTCGGTAGGCACACAGTGAGCACAAAAAAATGCCAGGCACCTACCCCTTACACTAAATATAGCCATAACTTTATTCTTTTTTCCCTTTCATATTTGAATAATAAGGTTGAACGTGACCATGATTGATACAATCGTCAAATAGGGACTTTGGGTTAACATGGATAAGTAAAAATGGATGTTCATACCAGCTACATGTTTTGCAAAAGTTTTCGTTCACCATTATTTAGGAGTATCCCTTGCCACTACTCTAGTGGGCAGGTGGGACCTCAAGGGTTTTATCAACTTAATGCTTGCTAATCTATGGCCGGTGAAGGGGGGTTTTACCCTTAGCTTAGCAAAAAAAAGAAGATAAGGTTTTCTATGGGACGGGCTTGTGTCAAATCAGACTGGCCCAAAACCACCCAAATTTCAATGAATTGGGTTCAGGAACCCATGTCAAGTCATGAAAATAAATCTCAAACCCAACTATAATTTCAAATGGATATTTACACTGTCATATAAAATACTTGGGCCAGTTGAGTCGATTGCATATATGAGAAAAATTATATCCCAATGCAATCTGTATATTGCTTGGATTAGGTTAGGATTAATCGGGATACTATTTGAGTTAAAAGTTTCATACCCATATCTGAACATTTGGGTTCAGGTTGCTCGACTTAGAACTAAACCATCTACAGTCCTAAATAAAAATACATGATTGGTCTTTTAAACATAGAATAAAAAAACTACTCTTACATGTTATAATTCTTTTTTTTATAATTCAAGAAAAAAACCCTCTCATCACCGACTGCATATTGGCTGGCCTCTAGTTGGTAAAACCCTAGAGGTCACTTCGACCTTACAGCAAGGGACACCACTTGTGGGTTTTGAACTTGTGACATCTTGACATTCATAAGTTGCCCCTATAGCAGATGAGGGGAACCCTTGTAGACTATGCTAAAATTCTTTGGAGAAGTGTATTTTCATCATTTTAGAATTTAAATAGCCACCCCTTTGTAAAGATTTTGCATTATCCTTATTTACTAAAAATACATGACTATCTTTTTAAACAAAGAAATAACCTATGTACGGTCACATTTCACAAAGTTTGATTGTTCTTACATTTTAACTCAAGTTAAATGATTGCGCAGGTCACAACAGATCTTATTTGACTATAGGGTTAGATTAGCCTGTTTTGTGAAATTATAGGTAAAAGGTAGTTTTTAATTATTATTTTTTATAGTCTCAAAGAAAAAGCTTTCTATCATCGACCGCACATTAACTGACCTCCAGTTGGTAAAACCCTCCCCCTGCCCACCGAAGAGTAAACCCACCTTTCACCTTATTGCAAGGGACACCAATCCCCGGTTTCGAACTTGTGATGCCCTGTCATCTTGGTGACATTCACAAGTTACCCCTACCAGCCGAGGAAGCCCTTGTGAGCTAAATGAAACAATGCTGTCAGCATTGGCATGAACGGCCCTATATGTATCATATCAGCAGAAAATCAATACGAAAAAATTGGTACGGAACACGCCTGAATAAGCTAATTTTTAATTTATTATTATTTTATACCAATACAGAACGATTCAGTTGAGTATCGGTCCGATGCAGCTGAATAAGTGGCCCAACGATTCAAATACCGATACTGACAACATTGGTTAGAACCACTGAAGTGTAAATGTCAGAGCTCCAGATGTAAAAAGGTCAGGGTGAGAACAGCTGAAAACAAGAACTTGAGTGTCTGCAAGTTTTTATGATGACCTCCAACTACAAAACTTTTACAACGATCACATAGTCAGAGAACTAGTGAATTCTAAATATCAAGAAAACCCAAATATATATATATATCTATATATATATATATATATCATAAGGCTCATGTCTGCAAACTTTAAAGTCTTTTTTATTAAGCCCCCTTTTATCTTTCCGTTTCCTCCTCTGGACAGCATACAGTCACCGGCGGTCTGAGTCCAAAAGTTCTCCGGCCAAAGTCGGCAGGTTGACCGGAGGGTTCATAGACGTCCGACCTGCCGGAGGGTCTTGGCGTCCGCAGGTGACCGACACCCATAGGTGGCGGTGGCCGGCCGAGTCCGGTAGCACCGCCACCTTCAGCATCGACGACGCCACGGGTGCAGATCTGGGAGGTTCTCCGGCGACCGCACCTATTATCTCCGAGATCCTCGACCCCCTCCCTCTCTCTCTCTCTAGGTCGACCACTTTCTTAAATTGCGTTCTTGGTCACCCTGGGCCTATTGTGGGCCGAGAATTTTCACCATCTATGCAGGAACCTCTGTGATAAGTGTTGTTTCAGGGAAATTTTAAGTACTCACAAAAGTTTTTTCTTCTATTCTCTTGTAGTTGTGGTGTTTGGTTGATGGGGAAGAAGGGATTGACATTGGAAGGCATGGAACCGAACGTTACAGGTTAGATTTGTTCGTAGTTTCATGGTAGATAAGAACTTTTATGGGTTGTTCTTTCTTTTTCCTGTTGAGTGTGTTGTTGATTTTTGTGTTTGTGTTGATTTGAGATGTGGGTGTTGCTGGAAAATGTTGGACTCCTTCCTTTTGATGTTCTGGTTTGGTGGTATCATTTCTTTTCTATTGGAATGGTGGTTGTGGTTGTGAGCACTGTGAAGGCAGAAGTTGGATTATTTCTTCCATTTGATTGACTTGGAACGTCTTGGTTTTCATGGATGTAGATGTTAGGAGGTTTGGGTGTTGGACATTGTAATGCTTGGAACGTTCATGAGGTTCAGCATGATTGTCTGTGGATGGGATCTGCGCTTGCTTTAGTGCCTATGCTAGTCAACGTTTTGTTGTTGCGCAAAAGGGGTGTTTTGAACCTTTTATGCCTTTAGTCATGGGTATCACCTATTTTGAAAATGTTGGCTGATATAATATCGAAGGATACACGATACCCAGTCTGAAAATATCACATTTTATCGTGATATTAGTGTGATAAAACAATTTTTGTACTATTTTCGTATTTGTATTTATGCTTTTATATGGCAATTATGTATCTTTATGTGTGTCAAAATTTTCTCAAGAAAACAAAAAAAATTCAAAATATCAAGAGATTTATATTCTCAAGGATTTCCCTAGAACGAGAATTTTGACATTGTTTAGAACCTTATTGACCTTCCTTTCCATTGCTTGGTTTCGGAAGGTGAAGTTGGTTGGTTTGCCACTACCTTGAGGTTTCAATCATTCCTCACATTCATGCATCAGCTGGTTATGAGGTAAGGTTTCACCTCAAGTTGCACATGGTGTTCACTGAACCTGCCCAAAGCAAACAGGTTAGGTAAGGGTGCATGATCTTCTTACCATTGTGAATGATGCTCCTATATTCATACATTTCAAGACCTTTTAAGCTGACCTAGAGATAATGCTCCCTGGTATTATTTACATAATCGTAGCTTCTGTAGTTTAGGTGCTTTCCTCTAAGCAAAGCATGAGAATTATGAATGTAATACTATGTCACATGGATATGGCTAATGATACATGGAGATGACAATTTTTATGAAGTTTCCAATACGGGCAGTACATAAGGGGATATGGAACAGGAGTAGAAATGGTTTATCCATGTGACGTAGATGTAAAATGAAAGTATTCACAAATTTATTTGACAAATTACCATAAAAATGTGAATAACTTACGTGAGTTTTAGTTTACATGTCGTATCCACAAATGCTATATATATTATATATACTTGGTATGTATGATAACTTGTATTTGTATGTGTTATATATATAGCATAATGTAGTGGCTAGAAGGCTATAGATGGTAGACCATGCACTTGGTTATATTGAATCCAACCACACGACCTCATTGAATCAACCTAGACTATACTTATAGCGTATGGACTCAGTCTATTTTTTGATATTTACACGGAGAAGCCACCCCCCGGATCAGAGACCTAGCTGTGCTAGCTTTGCCTGTCATACTTACGGTCGTTGTCATTTATGCGCTACTTTTGATAAATTTGTTGTGCTGATGCGCTGTATTCATCTTGTATCCCTGTCCCATGTCTATGTGGATGTGATGTAGACTGCAATCCTGAAACAAATGTACAATGGTCTTCCAAAGAAGCAAGAAAGAAATAAAAGACCTAGTAAAATGTTAACTGGTTCTAGAAATTGAAGAAGATTTTCGATTTTTTTGGAGACCAATGTAAGAAGTTAATTATGCTGCAGTATCTATCTTCCAACACCATGCATGTTTGTTTCAAATTGTTATTCGATTGCTTGCAAGTTGAAAAAAAAAATCTCATACCCCATATTTAATATTTTTTTCTCTCTCCTGCACGTAGATTCCCTTTGTCAGATTATCTGAATGGTCCATCTCATTTTCCTAACATGATCCATAGGATTTTTTCATCTCTGATAGTATCCTTAATGCAAGAACAAATGTTACAGCTCTTTCTGATTTTCCACCTTGTCCACACTTAATTCCTGTCTGACTGTGAATCCTTTCATGTTCGCTTTCTTAGGTTTTGGTTCCAAGGTATTTTCTTTCCCCTTAAAAACACCCTTGACATTAACTTCATTAAGTGAAGTCTCTTTCATTCTAATGCTATGCCCACTACTATGAATGAGCAATGAAATATGCCTTTTCCAAATACTTCGAAATCTTGATGTCCTAGGAAAACATCAGCTCTCAAAAAAGATTTATACATCCCTATCATGAAGTGCAAGCATGATAATTTCTAGCATAGTGTTGTTTGGTAATACTATGTGGATATTGATGAATGTCTTAAGTTTCCTAAGCTGTTGTCAATTCCTCTGGCTAATATGACTATATGACTTTAAATTTTGTATTATCCAGGTAATGTACTCGATCCAGCAAAATGCACTGAAATGAGCTTAGACGAGAAGCGGCAACTAGTATATGAGATCTCACAGTGGTCAGAAGGTGCACCTGACCTTCTTCAATCCTGGACACGTCGAGATCTCCTACAACTCATTTGTGCAGAAATGGGCAAGGAGAGGAAATACACAGGCATAAGAAAGACTAAAATGATTGAGCATCTTCTCAGACTAGTCTCTGAAAAGAAAGCAGGAAAATGTACTCCTGATAAACTTTCTATATCGCCACCCTCACCAGATAGCAGTCCAAGTAGCTCCAAAAGACAGAAAAAAAAGGATCATCCACTACAACCGCCTGTTGGTTCAAGTAACATATCAATGACTAATGATAAGCCAGAAAATGTCAATGTCATTCTATGTCAGAATTTAGTATGCAGAGCCAATATGAAGCCAGATGATGCTTTTTGTAAGAGGTGTTCTTGCTGCATTTGTCACCATTACGATGACAACAAGGACCCTAGTCTTTGGTTGGTTTGTTGTTCTGATACGGATATCCCTAATCAGGATGATTTTTGTGGGGTGTCTTATCATCTTGAATGTGCCTTCAAGCACGACAAGGCAGGCATTTCTAAGAATGGGCGGTATCCCAGATTGGATGGGAGTTTCTACTGTGTATCATGTGGAAAAGTGAATGGTCTCCTCGGGTAATGAGCTTATCTTTTCATTCATTATCCGTTGGCATGCTATGACAGAGTTCACGTTTATTTAAGTAATTCTTTAATGTTCTGTTGGAAAATGTTTTACAGTATTTTTCTGCATAAAGCTGTTGTTTTACTACTTGATTCTTAGTATTACATCTAGTTCTTAGGCATGATAGGTATCTATGTTCTTGCTTTGTTATTTGATTGACAAATCGCCAGTTTTAAAGGTTGACATACCTCTGCACTTCAAACTAATTTGGAGAAATTAGGAGTGGGTTGGTTTTTGCTGAACTTGATTAGCTTTCTCTTTGGAAGTTTGCACTTGGTGTTGTCTAAATTGATATTCACTCGATTGACTTTTATTTTACCAAATCACAAGCTGGTTTTGCTCTACAGACTGTAAAATCTGCAGTCTTGGAGTGTGTGCCCTGTGTTAGAGGAGAAAGAGAGGAAGAAAAGAAGATAGGAAACAATAAAGGTCGTATCCATCTAAGGATGTCCCTCATTCTTTTAATATATCTGCTTGAATAGCTAATTTACACAAATACCCTTAATACAATAATAGGGTACATGTAAACATGAACAAATATACCCCTGCTTTATAATACATATTAACTTATTCTAACACTCCCCTTCAAACTGTACAGGGTTCTTAAAGAACCATGGACAATTTGCATTTTAAAAACTAATGTCTCAAAGAGGAGAGTGGTTTGTAAACAAATCTGCTACTTGATCTTCGCCTCCGACAAAGAGTGGATGAATCTCTTGACTTTCAACTTTTTCTCTAACAAAATGTTTATCTATCTCCACATGTTTCATTTTTTCATACTGGACCGGATTGGTGGCAATAGTTACAACACTCTTGTTATCACAAAATAAGAGTGATTTCGAAAGCTTTTGATGAAGACTGAATAACATGTGTGTAGTGCACAAAATTTCTGCTGTCACGGCTGCCATTGCTTTATATTCAACTTTAGTACTTGAACGAGCTACAAACTTTTGCTTTCTACTTGCCCAAGAAACTAGATGTGATCCCATAAAAGCAGGTAACTGACCTTCTAGTGGATAGATTGCTAGCCCAGTCCGCATTTGAGTATGTCAGCATGAAGAATTCCATGTCAGCAGCCTTTCTTCCTGAAGAATACATCCTGTAAATAAGTCCATCATGTATTGTGCTTTTAATATATCTAAGGATCCTCTTAGTTGCTTCCATATGGTTGATCTTGGTTGATTACATAAAGCGGAAAATCTGATTGACAGCAAATACTAGGTCTGGCCTAGTAAATGTAAGATATTGAAAAGCCCCCACTAGACTTCTGAATTTTTATGGATTCTCAAGAAGACAATCTCTTGGATCATCATCGGTTAGCTTCATGCTTCCAACAATGAGAGTTGGCACCGGCTTACAATCTGACATATCAAAACTGGGAAGAAGATCCATAGCATACTTTCTCTGTGTCAGAACCAAGGAGTTATTTGACCGATCAACTTCCACTTCCACTCCAAGAAAGTACCTGAGAGGACCAAAATCCTTCATATGAAGTCTTTTGTTGAGCATGGATTTATGTTAAAATATTCACCTAGGATGACTGCCCGTAATTACAAGATCATCCACGTAGACAAGTATAATGGTGATGTGAGAGCTATCAAAGTGAATAAATAATGAATAGTCACACTGATTTCTGACAAAACCCAAAGAATAAATTGTTGCGCTAAAGGTTTCAAACCATGCACTGGACACTTGCTTCAGTCTATAAATAGCTTTCTTCAAGTGAAGTATTGTAGTTTATCTCCCTAGGGATACCCAAGTAGGTGCTTCATGTAAACTTCTTCATGTAGGATGCCATAAAGAAACACATTTTTGACATCCATCCAGCTAATATTCCACCCATATGTTGTTGCAAGAGAAAGTACAACCCTAATTATACCCATTCTCACAACAGGACTGAATGTTTCATCAAAATCCAATCCATATTCTTGAGTACACCCTTTTGCAACTAATCTGGCCTTATACCTCTTAATGCTGCCATCCGCTCTATACTTAATGTTGTAAACCCATTGACAGACAACTATGTTTTTATTTGAAGGCTTGGGTACTACTTCCTAGTTTTTACATTCATGAAGCACAAAAATTTATTCATTCATGGCCTCTATCTACTTATATTTATTCTTTGCTTCATGATAAAATTTTGGTTCTTGGCCAGAAGCAATGAATAAAGCAAAAGTTTGAAATTCGGCTGAAAAGGACTCATAACTTACCCATCATTGGAGTGGATGTCTTATTCTTTGAGATTTTCTAATCTGATATGAATGAGAAGTGTCACCTAAGATATATGCACTTTGAGAAGAATCTTTCGGTGAAGAAGGACGGGATTTATCATGAGTCTCAGGCTCACCAACTTCAACCTGTTTACGTTTATGATATACCTTGGGGTGATACTCAAAGACATTCTTGGATGATTTTGGACCAACAGCTGAATCAGATTCAGATTTGTTATAATTTTCCTTAATGATGTCACTACTATCTCCTGCTACATCTTTTGGCTGATTATTTATTGAAGCTACCTCATTAATAATAGGTCTGGTCAGCCAAAAAATCTTGGATGATTTCAGGTCTATGCTGCTGACGACACCATTATTATCATCAAATCCACCTTCATGAAATGTGACGTCTGGATACAGCCAGCTTTGTTGTAATGGAATTATAGCATCAATAACCTTTATATATCATCATATCCCACAAATTTACATAATTGAGCTTTTGGAGAAAATGCCACTAATAGAATCATGAATTTGTACAGAACATCTGCTTCCGAAAGTCCTTAAGAGAGAGTAGTAAGGCTGATATCCATACAACATAAAGTAAGAAGAATTTCCATTGAAAGAGGTAAGAGGCAAGCGATTGATAAAAAATACAGCAGCATGAAAAGCTTCATACCATAGTCTCAATTTTATTTTGGATTCCTCCACGAGAGTGAGGGTTGTTTCAGAAATATACTTATGTTTTCTCTCAACAACCCTATTTTGTTGAGATGTTCTTGGACAGGATAGTTCACGCTTAATCCCATTATTGTCAAAGTAATTGAAAAATGCCACAGATACATATTCACCACCACCATCGCTGCGAACACATAATATTTTACAAGAAAGTTGGTTTTCAACCAGGATTTTGAATTTTTGGAAGATACGTGATACCTGGTCTTTAGATTTAAAAAATAGATCCAGGTGTATCAAGTGAAATCATCAACAAAAATCACAGTATCTAGATTTGGACAAAGATTGCACGGGTGCAGGACCCCAAACATCAAAATAGATTAATTCTGAAGTAAATGAAGCTGTTTTATTAGAAGTACTAAAAGTGAGCTCATGGTTCTTACAAACTTGATACTGAGTACATGTTAGTGAACCTTTAAACAACTTATTTTTCAAAGGAATAAGTCTCTTATTACATAGAATCTCAAGAAAAGCAGAATTGCAGTGAATCAATCGTTTGTGCCACAACATAACATATCACTGGAGGAAATCACGTTAGACACCAAAATTTGAGGACGATCGACAGGAGCTTCATTGATAACATATAGATCTCATCATCTTTTCCCTTCAATGAGGTTCCGATTAGTGTGAATATCCTTCACAAGGACAGATAAAGAGGAAAAAGAAGCACATAAATTACATTGGTCCGTAAGCTGAGATATGAAAATTAAATTATGTGTAATATTAGGAACAAGGAATGTATTGGGAAGACATAAGGGACCATAAGGACTATGAACAGTGTCAGTTCCAATATGAGTGATGGAGTGTGACTTTCCATCACCTGTGACAAATTTTCCTTTACCACAATACAGGACAAGATTAGTGAGCTTACCTACATCACCTGTAACATGGTGGGCAACATTAGAATCACGGAACCAGGGGCTCAGCTGTGACATTTGAGAAGAAAAAGGATGTTGTCCGTATGGGCTGATTTGGACTCATCAGCCAAGGTGGTATTGCTGAAGGTGATTGTTGCTGGTTCTGCATTGTTGGTCAGGTATTGCTGCCACTCTGAGTACTCATCTGAGAAAAGGAAGCACTCAAAGCATCCATATCAGGTCCTTGAGCCGACACTGAAGATGAACCAGCATTCATGGGAGCATAGTCAGCATATCCAGGGTTGAAGTCTGCATTAAAAGTTTCTGACTGAGGGTCTCTTCCTCTATTCATTTTGTTGCCTTGGGGTGTATACTGATGAAACCGAGCAGGATATTTAACAGTTGGAGGCCGATATGATGAAACGTATCTCCAATAGCAATTTGAGCATGAATGGCCTCGTTTTCCACACATCTGACACATCACATTTTGGTGATTCCCGTTTGTATTGGTGACATTAGGATTAGGCAAAATGCCGGTAGACCTACTGTCATATGAACTTCTACCTCTACCGCATCCACGAGTAGAGTTATAGGCCACCATCACTTCATGTTGAGGCATAGAATCCTCTTTCTTGATGGATATACCGAAATTTGCCTCAAATTTCAACAACGTGGATCTAAGCTGATCGAAATTACCTCTCGTTTCACGCCCCATGTAAATTGCCTTGAACATGTATTCATCCCCTAAACCTCGAAGAATCTAGCTACATACATCTTCATCTGCCACAGGGCTTTCAATGGCAGCAAACTGGTCAACCACATATTTTACCTTATCCAGAAAATCAGCAACACTTCCGCTTCCCCTTTTTAGGGACTCAAATTCATATTTGAGATGGTACATCTTTGGAGTTGATATTTGTTGTACCATCTATGTAAAACATCCCAAAGCTCTCAAGCCATTACTCTAGTCGGAGTATGAAGAAGAACCTGCCTAGAAAGAGTAGCCATGATGAACGCTACCACAGTCTGATCATTCTTGAACCACGTGATGTAATCTGAATTTTTTACATAAACTAAAGATTCAGTAATGGGATCTTTTGCTGTTTCCTTTTCCTTTTCTTTTGTCTTTTCCCTAGTTACAGGTACGAACTCCAAGAAAAAAAAGGAGAATTAGTGGCTATTCTCTCTTTGAATGAGAGTAACAGTAGACTTAAAGGAAGAAAGGGTAATGATTTTGAAGTCAAGAGGAAAATTAGATCTGGTACAGATTTAGATCTTGATACAGATCTGAAGGAAAGGATCAGATCTGATATAGGTCTGGCACAACAGAAACAGATCTGAATATAGGAGATCGGTTCTGATCGTGATGAACAAAATAGGGTACATGCAAATCGATATGGGATCAATTTAGAGGAGAAATAAGAGAAATAACAAAAAAAAAAAGCTTTCCTTTTATTTTATATGCAAGATGTAGATCTGAAATAATGAATGACATGACAGGTTAGATCTGACCCAATAAGAAATAGATCAGATCTAACGATAGAACCAGCAAGAAAGAGAGAGGAAAAGTAAAAGGGAATGAGGAAGAGAAAGATTTTGAAAATAAGGACAGAATAAATCATGACTTGAACAGATCTAACGATAGAACCTTGCTCTGATATCATGTAAAATTTGCAGTCTTGGAGTGTGTGCACTGCGTTAGAGAAGAAGAAAGAGAGGAAGAAAAGAAGATAGGAAACAATAGAGGTTGTATCCATCTAGGGACGTCCCTCATTTTAATATAACTGCTTGAGCCTTGAATAGATAATTTACACAAATACCCTTAATACAATAATAAAGTACATGTAAACATGGACAAATATACCCTTGCTTTATAATACATATTAGCGTATTCTAACACAGACATTATTACCTTAGTTCATGATGATTCATTTTTATTGTGTGTACAACCAAATGGTCTAGGTTGAGGAAGGTTGTCATGATATCGGAGAATCAATTTGGTTTTATGCCTGGAAGATCAACTATGGAAGCTATACATCTTCTTAGACAACTTATTGAAAGATATAGAGAGAGGAACAAAGATTTGCATATGGTTTTTATTGATTTAGAGAAGGCATACGATAGAGTACCTAGGGACGTTCTCTGGTGGACAATGATGAAGAAAGGTGTTTCTCTCAAGTACATTAGTATAATTAAAGATATGTATGAAGGAGTAGTAACCAATGTCCGCACTTGTGGAGGGGTGACAACCAATTTTCCGATAACGGTTGGGTTACATCAAGGATCTGCTTTAAGCCCTTTCCTATTTGCGATAGTGATGGATGAGCTTACGAGATCAATTCAAGAAAATGTACCGTGGTGTATGTTGTTTGCTGATGATATTGTTTTGATTGATGAGTCTAGAGCTGGGGTTAATGCTAAGTTAGAATTATGGAGACAGACATTGGAAGCTAGAGGTTTTAAGTTGAGTAAGAGTAAGACTGAATATATGGAATGTCGGTTTAGTAAGCAACGAAGTAGTGATGGGAGTGTAGTGAAGCTTGGTGAGCAAGATATACCGGTGAATGATTATTTCAAATATTTGGGATCCATCATTCAAAAGTATGGAGAAATTGATGGAGATGTAAATCATAGGATAAAGGTTGGGTGGATGAAATGGAAAAGTGCTACTGGAGTGCTGTGCGATCGTAGAATGCCATTGCGGTTGAAGGGAAAGTTTTATAGGACGACTATTAGACCCGCTTTACTATATGGTACGGAATGTTGGGCTGCCAAGAGACATCATATTCAAAAAATGAGTGTAGCTGAGATGCGGATGCTTAGATGGATGTGTGGAAATACAATAAAAGATAAGATTCGGAACGAAGAGATACGTAAGAAGGTAGGTGTTGCACCCATTGAAAATAAGATGCGAGAGAATCGTTTACGGTGGTTTGGACATATTCGGCGAAGGCCTAATGATGCTCCAGTTAGAAGGTTGGAGAAATGGGAAAATATATTAGTTAAAAGAGGTCGGGGTAGGCCTAGGAAGACTTGGATGGAGATGATAGGAAAGGATATGAATGCTTTGAACCTCACCGAGGACATGGCGTTGGATAGAAATGATTGGAGGAAAAGGATTCATGTGGAAGACCCAAAATGAATTTCTTTTTTGGTTCATATCGCTGACCCCAATTGTTTTGGGATGAAGGCGTAGTTGTTGTTGTTGTTTGTTGTTGTACAACCAAATGGTTTGTGGGTGGATGTTTGCCACTGTTACATGACCTAAGCTGAATGGTCCTCGTTGAAATTCTTCTGTCTACCATAATTTTTAGCTGCTCAAATTGTCTGAACTCAGGTACACACTTAAGAAGGCAATTTCTTTTTTCTTGATGCAGTATAATTATAACTTAGATATATTGGTAATGGTATGTGTTCCCTACCGGAGGAAGCTTCTTACCACATGATATTGTTACCTCTATTAGGTAAGGCAGTAGGTCAGCTAGTCTTGGAAATCTTGTAAAGGATAATACTTAAATTTAACATATGGATTGTGGGAATGGTCAATAAAATAAAAACAGAGGCAACATTTGCCAAATAGTCCAAAAACACAACTTAAATAGAAGTGAGAATTTAAGGCAATTAGAGGAGTATTCACCATCACATGGGATTTTTTGTGTTAATGACATATTTAACTGAATGATTGTTGAACATAGTCACATAATAATTTCATTTGGAAGTAAAACAAGGCAATAAGGCCTAGCATATTATTTCACGTGTCCCCTTTTCAACCTTTCATTTGGAGATTTCAAGTCCAATATCTAGTGATTGGTTGAATATTCAACTGAAGAAGTTATAATGTCTTCAGTTTTCTTAACTTGAAATGAACAGCAAACTATGCTTCCTTTTTTCAATTCATAGAGCCTGATGTTAGAAAAGTAATCTCAAAAATGATAATGGATTTTTGTCAAAAACAAATATGAACAAGTTCAAAGAACTGTGAAGTAACTACACTGAGAGCAAAACAAACTGTAACAGCAAAAGAATAATATTGCTAGATCTTCCTGGAACTTATAAAAGCTAAAGGATTCCTTTTCATTGATAAAAGAGGGATATCATCTGGAGTTCCACAAGCCAAAGAATCTCCATTAAAAGCTAAATGTGGTTCTGGAGGTCAAATCTAATGGCATGATTCTTGTTTTAGATAACGTTTATAGAATTCAGAAAATGTTATCATATAGCTACCCATAAAGAAGGCAGTAACGGTGTTTTATTTCTGTTTATTCAAGTTATTATTGTCTTCATGTCTGGGCTTAGGAGGAAAAAGGAAAAGGAAACGGAACCTTTCTTATTTGATATTGGACCCAGATTTGGAGATGGATGGGAAGACTTGATCGAATCCCAGTTTGGTAACTTTGGTTAGCTATTTGCCCTTACAAGATTCAATTTTACATGAAGTTAGGTTTCAGATGTTTGGAATATATATATATATAGATAGATAGATAGATAGATAGATAGATAGAGAGAGAGAGAGAGAGAGAGAGAGAGAGAGAGAGAGAGAGAGAGAGAGAGAGAGAGATCTGTGCATGAGGCTGTAGTTTCATGTTTTTTTAATCTGACAATAGATTAATAGATCTAATAAAGCTAGCCTATATAGGGTACCGGGGGGTGGGGGAGAACCAGGTGTTATTCTTATGTTTCTAACGGTGTGAAAAGAATAAGAAATATGTGCTTTTTTTTGGGATTTCTTACACCTTTAACATATTTTTCATTGAAGCATTTTTCCTTCTGATCTTTCTAATTTCTGTACAAACTGTCAAAAGACTGGAAACAGATTTTCAAAAAGAACCAAATGAATGGAAGCGTGAAAATTGTGAATGCACATGAGGTTGTTAAACATGTCTGTTTCCTTTTAGATCATATAGTGGACTATATTCAGACAATGCATCTCAATATTTAGTGCCTTTTTTGTCTACAGATGTTGGCGGAAACAACTAGTAATTGCAAAGGATGCTAGAAGAGTGGATGTATTATGCTCTCGAATTTCTCTATGCCAGAGGATTCTGAAAGGAACTGAGAGATTTAAGGGGCTTAATGAAATTGTTAATGTAGCTGCAAAGAAACTGAAGGATGAAGTTGGGCCTCTCCGCCAAGTTTCTTTGAAGATGGCCCGGGGGATAGTCAATAGACTCTCTTGTGGCGCTGAAGTTCAGAAGCTCTGCTCTTTTGCCATAGAGGCTGTTGATTCCATGCTGCAAGCAGGTTTTGAGCAACCACCCAGTGATCCAAACCTCCCAGGTATGTGGGATTTGGCATCTTCTTCAAAACTCTTCATTACTTCATTTTATATGCTTCAATGATCACAATTGTGAGATCAATCTTCTATTATGTCCCAGCAAAAACAACAGTTCCTCCTTTCCTTGTCCATTTTGAAGATGTCCCACCAACAACAATCGTGGTGATGTTAGAACTTCAAGATAAGTCATCAGATGAAATCACTGGCTGCAGATTATGGCACCGGAGTGTCACTGCTACCGACTATCCAGAAGAACCCTTGTGTATATTCCTGGAGAATGAAACAAAATTCACAGTCTCTGACCTGGTTCCTTCAACAGAATATGTTTTTAAAGTTGCTCCATTCAGTAATTCTAGAGAGCTCGGGCAATCTGAAGCTAGGTGGACAACTAGAGAAACGTCTGTTGGCGGTAACGATATGGCAACCAGTCATAGCACTGATAGGATTGATAAGGTGGACTCTGGTTCCACCCTGGAAGAGGAAAATGTGACTGGTGAACATGCTTCCATCATCCAGGAAGAATCACAGAGGGACTCCACCAACTCGAGCAATGACAATCAAGCTTTGAAACTTCCTAAAACCGGCCACGAAACTGACTCTAAGGTTTGCTCATTGGATGAAATTAGTGACAATGATGTGTGTGATACACTCATGGCAATGGAGGTTGTACCCATCATGTGCTCGAATGCAGCACCCACGGACACTCCATGTAAACCCGACACTGCTAAAGAATTGCCAAAATCTGACAAGCAAGTCGCTGAGGGACAGTATGAGCATTGTGTCAAGGTGATCAGGTGGCTAGAATGTGAAGGGCTTGTCGATAAGGAGTTCCGAGTCAAGTTCTTAACGTGGTTCAGCTTGAAAGCTAGCATGCAGGAGAGGAGGGTGGTGAGTGTGTTTGTAGATACATTGATTGATGATCCACCAAGCTTAGCTGGGCAACTCATTGATGCATTCTTAGATAGGATTTGCAGCAAAAGCCCACCAGTCACTCTAAATGGTTTCTGTACTCGGCTTTGGCATTGACAATGGAGTTTCACTGCTTTGATCATGTGCCAGACATTGATACCATGACTAAGTGTTCTTTCTCTCACAGATTGTTCTTTGATCCAAATGTAATTGTTCAATTCTTAAGGATGCTGATGTTAGTGGAAAAGGCATATCAGCATAAATGATTCATCTCAGGTTTGCAGATTACGCAAATGAACAGTAATTGAATGTTATATTTTGAAGTGAAACTATTGTTTGTTGTGGTTTAATTCATGATATTTGTATTTAGTCTGAGCTCTTTTCTTGTGCCATGGCTGGTAGCCCCCTTTGAATAGGTACACAGTGTTGGAGTAGATGATTTGAAGACAATACGGGTTACAACACGAGCTGCTGCCAGCATGGTGGTTGTTCTGAGCTTTATATTCTGTTTGGGCGCCTTCCATTGAGGTGGAAAGTGGAAAACAGTGTTTTTGTTTTTCGGATAATCCAAGGGAGAAATCCCCCATAACTGACCACACATCGGCTGGCCTCCGGTTGGTAAAAAAAACCTTGAGGCCCCCTGCCCACCGGGGGGACGTGGTGGGGTTGGTTTCTAACTTGTGACGGCCCGTCAACTTGGTGACATTCACAATTTCCCCCTACCAGATGAGCGGAGCTCTTGTGGGCAAGTAGAAAGAGTGTTAGCCAAAATATGGTCTTGCCAAAATGTTGTGTTGAGTATGGAGTTGCTAGAAATAGTGTCACCCATGGATTCTGGTCCTTGTTGACTAACCTCTAAACCAGCTTAGCAACTAGCAAGGAATGCTAAATTTGATTCATCTACTTTTTTGAGATCTAGTCCCCCCTCCTCTTTAGGTTTGCATATAGATTCCCAATTGAGGAGGTGGGAATGATGATGATGGGTTGAATCCGACCACAAGAAACTTTCTCATAAGGACTTCTAAATCTTTGATCATAAATCTTTGATCACTGAAGAGGGAAGCATGAAACTACACATTCAGTAAATTGGGAGGGCGGAGAGGACTAACCTTATGAAGATAATCCAGTCTGCCATGGGCAATGAATTCCCTTGTCAAGACTTCAACTTTTTCCTTACACGTGGGACGTGTAAGTCTTCCCTTGAAAAGTGGCAAGCCCGGGTAGGTAAGCGGGAGATCTGCTATTTTCCACCTGCACCAAATCTGAATTGTTAATGACCTTCGATAACTCACTCATATTGAAAGGGACCAGAACTAACTTCTCTTTACTAATTTGGAGGCACGAGGCCGCCTCAAATTTTCGTAATATCTGCCGAAAGTTATAAAAATAGAACAATTATAATCCTTGATAAAGAAATAGGGCATTGTTCGCATAAAGCGAGTGATGCCACGAGAAGTCTTTGATTTTGATTGGGCTGACTGATCCTTTTCTCTGATGTTGTGCCGTTCAAATGACGGGTAAGTCTTTCCATGACAGGCAAAAACAGGAAGGAGAATTAGGGTCCCCTTGCCGTAGGCCGCGACTGCTCCAAAACTGATTACTTGGTTCGCCATTAATCACTACAGCGAAAGATGGGGTTATCAGACACAACTCTAGGAATGAGGGAACAAACTGTATTTGGGAAATGGTCGATCCATTTGGAATTAAGAAGCGGCTTGTCTAAATGGCTGGCTGGAGCTCAAGCCTATCTTCTCCCTGGATGTCCTGGTAGTATTCCAATCAGCAATGATGATCCAGGGAGCCTCTCTTGGGTGTTGAGCAAGTTGGCCGCATATTTGTCACGGTTTCGCTTCCTCAATATAGGCGTATACTTCTGTCGCCACCAAATCATCATTTTGTTCCACTATTACAGACATGAGTTGGTCTGTGCAAAAGGTCATGTTCATGGTAACTGATAGAGGGTTCCAGAGGCACACAATCCTACTACTTGAAGAGGCTTCAAAATTGCCAATGATTTTGAAGTTCACAAAACTATGTTCAAGCACATGGATATGATCTGATGATACATTGGATTATAGCAGGAAAGTAGCGTCTATTCTCTGACAAGGTAGCTATTTTCCACCAGGCCCACCTGCACCCTCATATTCCACGCTAGAGGCTTCATGGATTGAAGTTTGGGGAGGTTGAGTATTCTCCTTCGATCCTGTTTGATCGCCCTCCAACATAGCTACAGATGCAGGGGTGCCTTTGTAGTTATGCTCTGAGCCCACCAAGTCATCCCCTCCCACTGGGGCCTCCTTTTGTGCTTGCCACCTATCGTCAGTTGTTCACTTCTCTGAGAGACTCTCTACGAGGGTTCTGGCCTTTCCCTAGTATGTGGGAAATGCCAAGTAAACGAGCCAAACGAACCGAGCAGGGCATGTTTGAGCTCAACTCGTTTACTAGTGGATTGAGTTTGTTGCTGGTCTTGTCTTCATGTTTAGACTAGCCGAGTTCGAGTTCTGCTCATTCATGAATGAGACAAGCTGAACAGGATGGCTCATGTAAAAACATTCCATGTTATTTATACATAGTATATACATTTTTATATATTATACTTGAAAATGTATATAACTTTAAATTAGACTTAATAGTTCATATATATATATATATATATTTCATTCATCATTCTTTTTTATATATATTTTATGCATTCTTCCTTCATATATTACATAAAATATATATTATCTACAAAAATATATGTATTTTATCTATACTATCACTATCGAGCTGAGCCAAGTTGAACACCTTGTGTTCGGGCTTGACTTGTTTAAGCTAAACGAGCTTCTCGTGGTTCGGCTTGCCAACTATTCGAACCGATCATGAATGAGTTTGTGATGAGCCAAACCAAGATGAGTCAAGAGCTGCTTTGTTCGTTTACCAGCCCTAGCCAAGTTCCTGTTTTCCTTCGCATTCCCCTTTTTCTTTCTGCCAGTGATTGGAGTAGAGGGAGGTTGACCTAGGTCCGGGTGTTGATCAGGGAGCAATGGAAAAATGGGTTCGGTATGATGCTTGGGGGAAAATCCAGGAGAGGGCTCAAAGGCATGGTTAGGTGGAAAAGAGAATATGGGGGTTTGGTTTGAACTATGAAGGGGTGGTTGTTAGGGCTAGATTTTCGAAAGGTCTCATTGGAAGGGGAGTGATTTGAATGGGTTTGGGTTGCATCCTGGGGTGAAAAGATGTTACATGTCTCAACAAGAGCAGGTTGTGCCAAACTTTATTTTGTCACTAGTTGAAAGTGGTGGACGTGTGCGTTACAGCCGGGCCTATGGTGACATGCATTAAAAACTCTCCATACATTCCCTCATATGAAAGGATTTGTTGGGTTTTAGCTCAAAACTACCTAAGTTTTCCTACACTTTTCCATCATTTGCTTAGTTTGTGGGTTCCTAATCCTTTCTGCAAGTTTAGTTTCATATTTAAAGTTGCAAGATTTTTTTTTGTCCTTATACAAAGGAGTGTTGTCTTAGAGGACAAGGCCCTCAAGGGGCATTGGATCTTGAGCTTGTACTTCTCTATCTTTTTAGTACTTGAGATGGTTTTAATCTTCAAGTTTAAAACCCACATTTGACCAACCCATTAATGAACTTTTACCCAGCCTTAAGTTATCTTTGATCTTTTTGAACCTTGACCTATATTCATTTGGAACTTGCCCAAACGTCTTTGCATGGACATTTATGATCAAATAGTCCGCCCTTTGCTTTGATCATTGACCCTTTCCTAGCTTGTCATTTGGCCACTTATGGCAAATTGTTTGTCCATACTAGGCTCTTTAAGGCTAACTGTTTAGGCTTCTTGAATGACCTTCAATGGTGGACGGTGTACATCTCTATCTTTTTAGTACTTGAGATGGTTTTAATCTTCAAGTTTAAAACCGACATTTGACCGACCCATTAATGAACTTTGACCTAGCCTTAAGTTATCTTTGATTTTTCTGAACCTTGACCTAGATTCATTTGGACCTTGCCCAAACATCTTTGCATGGACATTTATGGTCAAGCGGTCCAAGAGTCGCTTACCCTTTGCTTTGATCATTGACCCTTCCCTGGCTTGTTGTTTGGACACTTATGGCAAATTGTTTGGTCATACTAGGCTCATTAAGGCTAAATGTTTGGGCTTCTTGAATGACCTTGAATGGTGGAGACCTAACCCTCTCCCATTATTTTCATCTCATTCTCTCTCTCAAGTCTTCAACTATTTATCTAATGGGTTGAGCCTGGATCTAGTCAAGGCTAAGCTTAGGGTCCTACTCAAGCTAAGACTCATACTCAGGTTGCACCGAATCCAAAACCCAACTTGTCTAATATCCTTACCCAGTGCGACTCAGATCCATATCTGGTTTGACCTAGGATCTATAATCTAGTTAGACTCAAATTCAATTAGATCCAAGATCCATACCCAGATTAGGGTCTAACTCATAGTCTACCTTGAGTCAACCTAACCTAGTTATGAGGCCGTTCAAGGTGGTTTGTGTCGAGTTATTTGGTCTCACCCCGTGCATGACATGGTCTAATCATTCACGTATATGTGAAAGCTCGGTTATATCTTGAAAGCATAGTTGCACGAGTATTCATTTCATCGAGAATTTGATCCTAAGCGGAGAAACTATCACTAGAAAGATAGTGCGTATAGCGCGTGCTTATGAGTGCACCTAGTTCAAGCTCATTTGACTAACCCACTGAGTAAGCTATTAATTTTTATCTTTACTAGAAAGTTTAGGTGGCAAGAGGTTTTAAAAATTTGTGCCATCTTTTTACTTTCATGAGAATGAAACAAATGGGCCTTAAGTGAAAACTGAAAAGAGAATAAAATATTATAAAGTAAAAAACTAGTGTTTGCAGCATCAAACCCTTTTTCCCTTTATAGAAATTTATGAAAAAGGGAATTAAAAATGAATACGGCTTTGATCATCCTATTCAAGGCTTTTGATAGAGGTTACAAACTTCAACGGTCAACTCAAACGGTTTCATCTCCTAAACATCGTAAACACTTTAAAAACAGTCTTTTCTTTTCGATAAGCCTGTAGATGTGTTTACATGTTTAATTAATAGGGCAAAGCTTCAATATAATACAATGAGAGCACCTGCACAACAAAATTGAGCAGAGCATCTAGAGGCTTTTTGATAAGCCCGTAGATGTGTTCACATGTTTAATGATATAGTTGTATAACTGGTAGGGGTCTGCCTAACACCAGCTTGCCTTTCAAAAAAACATAATATCTTTGAAAAGTGTTATCCTATACTTTGGTAACTCTTATGTCTTTAGGTGACCTGCTGATGTTGTTGTACATCATGCAGGAATGGACGTGCCGACCATGCAGTTTGCACTTGAAGTACAATGTGGCGCTTTGATGGCGCACTTTACACGCTTGCAGTGGCGCGAGGTGCATTAAAAGGTGCCTAGGCCTTGCTTTAACCACACCTAGCCCACCTTGACCTTTTGACTAATGTTATCAGTATTGATGCATATCAACAGAAATTTGATACGTTGCAGGCTTGAATAAGTTATTTTTTAATCATTATAAAAATACCAAAAATACCTTTTAAATATTATTTTATATTTATCTTAATGGTTTTAACATGTCATATTATGATTAACACACTGTAATTTATTATTATTTGTAGGCCAATACAAAATATTTCAGTTGAATATCAGTATCAACCGATATAGCTGAATCAGTGGCCCGATGATTCTGGGCCGAAATCAATACTAACAATATGTTTTTGACTGAGACAACTTTGATTTTCCATTTACAGTTTAAAAACATTTAAATGGTGTTTATAGGGTTTTGTGATTGTTGAGAAGTTTTGGTGGTTTTTTTACAGTTGACTACCTCTTCTTTGTTTACTTTCAGAGCTATCAACCAGTAGTGTGTGATGTAAATTGGGAGGGCTCGATTTATGAGAAAATCTACGTCACTATGAATTATCTAGAGAAAATAGAAAATCCAAAGAAAAAAATAAAAAAATTATTACAAATTAACCAAATTAGGAAATAACTAGAATAAGCTAAAAATAACAATTTCTGACCTAGACTCTCAATCACCTATAATCTAAGATCTTCCCTATATTTATAGGAGGAGAACTTAACAAACCTAGGTTACCATATATGATAAACACCAATTAAGAAGGCAAATCCTAATTCTACTAAACTACTAAAACGAGATATAAATAAAATACTAAGATCCAATACCAATTATAATGACCTAAATAAGAAAATATCTAAACTAAAACAAAATAGATCTTAAATGATCCAATGAAGGAAATAGACCCGGATATGTATCGCTCTGCTCCTTCATCATTCTCCTCAGGTTGGAGAAGACTTGCCCTCAAGTCTTGATCCCACTTACGCTTCTTTTGGTTGTGGTCTATTTATTCTCAAGAAATAATGACCTGTTAAAACTTCTGAAAGGCATAGATCCACTAGTATTGGTGTGATCTGATCCAAAGAATGTCCAAGCAAGTGCAAAATAAAGGGTTGATCATCCAATGGCTGGTGTAGTGGAGGGACAAAAGGGTCTTTATATGAGTCAAATATGTTAAGCATATGGGTTAAGTTCAAATATAGTTTTGGTTGAATGGATCCAAGAGGGTTAAAAAAATGATTGGATCCAACTAAATAGGGTGTGTAAGGTTTATGATTGAGTTTGGGTCCAAAACAGAATAACATAGGATATGTAGGATTGGAATTTGAGGGCTTGGACCCGAAATTGGTTGATTTTTGGCCTAGACCTGATAGGGTTGTAGTCCAAACCGAACTCAAACTTGTTCGGGACTCGGTTTTGAAATTGAAATGGTTTGGGAAACCGGTTCAGAGGCAGGTTCAACCCAATGAAACAAGGGAGAACCGATTCACTAGTGAATCGACTCTACCCGTCTCATCGGGTGGAGGTTCTCAACTTCTGTTAGGGCAAAGAAAAGGGAGGAAATGGTAAAAGGCAGAGGAGCCCGCTCCCACCACCGCTTTATTGGCGGTTTGGGCGGGATTTCCATTGGCCTGCCCCATCAAACGCCAAGTCTCTAAACGACAACCAATCAATGGGAGCTCCCTCTATCACCTGCTCGTGATGAGAGAAGGGAGATAGGGGGCGGTGGGCTGCAACTCACCATCGATAAGTCACACCTTTGCCAATTGGTCTCGTGCGACATATAGTTTCCATACGGGCTGATGTCGGAGTTTGGGTCATGGCTCACCAAGAACAAAGAAAAAGAGGAAGGGGGCAGGATGGCGATGAGCTTGAGTGGAGTCCCACTCGCTTAGGTAGAGCGCGAGGCACCCCCAACAATGGGTATGCTGGCTGGTGGCTAGAGATGCAACCGGTCCGATGGCAGCCCTCTGACAGACTCCTGACCGACTGTAAGGCCATTAGTGGCATGTTGGTTAGTTTGTCGTTGAGAGGATAAGGGGATGAAAGGAAGAGAGGGGTCAAATGGGGTGAAGGGACATGCATGAGATGGAGAGGGGAGAGTGGATGATGATGGGAAAGGTGGATGTTGTTAAGCTCTTAAGTATGATTTTAATGAATACAAAACTATCCAAGAAGTAATGTTTAGATCTAAAGTGTTCAGGCATTTTACACTCATCTTTATGCCTTGAGAGATTGAATTTAAGTGAAGAAATTCTTTTCAAAAAGTTCCAAAAAGATTGCCAAAATTAGTGAGGGTGTTTCATAAAAATTCAATACGAGTCAACTCTTGAGAAGCTAGCATCGACTCTTGAAGAATTTCAAACTACACTTCAAGTTAAAGTAAAGAAGAAAAGCAAGTGTCGACTCTTGAAGAAAGTACAAAAGAGTCGACTCCTAAAAAGGCAGTGTCGACTCCTGGACAAACCAAATGCAGCTTAAATCTCTAAAACACGAAGTGCTAACTACTGAAAATCAGGTGTAGACTCTTGAATGTAAAAGTCTTAAAGCAAGTTCTTACTAAGACACATAGGTGTTGACACTTGAGATTCAGGTGCTGACTCCTGCCGTAGCCAAAACTTTTCAACAAACTTCTAGCTATCGCCAACAATTATATTTTTAAATCTAACGGCTTTTCAACATCTATTTTCAGAGAAGAACTATAAGAAGAAGGTGAAAACAACTTAGATGATTGATGAACAAGAGCATACAAAAGATCTATCAAGAAAAGCTTTAAAGATAATAGCATTCAATCATTCAAGAGTTTCAGTGATCTCCAACAAGCAACTTCATTTATTTACTCATTTTTGTTGGATTATTTGTGTTATTCTTGCATTGGGTCATTGGATTTCACTTTTAGAAATTGCTTTGAACAAAACTTGTATAGAAAAGAGTAAATCTCCTTGTTGTTAACTTATTTGTAAAAGCTCTAAGGTTGAGCTTGAGTGAACCAAGGAGGTTTACATTGTGAGTTTCACAAGGGATGTGAAATAAGTGGTTGCTAGCATCGTGAAGTTAATGGTTTGGTTATTAGTATCGTGAAGCTAGTGGTATTGGTTGTTAGCACCGTGATGGTTGGTTACTAGCACCATGAAACTAGTGGATCTAACAAATTCTGAGAAAAGTTAAGATTACGTAGGTTAGGTCGGGGTGCATCTCTATAAATTCTTGTATGTTATTTTTCCTCCTTTTCTAGCATTGTGGTTTAGAATCATGAAAATTTTAAACACCAAATTCACCCCCTCTTAAGTGTTTTGCCATTTAGGGACTCAACAAATGTGTGTCGTGGAGGTTGATGCAAGGTGGTGATGGGAAAACAAGTGGTGAAATAGGGAGGCAGACTATGATTTTGGTGATGATGGGAAAAGGGTCGAATGATAGAGCAAGAGGGGTTGGTGGATGAAGAGGTGGCAATGGTGGAGCTGTTGATATGGATTGTGAGGCAACCACCGCTTGGTAAGGATCTTGCCAGTCTGCTTCTCTAAGCATCGCTCAAAATCATCAAATCATTGTTCCATCACCTCAATTTAACCATCCATCACGTCCTGATCTTCTTTAAGTTTATTCACTGTTTAAGTGATCAACGAGACATCGTTGCTCAATCTGAAAATCATCGCCTCCAGTTACGTCTTGTTTTTTATGAATCTTTGCTTTTAACCATGATATCTCTCATGCTTTCTTTACTTTCATTTCCTAACATCTTAAACAAGATCATGACTTTGGCTTTGATACTAAATTGATGTAAATCGGGGAAAACCAATTTAAAAGAAAAACTAACCTACTACGAATGATCTAGAGAAAACAAAAAATTAAAAAAACACTAAAAAATAATAAAAATTTGTTAAAAATTAACCAAAAAAACAACAATTTCTGACCTTGACTCTCAATCATTTGTAAACCTAGATCTTCTCTATATTTATAAGAGAAGACTCATGATCCTAACAATCCTAAACTACTATATATATAAACATCAATCAAGAAGTCAAATCCTAATTCTACTAAACTATTGAAAAGAGATATGAATCAATTACTAAGATCTAATATCCATTACAATAACCCAAATAAGAAAAACATTCAAACTAAAAGAAATGAATCTCAAGAGTAGACCCGGATATGTATCGCACTGCTCCTGAATCAGTATGAGACACGAACCATTCCAAGACCATGACTTGGGTTTTCCTGATGACAAAGGGACATTTCTTATCCCGCCGGATTTGCCACTACCACAGTAATATTAGGGTGTGTTTGAATCATAGCTGTGTTGGTGCTCGATAGCCGATATACTGTAGTGTACTTATATAAGGCATATCAATGCTAGATACCTTTACAAAACTTGACTCAAGAATTCTAAACAAAAGCATTAAATGTTTAAGAAACTCAGTTATACCATCTTACGTAGAAACATGTTTCTATTACATTATAAATAAATATCGATCTCGTTTTTATTAACATTTCTATAAACAAACAAAAACTAAACTTTATAAAAACACTATTTTTTTCAAGATTTTTAAATTTTATAGTTTTTAGATAAAATATTATACAACAAATAACTTATATGTATGTTTAGTTATTTTAATTTTGTAGATATCTTTATGAAATTATTTACTTCACATTGATTTTTAGATCATATTAACTCTTCTAAAAATTACATCAATCTTCACTAGAAGCTCGTATCGTTATTTTTGGAAATCATATCAATATGCAATTCAAATAAACACTTACATGAAAATTTTAAAGCCTTCATATATCCATTACTTATTTCTGGCAACTATGGTTTAAATGTCATGAATATCCAGCACAACCCACACCTTGATCAAACTCTCTCAGATAAAGGGCACGTTTGAAATCGAGAAAGATGTAAAAAAAGTGAACCGAGGTCGAAAAACCATACATTTCCAAACGAGCAAAAATGTTTTACTAAGGCTGGTGTGAGCCAAGCCAAGCTCAAGCTCGCATAAGCCTGAGTCAAACCATCAAAGCCATGAGCTTAAATAAAAAAAAGGCTTTTCTTTTGTAGGGTCTATATTGAAAAATTAAACCATTAACCTTTTGGTTATTAACACACCCATCTAACCCTGTGTCACAATGATCCGTGGACTCGAGGACGGGGGATTTGGATCAGACTTGAAAACTCGTTTTTTTTTTTAAAAAAATGAGACACAAGGAGTTGGGGACAAGGATTTTTTTTTTAATTTTAAATCAATAAAAAGCTGTTTTTAAATATTTTAACATTAAAATATTTTTATTGAAATAAAATTAACATATAATAAAATGTTATTTAAAATGTTAAAATAATGCCATTCGTAGCGTGTCCGTGTCAGTGTGTCCGCTCATGTCACTAGGGACATAACCAAAATGTTGTCTCCCTATGACGTATATCTAACCAATTAAACTATTGTGTCTTTTTTTATTGTTTTATGGAGGATGCATGGGGAAACCACTTTCGGAATCAAAGACCTAGTTGCGCTGGCTAAGCTTGTCGCACTTACTATTGTTGTCTAGGACAATATAAACCTGCGTCACACTTCGCTCGTCTTCGGCTTCAATTGAGCAAGGCTTAACCCTGCCATCGTTAATGCAAGGGGCTGATGCTCATGGGTAGGGGTGGCAATCGGGTCGGGTTGGCGGGTCGGGTTGGCGTGTCAGCATACCTCAACCCGAACCCAACCCGTTTATTAAACGGGTCGGCTGTGGCAAACACGAACCCGACCCGTTTAATAAACGGGTAACCCGACACGACCCGCCAACCCATTTAATAAATGGGTTGGGTCGGGTAAACGGGTTTTCAGGTTGGTGGGTCGGGTTGGCGGGTTGACGGATCGGGTTGGCAGGTTGGCGGGTCGGGTTGACGGGTCGGGTTGGCTGTCGGGTTGACGGGTCGGGCAGACGGGTTGGCGGGTTGGTGGGTCGGGTTGGCGGGTTGACCCACCCGCCTAACCCGTTTATTAAACGGGTCAGCCGGGTTGGCGGGTTGGCATACCCCCAACCCGAACCCGACCTGTTTAATAAACGGGTTACACGGGTCGACCCGTTTATTAAACGGGTTGGCTTAAGCCCAACCCGAACCCGCCTAAGAGGCGGGTTGGCGGGTCGTGTCAGAAATTGCCACCCCTACTCATGGGAATGAAACATTGTCCACCTGCCTAGTGGCCAAATGCCCTCTCCCCTGTGCCAAACCATTTAGGGCTAATATTTTTTCGTACTTGGTTTGGTTATGCTGTACTTGCTGCTTGTGGTTCGTCTCATCGAGCCCACTTCGATTATGAACGAATTTGAGTCAAGCCAAACCAAGCCAAGATTTTTTTTGAAAGGCAAGCTGGGTTAGGCAGACCCCACCAGTTATTATTCAATCGTAGGTTTTGAACCTGCAACGTCCTACCAGAAGGAGACGTACACTGACAGTTCAAACCTGAGAATTCTTCCCATTGTGTCCAAATGCACTGAGAGTAGCATATAAAGGATCGCGTCACCACAAAATCTCTTGAAAATCAATCACCGAGGGCCTACTTTTGTAAGGGTGTAACTGGGTCGGGTATACCCGACCCAATCTCTCAAATTAATTATACCTGACCGACCCATATTGGTGGACCCATGAGTTTGGGTTGGATCTAAGATATAGACTCGTACTGAAAATGCGCGGGGTATTGGGTATTGTAAATGAAGACACAAACTTGAATGGACCTGACCCAATTACGTACCGAAACCCAAATAATTCTTCATATTTTTTAAACTGAACCGATCCATTATGTACCCAAATCTATTATTCTAATTGATAAATATTTAAAGATGTTGATAAACTTATAATTAATATGCATTGTATTTTAGTAATCTAAACTTTAATTCATTTTTGCATATATCCTCTTGCCCTTTTGTGGTAAAAATTGTTGGATTGAAGTGAATCCTAGAATAATACTCGAGAACTCATTGAATTTGATACATTTTGCATATAATGTATCATTGGTTTTTTTTTGTTTCAACTTGAAATATTTTGTTGGCATGAATATATTATTTTTATATTCATATTTTGATATTATTTAGAACAGTTATTAAGCTTATAGTTTGTTAGCATATAATCTTTTTAATAAATAATTAGTTCTATTAATTTACATATTTTTTATTGGTGGGTTATTAGGTCTAGATTCTAGAACACTTTACTTTTTTTCATCCATACCCAGACCCGAACCCGACCTGATGTATACCCTAACCCATTTACTCAAAAATGGGTGCACAGTTTTTTGTCTGTACTAAACCCAAATTAGAATGGGTTGGGTTTGGGTTGACCCGATTCAGAATCAGGTCTGATAAGACCCGACCCGAACCCCACCGGGTTACGCCCCTAATTTTTCCATTTACACGATACACAAAAAAATCCGATCTTTGTTTGAACTTGTCTTTCCGTGGAAGCAGATCAGGTCATGCTGAACATGAGCGTTTTCGCTCATGCTGATATCGTGGCCGTTTGTTTGCATTTTGGATGAATGCCACGTGGTTTTGTTGACTTTTGAGCTTTTTAAAATGCAAATCGGATGGCCACGATGTCGGCATGAGCAATAACGCTCATGTTCAGCATGACTTGATCTGCTTCCTCCATTGAGTACTTCTTCATTTTCATACGAAAACTATCCACTTTCCCAATCTTCCCCGTGCAATTTTTTCAAAAGCCCGTGGAAGCATATTTTTCATTTTCCCACAAACGCTAGCGATCGGATTCATCTAAATTCCGCGCCCCGGTTTTCCTTCGACCCATTCCCTCTCTGCTGAGAGAGAGAGAGAGTGAGAGTGAGAGTGAGCGAGCAGCGCAGGTAGTAGGGATAGAGCGCGGAGATGTTGAACGGGAGCGGTTTCTCAGGTCTGAGTCCTCCTCCTGTTCTCTGATTTCTTCTCAACCGATCGGTCCTAGGGTTTCGTTTTCTTTGCTTTCTTCTATTTGTACTGGTGGACGTGTTTCTTTCTTTGTGGGTTTTCTGTCGTTCTGTGAGAAATCTTTCGTTTTCACGGAGGAGTTCTTGTTTCGAGTCTTGGTCGGAGAAGGGATTGTGCTTTTTTAGTGGTGCGGTCGTGTTTGGGGGGGTGGGGGGGTGGAATGGTTCTGTTCGAGGTTTTCCTTTCGTTGATTTCTTTTTCTTTTTTGGTGGAATTGTGCTTGAATAGTTTGGAAGAGTAAACATGATTTTGGTTTGATTTTGTGTGGTGTTTTTGCCACCATCTTTTTCGTATTTGTGTTTGGTAGGACTTCTCTTTTTTCCTTGGGAGCTGGTAGGAGTTGTGGTAGAAGTATTTGGGGAAGACGAAGAAAATTTTGTCGTTGAGGTCTTTCTTTGCTGTTTTCTTTTTTGTGGGATTTTGGTAATGGTTTGCGTTCTCTTCTTCTTTCTCTCTCTCTTGAACTCATGAGATTCGTTTCAGAAACGTTAGGAGTAGGAAAACGATTATTCGGTTGAAATTTTTCGTGGTGTTTTCCTTCTTTTTGTGTTCTTTTTCAGATGGGAGTCGTGGTGTGGCTTTATCGTTAGGAGGTGCGTGGATGAACCTACTTATCCGGATAAATGGGAAATCTTGGGGATATTGCATCGTGGAGCACAGACATCTCACTTTTCTGGATATGTGGGTGAATCCAAATGAGCACTAAGGGTTTTGGATGGCATTGCCCAGAACAGAGTTATGGAAAGCGTTTCTTATCAATGGGTATGGTGCAAAATGTGAATTTGAAAGGGGAAGAAGCAGAGTAGGGAAAACAGGATTGCAACATTGTAGAAATTGGAAGACTAATCAGAATTTTATTGAGCCTAAGAAAAACTGCAGCATATGGAATAGAAGAAAAATCTAAATATGTAGAAGAAGTTCCAAAAAATGACTCAAAGGGGCAGTTTGGGTTTGGGTAATTGGTGTAATTGAAAGATTAGGAGGAAGAGGAAGTTTAGGAGAACAATATGCTTAAGTATTATCTTTTTTAAGACGTTTTTACCAGATGATCTCTCAGAGGATGAGATGTTCCTGCGGGGGAAATTGGCATGAAATTGATTGTGATTCTTGTCAGAAAAGTGTTTATTTATTCAGTGTTTTCCATCACCATTGCTTTGATCTTTCCAGTTTGTTGAATTCGACACCTTTGAGTACTGCTTGCTTTTGCTCCAGTAAAACTGTAGTTCTGGTACTATGTCACACAGACTCTTCTAACAGGGCACTGCACCCGCCCGCATTCAGGCGGGTGTGACACTTGGACACAGCTTCCTTTGTGTTAGGTGAAGTCAACCACACTGAGGTCCATTTCTATCCAAAAGTAGATTCAGTTAACCCTAATCAAGTCCATTTTATCTATATTATATATAAATACATAAATGCACACAAATACACGTAGTGTTTGCTTAAAACTGTTAAAAATGATATATATATATATATATATATATATATATATATATATATATATATATATATATATATCCTCCCCGCACCCAAGTTTTTTTAAAGTGCCGCATCGCCGCATCTGCACCCGCACCTATGTGACATAGTTCTGGTATATTGTGGTGTTGCAGATAGAAGAGTGGTCAAGGATTTTCTTCACAACATCATGATATTTTCCTTTCTGATTTCATGTATTGCAAGCGCAGCTGGTATTCTATAATATATTACAGATAATTGGAAGAGAATTATTTATGGACTTTGCACACCTCATCTTTTGTTCTTGCTTGCTTAAGATGTGATGCCCTTGTGTTTGTGCTTTAAAAGTTACTGCAATTTCATGCACATCGTCATGTTCCCTAGTGCTAGTTTTGGGTTTTGGCTGTCTTGCTATTGCTTTTAAATCTCTATGTCGTTTAATTGACCCATTTCAATGTGGGAAGCTGCTCTTGCATACTTATATATGCCTCAAACAATATCTTTTCTTCTTTTATGTAGGCTTATTGCAACAGAAATTTTGTTATTTGATTTATTCAGGAATCTTGACATTTGCGTGTGGTGTGTGAGATGCCAACTTGGATTGAGAATGTAGTTTACTTTTAAACTAAATGCTCATTGCTGAAATTTCAGGTGTATCAAATTGCTATGTATTCAAAAGCAGATTGCAGGAATATGCACAAAAAGCAGGCATTTCAACTCCTGTTTATGAAACAGTGAAAGAGGGACCCTCCCATGAGCCAGTGTTTAGGTCAACTGTTATAGTGAATGGTGTGAGATATGATTCTATTCCTGGTTTTTTTAATCGTAAAGCAGCAGAACAGTCAGCTGCAGAAGTTGCTCTGCTGGAGTTAATGAAATCAGGGAGTGTGGCAGAGTGCATTCCTAATCCTGTGGTATGCATTCCTTCTGCTATTTTATATTTACATTTAGCGGAATCTATTACTAGAATAGTAGGAATTTTCATAGAAGGGAATGAGAAAACTAGGATTGCTTGTCTACTTTATGATCGTATTTAGTTTTGTACCATTTTTGTTTGTTAACTTCTAGTTTTCATCTGATTAAAAGTTTTTCTCTAAGATAAAGTTTCTTGTATGGGAATCACTAAATTCAAGTAAAAGATTAATTATTTATTTCTACGATGCTGGACTACTGAAGGGCAATGTTTACTTATAAAAGGATCCATTTACTTATGCGATGACTAGGCTTTAGGTCGTATTATAATTCATAAAGCCTTCTTTTGCTTATGCTTATGCTACATGTTGAGATATTTTTGTAATCAATGTCATGGTTGTTGTACATTTACAATACATTTAGTCTCGAACTCGGTGTTACATTAAGATCTGGTTGTATTCTTGTTTGCATGTATTTTCAAAAATTGCAACTGCATTTTAATACGGTTTAAAAATTGTGGAGTCATCTATGGAAAGCAGCGACATCTCCCACAATGACAACAATGGCAGCGTCTCCTGCAGACAATGTGGTATCTTGAGAATATGCACAATGCAGCTTCGCAAATGTGTGGATATTTTCGAAAAACAGTGACATCAGCAACATCCTGACAAAGGTAAGTGGTGGCCATGTGTGAAAGGGTTGTAATCTGCAATAAATGCTGCTAAGATACCTGATTTGGCCATACCTCCATTGCAATAATTTGAGTTTTAGGTATTGTATTCCCACAGCTCATAAGCGATTTTTTAGTTAGATAGTGATAGGGGTCGAATTTGGTTCTAAGAGCTGGACTCCGATTGAGGTAATTTCACAACCGACTTCTAATCCAATTAAATAAAATCTGATTAACATCCAAACTTAATCTGACTCTTTTACATCCGTAAACTCATTTGATCTCAACTTGGGACTTCGATGAAGTCAGCTTAGTGACTCAAGTCAGCTTTGTTAACTTTTATTTTATGTATACTAAACAGTAAATGCATATTTTATAAATAGAGATGTGTCTACGAATGGAACAAATGTCTACAACATCAAACATTAACATTAATGTAACAAGTGAGCAACATTTGCTGATGTATATATGTATATAAAAATCCAAATCATAGAATATAGAGTCATTATTTACGAGTAACTAATAACTACTATGCATGAAACTCTCAATTCCATAGTCTACTATGATTAAGTGAGAGCTTAGTTGTAAATTTATTGTATTAGTAATAATCAAGCTATTATTGTAAATACAATATCACAAATCTAAAATAGTACAACATAATAATCTCATAATATAGTATCTTAATGGTAGTTAACATGAGAATGGGTCCATATACAAACAAAATGAATATTCCCATGTGGGTGCGTCTTTTGCAAGGTGAAACTGGAGGCTCCATGGGGGTTGTGCAGGGCCCATGTGTTTTTTGCCAATGGGACAATGACTGTAGGTAAGGTAGGCTAAGACCAGATCTCTGATCCTGAGTGCAGTTTTTCCGTGTAATAAATGAAGAAAACCTAAAATAAAAATATTATGGCAGATGTTTGTAGATATGGTTAACCAACTAGATTGAGAGTCTGAGACTGGAAGGGGTGACTGGTTGACTTCTCACCAGGGCAACCCACTGTTTTTTAAATGTAAACTATGTGAAAAAGATTTTTGTTAATCATAATGATCTGTTCTACATTGACTCTGTTATCTTGTGTCAATTGTGACTCATTACTTTGCGTGTAGCAAGTTTGTTTGACATATTAGAGAAATGTGTCATATTACTGGTCATGTTGCATTTCATGGCTTCTAATTGTAATGAAATAAGAACAAAAACAAACAAGAACACAACCAACCCCACAAAAGGACCACTTATGGATCAATCCACACCACCCACACAAGGGCCAAGAGAGAAAAATAAGAGCTTTTGTATTACACAATGCTTGAGAAAGCATAGAAAGGATACAAGCGAGAACCCTATTTATTACAAGGTAAAGAGATAGGGAGCAGCCCAACTAGCTGTTGGGCTGGGAGCAGCTCCAACAGCTAGTTGGAGGTGTCCCAATCAATGTCATAAAAAATAAAAAAAATAAAAAAATAAAAAAATAAAAACAAAAATTAAATAAAATGTACAGTCAGCCCCTAATGGGTTGACCTCTATTACAAAGTAAAATGACCAAAATACCCCTGATCGGTATTTCGGTATATATATATATATATATATATATATATATATATATATATATATATATATATATATATATATATATATATATATATATATATATATATATATATAGAAGCACAATCTTAACACTAATATGGTTGAATTCTTTGGCATGGCTGGATGAATGATATCCCCAACATAATTGTGAACATGTGAAACCTGTTATTAATGATAAATACTCTGGTGTCCTCATATTCTATGATGTCATCTTATTCCAATTTTGACTACTACTTTTTCTTGTAGCAGATGTTGGAGAAATACGAGTCGGTAACTGCTTTATAGGTTTTGACTTGTAACGTGTTAAAGTCTCTGGTTTGCTATGTCACATGGACGCTTCACTTAGCATGTGTATCCTTTGTTGACACAAGACACTCAGACACACCAGGGCACTTAGGGGTGGACATCAGCCAGGCCCGGCTGGCCAAAGGGCCCACAAGGGCTCAATTGGCCTGATAGATTTTGCAGCCGCCAATAGCTCGACCCGATAATTGTCAAGTCAGTTTGGGCCAAACTTCGATTGGGCTCGGGTTCACTCACCAAGCTCATGACCCGCCGAAATGCTTGGACCTGATAATCTCAAATTTATGTTACCCAACCTGCAGAGAGGAAAACCCTAGAAATTTTAGGGCTTCTCAAGAATACCATGGTTTCTAAGTAGCACAATCTCTCCCTCAATATCTCCTCTCTTGCCTACCACCAGAAGTTTTTTTAAAAACCGCCAAAATTCACAAAATACTATAAACTCAATGATAGTGATGATCTTAGCTGTCAAAAGCTGCGCCTAGGCTGGCTAGGCGTAGGGCCACCGCCTAGGCTTATGGTTTTAGGTGGTAGGGCCCTGTTTTTTTACCTAGGCTGTTCATGCTTAAGCCGCAAGGACATAGTTGTCGTGTTTTTATAAACTTTTTTGCTTCTTTTCTTCCTCTTACCCCAAAATCTTTCTTTTTTTATTCTCTCCTTTTTCTTCATTTGTTTTTCTTTTTTACCTTATTTTTCTTCTTCTTTCTCCTCCTTTCACCACTCCGCTTAGTTGTCAAAGGCAGGGCCTAGGTGCTGCCTAGGCGGCCTAGCCGAGGTAGTCTCTCGGTCCGATGCGCAGTTGCACACACACATATATGTTTTTTGTGTAATTGTATATAATTATATATATTAACATATCATAAACATATATTATAATTTTTCAATATTATATATATATATACATATCTGTATTCTTAATTGATATATAATCTATAAGCGTATGAGTTATATATTTGACTATTTTTATGTAATATAATTGCTTTACAGTGTTCAATATGTTATTATTCATTTATTGCTTATTATTGATTGATTTTATGTTGTATACATGTTTGTTATTAATTTTAATAGTTTGTTTACATATTTTTTATATATTTTTTATTTGGGGTTCTGCCTAGTCTGCCTAGAACCCGCCTAGGCCTCGCCTAGTCTTTTTAGGGTCTCACCGCCTAGGCTCTGCCTAGCGTATTTGACAACTAAGGTGGTGGTGGTGGTGACAAATGAGTACCCATTGGAGATCGTAGTAGGTGGATTTGAAGATGGCATATCCATTGAGGGTGCGGCAATGGTGACCGAGTTGCTCGATGAGATGGAAGGAGGTTTTGCTGTTTTGCCCATACCCACCTTCACCATTTTTTCCCTTTCTTACTCTTATTCTTCTTTCGATTTGAGAGAGAGAGAGAGAGAGAGAGAGAGAGAGAGAGAGAGAGAGAGAGAGAGAGAGAGAGAGAGAGAGAGACTTGATGCTTCACTGGCTGTGACCAGCCAACGATGAAGGCATGCCTGTGAGACGGTGGGAGGGAGAGAGGAGGAACAATGTGGCTCTACGACGGGTTTAGGGTTAGGGATCAAGTGGAACCGGGTGGGTTTAGGGTTATATTTTTTGAACATTTTTTCCTTTTTCTTTTAAATGTATTATTATGTAATTCAATTGGGTAGTCAGAGCCAGACTCGGGCAGAGTCAAAAGCCCAAGTCCAACTTTTATCAGGCTCATTCCTGATACTGTGGCCTGAGTTCGATCCGTGATGGGTCAAGTATCTGACCCAATGTCCACCCCTAAGGACACTAAGTGAACACACTGAACATTATGTCATCAATTACCAACGGGGTCTCCGCTTGTCTGGCGGGAGCAATTAGTGCACGTCACCTTGTGTTGGGACATTGCAAGTTCGAACCTCAAATGGTATGGTTGTGCCTAACCCCAACTTTCTCTATTGAAAAAAAAACATTATGTCATCAATTTGATCTATTTTTTTTTATGATCTTAATTACCTATTTTGTATTGACTTGGGTTCTGTTTCTTTTATATGTGTCGTCCATTGTGTTATATTTCAATTTCAACTTAGCTTTATTATTTGATGTGTTTAATACAATGATTGAGAATTGCTATTCAAGAGTTTTCACTTAAGATGGCATCTGACACGGGGCAAATTTTTCGTCGTCGGATCTACCCCGTGCGGTCTAGCGATCTCACGCTAGTCAACCTCTTACACATGCACTCACTCTCACAACACACTCACACAACAAGGATTCACGATCAAGCCCTTTTCTTTATTATTCTCTAACAATCGAATTACATCAAGGGTCTCTCCAGAGCCTTATATTTTTTTCCTTCCTCTGGAAAGATCTCTCCTCATACAAAAAATAACCCACGACCTGCCCTCCCTAGGTCCCCCCTAAATTGCCCTGCAGTGACCCTCAAAATCCCCCCATGAGCGCGCATGAGGCCCGCAGAATGAGTGCTTGTTGCGGCGCACATTTGCCTATGGTGTGCCACGTGTGCGCAACCACGGGGGTGTGCAATACTTGCGATGCGCGTGCCCTTGTGCGTGTTGCGGGGCGCGTCCGCGCAATCCGTGTAATGTGCGAGACATGCGCTTGTTGCGGTGCACAAAGTGTGCAACGTGCACACAACAATCTAGACATGCGCCCGTTGCAGAGCGCATTGCGCACAAGCGCGTTGTGGGGTGCGTCCACACATCACGTGCAGCGGGTAAGATGTGTGCCCATCTACGTGTTGTGTGCAACACGCGGGAGAGCGCAGTGTCGAGGAGTTGTGCGCCACACAGATTGGCCCACAACCCCCTGTTGCATGCTAGGTGAGCTCGAGTGTGCCCAATTGTTGGACCTGGGGCACACCCAGTCCGATCCCACTTAGTTCTGGGGTGACAACATCCATGTTTTAGTGCTCATACAACACATTCACACACACATGTAATGAAACAAGTGGAACTACAATAAAAAACCCACTAAGGGCAAGCAAGCAAATAAAAAAGAGTGCACAAGCACTAGTCCACCAAGGGACAATACAATATCCAAGTATGAACAATTACAAAAGCATTACAAGTGCACACAAGAACTACTATGGGCAAGCACAACATATATAAAAAATATATATTTCACTTGGGAAATGCTTAGAAAAGCATAACACAATACAAGAGGTGGAGTGCCTTTAAATAGGCACTCAAGAAAAGAAATGGGCCGGTCCCGTTGGGACCAACTAGTTGGACTGACCCAACACCTATAAAACAAATAATATAAAAAAAATAAAAATAATACAAAACACTTACTAAGTCAGTCCTTAAAAGGCCGACACCTATTACAATGTGAAAAGACTAAAATACCTCTAATGGGTATTTCAATTTACATAACAATATATATATATATATATATATATATATATATATATATATAGAGAGAGAGAGAGAGAGAGAGAGAGAGAGAGAGAGAGAGAGAGAGAGAGAGAGAGAGAGAGAGAGAGAGAGACTATAATTTAACACATTCTCTCAAACTTACAGTGTGATGACCGAAAGTTTGCCAAGATAAAAAACGAGGCCTTAGTGAAGAAATCCGCCAGTTGACATTTTGAAGTCACATAAGGCAATTCAATAGTTCCTCGCAAAAATTCCTCTCGGATATAGTGACAATCCATCTCTATATGTTTGGTTCGCTCATGTAAGGTGTGGTTGCTTGCAATATAGATAACACTCTTATTATCACAACACATCTTCGAAGGACTAAAGATGACTAGGCCCATATCTTCGAAAAGACTCCTTAACCAAATAATCTCCATAGTTGTTCTTGTCATGGCTTGATATTCAACTTCGGTGGATGATAGAGAGACATTATGTTGCTTCTTACACCTCTAAGATATAAGTGAGTCCCCTAAAAAACACAAACCAGTACTTGATACTCTATCATTAAGTACTTGATACTCTATCATTAAGGTTACCTCTCCAATCTGCATCAATATAAACAATTACATTTAAAGAGGAATAAGAGGATAAAAATAACCATTTGGTTATAAAATTTTTGATATATCTGACAATTCACAGAGCAACACTCATATGCACCATAGATGGTGCATGCTGAAACTGACTTGTTGAATGCACTACATGAATAATGTTTGGTCTTGTAATGGATAAGTCAAGGATCCAATCAGTCGTCTGTATGAAGTTGGATCTTTAAGAGGAGTTAAATCTTTCAATCTTGGTTTTGCATTTACAACTTTTGGCATGTCAACCTTCTTATCATCAGAAATTGTAGATTTAGCAACAATATCTGCAGTCAACTTCATTTGAGACAAGATATATCCTCTAGGTGAATAAGCACTTCAATACTTAGGAAATATCTTAAAAATCCAAGGTAAGACATATCAAAATATGTTTTAAGATATTTTTAATTTCACCAACTCTCTTTTTGTCACTTCCTATAATGATCCTATCATCAATATATAATAGAACAACAATGTCAATACATGTATTTTTGACAAAAAGCAGTGTCAGTGTAACAAGATTTCTAACCCAAGTTTAACATAATTTTGCTAAACCTATCATACCATGCTTTGGGAGTATGTTTAAGCCCATACAAAGCTTTTCTTAACCGAAGAACTTTCTCTCTATTGATCTTAAAATTAGGAGGATTCATGTACCCTTCCTCATTTAGGTCACCATTAAAAAATGCATGTTTGACATCAAGTTGGTAAATAGGTCATTTTCTAATAGATGCTAAGACAACGAGGATTCTAACACTAGTCATGCGAGCTACTAGAGAGAATGTCTCCTCATAGTCACTTGGAAATAACCTTTTGCTACTAGCCTAGCCTTATATCTTTCTAACGATCCATCCACTTTTGTTTTGACTTTATAAACCCACCTACAACCTATGACTTTTTTTCCTAATGGGTAATGGTTGGATTTCTCAGGTCTTGGCCTTCTCGAGGGCTCCTAGTTCTAGATTCATGGCATCAATCCATTTGTAATTTTCTTTAGTCTCATTGTAGGTTGAAGGTTCATGGAATGAGTGGATAGATATAAGGCAAGCTATATATTTAGGAGAAAATGTTTCATAAGACACAAACCTTTTAGGTTGTCTAAAGGTTTTACTGGATTTCCTAACACTAGTTTCTTCTAGATTTTGGTTTTGTAAATACCTATCAAGTGCACATGGAGGATGTTTAACAATTCTTTTAGAATAAATTTGTATGTCACGATTTTGGGTATCCTCCATGGGAACACCAGAGTCATCAATATGCATATTATGATCATCGTTAACATGTATAATTTCATCAGAAGCCTTCTTAGGCAATAAGTCAAATAAAAAGGAATACTCAAGATTATCCTCAAGCTTACCAAAATTAAAACCATTTTTATTTTCAAGAAAATTTATATTTTTTGAAATATATAATGTCATTTTTCATATCATAGCATTTATACCCTTTTTGGTTATTGGCATAACTAAGAAATACACATTCAATGGCTTTGAGAGACAATTTATCTCTTTTTTCAATAAGTAAAAAGCATTTACATAAAAAAAATCTCAATATACTTAAATCTGGAGAAGTTTGATAAAGCTTTTCAATTGGAGAAATGTTTTGTAAATAGGATGGAGGCATTCAGTTGATAAGATATACCACAGTTAAAGCACCTTCAGCCCAAAATCTTTTTGGAATATTTTTTGAATTAAGCAATGTTCTCGTAGTTTCAATGATATGACGATGCTTTTTTTCGGCTAATCCATTTTGTTGAGGGGTATTTGGATAACGATCTTTGATGTGAAATTCCACTTTCTTTCAAATAATTTGTGAAATCATTAAACAAATATTCTCCCCCTAAGTCCGATCGAAAATGACAATATTGGTTTTAAATTGATTTTGCACAATTTTGTGTAATTCTTTGAAGCATGATAATACATAGGATTTTTGCATAATGTAATAAATTCAAGTATACCTAGTATAATCATCAATGAATACAACATAATAAGAGAACCTTCCTTTTGACATGATTGGAGCTGGTCCTCATACATTCCAATGCAAACGTTCAAAAGGTTTGGAAGAAATAAAAGTTCTAGTGTCAAAAGAATTTTTTTTTATTTTTCCAAGAATACAGGCATTACATGTGAACTCTTTATTACAAGAGTTTAAAAAAAAAGAAAAAAAGTTAATTTAGATACATTAAGATGACCTCATCTTTGATGCCATAAAGAAATATCTTTTCCTTAACAAAATTACAAAATGATTCTTTAGGAAGATAAAAAATCCATGTAGTAGAGATTTTCTCTCTTATGGCCTTGCCCAATCAACTTTCCTAATTGGCGATACTGTACCTAACATTTTTTTGATAAGAAGGAGACTTCGTACCCATAATCCACAATTTGCGAAATTGAAAACAAGTTTAGATTAAGTTTTGGAACAACTCTAACTTTAGAAACTTGATTTTTTTTGCAGTGCTTATGAATATTCCAATACTTTTTTATTTCTAAATTGGTTCCATCGACCTTAAAAACACAATAATTATAAAAAAGATTTTGTGCATTTGGATAAGAGGGATTCTAAAGGAGTCATATGAAAGGATACACTTGAGTCAAGAATCCAAGAAAGCGTACTTGGAGGAGAGGAGGTAGATACGATTGACACTTAAAGCAAATGTGAATGATGTCTTGAGGAATAATTGTAATGCTTCTGTTAGATGCTGAATAGAATCCTTAAGGTCCCCTCCTTTCTAAATAGTTTCATCACCTTTTTTAGGTGTTTCTTCAACGATTGCTATATTCCTTTTGAGCTTAGGATACTCTGGTTTAATGTGTCTCGGTTTTTGGCAAAAATAACAAATAATTCTCCTTTATCCTCCATTGTTATTTTTTAAAAAAATGAGGAGATTTATACGCTTTAAAATTGTTGTCGGGTCTTGTCACGACGAAAACCTCTCACTTCCTTTAGTCATGTCAAGTCGGATCTTGGCTTGGTACACCTTTCCAAGAGCATCATCAAGAGAGGTGGCAGTGGTCCTATGAAGGATAATGGACCTAACTTGCTCAAACTCGGGTCTCAACCCGAATAGGAAAGAAAACAAGTTTTCTTTAGCAAGTTGCTTTTTGCCTTATTTCAATAGTGGAGCCTTCTTACATAGGCTCAAGCAATCCTAACTCGTCCCAAAGAGGTGAGAGGATACCATAGTAATCTCTCACACTCTTATCCCCTTGTTTAGTGATTCAAATTTTCTTTTGAAAAAAATATTGTTGTGCTAAATCTTTTTGCACGAACATGTTCTTGAGAAAAATCCAAGCCTTACATGCCATTTTGAATTTTACTATACTTGCGGCAATCTTGAGTTCCACGCTATTAAGGAACCAATAGAGAATTTGGGCATTTTCGGTTTTCCAATCTTTCACCTTGATGTAGTATTCATTGAGTGCTTTCTCTCTTTTTTCATCACTAAGAGCTTTAACTTGACCACCATCTGTTTTGGTGAGTATGAGTTGTGGTTCACATGTAGTACCACTCACATACCCCCATAACCTTTTGCCCTTAATATGATTCTCCTTAGCGGCAACCCACGTCAGATGGATGAAGTTGTTTAATTTGAATGCAATCACTATCATGGATTCTTTTTCGCCCATCGCGATAGAGAGAAGCAAGGATTTGTGGAAGATTCTTTCTTTACAATCCGAACTTTGAAGAAGCTTTGCACAATCCGAAGAGCCCCAAGCTCTGATACCATGTAATGAAACAAGTGGGAATACAATAGAAAATCCAATAAGGGTAAGCAAGAAAATAAAAAAGAGTGCACAAGTACTAGTCCACCAAGGGACAGTACAATAAAGCACAAGTGCACACAAGAGCCACTATGGGCAAGCACAACACACACAAAAAAGATATATTTCACTTGGGAAATGCTTAAAAAAGCATAGCACAATACAAGAGGTGACATGCCTTTAAATAGGCACTCAAGCAAACAAATGGGCCGTTGGACTGGTCCCAGACATCTATCTACAATGTGAAAAGACTGAAATACCCCTGATGGGTATTTCAGTTTACATAAGGAACGGAATATATATATATATATATATATATATATATATATATATATATATATATTGTTAAATTATGTAATCAACCATGTAACCCAATATTATATATTATATATATATATATATATATATATATATAAGGTAATACATATGCATATATATATGATATATGTATATGTATCTACGCTATTATATATATAAAATATATGTCTTCTATTATTAGCCGTAGGGGTAGTTTAGTCATTTCACTATTTTACACATTCATTTTCTTGAATATGTCTTGTATTTTCTTTTTGTAAATTCTTTTTTCTTTTCTTAATTTCTTTTTCGTATTTAATGCATTGTACTTTGCCTTGGGGGGACAACACTAGTCGTTGGACCCCTCCAACGACTAGGTGTGGAGCCCAATGTTATTAAAAGCGCGCCTCAAGGCGCAAAAAGCGTGCCTCGCCTCAAGGCGAGGGCCTTTGTGCCTTGAGGCGCAAGCATAAAGCGCAAATGCCCCAAGGCGTGCACCTCATACGCCTTGAGGCGCACGCCTCGGGGCGAGGCGCACCTCAAGGTGAGGCGTATACGCCTCAGATTTTTAATAACAAGGCCCGATAAATAAAAAATTCTGGCAAGTTTGATCGCCTACCCAAAGCCGGTGATCTTCGACAAGTCTGCGACGAGATAAATGGCAACCGACAAGTCTGCGACGAGATAAATGACTATGAGACTGCTTATGGGAAGACTACCCATTTGTATATAAATGGCAACCGTTTAGAGGATCCAGTGCAGGAACAATGGGGACGAGGAGAGCCAGTCCACGGTTGTCATCTCCGGCTGCCGCGGCGATGGCGATTCTGTCGGCCGTGGAAGCGGCGTCGCCCAAGGCGAGCGACGACAGGAGGGAGGTGAAAATTGCTGCACCTGTTGCTGTTTTCAAGCTGGTGGAGCTGGTTAAGGACTTGGGGAGGCTTTGGAGGGAGAGAGTTGGCCGACGACAACATGGCTGGGAACCTGAGCGCTACTCGGGCCAGTTCAGACCGGCAGCTGCAGCTGGGCTCGTCCAGAAGACCCTCCGGAGAGGGAGGTATGGCGGAAGGGCGGAAAAGGCACCCGAGCTCGGGGGCCTCCGCCCAGCCTCCTTCTGCCTGGCCGGTGGCATCAGCAGGTTTGCTGCTGCTGGCGCCGCCGGGGGGTGGGGATTGGGGGGGGGGCGGAGGTTACAGAGAAGAAAACAGAAGATGAAAAGGAAAGGACGGGGACTCACCGGAGTCCGACGGGTGGCGATGCACGAAGGAGAGGCGGTGAGGAAGAACCCCGGTAAGGGGTTTTTTCTAGA